>NW_020825331.1:0-1200000 GCF_003286085.1 Drosophila persimilis | reverse complement strand
TCTGTTCGCTTATGGGACATTTGTACAGGGAATCAACGTCAATTGTCAGGCGTGGAATATGCCGTAGAGAAATCGTTGTTGAGAGATCGCTTTGTCCTCGACTTTTTTAATATTTTGTTCTACTAATTCTTGAATTTTAAGCAGAGCCCTATAGTAGAAATCACAGCTGGAAGTCCGAGCTATCCATTTTGGATCTTTATTCCTTTCCAAGCAAAAAAAAAAGGAAAACTTTAGGCCATTAGCTTTCTGCAAGTCAAGAAGGAGCAGGGGCAGAACACGCTTCGCTTATGTCCACACTTGCTCGGACATTACTCAGGGGTCGGGACCCCTCCACTCCCCCCTCCACTCACCCCTCCACTGACGCCTCCCCCCACCGTGACCCAAACAACACAATTTAGTATCGCTTATAATGGATGTTCTCGTGTCAAAAGCCCATTTTTTGTCGACTGTTAACAGCCCGTGCCCACAGATGTACAAATTTATATGTTATGCGTGAGAATGTACATGTGTATGTATGTCGGCGCATTGGCCCGGGGGTTGGGTGGGCACGGGAGTACGTCGGTACCTTTGTTAGGTGAAAATGTTATCTTTATTTCAGTTGGGATTTAAGCGTATCATTCAGCACCATATCGTGCTTGGATTTGCGATCTGTTCTAGGCTTTTGCAAATCTTTTGAGATATCTCAGATAAGATCTGATTATAAGAACATTCTGGAATACAACCAAATCATAATGGATGTCCAGAGATTCTGCCTCTTAGATTTTCCAACTGCTTCTCCGCATATCTTGATAGTTCTTGGCCTACACTGCTTCCCATTGGGAACTCCCCCAAGTGAGGATGGCGGGGCGTCAATAAGGTCAAAAATGAGGCATAAAATGCACTCCTCATTTACAGGTGCACAGGACAACCTGCAAACCATCTCCGCATCGTATCCGTATCCGTCGATGACTTCTGTCTGTGCTTTGTCCCTTGTCCGATGTCGGGGATGGGTTCTGGATGGAAAAACGCAGCAGGACAGCCAGCCACACGCCTCTATCTTCCTGTCTGTGGCCGAGTCGCCCTGTCCGTTCCCGTTCCCGTTCCCATTCCCGTCCCTTTTCTGTCTCTGCCTCCGTCTCCCGCAGTCACTTAGTCACTCAACTGTTTTGCGGTATTATTTGCTATTGTTGTTGTCCTTGTTTTTCCCCTGTTGTTCCGTTGTCCCTGTTGTCCTGTTGTCCCTGTTGTGCGGCAGATTGCGATGCGATTGTTTTCCAAAACGAATAAAGATGGTGTTGGCCGATAGCCACCGCCGAATGAAGTGACGGAAGTGACGCTGCTGCCACTGAGGCTGCCTCTGCTCTGCCAGTGGGCTCTGAGTGCATCCCTGGGCTCCCGTTCCGTTCCACCAGATTCCGTCCCGTCTCGTCCCAAACAAAAGCCGTAAAAATTGCGGATTACAATCGCGGATTTCCATCGCACAATTGTTTATTATTGCTACCGTTTTCCCCCCGGTGCGCTTCGGCTTCTATGCCCTTTTTATTTTTCCCGCTTGCCTTTTGGGGTACGGTCCTTCCTCCCCCCCCATCCTCGAACGAGCAGTACATTCCCCCACAGTAATATTCCCAACACTCCCCCCACTTGACAGCCACAACGACAACGGCGGAGGCTCATTTCTTACTTCATTTTTTTTTTCGCCTGGGCGCTTTACCCTGTACTTGTAGAGAATGCGGGGTATATCCCACTCTTTTTGGCTGTACTTTTATTTTGCTGGAAGCTTAAGTTCTCACAGGATATCGGACAATTTTCACCGAATTCATAAATATATATGTTAGATATTGGGCGAAGCTATATCTAACTGTTAGCCAAAAATCATCCGAAAATCATCGGCTAATGATTGCAAGCAAACATCGAAAAAATGATAATTTTTAAAGACATTATTGTCTGTTTTTGGTATCCACAACTTTAAGGATTTTATTACTATTATATGTATGAAAGCGTAAAGAAATTGTTGTAATATTGTGGCAGGAAGTAGAAATGATCGGAAATCGATATTTATTCGTTAAAATAATCATTTATATAGAAAATATTGTCTGTTTTTGGTATTCACATCTTTAAGGATTGTAATATTGTTATATGAAGTGAAGCTTCAAGAAATTGTGGCAGGAAGTAGGTATTTGTTGAATTTTTCCCAACAGAGGATATCCTTAAGTCGGAAATATCCTCCTGAACTTTGCGTTTTTCCTTGACTTCTTATTTCTGTTCCACACCAGAAAACATTTGTATTTCGGACGAACCCCACCACCCATCGCTATTATCACTCTCACCTACCCAACCACTCCCCCCCGATCCCACTCCCACTCCCAGTCCCCAGTCCCCAGTCCCCAATCAAAATTCTTGGGAGGTATTGCGCTTTATTTGGTCTTGTTTGCTTTTGTATTTTTTTTTGTTGTTTCTCGGTTTGCTTTGTTTTCCGTTCCATTCCTTGGCTTCTGCTTCTGCTTCTGCTTTGCTTGCTTCCCCGAGATTCTTAAATTTGCTAATTTGTGAACTTTTGTGTTCGCATTACAATTCGCTTCGGTTGGGACTCCATCTCCTCGCCCCCGGATCTCCTGACGCTTTCTGTTTCGCATTGGGAATTGGATCTGGGTGTCCTTTGGCCCGTCTGGGCTGTGCTTTTTTATTATGCCCTGTCTTTTTGTTGCTTGCGGCCCGAGTCCTTTGGCCTCTTCGACTGCATTAAGCGGCTCATTTTTTGGGGAGCTCGAACCCCATTTCTCCCAAGACCCAAGACCTGGCACTCAATTGGGACGATAACATCTTAATTTGTATTAATAAATGCTTCTTGGACCATTTTCACAGCTACCTAATTCGCTTAATCATTGATATGCGCTATCAAGGATCTTGAGCCCAGCTGATCCCTGTACTTCAAGGCGAAATATATATATTTGATACAGCGATTATTTATCGCTGGCAGGTCGATAGGCAGAGGTGATCTATTACTAGTAGAGTCTATCGATTACTTGCTTAAGGCCATCCATAAGGCTTCAATTGGATGGCTCTAGATGTTGATATCCATGAGATGCAGATACATTAAGCCCGAAATATGGCAGGGGATACGGATACCTAACGAGAAAGTCAAATTTCTCCAAGCGATGCCACCGATTGTCCCTGCCCCATGGGCGACTACAATTTTTCCCTGGCCCAACGAGAAGAAGTACGCATTAATTAAAATGTGAAACCTAATAAATTTAAATTACAACTTTCAATAAAAACTTTTTAACGCCCCGGCCTTTCAACGGTAGTCAGGTATGGCCCATGGCTTACGGCCCATGCAGATGCTTCTATGATACTTCCGATTCCATGATCCAGCAGCAGGGACAGGAATGATGCGACCAGAACCAGGACACAGCAGCCCCGTGGATGGGGGGGGGGGGGACAACTTTCATGAGTCGGGAATTATTTAATGAGCATGAAAATTGCGGGGCAGCAGAAAACATAGCGACGTCAGCAACGCTCCTTGCTCCTTGCTCCTTGCTGCTGCTCGCATTTTATAATTTCATATTTTTTCATTCATTTCTCCCTCTCCTCTCTGTTGGTTTTTGGTCCCGTTCAACCCCAAAGAAAGGCTGAATAAAAACATAGAGCGCGACAAATAGATAACCTCAGGTAAAAATTAATAAACATCCTTCCGTCCGTCCCCAGAGCCCAGAGAATCTAGAACAGCCGCAGGAGGCAAGGACGGACCGAAGACTGGGGAAACCGAAAGCAAAACAAAGAAGCCCACCAGATGGATAACGATGGATGGCGGATGGGGGATGGGGCATGGGGGATGGGGCACGGGGCATGCGGTGTGGCAAGCCCTGTTGTTTTTCTTGTAATCAAAAGCGTTTTCATTGTTTAACAATTAAATTGCTGGAAAAGGCATCATTAGCAGTCGCGAGTCGCGAGTCGCGCTATTCCCCAGGTCCCACAAAATGGCAAAAGGGCAGAGCAGAGCGGAGCAGCATCCTGGCTGTGGGCGAGAGAGAATGCTCACTTGAAGATATTCTGGAGGAGAACAAAGAAAACTAGCGACGACGGCGAAGGCGAAGGCGAATGCGAAGTAAATGAAAATATCGCCGGAATACCCCACGGTAATGAGTCGCGCCCTCCCCCCCTCCTTCAACCGCCGTGTTCATGCACCAAAAACAAACGAAAAACCGAATGGAACGGGTGCATGGATGGCATGGAACCAGAGCAAAGTTCACTTTCAGGCACAGACACAACAGCAGAAAGTAGAAACCGTAGTAGAAGTGCCCCAGACAGTGTCTGGTGTGGGGGGGTTTGAGCTCCAGATACATGGATGCTGAATCCCCATCCAGCTTAGGCTACAGTTAAATGCTGGAATGGGTGGGGCCAGCCTGGCCTTGGGGGCTGGGGACTGTCTGTACGCATTACGGAGAATCAATTTCTGGCGGTGGTATGGGTGGTGGCGAGGGGGGCGAGGGGGGGAAATTATGAGAAAGCTGCCGTTACAGCTCTACCGCTGCCGGCACCAACGACCTTCCAACGAACGGCCTAAACTTTTGTGCAAACAGTTGTTTAAATATCCAGCAAACGCGAAAGGGTTAAATTCATAATATGGCCAAATTAGATACAGCAGCAAGCAGCGGTACAACCATAGAATAACATAATAGAATAAACCGTACCCTTTTTGTCGTCTCTATGTTGTCTCAGAGCCAGTCCAGGCCACCCCTTGCAGCCTTACAGCCTTACGGCAGGACTCTGCTAATGAATTCCCAAAACGAAATTTCCCTGAATTTCGGTTACAACATTTTAATACTTTTCCTTGTCGAACAACAGTACAGAATAACCGTGTCTGCTCTCTCTCTCTCTCTCTGCTTGTTTCAATTAGCTTTGTCTCCAGCATCGTACTCGTACTTGTCGTCCTGGCTAGAGTCCTGCTGGCAGTGCAATTGCGACTTGTGACCCGAAGCTCTCTCTCTCTCTCTCTCTCTCTCTCTCGCTCTCTGAACACAATGTAATTTCATTATGCTCTGGGCTGGGGCTGGGGCTGGGGTTGGGGCTGGGGCCGGGGCCGGGGCCGGGGCACATCTTCAATATTTTCCATATTTATGTACAAGTATCTGGGCAAGCTCAGAGTAAATGGTGTTCGAATGCAAGTCATGTCTCTTTAAATGCACTTTCTTGGCCTTCCTCTCAACTAAAGATAGTTTTTGTATCCTGGTATCTTTTTTAATAATTATCATGTAACTAGCAGCAGGGTCCTGTTTGTGGAATTTCCAGCTTAGAGCTGATTTTATTTGTATTATCCAATAAAAGCTACTTTCTTTAAAGATATGGGACTCAGACACTATGTAAATCAGGAATTAAAGGCGTACAAAAATATCTCATATCAAAAACCTAGCAGAAACCACTAAACCGTATCCCTATATACCCATTTATCAAGCAAATTCTACAATATTTAAGTTGGTTTTTTTTATTTTATAGATATGAAAATAATAAAAAAAATACACAACTTTTTTGGAGGACTAAACCCGTTTTTAAAGCACATTCTACAATATTTAAGCTGGTTTTTTTTTTATTTTATAGTTAAGAAAATATTTAAAAAAATGCACTACCTTTTGGAGGATTAAAGATATCAAGGATAAATTTATCAGATATGCGTGGAGCAAGAATTAATACCATTTCTCCGAGTTTTCAATGAACTGTGAAGTTTTTAACAACACAAAAGCTTGTATAATTTTGAAAAATGTATAAACATTGCATTAACAAATTTGAAACGCGGGAGTGCGTTCCTGAACACTTTTCAGGAACTTTTCTCCGGAAGTTTGAGCTGTTACGAGCTTTTTACATTCATTTTATTTCACCTATCACTCTCTTGAAATATCTAGTGTTTTTGCAACAATTTTTGCTAACGTCTGTAAGGGCATATGTATTTAGAGGACATTCTAAGCTTGGCATAAAATATTTATATCAAATTTGGCCAAGTCTAGAGGCTGGCCAGCGCATCCTCTCCATGCTGTATAGAAGGAACATTCAGTGGACTGCAAATAGGTGAGTAGCTCAGATTTGAAATTAAAAATTTTTGTGAAACAAAGGAATCTGCCTGGGGCGGACGGAGGAGCTCTTGAACCACTGCTCCTACAATTTGTAGAGCTTTTACGAGTGCTGAGGTTGCCGCAAACTCTCTTGTCTGGCTTGTTGGCCCAACATGTCATTCCATTCCCGATGGCGCTACAGTGAAATCGAACGGGTGAACGGCTCCCTCGGCCTGGTACTGGGCGTGTCCGCCAGGCGAGAGCTTTCACTGTGGGCTGTGCGAATACTATAGTACAAGTATTTGAATGTACGAGTACATATGTACTTGTGGCTTGTGGACGGCTCGGCTCCTACTCGTTGGGCAGCGGCATGAATGGGTCCTGGTCGTGGTCCTGGCCAAGAGGGCTTCACTCGATTGCTTTTATACATTTTTGAGTAGCTCCCCCACAAGCCGCCACACCCCCCAACAACTGCAGATGTCATGGTGTTGGTCCTGGTCCTGGTTCTGGTTCTGGTTCGGGTTCGTCGTTCATTTTGTACTGACTCTTCCCCCACATGCTGGACACACAATAGAGAGGGCTGGGTCGGGGGCGGACTGTGTCTGGGAATGATTTGATGATGCATTCCATTTGTGTGCCACACCACTTCAGTTCACTCCCTTAAATTTTTGTTCATCTTGTGGTTGTCCTCCCGCAACCCCATCCCCATTCCCCTTCCCCTTCCCCTTCCCCCACCCCCACCCCATACCATCCGCATGTCGCGGTGCATAATTAAAAACTGTAAACCACACAAATAATCCCTGGATAGTACGGCGAGTCCCGTACGGCATTCAGGCAACGGGGTGGCTGGCTGACTCTCACTCATCTCTCCATCACTCCATCTCTCATCTGTTAGTGTGTGTGTGTGTGTGTGTGTGTCTATCATTAGAGCTTCGAGAATGTTATGTTGCCCCATCAGATTTGGGTGCCTTTCGGCGTCGCTCTATCTCGCTTTCACTCGCATGCATAATACATGGGCTGCTGTGCCCGCGAGGGTGCAACCTCTAATGTCCTTTAATAGTTTGTACCGACCTACGAGCAATTATTAAACATACCCTCGCACACACACACACGCACGCCAAGGGAAAATGAGAACGAGAGAGGAACGAAGCGAAAATCTGTGGGAAAACCTACCCCAAAAAATTTCATAATTATTACTTGATGTGTGGTCGTCAGGATACGAGTACGAGGAGTATTTACCAAAGTATGGGTGTGGCCTGTGTCTGTGCGAGTGCGAGCGAGAGTACGGATGCGGATACGAGTATCTGTGTAAGTGGGTAATATTCCCGCTGTCTGTATGTACTCATCAAAAACGTACATACCCATATTATGTACCCCCGAAAGGATGCAAATCTGTTGTGATTTTCGACAAAATTATATATTCGATTTAATTGCAAAAATTTCCAATAAATTTTCATTGCATTTCAACAGCAAAATTAAATTGCAAATTATCGAAATATTTGATTTTCTACGTACATAAGTTATGTGCAATAACGATTAATAAGGGGAAATGCAAGTGCATATTTCAATCAATTCGAGTTTAAGGGCTTACTGCATATTACTTATTTGAAATATTAAAAATAAAATGAACAGAACTGTTTTCAAACTTAAAAAGATATTTTATACGATCTTAGATGCCTTTGTGATGGAAGGGGCAACTCTGAGGGACGATCCATATGCAAATGTTGAACTAGATTTAGTTTCTTGGCTGGGAAAACCATCTGCAGGAAAGTAACCAAAGCCAAGCCATATCCATGACTCCTAGGATCGGGATCGTATCCCATAAATATAGTTGGATCAGGCCACAATATGTGGGTGGGCCATACTCGATTGCTAATCCCCCGACAGACACTGGTCCCATTGTGTGCTATGCCGATGGGCGGATACACGATCGAGCGGCCATGTTCTTTAGCTAATCTTCCATCGAACATCTGCAGAAATATGGGATGATGTGTAATCATAATATTCGACCACATTCGAACAGAGATATGATACGATACGATTCCGGGGGTGCACAAAGGAATTCCCAAAAATTGCCAAAAATTCTCTTTACCTAAAGAATCTCCATTGTTGTCCTGTGCTGGCCTGTACTCTGTATTCTGTATCTGAGTATCTGTTGTAATTATGGCGTAATTGCAGCAGCGCATTGTACTGTATTGGGACTGTTGAGTAATCTGGCCAAAACATAAGAGCCATCAACCATCTTGGGTTTCCCTGTGGGACAGCTCCACGGCCTGGCCATCCCAGCCAGCCACCTTTGGGCAGAGTCCTCGAAGTCCAGAAGTTCTGGAGAGTAATGTTCGGGCTAATGCCTCTCAGCCCCGACTCTCTTTTCTGGGCTTAAAGCTAGGGTTTTCGTCTTTAAGAGTCTTAGGACTAAGGTTTACCAAATAGTAGGGAAAGGATTCTTTTTCGAACTAAAGTTCGAGCCACTCGGCAATGGCAAGAATCTTTTTGGGAATTTCCATTCCCAAACAGTCTGTCACCAGGATGATGATCCCTGCCCATCCAGTTCCGAAAGTTCAATGGCAACGGAAAATCCCAATCGAAGAGTAGAAGGCAGTCTTTATGTACCTGTGAATCGGACTAAGACCTGCTCCTATTTTTGTCGAGGCTAGTTTATTGTGATCCTTTCTGGGTGCTCGATGCCGAGGCCGGGGCCAGGGCCGGGGCCGGGGCTCGCGACGCGTTTATTGAGCTTGCTAATCGACCTTCCTTCCCATTGCTGCTGGCGGCGGCGTTGCCATTGAACTACGCTTAGTGCGGTGGTCCTGTCCGTCTGTCCTGATTGTCCTGCATCCTGTCTGTCATACCTGGTAGCCTTGGGTTGGGCTGGCGTTGGATTTTTATGGGCGGCCATTATGAAATTCAGACGACATATTGAAAACGAAAAACCCTTTCGGCGAGAGAGCAGCAGCAGAGTTTTTATCACCCGGTTAGCAAAGTTCTCATGAAGCCATTGTAACCCTTTCACTTAATTATTGGGCACATTATGTGCCATATTCATGGCAACCAACAGACGGCGGGACGGAAGGACGGCAGGACGGAAGGACGGCAGGACGGCAGGACAGAAGGGAGTCTCTTCGACAATGGAAACTACTAAAACCGTACCGTACCGCACCGAGCCATGGACTACCTGGATTTCTCGGTTCGGCTAGTGATTGTGCAATATTCGAGTGCCGTGCCGCACGGAGTGTCGTGTCTCGTGTGTGTGTGTTTCTGCGGAAGCCCGCGCGGATTTCACGCATTTCATTGAGGAATCGCTGGAGGGCGCAGCGCTGTGCGATAGATTGCACCACCACGACCACTCTCTGTCCTGGAATATTCTGCATTCATACTCGTATGTGTTTGTGGATCTTTTCCCAGTCACCCCCACCAATGTGCAACCCTGGAACCAAGCACCCTTTCGTACTCTCTCAGGCATTTGTGTAACCAAATACTCTTCCATTTTGGAAGGCTTTAATGGACAACCAAAAGGATGGATGGATGAATGAATGAAGTTGAGTCCCGAGTGTCATTGAGCCGTTGAAAATATTGATTCAATATTCTAAAATATAGGCTTTTTCTTAATATTAAATTTAGATAATATAGTTTTTGCTGCAGTTCTGCGGCATGAGAAGTATACCATTCCCATCCTGAGAATCATGGAGGAAATCGCTGCCAGATCCCAGATCTAAACCCCAAAGACAGTCCTTACATAAAAGGAGCCCAATGGGGGCGTGGATGAGAACAGGGAACGAGACCGAGGGAATCGATCTGGAAAAAGAGAAACAAAAATGTAATTAAATGTGAGATGTTGTGACGCCTTTGTCTGGAGGACAGACGACTGACTGGCCTTCCCCCCTGCCTTTCTGGGGCTCTCGGGGTCCAGGTTCACTTTGAGATACAGATACAAATTCGGATTCAGGTTCATGGTTCGGGCATGGGTAAAGAATTGTTCGTAATCGATGCAGGGTCAAAATTATTAATGGATTTTTAATATCATTTGTGTCGGCGTAAATTGTGTTTAAAAAAGAAGAAGAAAACAAATGAAACAAAAATGTGAAACGATTTATTGACACGAAGTCAAGTACAATTCGACCATCGCTTTGGTCATGGGAGAGCAAGATATACATTGTATATCACATGTAGTCCACTCCGATCCACGTACTCCCCAGCAGGGCCTCCGCCTCGACCTCAGAGAGCAGAGTGTGAAAAATGATTGATCGATCTGGACTTGGACTCGGACTCGGACTTGGAGTTCGATTCGTTCGGAATCGGAATCTGGTCTCGGACTCGGGTCTGCTGGGGTGCGTGCACAAAGGGCGCCGTGTCGTGTTAATAAAGAACTTTCTGCCTCGAGTTGTGGCACTGTGACAGCACTGTGCCCCAGAGAGACAGTCTCTCGAAAATCTGATTTCTTCGACTCCAGCAGAGCGGCGTGGACAGCAACGACAATCGACATAATAAGATAGCAATTATTTATCAGATCTCCGCAGAGATCTAAAAGGCACAAATACACACATACAAAAAACCTGGAGAGTGGCCAAGCAAGACACAACAACAGTTTTTTGATTAATGAAAGCATTTCGCCACACAATAGAAGAGAAAGGAAAAACGAAAGTGTTGACTAGCACTAGGCCAAGGGGAGGGACGGGATCGGACCGGACCGGACCGGACGGGACATCAAATGAGTCCGGAGGAATGTTCAAAAACGTAGAGAGACATTTCCATTTGTCCCCGGAACACTCTGATGACCCAAAAATCGATTGACTTTTCACCTCTGCCCTCGAGATAATCCATCAATAAGGCGATGGGAACCGCACAGCCTCTCAAGTGCCAAAATGGAACGCTCTAAAGGGGAGACCTCTCGGATTTAGTCTTAATGCCTTGAAATCAAAAAAAAAAATCGAATTCGAATTTTAATTTTAGTTTGAATAAACGCAAATGTAAGATTATATATGATTCTAAGTTCATTTAGAAAGTTCTAAGTTCATTAAGAAAAATCTCCTATAGATTTATCAAAAGGAAACTAAAAAGTGCACAAACTTATACAAGTTTTTGAGCTTTAAAAAATCTTAGTAGATCAAAAAATGGCATATTAACTAGAAGCATACACACCCATATTAAAAATAAATATTCGGTTCAATTAAATTAAAAATAATTCACTTTTATTGAAATTTAAATGTATGAAAAAGTCTCGCAATAAAACACACTTTAAAATAAATTTATTATATTAAATTTTTAGGTAATATATATAATTTATGCAGCATACAAATAATTTATTTCAATATGAAATATATTTATTTTAAATATAAAATGGAAAAAACTTCAATTTCGATTTTTCCGCCTTCGCTGTAAATCCCGTTTATTGTAACTATTCGATTGAGGCGCCTTTTTTCTCTGGGTATGCATTTGTTGGATATAAAAAATACTAAAACTAATATCAAAAAAATATTTGAAAACGTTTTACAAAGTATTTCCTCAGATTCTCCAACGCCTTAAACAAAATCATATATGAACATCACCTGTTGTATGTCGCACACTGTACGCCTAAAAAGCCAACAGAAATTACATATTAAAACGTATTAAAAATTATGAATACTTTCAAATATTTTTTTTCGCGTAGACCAGCCCATTTTGCTGTTCGCTTTTGATGGTGCTTTTTTTCGAATAAATGTTTTTGTAACATTTCACAACAATACAAATTGAAAGTGTAACTAAACAGGCTTACATAGCTGACATACATGTACAATATATGTACATAATTCCATTCAAATTTATTGTGTGGTACACACATGCAAATGCTCTCTGCACATTTTATTTTTGCGGCTGGCGTTGCTTTTACGAGTGCGAAAGCGAGTGCGGGTACACCCGTATACGTATTATTACGAGTGCGGTTATCCGCTTATAAAAATGGTTTAACTTTGACCTTCAAAGTGTATTGAGTGGCTGTAACATACACATATACACATACATATGTACATGTCTAGTCTTTCAAGTCGAGTAACCTTTGGCTTGCCCAGCCAAAGCCCACCCACGTCCCCGCCCCCGGCTGTTAATCGATTTGTGCTTCATCGAGAGGGGAATCTGGAGCCGGAATCCTCCCAAAGATTGAAGGGCAAACTAGAAAATTAGTTCACACGAAACTTCAATCGCCCCAACCACTCGGTGGTTATTGAAAAGGATAATCAGAAGCAGCAGTGTTTCACTCTCGAATGCATGCCTCAGGAATCACTGCCTCAAGTCAGTTTAATTGAAGGAAAGTCTAACAAATAGGATTTTACTTACTCTAAAGTAAGTACCCTACTTTTGTCCTTAATGATGTTCGTATACGCAGTATGTACATATATAGAGAATTCCACCTCACTTTAAAGTCATATTGCAAATTAAATCTATTATAAAGGGACATCTATACTATCTAGACTATAGACTAGACTATCTATACGTAATATATACATACATGTATGTACTATGAAGTATACTTATGTATATCTAGAATTCTACATCCATCATTTCTACCATGCCCAAGTTGTAAGCTGTTTTATACCATTTCTTCTTTATAAATGTTTTCCTTTAAGATTGCAGCTCATAATACATTATTCTTTTCGGAGTATAAGCATTTAAGCTGTAATATTGAAGTAATCCTATGACAATTGTGATATCGCATATTTTTCTACTATATTTCATCTGTACCATACTATAAGTACTAACTCCTCTGACCTCCGCACGTATCCAGAGACTGCCCTTTCGTTCACCTTTCGATCCTCTTCCATTTCATGTACCCTTCATGATGCCATCTATGAATACGCTACGAGTACACCTAATCATTGGAATTGCATCAAAATAATACAAAAAATTCGTTTGTTGCTGGAATATGTATAGAGCTGTGAAAGCTTTAATTTTTTAGAATTTTAAGTATATAAAAATATACTATACCATGTACATTCATATCTATGCCTGTATGTAAAACATGGCATTCCACACACTTAATCCATACATTTATTAGTTATTATGCACATAGAATTAAATTTTCTGATTTTTCCTAAATTTAAAACTGTATATTGTTAATTTTTACATATTAATTTATGGACTTGTACGGTTTTTCTCAAATATAAGTATACATAGATGTGGGAAGTCACTCTTTCGATAAATAAATGATGCTAAAAGGATTTAAATGTATATACATTTACATTTTACATACATATGTATGTATGTAGTAATACACACAAATTAATTTGTTATTCTATTGTAGAAAAATTAAACCATAATGTTTTTATTTGGTTGGAAGTCATTTAAAAATGTTCTGATGCTTTCTGTCTGAAGTCTGGTCTTTTTATCCAGACTTGTGGATCATTGAAACGATAGTCTTGTTGCACATGAACATGCATATACATATGTACATACATACAGAAAAGTGTATTGGAATGTAATGTCTAACATATTTACTTAAGTATTATACATATTTCAATCCTCATAGACAGTGATTTAATTTGATTCGTAATAATTTAAGATGCTTAGCTATAATATTATTTAAGATTATTCTCGTATTAAAAATGAATCAGATTTGGTTATTTGAATAAACGATTGAATGAGCTTGTGATTCTAGAATAAAAAGCACAATGAAAAGCCAAATGTATGCACACACGTACATAAGTACATAGGTACATATATAATCCAAAAAAGTAAATAACAAGAATGGAAGGACTACTGGCGTCGAGTGCCGCAGCTTTTGATACCCTTGAATGTTGGAATATTGAACCGATTGTGATTTGTTTCTGATCTCCCACTGATTTATGTTGTATAAATAATTATGTATGGCATTCAAATTTCCAATTGCATTCCATTAATTAAATTTGCTATTTTAAAAATGTATTCTACGGTGGTTCTTTTTTACGGGGCAAATATCAAGTGAAAATAATAATACCCATTTCAAATGGTACCCACAAAGTGTCCCTATGTACATCCTCTGTCCATGTAAAAGACATTTCTACACTTCAAAAACATATACACATGCATATAAATATATTTATTTACATATGTATAGTATATATGTATGTATGTATGAAGGTATGTATGGACGATTTACATAAACAAAACGCATAAGAAAAGCAAAAGAGTAAAAGAGATGGCAGGAAAAAAAAAGGAAGAAAAATGTAAGCAAAAAAGAAGAAGAGGCCACAGAAGCAGCAGGCAGCTCCGACGGCAACCAACGACAACGGCAACGACGACGGCGACTCTTCGGGGCCTTTGTCACCAGCACCAAAAAAGTGCTCAAATACTATTGGTGCAGAGGGAGACAGGCGAAAATCGCCCCCATATTAAAGTGTCGTATTGTGTGACACCCATACAGGGACATAAACACACACACACACACGCACGCATACACAGAGAGACAGAGCATACAATTTGTGGCGCAATCGCATAGCCAGAGACAGAGGGAGAGAGAGAGAGACACACACAGAGACACACAGCGAGCAGTGTGGATCAGCCATTGGTGTGCGCCAGAGTGGGACGGACAGAAACATTACCGGTTGGTCTCTGCCTGCCTGCCTGCCCAACGAGTGGCAGCGGTTGACAGCGGGCAGCGGGCATCGGGCAGCAAGCAGCGACAGCGGGCAGCGTCAACGGCACACAGTGGACATAAGACATCAAATGACAAAAATTTAAAAGAACGAAACGAGCAAAAAAGCAACGTGTGACGGCGACAGAGGCAGAGGCAGCGACAGCGATAGCGACAGCGCAGCTATTCTGGTCAATAATGAGACTGAGACGAAGACGAGCTCACACACACTCGCATGTAGCAGCGACAATTACTGGCTGGCCATTTCCATTCCCGACAACGATGCAGCGCAGTCGGCAGCAACAACCAACTCGTTTTAGCTCTGAAACCGAAACCGAGAGAGCGCTCCGTTAGCCTTTCAGCGAGCGAATGACAAGGGAGCCAAAGCAGTGCGTGAGAGAGGAGCCTCCACACAATCTGTGTCTGTGTGGGTGTGTGTGTGAGTGTTTGGTCAGTAAACACACACACACACACACACCCAATACGTCGCATGTCAACCCCACCGCTACGGACCATCCACTCAGACGACACTGTGCGAGCAGGCAGGCAATAGCCGAATATAAAGAAGTTACACTGCTCCAGCACACACGCACAGGGGGATCCGCCCTATACATATATATAGAGAAGTATGTATGTACGGTGTATGGTGTATATGGTTTGTGGTCAGGAATTAGCCTCCAGTGGGAGTATCTGTGTGTTTTTGTGTGTATTGGGTGAGGTGGGGGATCTCTCTACTCTCCTCACCACATAATGACATATAATAAAAATTGTTGCCTCTGCTTAAGAGAGCTGCCTGAGGGCCTTCCAGCTCTTTCCACTCTTAGCCGATGCACTGCTTTGCCGACACTCGCTCTCGCTCTCCATGGCCTGCGAGTGGGCTCGTGCGAGCGGGATAGCAGGCTGTGTATGTGCGTGCGTGCGTGTGTGTGCCTAATGACCCATCGACGACAATGTGACACAGGCAGCCGTCGCCGCCACCGCCGCCGCCACCGCCGACGCTTCAGGGAAGGCCAATTCCAATAGCGCATTTACCCTCTCTCGCTCTCACACTCTCTCAGCCAGCACACACACACACCCGTGAACAAGCAAACAGAAGCAGCGCTGCCAGCAGCAGCAGAGGCAGCAGAGTCGCTGGCACCGGACTCTTCTCTGCTTCATTCAGGTAGACATTTGTGTGGCAGTTGTCCGCTGCTGCGTGTCGCTGCTGCTGGAGAGTAGTCAGAGTGAGAGAGCGAGAGACCAAAGTGTCACCCACCCCGCTGCGCTGCGCTGCCACGTTGCGTGTGTGTGTGTGCGTCGCATTTGTCGTCGTCGCTGTCGTCGTTTCGGTCGTTTTTTTCTGCTTTCTGCCGCCTCGCAGCCTCGTCTCGGCCTGCACGACAATCAGTGTCACCCACGACACCCGAAAGAGTGGATCTTTGCTCACTGCTTGTGCTGTGCTGTGTGCTGCTTGTATTGCTGTCACCTACACACTGTTACCGTTTCTGCCTCTCGTTTTCGTTTCGTGTGCGTGCGCGTGTGTGCATGAGACTTCTTGTTGCCGTCGCCGTTTGCCCTCCTCATACACCAAAAATAAAATAGTGCTTGACGACAAAACTTTTTTAATCAAAATTCTACAACAAAATGCAATAAAAACCGCAAAAACTCATGGAAAATATACGCTATTTTTCCACAAAATATTTTTTTTAAATACGATAAAACTGTGGACCCGAACAAAAAAAAAATATAAAGAAAGATCGCGGGAGAAACCGTTCAAATAATACAACAAATTAAACGCAAGTGCTGAACAAAATAGTGGGAAAAACTGAAGAGTTATATAACAGGAACCTGCCTGAAAACCCAGGAAAAACAATAAAAAAAAAAACAAAAAACAACAAGGTATGTAAAAGAGTACCCGTACCCGTAACATTCTTGTGTCTCGGTTTTGCCGGCGGCAGTTGTTGCATCTCCAAAAGTTGATTCTCAATCAGTTAAGACTATGTTTGTGTTGTACCAAGGATCCTTTTATAATGAGTGCTGGCCAAAGGATCATTAGTAACATCATTAGGCTTGGAATTCGAATTCTCTACAATTTTGGTCATTCCAAAGGAGAGTTGTTTTATGCGAAGGATCCTTGATTGTCAGTGTCCATCTTCAGGTTCTAGATCCAGGGTTAGGTGCTATAATGTCGGTATAATTTTGGAATCATACTTTAACAGTGTTTAGTTATTTTCAGAACAAGAATTCTTTTTCCTAAGACTTTCATTTTCGGAGTTCTCTGGGTATTATCTTCGGGGCCTTGTGTTCTTTAGGATTCTACATTATCTCGCTTGTGTCCCATACTCGTTCACTCCGAAATGCCAAAGTTCTATTTTGTCATACTGTAGGTGTCCTTCAAGCGGTGTCAGAGATCGTATGTATATATACGCAATCATAATCATCATCAGCATTGTCATTTCATTCCACATCGGAGTAGTACTAGTATCCATTACAGCCGAACAACCGCTCCCCAACGCTTGGATTCTTCTGTGGAAATCTCTAAAATGTCAAAGTTGTAATTAAGATTTTTGTCTTTCGAATGATGTTTCTGCCGGACCATCATCTCTGGGGTCCGGTACGTTGCTCCCCGTGGTCTCTGGTCTCTGGTCTGTAGTATCTTGTGCTGGTAGTATCTCTACTTGCCTACTTGCTGCCTATTATTATGTACTACTATTAACAACAACTACAACGGCAATTATAGGCAGTGGTCACATCTCTGGGGCATGCCTCGTCGCTGCCTGTCGATGGATGCTGTGTGCGAGAGTACCTGGTAGCTGTTGTTCGGGGACTTTCAACATTTTTCTGCCGATAATCAAAAAACGTTTCGTCCGAGCCATCAAAAGTTGTGATTGGTTTTTTCTCTCTCTGTCTCTTCCTTCTGGATCTGTTGCTCTCTCTTTCTGTGCTTGACAAAAATAATTATCCCATGTACCATCCATCCATCCAGCTATCCATTTCTCAGCCATTCACACACTTGCGCGTACATACACGCATTTTAATGCTATTGTTGTTATCGTTACTAATGAGCCCCATAAAAAAAAAAAAACAAAAAACTTGACTAAACCGAACGCCCCTCTCTTCAGAGTCTCCCAGTCACCCATCCCCCCAAGTGGATCTCTCTCTCTGAATCTCTTTTAGCTGACATTGGGCAAGCGGCTAGCGAATGTGTTCGACTTTTAAGATTGATTCCAGATAGCCCCGGCCACAAAACATCTCTCACACGACCATCATGATCATCATGATCATCATGCTGCTGCCGGCCGCGTTAACAATTGTCCCCAGCCCAAAAGTCTCCTCAATCTCTTTCCAGTCTCTCCGCTAAACCAATGTCCGTCCATCTTTGGTTTACCAGAATACCCTGGTTGAGAGGGTTTTAAATGCCTGATCTTCAAAAGCACAACAGCTAGTTCTTGTATGAACGATAATTCATAGAGATCATAGAGATACTTTTGGTTGTAGATAGGTGATCATTGGGAACAGACCATAAGATGAGTAGCGGCCATACATTGCAATGGTTGATACATATGAGCAAAAGGTGATAACTTTTTAGTTCGAAAATACCCAAGATTTAGTCGTATTTCCAGGGTATCCCTAACTTCGTATAGCCTTTCCCTGCTGATGCTTTTTACGTCGGGCTGCTGGCTGCTCACAATTACGGTAGCGAACGGAGCCAACAATAAAAAGACGCTTGGATCACATTTGGTGGCTAGCTAAAGCTCTGTCCCTGCCTCTGTCTCTGCCTCCATCTCCGGATCTCCGGATCTCTGGCTCTGTCTTTGGCTCTGATCGCCGCATGTTGTCGTCGCCGTCGTCGTCGTCGTCGTCGTCGTCGTCGCCGTCGTCGTCTTCGTCGTTGTTGTCGTTGTCGAATGTCGTTGTCCGAGGCGATTTTAATGGCAGCCAAAAAAGCTGTAAAAGATTTCGCTCAAGCAAATGAGGCAATGTGTACACACACACACACACACTCACATATATGATGGGTGCCCGTGCCCCCTCTGTGTGTACGTGTACTTTTGTGGTCAACTGTTGTGTTGACATGAAAGATCTGCCGATGCTCTGTCACCAGCGCTAGGAGATTTCCGTAAAAGTCATCAGCTCCTTTGGCTTTCACTTTGGCATCGGAAAATGGGTTTGGAAATGGAAATTGGGTTGAACCGATTTTTATAGATTTTTATACATAGTTTCTCCAAAGCAAGAAGTCTTTTATTTTAGATATATTTCATTCTCTTCTCTTTGTATCTGTTATTCTAGATACATTCCATACATGTTCCATATTGATTGTGGGATATTGCATCTTTTTGATGATTTCTTTTGATTAATAATCGATTAATAATCGTTGAAATCAGTTGCAATCGACAGATTTGCCTTCTCTGTCACTATTAATTGCTGTCGCAGTTCCTTCTTAAGCCATATAATTGATGGATTGTTGTTCCTTTGATGTACGTTTGTTGACCCCTGTTGACCTGTCCTCGATTTAATTGCGCCTCACACATGGGGGAGAAATGGATCCATCCCGAAGGGGATGGGTATCCCAGAGACTTGGCTGACTTTTGGCGATAACGTTTGGCAGAGCAAAATGTTGCAAAACTCTTGCAATCCGACTTTCATCCCTCCCCATGCCACATGCCACAGTTCGCTGCCCAGTCCCCAGTCCCCAGTCTCCAGTCCTCAGTTGTGGCATAAGTTTGCGATTAGGATTGTGCGCTGTCCGCCGACTGATTGACCGTTTGAGCGACTCCCTGATTGACACTTACACTTGCCCCGACTTTTCCCCCTCCCCGCATCCCCGCACCGAAAAGCCTCTCTAATGATACCATCGTTTCCCTCTCTGTTTTTGCAGGAAAAATCCCAACCGAACGACCGTCCCGGCCATCCATTCATCCGGACAAGACACCATGGAGCACATTATGAATCCGTTCATGTCGCCCGCTTATCTGCTCGGCCATGGCCCACATTCACATTCACATTCACATGGCCATGCCCATGCCCATGCCCATGGCCATGCCCACGCCCATCCGGGTATGGCCAGCGGCACAAATTCGCCGGCCAGCTCTCCAGGTGGATCCTCGGGCTCCGGTGCCGGACAAAGCAGCAGCAGCTCCTCAAAGCCCAAGCGCTGGGGCTCGCCGCCCATCAACCTGGCCGGACAGTTCATCAATCCGGCCACCGGCAAGAAGCGCGTCCAATGCTCCATCTGCTTCAAGACCTTCTGCGACAAGGGCGCCCTCAAGATCCACTTTTCGGCGGTGCATCTGCGGGAGATGCACAAGTGCACCGTCGAGGGGTGCAACATGGTATTCAGCTCGCGCAGGTCTCGGAATCGGCACAGCGCCAATCCCAATCCGAAGCTCCATTCGCCCCACATTCGCCGCAAGATCTCGCCCCACGACGGACGTACAGCGCAGCAGTTCCCCGTTTTTCCCGGAGCAGCTGCCGTGGCTGTGGCCGCCGCCGGCCGCTTGCCGGCTGCCTTTCCAGGACTCCTGCCACCACCGCCGCCGCACCACCATCCGTCACATCATCATCCTGCCGGGGTGGGCTACGGACCTGCCATGATGTATGGCTCCGGACTGCACAGCCTCGGACTGCTGTCCGCTGGACAGGAGCGAGAGCGCCTCTACGAAGAAGATGTGGATGCGGAAGGGGATGGGGATGGAGAGGGAGAGGGAGAGGGAGACGCTGATGCTGATGTCGATGCAGAGGGAGATGGCGATGATGATGGTGTCTTTGTGTACGTGGACATGCATGCCAATAGCTCCAGTCCGGCTGCCTCCAGCCAGGAGTGCCCCAGCGAGACGGATGCGGATGCGGACGAGGAGATGCACTGCAGCCTGAGCCTCACCAGCAGCAGCAGCAGCAGTGGCGCCTGTGCCGAAGAGCAGCGCTCAGCCGATCAGCCGCTGGACTTCAGCCTCCACAAGCGACGCGAAACAGAGCCAGAGCCAGAGCAGGAGCAGGAACCAGAGCGGGAACGGGAACGGGAACAGATCAAGCGCTCGTCCAGCCCCTGTGGGGGAGCCTTCTCCATGGAACGCCTGCTGAGCAAGCGCAAGCGGAGCGACAGCAGTGCCTCTGCCGCCGTCTCCACGGGCCTCCCAGAGACGAGCATCAAGATGGAAATGGAGCTGGAGATGGACGGCGACGGCGACGGCGACAGCTCTGAGGCCCTGGCGGCGGCATCCGCCTGCATTGACCTATCGGCGCCACCGACCAGGAAGCACTCGCCCGTTCCACTGTCCCTGTCGCTGCCACTGAGTCTGCCCCTGCCGCTGGCCATGGATCTGGAGGAGCAGCATCACTTCCGACTGCTGCAGACGCAGATGTTTGCGGCCGCTGCGGCCGCCGCTGCAACCGCCTCCAGCCAGCAACCGCCCAACGCCTTCCTGCCGCAGGGTGGCGTCGAGCCGCCGTCCCACACCTCGCCCAATGCCCCGCCCATGTGGAGCCTGCTCTCCGAGGTATACCGCTCGATGCTGCTCAAGACGCAGCAGCAGCAGCAGCAGCAGAGCCACCATCACCACCAAAGCGGAAGCCACCATCACCACCACCACCACCACCACAGTGGACACCACCAGCAGCAGCCGCCGCAGCAGTCGCCGGCGCCGTACGGCGACCTGCCCCCGACGAATGCCGCCATCTCCGTCTAAGCTTTGGGAGCCGCCAAGGACGAAGGATCCTTAGTCAAATGTTTATTATTATTTTATTATGAATGTTTTATATTTTGTGTGTGTGTGTTTTTTTTTTTTAATTTTAATTTTTATTGTGGGCCTCGCGGTGCTGCCGGAAGCAGGGCGTTGGAGGGCCTGCGGACAGAGTCCCCACCGCCCCCCACTACCCCGCCGACGGCGGCATGGCAGCAGTCCCCGAATCTGCCTCGATGGGTATTACAAACTGGAATTGCTCCAAAACTTAGCTTTTTTCCTGCTCGTACTTGTGTTATATTGTCCCCTAAATGTATCTTTTTTTTTTCGTGTAGATATAATGGTAGATCTAGGTGTACTATATAGTATTCAATCCGTTCCTCAGTGCAGCAGCAGCACGAAGCTAGAGCGAGTGTGAGTGTGAGTGTGAATGCGAATGTGAATGTGAATGTGAATGCGTGTGTGAATGAATGAATCGTTATCTGAATCGAAGGGAAATTCGCGATTTCCCACCCCCTCCTCTCTCAACCACATCTCGAGCGGTGTGTGTACAACGAAGTATTGATATTTATAAACGAAAATACTATGTATATCCATAAAACACATATATTAAATAGTTCTAAGACAAAAACAATTTTTTTCATAGTCAATAAATATTGTATTTTATAAACTGAATGTACTACTAAACAGCAAGCTCTATGGAAACATATCCTATTGTGTTAAAACCCCCCTACACCATACATATACATAGTACATACATGTGTACCCATTCAGATAGATATGTACAATAGATCGTAAGCGAAAAGTGAAATGTTATTGCTCTTTCTCTCTCTCTCTCTCTCTCTCGCAAAGGAATATTGCTCCCTGCCGCATCCTGCAAAAGGATTGATTGTGTATTGTGTATTACAACATGATTTTAAGTTTTCATTAACAATAAACAGCAAACAAAATTGGAAAAATGTAAAAATACAACAAACAAAATGCTTTTCAATTGGGTTCAAAATATATCCGGGGATATACGTGATGGTGGTGGGAAGGATCTTTATTTTTAAAGGAAATTAAACCTTAAATCGAAAAGATAAATAGTTTTCAATTGGTTTGAAAGGGATCTTAACTTTAAAAGGAATTCGAACAGAGTGTGGATCTTGAAAGATGTGTAGTACTCTTAGGGACAGATATGATTGAGAAACACTCGTCTGATCCATTTCCTTTCCAGACACTTGTAATCATTTCTGACAGCAAATCTGTGGAAATCTCTTGCTGCTTGATGCTTAATCGATGAGTGTGTCGGGGCCATAGACGCGTACGAGTCTGAACTTTGATTCGAATATACATAAATAGTTTATATAGTAGAGTCCGATGAGATCTAAATTGGGAAACGCCCTCGAAATTTCAGTTTGCCTCCCTCTCTGGCTCACATGTAAGACGGCGGCTCTTGGGGAAGGCGTGACATGCGGCATAAGCTGTGTGTGTGTATCATGATGAATGCCCGACTATTGGTCGCAGCAGCGGCAATGGCAAACCACATCATCATCATCATCATCATCATCATCATTATGGATAGGCATTTGAGGCCACTTATGGACAGATTACACAGATACTCACACGCACACTCATGAACCTAGTGATACTCAGGCGCACAAATACTCATGAGACGGGACTTATGTACGAGTGTATGTACATTCCAATATAAACATGCTACGATATTAACATTAACACCGCGCACACCCTTTTTGTCACTCACTCGGCTCTGGGGCTGTGTCTGGGCTCCAGGCCTTTGCCTGCAGCTGTCTGTCCAACTCCCTCTCAAAAGCCCGCCCCAGAGGTACGCGTACACTCGACAAAATAGCTTTTGAGGCCAGGAGAGCTGAAGAAAGAACCTCAGAACAAACAAAAAAAAAACAGAGTTAAATATATGATAAGAGATGTTTTTATCAAAAGTCTTGGAACCCAGACTACGAGCGAGATAGCCTTTCTTTCTCTTAGTGTATTCACACGAAAATCCAAGCCGAAAAATTCCACATTCATCTGGAGAATGGAGGTGGAGCTGGAGCTGGAGCTGGAGCTCATTGCACATACGATATGTACATAGTTGTGTGAAACCGAAACCGCAAAATTGACATGGATGCGAGACTGTGAAAATGTCAAGTGGTTTGAAGCAAAGGATATGACTACGAGTTGGAGCAGAGCAGAGCCAGGGCAGAGCCGGGGCAGAGGGTACCCACCAGCCAATCCGTCAGAAGAGCGGAGGGGTCGTGGCGGAGGCGAGACAGCCCAAGCTAAACGCTTGCCACATTATGAGATGATCCTTGGCAGCGATGTCACTTGAGACAAACATTCATGCCTGAGCATCGCATCCCAAAGACAACGGGAACGGAATGGAAACGGGCATGGGTATGGGTATGGGTATGGGTATGGGTATGGGAATACACGAATGCGAATGGGACTCATCTCTTGGGATCTATTTACTTTTAAGTTTCTGAATTGGATGATGTCACTCCGCTGAGTCGGAGATGGCAATGGAGCTGCAGGGGTAGGACGCTGCCGGCGGAGTGGGTGACTTTTTTGTTCAAGTACTTCGGGACATTGGCGGTGGCAAAACGGAAACCGGCACAAAAAGGTTTCGTTTATGTCAGTGTCGAGCTTTGGTACATATACTCTTAACCATAGGGTCGAGATGGAAGGTACATATATCCCTGGATTGTGGATGAGTGAGGCGAAGCATATTCGGGGATCCATATATAGATCCATATATGCTACAATGGTAATCCAAAAAGGCTGCTTTACTGATAGACCATAACCAAAGACATCATAAATAGTTAGATGAGTAACGACCATGGATTTCTTTGGTACGCGATTTATTCAGGGTGGCTCCAGGCTCTCTTAGATGTTTGTGTAAAGGCCAGTCCTTTGCCAGAGTATCCGCTCTTCGGTCTATCCAAAAATATTCTTTGTTTCGTTTTGTGTTCTTTTTTGCTTTATGAAATATTAGAAAAATTTACAAAGCGTTAAAAATTAACATTTCAAATAGGATTGGAATAGACTCGACTCTGCCGCACATGGCAGGGCAGGGCTGGGCAGGGCAGGGCTGGGCTGGGCAGGGCTGGGCGTACGAGTATGTGTTCGTTGCCATCGCCATTGACGACGTCTGTTTTTGGGGGATGGATGCAAATGCGTTTATTTTTGGAGACAATTGAAAACCACTCGAGGGTTATTGAGATGTGACAGTCAAGTAGTTGGAGTCGAGTCAAGTCGACTCGTCGCAATGTTGCGGCGCGTCGAGATAACTTGACGTTTGAAATAGGATCAACTCTTGTTCCGATTGCGAAACTGATGCAGATACAACACACAAAATAGAGTTGGCATTACCACCGTTACAGTTCCAGTGCAAGGAGTGGACATGAGTATGAGCCATATGACAGGCGAATGACACAAGTAACTCGGAAAAATGAAAAGAGGGTTGGGCCACACCAACACCAACACCCATCCCATCATTCCACCCAAAAGGAAGGAAGGATGGTACATACATAAGTAGCATAATATCAGAGATGTACGATACGGCAGCTCATAAAAGCAGGCAAGTGTGTGGGTGGCTCTGCTCTTACGGATGATTAGAATCGAGACCGTGGCGAAATTTATGGAAATCAATGAGTGAATTCTTGATTTTTACCACCTTTACGACCTTATGGGGGGTTATCAATTACACATTTATTTATATGTTTCCTTTCGGCGGATTTATGGGGAGCCTGCAGAAACGGCTTTGGTTATGGGCTCTCCCCATTTTCTAGATCGCATGAAATTCTTCTACTTCGAAACTTACTCTGACGTAAAGAACGCGGATAAGTGCTTCCATTCATTGCCATCTGATTCGATCAGAAGAGTCGAAGATGTTTCCGTGAAGCCCAGAGATCAGATCTTATTTGTCGTTAATTGAATTTGTCATACGATTTGGTTTTGGCTCTGGCCCAAAGTGGGTCGCGACTGCAATCCGGTTTCTCTCTCTCTCCATTCATGTCAATTGGAACCTGGAAGTCAGTCGTCTATCGCATCTTTGGGATTCGCTTCTGTTGGAGAGGCTGGGCTGGGCTGGGCTGGGCTACTTTGGGATGCATCATCGTTCGGTAAATGGATCGTTTTGTTTTGGAATTACTGCTGCCCGGAGCCACAATAAAATTCATTTCGATTTCGGTAATTGTACATATCAGCCAGAACAACAACAATAACCATCCGAACTGAGGCCCGGCCGGCCACATACGATGGATGGATGGACCAGAGCTAACAGCAACAGCAACAGCAACAACAACGCGGATTCCAAGTAAGTAAATATACTTAATTTTAATGACATAGAAAACGCTGCTAAAGTGGCCGCTGATTGAATCTCGTTAGTTGTTACCCCGACGGGAGAGCCGAGCCGAGCCGAGCCGAGCCGGGGCCAGGCGATACCAAGAAGCAACTCCCAGCCGCAGTCCCGGTGCCAGTACTTGGGCAATTAATTCGACATTTTAATTTACATTTCATGGGAACATGCTGCGGCTGTACCGATGTACGTGAAGCTGCCCCCGGGGGACAGACGGACAGACAGAGTCCAAATGGACCACCGGACTCCGAATCAACTCTCGAGAATGTCACATGGGGGGCATCGGCATCCGAGTGCAGTCCAATGTGACACCTTTGGGGCAATACTTTAATTTTATTTTACCCAATTAGTTTGCAAATCTGCTGATTTATTTATCAACAAGCATTTAGGGGGAATTCTGTGGCAATTAAGGCCACTAATATTCGTTTTTTCCGATATGATTAAGGGACTAAAGGCCTGCAATTTGTTTCAGCATTTACAATACATAATAACGAAATTTACATCATATAAAAACTAAACTGTTTCATGCTTAAATTTGGATTTTTATTCACACATTTATTTGGGTCCTAAGAGATCAGGAAGATCTTGTCATTGATTAAATGTATTAGACTCGTTTATTGCACCATTAACCATAATTCTACTGGCTGTTTTACTAATCAATCGAAATGTAGAACAGTGTTGAGGGGGATTGAAAGCTGCCAGTGAGAATGGAGCATTGCATCGATAGATTGAACTCGATAAGCGCGGCGGCAAGTGACATTCGCAGATGACAGGTGACGGATTGCCAGTGAAGTGAAGTTGGCTGCGGAAATGTGTAGTTCGATTGTGCTTATTAATTGCATAATATATGTAATATATCACCTATAAATGTTACTTGCACGGAACACCGTTCGGTTCGGTTCTGTTCTGTTCTGTTCTGTTCTGCACACAACACAGTGCGAGGGCCTTGGGCAGTTTTGACACCTGAACGCAGGGACCCGAACCCGACCTGGCCGTGAAAATGGTCTCCGTGTTCTGAGCTCTGTACACATGTGTTTCTCACCCCACACCGCACTGTTCTTGGTGTGTGTGTGTGTTTGTGGGTGCGTTTGGGTGAGTGCCAGGCATAATCATTATCTGATTAAACAATTGATTAAGTTTTAATAAATTTGCAAAATCAATATGAAAAATTAAGTGCAGTAATTACTTAAATGGCTGTTTGCATACCCGGCGCCCAATGCAAATATTTTGCGAACAACAATTTAAACACGCCGCCAGACCCACTCCACACTCCTGATGCTGCTGTCCCTGTGTACGTGTGTGATCTTCTGTGTGTGTGTGTGTGTGCGTGAGAGTGCGTGCCGGCATGTGTGCCGACCAAGGTGTATTAGTGCAAGGTGGGGCCATGGCACTCGTAGCAAAACGATGCATTTTCGCCTTAGCTTCGGGAAGATAACGGAAGGACAGAGGCGAAGCTTGCAGCATACGAATCTTGGCAGTGATGTTGTGCCTCACCCTAGATAAATACACCTTGTGCGCGCAGGCCTACGTCTGCCTGCGTTCCTGTGTGCCTGTGTGCCTGTGCGTGTGTGCGTGCCGCCTTGGGCGTGTGTGCATTGCCAGAGCAGGAATATATTCAGAGATGCAGAAAATAAGGTGAGCCATGGCCAGTGCAGCAATACGTTAAGTGTGACATTACGGCTCACCTCACGGAAATACACCTTTGGAGCATACATTTTTACCTGCTGCATTATATAAATATTTACGTAATACACATACATACACACGTGCATGCACATACAAATTCGTATACGTACAATGCGTAACGCCTGTTGTCAACAACATAATCAACAACAGCGCCAGAGCCACGAGCAGCCAATGGGCACCCCAAACACCCAGACCCCCGAGCCCAGACCCCAGACTTGGGCCAACCAGACAGCCGGACCGACCCGTCCCCCCCCCCCCCCCCCCCCCCCCCCAGTCCCGAGTCGAAGAGCCCCAGTCCACGACAGGTTGCCTGGCTGGTGGCTGGGGCTGAGGCTGAGGCTGGTAGGTGTCGGTATTGGGTGTAGCACCGTCCCAGCCTCACGCATCGCATCCTCTCGTGCCACTCGATTTGCATATTTCTCAGTGCGTTCTCTCTCTGTCGTTGTCGTTGTTGTTTTTTTTTTTGTCATTAATTAAATTACATTGCGCAAATTGCAGCGACCACATCACAACAGCATCAAAGGGGAGCCATCCGCATTGTGTGCACCATCGACCATCCACCATCTACCGTCTACCGTCTACCGTCCATCCAGCAGTAAAACGAAACAATAACAGGAATAGCCTATCCACCACTCGCCCCCATTGTTTGTCCACCCCAGCACGCAGATCAGAAGTCCAAATGCTTCTTTGGGGAATGGAAGGGCTTACCTGTCATACGCATCATCGGATGGTCAAATACGGCGTTGGCGTTGGCTTTGGCTTTGGCTTTGGGTTTGCCTTTTGGGGGAAGTGAGATGATCCACCAGGCAATAACAAGATAATTTCGATTGTCCCTGGCCAGCATTTGAGTTGCGAGAGACATTGAGGATGGGTAGATACATACGCATACGAGTACTCAGCCTCAGAGGGTTCTCCTGCTAATTAGCAGTGCCATAAAAACCCCATACACAAATACTAGTTAAGACATGTAACTGCTGGCTGTGCCTCTGATCTTGGCCGAAACCCGACCGGCAGCTACCGGACGGAGATAAGTAGCCAAAGTTCGGGTAAATAAACCAAAAAAAAAAGAAGTGTGACACAGCGCAGGAGGAACAAACAGGAGGGATCATAAAAGGGTTCTGGGTAAATGTCTCTCAGGTTCAGTCGAGCCGAAAAGATACTTGCCAGAGAGAAGAGAAACAACAGATACAGATACAGATATATGACAGAAAAAGATTGGTCAAAGGAAGAATTTGAAGGGAGGTTCTAATGCTGGAAAATGTAGCTAGCAAATAGAAATACAGAAAATATTGACAGTTGGGTTATACAATTTTAGAATGAGTCCCTATAGTATTCCATGTACGAACACTAAGTATTCTGCAAAAGTTAGAATATAGCGGAACACTGGTTTATCGAGTTGTACATATTTAATTTTAAAGGTACTTTATCATTGAACCACTATTTTGCATAATATTAACATCGATCTTAAGATAGCTTTAAGAAACCATATCTTCACATCCATAAAATTAACGAATGAAAAAGTTGAAACCCATTATGGAACATATCATAAAATGAGTGAAATATCGCCAGTACAGTACAGGATTGGTAAAGGTTTAAAGGTTTATCTAAAAGCAAAGCCCATTCCTAAGAGCGTAGGGAAACACGATCTATTGTTGCTCTTGGGTGACACATCCATCAAAAAGAATACTAATCAGTAATGTAAACACATAATGTACATGTGTATATAGTACATAGAACCTACATCAATCTGTGCATCGAACACCCACAGCCACTTCCATTTGCATTACCATATCCTATTCCCTGTTCCCTGTTCCCTATTCCCTATTCCCTATTCCCTGTACCCGATTTCCAATACACGCACACATCGGGCCCAAGAAAAGAGCAACGCAACAGAATAATAAATAGAATTGGATAAATAGAAGAAACCGTGAAAGGGTAAATTGGGCGACATGTTGTGAAAACATGCTACCGAATTTCATTTTACAATCGTGCGACAAAACGGGGACCAGCAGGCCAGACCCCTATAGGACCGGGGAAGACGACCCAAGAACTGTGTGTGCCGAGGCTCTGTTTTTCTGTTTTTCAGTTTTTCAGTTTTTTCTGTTTGTATTTGCCGAGACTGGGACCAAGACCAAGACCAAGACCAAGGTCGGGCTGGTTGCGTTTTCGTCGGCAAATGCTGTTTAATCTGATATCCAGAGGGCCATATCGTTATCGCGGTGTGCAGTAGTAGTCGTCTAAGGGCAAAAGGATCACTTTTCAAGGAAAACATCGCCAAGTGCAATTAACACATCCAGCAGCAAATGTGTTTGGATTGGTATCGGTCTTGGTCTCTGCGACCCTGCGAACCTGCGACCCTGCGACCCTCTGACTGGGCTAAGCTAACACTTTGATAATGATAATGTGATCTGTGTGACTGTGCAGCAACGACAGCACGGCGGTGTCGTTTGTGGATGTGTCGTATACGATGGATTTGTGTCCAACGTTGACGTGCGGCGGCACTCAGAGAAGGATCTCCATCTTCTATTGATGTGTTGTATCAACATAAACATACGAATACGAATACGAATACGAATGCGAGTCCGGGTACGAGCACGAGTACCAGTACGAGTATATGTATGTCTATTCGTGTCCAACAAACTAGTGGATAAGTGCTAATTGGGTTTGCCAGAACACCGATACCCCGTATCCCGTACAGGGCTCAGGGGCAAAAAAGGGCTGCAGTCAGCTGCGTTTTGATGTTGGGGTTGATGTTGGATGCTGTAATAGATCCTAATGCCAACCAACGTCAATGTCACTTCTGCCATGACATCCGCTTCGCTTCTGAGCAGCATCGACGCATACATATGGAGAAACACACAGGAAAAGACTGTATCCGACCATTTGCTACCCTTCAACACAGATCTGAAATCTTCAAATGAACCCATCTAACCATCATAGCTTGGACCCACAACTAATCTAAACCGAAATTGGACTCTGAGCTGCAATTAACGTAATCGAACAGGTTTTAACCACCATTCACATATAGATATATATCTCCAAGACCATAGTAATCAGGAGTTCTACAAGTCTGTGAGTTAGGCAATAGATTTTGTTTTCTTATAATTATAATATTTGATTACTTATCTTTAAGATTTTAAACACCCACACATACTACGTATATGTTTATGTATAAGAAAGTATCTCACGATTCTGCTTTGATTTGGAATACCCCTTTCTCAATATATCACATCTGAAAAATGATTTTAAGCTGATTATAATTATGGTTACTTTCTGTACTATATGCAATGCTGATCAGGCATGTGCTTGCATGTGGCATGGACGCCATGTGCCCCGCCATGGTCGGGGCGGTGGGCATAATGAACCCATCAAAGAGAGCTGCTCGTGGAGTGGAGTATGAGAGTTGTCCAGGCGAATGGGTTCAAGTTGTGTTTCCATTTTTTTTTCCATTCTGTTGGCAGCCAGGCAGGCACTTTATGCACTTTGGCCGCTGCGGGCTTTGCCGCTTCACCAGAGTCCAGCAAAAATTAGTTTGGTTTATTTTCTGTGGTATACCCTTGAAAAGGGGTACTATGATTATGATTTTGAGCGTGAACTTTATTGGAATTTTGGAACCCATTAAGTACATCAAGAGTCACGTCTTGAAACTTGAATCTTGCTGAAAATTTGTCCAGAATCGGAATTCTACCCATAAATAATAATAATATTATTATTTTCTTTTTTTTTAAATTAGCTAATGGAAACGACGGACCTGCAAGGGTATCAAAGGCCTCAGCCCCGAAGCTGGACGGAGTTCCTTTTTTTGTTGTTGTTGTTTTGTGTGTGAGTGTGTGTTTTGTTTTGTTTTGCTGCGATTCGATTCAAAATTGAATGCCATGAATATCGGAGCAAACCGAGCGAGTGCAGGGAACGTTGCTTCTTTTTCTGCCGTTTTTAACAAACATAAAATCAATTACACAAGCTTCATTAAGCTGCGCCGAGTCAGGTGAGTGTGAGTATGAGTATGGGTATGGGAAAGGGGCATGAATGAGTGTGGCCGCAGGTCGAGCAGGTCGCCGCCGCCACCGCCTTGCGTTTGGGTTACCTGTGTGCCACCGAAAGCCACCGCAAAGGGGATCAACCACAGCCCGTCAGTGGCATCCCAGTGGCACCCCTCCTACGCAGATGTAACTCTCTGTGAGACGACTCTTTTTGGCTCACAGCTGATTGAAGCGCGGCGACTTTTGGCATACATGTGTCATCGGCACCGTTCAACCGCTGAACCGTTAAATAATTGCGGCCAAGGATACGCACCTCTCCACATCTCATCTCATTTCTCCATTTCCATTTCTCATTTCCCCACCCCACAGCCATCCTCCCACCCTCCCTTTGGAGATGTCTTCATTTCACATAAGTGATTGATGCCGGGGCAAAGTTTTGAGTTTGAGTTTGAGTTTCAGTTGGAGCAGGTGACCCACCACCCAGCACCATGCATATATCCGCTATATATTATCCGCTTAGGAACTTGTCGAAATTACAATCTAACCGAGTTAGAGCTGCAGGAGCTGGCAGCTAATCTTCGTCTTTTGGGAGTTTCTTAGGAGCTTCAAGCAGGAAGAATAATGACAAACATATTAAGTAAATATACCTTTGGAAAAACATAACACTCTACCAGGGCATTCATTAAAGAAACTCCCACGGAGTCTTGGACACGTTGTTCTTGTTCTTATATGAACGAGGGAAGGGCTATTATGACTATAGTTTCAAACTTATTGAAATGGAATGCAAATATATATGTTTCAATTCTGTGAGGATTCACCCATTTGCCGCATTTTTGGATACCTGGATACTTTTTGGATTTTAAAGGTCGGAAATTGTTTAGATTTTAGATATAGGAGTATTTATAAGACAAATTTAGATAGGTTTAAGTGTTGTTTGGTATGGTTGAAGGATAGAGAATTCTCCAAATATGATTGCAGTTTCCAGAAAGACGGACACACAGACAGACACCTCTCGGCAGGGATCAAGCATTCTCTGGGGATTTAATCAACGAAATTTACTTGCAATTATAGAGTTTAGAGTCGCGCAATGTCAGGGGCTCCACTTTGTGGGGGGGGGGGGGCCTCAGCGGGTTCGGCCTGGGTTGGATTGGTGATGGGTGATTGCTGATGGGTGGGATTTTGGAGAATTCGCTTAGCAAAATTAGCTGATGCTACAAAGGGAAAATACTTAAGCCACAAATATTTGACTGTCGACGACCGCAGCACCAACAATGTTTCTCTTGGCAGAAGTTTGGGTTTTTTAGTTTAGTTTTTGTGGCATCCACAGATCCACAAGCAGACCATCCTCCGGCTCCTGCCCCTGCCCCCGGTCCCTGCTCGCGGCCCCGTGTGTTTACCCATTAACTGGCTTTTATTGACAACGACGCTGCGCCCGTCGCGAACTTCGGTGATGAAATGTAAGTAAAGGAACATCAAAGCCAAATTCTCCTTGTCCTTAAGCCCCCCCTCCCCCCTGCTGGCTGTGCTGGCCCTGTTGGCCCTGTTGGCCCTGCTGGCCGGACGGTTTGTTGGTTGGTTATTTGTTTGTCTGCTTGTTCCGAATGTTTGCACAGAGTTGGAGTTGGCGTTGGAGTTGGAGTCGGGGATGGGGATGGGGATGGGTCCTGGGCTTGGGGATGACATTATGCTGATCCCTTTTGACGTAGCATTATAAAAATCAATGAATTAACATTTACATGCACAAGCATTTGACCACAAAAAAGAAACAAATGTACAACCAACCGTTCTTCGAGTGGGGGCGACCTATGCCTATTTGTATATGTGGCGTTAGCCACCCCATAACCCCCCCCCAAACCCAGAGGCCAGAGGGCAGAGGACAGTGGGGGGGCGGGGGGGGAGGAATGGCATCCCTTGTATGCATACACTTGATTACTGGTGTTTTCCCTCGTGTTGTATTTGCTTTTTATGCGAATGTTTTCCCTCTTCTTTTATATTTTTTACTCTCGGATTTCCTCCTACTTTTCCTTGCTTTTTTGCACCGCTTTTTGTGTTGCCTTTCGGTAACATTAAAGTCTGAAGAGGAGGGATTCCTGTTTATTCATCTATGAATGCGACGACGATTGGGACTGGGTGTGGGGTGTGGGGTGCTGGGGTGCTGGGGTGCAAAGGAGTCTCGAGCCTAACCGAAAATCATTTCTATCACAAATTTAATCATCCTAAACAGTTTTCCCCACCCCGCCACGCCAGCAATTGATTCATGTCAGTGGCTTTCAATTGGCTTTTAACCGATTAGCCATTAGTGGAGTCAACCCTTTCTTTGGCTGCGATTTCTCACACCATCTCTGATTAGCATAAAACGGTAATGTCCAGCCCATATGTCCATATGTTCATATGGCAGGAGGCCCTTATGCTCTGTACTCCGTACACTCCATCTCATTTGGCATTCGCATAAAAATGAGGCAACATTTTAGCCAATTGGAGGTCCTATGTAGACCAGCCAGCGCCCATTAGGCAGAGTGCCAGGGCCCAGGCCGTATGACACATGGGGTCCAGTGCCTGCCTCTCTAGTTTACGATCATGTTCGATCCCAAAAGAGAGGGCCTCAGACTCCGAGGATCAAGGGAAGGCGGCCGCTATTTCCCAGATTAGATCCGACAATGGAACGTGCTATGTTCACTTCTGATAACAGCATCAGGAGGCATGGCATCTGTGGACTGGACTCGCACTGGCACTGGCACTTCTACTCCAACTCAGACTCGGACTCGGACTCTCGTTGTTGCTGTTGCTGCTGTCAAAGACAAAGTGTCTGGCATAATGCTCATGGCCACTTTGAAAGCTGAAACGAGTCGGAGGCAGCAGCAGGCGGCTGGCAGCATTTCCTGCTTGTAATGCTAGTGGCCCCCTTAATCTCGCTTTCGGCACGTATCCATTGGAGTCGCCTTCAGCATCGGCATCGGCATCGGCATCGCCATCGCCATTGCCATCGACGTTGCCGGCCCCGATATGCTGGCGGTCCTCGAGTGCGAGTGGCAGCAGTAGTTTTACATACAATGCCATGCTGCTACCGCTGCTCCGTATCCGCATCCAGCACAGTGCATCCATCCAGAGAGCTCCAGAGTATCCAGAGGCTGGAGAAGGAGTAGGAGTAGGAGTAGGAGTAGAGATCGCATGCGATTGCGATCGGCGCGGTAACAAAGCGATAATGCGAAAATCGTGTAATCCATTAGCGTAACTTTTTGCAAATTTGTGACAATGACAATATTAAGATAACACATACTACGACTACAATAAAGCAACGCCCGGGCCAGGCATTGCCCTTGTCCTTCGGGTTTGTTGTGAATGCTGGCGCAGCGCATTAGAGTTGCCCCAAAGCCCTGCCCAGCCCCCTGCCTCCTCTGCCAAATTAATTTGTCGTCATCTTTGGTGGTGGTCTCCGGCTCAGATTTTGGCTCCAGCTTGCAGAATCGCAGAATCGCAGAATCGCAGCATCGCAGCTTCCTCGTACTTCCTTTGATGCTGACTTCATCAGCACAAAGCAGAAAGCAGCAAGCAGCAGCTCCTCGAAAGATGTCAAACTGGAATTACGATGCAGCAAAGCGCATCCTATCCTCCGAGTATCCAAGTATCCCAGTATCAGAGCATCCAGCATATGCCTTTAATTGAAGATGCGTGCGCGCATACTTAAATCGCGCAAACAACACTTTGATCTTAAAAGAAGTGACGTTTAGTGGTAGTTTTATGGTGATAATGATCTTTCAGATGGGACAGTGATGCCATTTATTATGCAGCGATTATCGGCAGTCAGACGGAGAGAGAGAGAAGCTTCACTGTTCCCCATACGACAGTCGCGACTCGCGAGGGCCCTGGCTCTGATTTTGCACCCATCCAGAGAGGGGGGAACGGAACGGAACGGAACTTGTTCGCGACACTAGATGGTAGATAGGCGGAATAAATCCCTGGATCATACATCTACGAGTGGGACATCTGCTAGCGCTTCTCAGACTTTACTTTTGGGCTGTTGATTCGAAATTCATAGGATTTCGATTATTATTCCCGATACTCAAAATGAGTTTAGGGGTATATTAGATTTCTGGTGAAAATGGACGTCTGTGTAACGTCCAGAAGGAAGCGTTTCCGACCCCATAAACTACACCGTCTGTCTGTCCGTCCGTCCGTCTGTCCGTCCGTCCGTCCGTCCCTATGAGCGCCTAGTGCTCAAAGACTATAAGAGCTAGAGCAACGAAATTTTGTATCCAAACTTCTGTAATATCATATCACTAATATGTCACTATTACACGTATATTTCAAAATTTCGCCCCACCCCCTTCCGCCCAAGCAAGGGACGAAAATCTTTGGCAACAATATTGAAGATACGAGAAAATTAAAAACACACAATCATAGAAAATGACCATATCTATCAGATTGCCGAATCTGGATCGGATCGGATTATTATTATGGCCAAAAGTAAGAAATCAGTCGCTACGCAGCGCCCGACGTCACGCTCAGACTGATCTTCTGTCTCTCTCGCACGCACTCTTTGTCGTGTCGTGCAATGTTAGCGCCGTCTGGTGGAGGAGAGCCATACTGACTAAGTATCGGGTATAACTGTAGAGTTGCGGTGTCCGCAGCAACTCACAACGTTCCCCCTCGTTTTTAGTTGAATAAATTAAATTTTGATTAAAAGATGAATCCTTAAAGCGTTGATCTATATTTTCTCACAGCTTTTCCAAAAATTACTCGCCCTGTCCCCGTTCTGTCTTCAGATTCGAAAGGGGTTATTGCCCTCTGTCGATATACATATGCATATTCAGATCCCAGATCAGTGACTCCGATCAGTGCCTGCCCATCGCTGGCTGTTGTTATGATTTGTCACCTTTTTAATTTTTAGATGGCAGCAAATGTAAACTATTGTCGCCCGCCGTGTAAACACATTGCAAACAAAAGCAAACAAATATCCGTCGTAGCCGGAAAAGTCGGAAAACTCGAAAAAGTCTGGAGTGGAGCTCGAATCGACAGGGGCATCACCTGCTGCGAGGCAGCCAGGCTGGCTGAAGAGTGTAGGGTATGCGGCGGCGGGAGATGCGAGATGCGAGATGGGAGATAGAGTGGAGTCAATCACATCTGTGAGATCTGTGAGCCTGGGGAACGAATGGAACGATGGTGGCCTGCCACCAAACAACCCACATCAAATAACAGTTTATGGCATTACGCACACCACACGTGCCCCCACTCCTTTCCTGCACTCGAAAATTTGCCTGCGACATGGGGATGGGTGCGTGACTGTGCGTGAGTGGAGTGGAGAGGAGAGGAGAGACGACGAGTGCCGTGGGGCACACTCCAGCTGGGGCCCCAAGACGACTCCCTTGATTAGCTCCAGTGACTTGCACGCCAGCATCGCTCCATCTCTCCATCTCCAGCATCTCCGACATCTCGCGCCTTGCCACCTCCTTCTCGCTCATTCCATCCCCATCCTACCATCCTACCATCCTATGGATGGGTATGCCATCGCCATCCCAATCGATTACTCCGGGGCACACACAACACACAACACACACACACATCGCAGCATCGCATCTATCGTATTTTTAGCTAGTGTTGATGTCTTCAATTAAAGAACCACGGATGCTGCCAACAACAATTAGATTGTGGTGCGTTTAGTTAGTGCGAGTGCGAGGCGATGGGCGATGGGTGGGTGGTGTGGTGGTTAGGTTGGTCTAGGTGTGGGGGTAAGTAATCCAGTAGAGCAGAAAGACAAAAAGCCAGAAAGCCAGAGGTGCCAGTGGCATGCCATCGACAGTGGAATGGGCTCTGGTGCCACATGCGGCAAGGTGTCGCCGTCGTCGTCGCCGTCGTCGTCGCCACCTCGGAAAAATGAGTTGTCAAATGGATTTTCAGGCAATTTCAGTGTGACAGAAGGCTTTTACCAAAGTGTCGCCGGCCCCAGTCCTCAGTCGTGAATCATGACCATTTGACAAATGTCTAAGAGAAAATGAATTTGCTGTCGCTAATAACAAATCAAAGTCTTTTAGAGAAGCAGGTGACCTGTCGACCTTGGGATCAGCAGCAGAATAAACCTTGCACCAGATAAGCTTTATTATCCTATATTTTGAAGAATGAAGTTTAATACAATTCCAATCTATATTGATTGCAAAAAGATTATTACTTTCAAATAATCAAACGAGCGGCAAGGACCGCGGCTCTACTTATGTATATATCGGATACTCACTGTATCCTCAGTGAATATATGTACATATGTTATACCTGAGCCAATGTCTCTCTGTCTGTCTCTCAGTGTGATATGACACGAGACTGGATAAAATTTGGTTTCAAACAAGATGGACGGACAGACTTGGCTATATCGACTGGGTTATTGATTCTGATCAGGAATATATATACTTTATGGGGTCGGAAACGCTCTTTCTTAGTCTTACACACTTCTACCCAAAACTATCGTTATGTCATCTTTGAATATCGCGTATAAAAAGTAAAAGCGGACATCCCAAGGTTCTATTCGTTCATTCTTCTTCGCTCGATGGAAATAAAATGATTGGAGGCAGGGGAAAAATATTCCCTCCTTCTTGTCAACATAATCGATTTAATATGAATTTTTCCATTAGTCGCAGTCTTCCGATTTTAGACGCGTCGTTTTCATAGCAGTCTCCCCCCCACCTCCACCCCCCAATTCACATGGATGAGGAAGAGGGACCGTGTACGGATCGTTTGTGTGTGTTCCCCCCAGTTGTGTGGCAGTGTGGCATGTGTTCCCGTTCCCAGTTTTTGGACTATGATGTACTCGTACTTTGAAAATATTTATGGGAATACCACCAATTGCGGAATTCTGTCGCTGTGTGCCCGGGCGTCGAGGACTGGGGATCGGCCTGCCTGAACAAATATACACACATAAACTGGTCAATCAGAAATGCATGCGGTTTCCGATTTTATGACCTGTGACTCTGGCCCCCAGCCCCAGCCCTAGCCAGTAGCAGGCTGCTGTTCCCCAGCGATCTGATCGGAAGATCGGATGATGATCACCAGAGGCAAGTGGAAGTACATCGGTCTACATACTACATGGTGGTCTTGCATGGTGGCGATGGGGCGATCAAATTATTGGGCCACATACAATATTGCATGTGGGTCGGTCGCGCAGTCCCTGGCTGGACATTATTCCAGCGAAACGCCGCCGCCGCTAGTACTCCCGATCCGATTCCGATTCCGATCCGATTCGATCTGAAGCGAGCGTGACTCTTTGGACACATGGGTGTAATATCAACGGGCAGGGCAGCACAATATGTTTGAGTTTTAGTCACGAACACACATGTATTTATAGATTTATCACTGGACCCCGAAGCCCGGAAAGCTGTGCTGCTCCCTCTCCCTCTCCTCCGTTGCAGATGCAGCCATGGATCAATCGATGCAGCACAGCCCAACCAAAAAATTATATTTCAACACACGCCAAATCTTTCACAGTCAAATCATTTTCCCCTTGAGAGACCTCCCAGAGCTCTGGTTTCATGTGCAAAAAAAAAAACCCGGGAGGGAACGTTCTGAGCCGTAGCTAGGGCCGCGTATCTACAATTATACCCGATCCGTAGTCAGCTGACTTCCGCCAGAGGACGCACACTGTACCAGGAAGAGTGTGTGAAAGAGAGACAGAGGCAATGCAATATCATTTTGGATTCTTCTGGCTATTCTATTGATCCCATCTGATGCAGAAACTCGGCAATCGGCTAGATATATTCATTGTCTACGATTCCACTTCCACCACAAATCTAATATACCCCTATATCCTCTTTTTGAGTATCTGGTGTAAATACCACAGAGCCAGAGACTGTTTCCTCTTCCCATTGGGCGATCTTTTCTGAATTTCCAATAAACTATCAAACAATCTGTGAATGGATATACATACATTAATGGTATATTTAAGGTATCTTTAATGAGTGTTTTCTGAAAACATGGATATCATAATTTCTTTTAAAAGATTTGATTCATTATACTATACAGAAACTTAAAGAAAGATTTGAGTAGTTGCTTGGAAAGTTTTCCGTAAGGAATTTATTCTTTTAAGTCTTTTACTAAGGGGAAAACCAATTTTCCGGTTTCTGCAAAATATTTCTATAAAGTTTTTTAATAAAAACGCACGTGAAAGCACCACTTATTACAATTTCCACTCTCGGTGCGGAAAGAAATGTTATAAATATTTAAATCGAAGTGTAATTATTATTTTCCTGGTGTTTCAAAGTAGACAGATTTTAGAGAAACTCCCACAGAAGGTAGATTTATATGCTCGTATAATTTACATAGTACCCTTAAGAAGGCTAGAAATTATAGATCTACCTTCTGTGGGAGAAGAGGTTGTTGAGTGGTAGAAATTTGTTGGCTGACATGAAACGCGTGGATATTAAACATTTGACAAGCTGAAACGTTTCAGCAAAGTGAAAATTTATTAAACTTCTAAATAGTGTTGACAAAGATGTACGAGAGTGTGACAGACATGACAAATAGTGGGCCCATTCCCCCCATTCCCCCCATTCCCCACCCGTATCCACATGCTCTGCTCTCACACTGTCGCTTTGACAGCAGCAATTTAAAGTGATGTCAGGTCTCGGCTGCCCCCCTCTGGTTCTTTCGGTTGGGGTTGGGTGGAATACGGTTTGATGGGGTTGTACGGGCTGGTGGCTGCTGGTGTGACAAAGTGGCGTGAGATTCTGCAAGGGGATGGGGCATGGACGGGGACAGGGGCAGGGGCAGGCGCCACCCATCCAGCCATTACGGCAGGCCTCAATTTGAACATCATTAAATGAGTTAATGCCATTTTAGACTCTCGCACATCTGTACGTATCCGTGTCCCCGTACCCCCTGTATCTGTATCTGTATCTGTATCTGTATTTGTATCCGTATCCATGTGCATATATTTTACAGCACCGAAGGGTGCCTGTGGTTTGGGCCCTGTCCATTGTTGTTGTGGCCACTTTTTCCACATTGTTTTCCTGTTTGCCAATATGTATACGTAATACGTATCCTTTTCCCAACATTTAAATTTTTTCCAGTTTGCTTCCATCAGGAACGGCTGTTTAATGGGTACTTTCGTATCTATCCGTATCCGTATCCCCGAACCTTATGCCAGTATCCGTTCATCCGTTCATCCGTTCATCTTCCTGCTTGGGTTAGGGGTGGTTCTCCTCACTCTCTCCCGTGGCATCATTCTTCACAGCGTTTAAGAATCAATTTCCAACACAATACGACATCCGTCCGACAAGTATCAGTCCGGTCCCATCCCCCGCTGTGAAGGGGTTCGGTTCGGTTCGGTTCGGTTCCCGTTTAGCAAATGCAAATGCCATTGGATCAATTTGGGGAAGCGTCAGATGTGTGACAGAGTGCCCTCCAAGGCCGATGCCGATGCCGATGCTGGAGCCCCAGACCGTAGCTGGAGTGCCCTTTTGCCAATTCAGTCTGCTTGAGCAGTCAGTCAGTCCAGCATTGGAATGCGCACTATTCTAAGTAACCTCTCAAATAAATCTAAGGAGGATTGAGTTTCCAAATTACTTGGGGAATTCTTCTTGAGATGGTTTCAATCTGAAGCAACTAACTGGAAGAACTGGAAGCTTAATGTACTATAGTTTGTGTTTGTTTGGGGTTATCTTTGGAAGTAAAAACACATATATTTCTGATAAAGTCATAATTGTCCCTCTCTCTTCCGGGAAAACTCAATCAGCTGGTTATCACAAATTTATAAGAATTAAATTAAATTATTCAATCACTCGCCCAACGCCCAACCCCCAGCCCCCAGCCCCCAGTCGACTCCAGCCCCTGTGCCAGGAGTATTATTACCTTTGTGTGTGTATTTTTTGCTTCTTTTTGTTCCAAATCTGCGTGAGACCCAGAGCGACAGAGTGGGAAGAGAAGGCTGACTGAGTGAGTGGTTGTGCAAGTGCGATACTCCACTCCATTCTCCACTCCACTCGGGGCTGTTGCTGCTGCTGGTGTCGGTGTCGTGTATGCAAATGTTTGACAGTGTCGCTTTATTGTTCCGCTCCGTTCCATATGGTTTAGCACTCTCTCTCTCTCTCTCTCTATCTCTGGGACAGGGCCGGGGAGGGCAAGTGCCAGAACCACTTGCTGCTCCTGCTCTGCTCTGCTCTGCCGTCGGTCTCTGCCAGTGCCTGTGCCTGTGCCTGTGCCCATTGCTTAGGTTGTGGAAAGTCACGCTGCTGCCATATTGCGTGTTTTGATTGATGGATAAGCGCGGTATTTGTTTTGCAAACACTTGACAGGCGGCTTGATTAAAAAACTTCACTGCTCACATGGGACTTGGGACTTGGGACTTGGGACTACGGACTACTCTGCTTTGGTCCTCCTCCTCCTCCTGCTCCTTCTCGCTCTCGCTCTCGTCCTTGTCCTGGGCCACCTTCTCGACGACATGTTCGGGCGTGTCCCCAGACCAGCCCACTTCCCATCCCAGATCCCGGGTGCCAGAAACAACGGAACAATTACCAGGGGGCGGCAATTTCAGCGGCAGTGGCAGATACAATTTACATGGACTCTTACAGGCTGTTCCTGATTTGTTGTCGCTATTTATTTCACGACCTTTGTTGAACATGCAAATTACCATAAATGAAATTGTCGAAACGAAACGCTCGCTCTGGCACAATCTCTCTTCCTGTCAGATATGTCATCGCGAATTCTGGCCTCCTGCCCTCCAGCCCTCCAGCCCCCCCCCCCCCCCCCCCCGAAACCAAATGAAAGTCAAGCGTTGATTAATCGAAAATTCATAAACACAGAGACAGGCACTGGCACATCGCGTTCTAATGGAACCATGGAATATCTGTATTTATACGAACTCTCGAGTGCGAGTGCGAGTGGGTGAGCACGGGTGACCCATAGACCGATGCGTCGCTGCTCTTTGGTTTGGTTTGGTTTGGTTTATTTTTAGCCGCGTTTTTTCCGTCTTGCCAATCGCTGGGGTATGCGGCCTTAAAGGGTGACAGATGTTACCCCCCTCCAGTCACGGTCGGAGTACATACACATCTCTGGGAAGATTAAAAGTAAACATAACCGTAGTATCTATAGGTCTATATAAAACAAGCTGCCACTGCCGTAGCTGCCACGAATCACCTCTTAGTTTGTCTACAATCTTTGTAGACTAAGATAAATCCTGAGTTACACCCAATACTAATATCCAGAGCAGCTAGGGGGTCCCCACCCTCACCCATGGAAATCTTTTCGGATTTCGGATATATGTAATTATCTATTCTGTTAAAATCTTTCATGAGAAAACTTAACCATTATAATAGATATAATATTTATATGGGATATATTTTGCTTTTTATGGGATCGTATGGGAACATAAGTACAGAACATAGTTTGTATTGATGGAGAGAGCTTTTGTTTTCAGGTGACTCCTTCGACCACCGAGATATGTAATTTCTTTTCTTCGTACTTTGGTTATATATCCAATATTGGGTGTTCCAATACAAGCCCTGTACATCATTAAAACTTCTGTTTCTGGGTTGGACAGATAGACATTGTAGTTCATAAGGATATGCCAGCCGTTCCCTTCGCTAAGTGATTCCGCACCGAGAAGAACCAGTTAAGCATCGATTTGAGTCACTCATGCTTGGAGCTGAATTCTTTGGGGATCAGTCCAATTTTAGATGATTTACATTTTCGCTGCATGCATGAGTGTGTGCCACATATATTAACCGGGTATTCGTGGTATTCCTCTCTGGCATCATTAAGGTGGCACGGTAATGGATTGGGATTGGGATTGGGTGCCCCGTGCCCCATAACCCGCAATTACGATAACTACATAATGGTCTATTTATCATGAACGGCCTGCTAATCAGCGGGGTTGGGGGAGTGCCACAGATACTCGTACTCGTATGCGCTGTGAGGTTGTGAGGTTGTGGGGTTGTGGGTCAGCGGCAGTCGAGTTGCTGGACAAATGTCCCCCTGGCATTCTGGATACTTTGTGTTTATTTAGCCTGGAATAAAGATGTCATAAAAAAGGAATTTCACTTTTATGTTTTGGCATGGCCAGCAGGCGGAAAAGATTCATGGGCCCATTCGAATTGGCCCTTGGCGGGAAAGCCCAGTCCCAGCCCCCATTCGGGGCTGTGTGATGATGCCGGCATTGGCATCGACATTGGCATTGGCATTAGCATTAGCCACAGCCTGCCTACGGGCCTGGTGCTCAAAGGGTTACCACCGTGTATCCCTGTAGCCCTGTAGCCCTGTATCCGTGTGTGCATACATTTGTCAGATCCCTGGGGGAGGGTGAGGGGGGGCTCTGTTCTGCTGGTTGTCACCCTTGTACTCTCGCATCCTCCGACAGCCTTCGGCAGGGCTGCCCAGTAGCACAGTCGAAGGGTTGGGTTGGGGGCTCTGGGCTTAAATGATTTGTCGCCTTTTACGCGAGCGATTACCACATTATAGGATAAAGGGCTCCTTATATTGGAAAACACTTTCGTTTATTGCACGATACGATGCGCCACTTGGCGAGAGCCATGTATTCCCACTTGTGCGGACCCGGATACGGACAGGACTAAGCCCCGGAAAGGAACGAAATGGGGGGTGCGCCCCGGCATTAGGTATTCAGGCGCGTATTCAGGCGGAGGAGGGCCCCGTGGGGTGGTGCCAGGCATTGCGACACATTCAACGGCTTTTCCCATCGGGTTCATAAATAATTCCAAAGCAGTTCTTACATAAACAACAGCAGCACTCGAAAGGCATGGAATTCAATTTGGTTCCGGAGTTGGAGATGAGCCCTGAGAGCCCCGTAGCCCGTAGCCCGTAGCCCGTAGCCCTTAGCCCTTTTCCGGGCTTCCTTAATGAGTTTCTACGCAATTTCGTTTGCCTGGAATTATTAAAGGCAGAAGGACCAGCAAATTATAATTCGGATGATGACAGACCTTAGAGTGGGGGGGCGGGGAAAAAGAGCAGCTAAGAAGGGGCTTTCCAAAACCAAAACCAAAACCAAAACCCCTTCCATTCCATATTCGACTCTACAGCGAATTGTCAAGGCAATGCTACGGATTCGTGAGGACCCACTTACCTATCAAGATTTGTCATTGCGAAAACCACCTCGAGATCAAAGCAGAAGGGAGTCATATTACACCTGGTGGGTACACAGGGACCTGCACAAGGCGCTAACAAATGAGACCACCACGAGCTCCACGAGAGGTGGCTGCAACGTAGCTGCTGCTGCTGCTGCTGCTGTTGCATGTTGCAGATTAGATCGGTGCAAGCTTCGTTGTGCCCTGTTCACCTTTTTTGGCTTGCAGGGCATTGGTCGACTTGGTCGAGTCCACAAAGACCACAAAGAATGAACAATATATAGTTCAAAAAAGTGATCAAAAGTTGAGAAGAAAATACATATATAGTCGATGTACCTATAAAGGTTCTACAGGGTATGCCCTAGTCCCATTTAAGGCGGTCTGCAGCCGTATCTAGATCTTCGTTTTCGATTCGTGTGGCGGCCGCAATGTCCCACAGGCAACGTCACTTTGCCTTTCGTATCGCCAGGGGCTCAATCATTGTCTGGTTTGGGCATCCAAGCTTCTGGTCTTCGACTCGGACTCGATTTGATCGTGCAGCGTGTCGAATTTCATGGCTAGCGACAAAAGAGACAATGTCCTTTCTTTTATTTAGAGCGGGAGAGCCGGACAGCGGGCGAGCGAGGTAATGCCTTCAACCTAGTATATGGCCTGGACCTGGACCTGGACCTGGACATCCACTTCAACAAAGCTTCAAGTCGCAGTCAAAGATTGTTGTTTAAACACTCGCCAGCTACCCCAAAAATGAACTCGAAAACTCGCAAAAGGAGAAGAAGTTTCTAAGGAGGTCAGCGCCTTATTACCGACTGTCATGCCCCATGTAATTCCTGGGACCCTAGGACCTGTCCTGTCCAAATTCCACGCCACCTCTTGCCTGGGTCCCCGGGTCCCCGGGTCCAGTGTGTTTGCTCATTTAATAACCTTAAGCATCCCCCCAATCCACAATCCACAGTCGACAGTCGACAGTCCTCAATGCCCAATCTCCTGGCCTCAAAAATTGTTTTGTTTTATTGGTTTTGTCAATTTGCTTTGGCGGGTGAAGAGTGGAAGAAATATGGTCAAACGGATCAAGTTTGGATAGGACCGGGGTGTGGGGTGTGGGGTGTGGGGTGTCCTGTGCTGTCCTTTCGTTGGATGTGGGGACAGCTGCTGGAAACAAATTGCTGATATGTCCAGAAGCGATGCCGCAAATTAGTGTGTTTAATACGTGTGTGTCTGCAGCCGTTAACAAATTGAACTCATTTCGCTTACATGGCGATGATCACCGGAAAACGAATGGACGCCGAGTGACGGAAGTCCAAGGACCACGTCCACATCCAGGCCTGGCAGTGGGGCAAGGTGTTTGCCCTGTGAGGCTTGTAAACATTGTCTCTGTTTCTCTTTCCGTTTCTGTGTCTGTTTTTCGGTTGCTGGTCAAGCATTCTCAAAGGAAACACACACATATCCCCCCATTTCCCGAACCGCATTCTGTGGAAAAAGACAAATGAGCGGCACGTAAGTTATTTGTACATTTCTGTCCCCCCCTTGGACATCAGATGTTATGGTCATAAACAAAAGTGTTTTAATAACAAGGTTAATGACAAGTGGAATGCCAGACAGGCAGCAGGAGCCAGCAGCCAGGACCTGTCTTTGCCTGTCGCTGGGTCCTGTACGTGAGGCAGGATATTGTCTCAAGAAAACGGACTGCGGAGTCACGAAGTGACCCCCAATGTCACAGCCCCATGGCCTACGAGAGTAGTCTGAGTAAATCAGACCAAGTTGTCTATTGTGTGTGCGGAATGGAGACGGAATGCCTAATAGTTATGGACTTGTATCAAAATTTAATTATGTCAAATATTTCACATGTCAATGAAGTTGCGGGTGTGATTGCGAAGAAGTCAGAAACAAAAGATAGACAAGATAGAAAAGATAGAAAAGACAAGCCACAGGCACATCCACAGAACCAGCTGTGGTCCAGTCCAGTCTTTGGCCACGATTGCACATCCACTTCATAGATTATTAAAGCGAATTGTTACACAAAAGAGAGAATAATTCTTATTTTGTTACGAGAATCTCCTGCCACTGCCACTGGCACTGCCACTCACCCCAGAGCATGGGATGGATGGGTACTGGTGCTGTGGTGGCTGGTACTGGGGTACTGGCAATCAATTCATGCATAAACCCTTATGACTTTATACGCTTCACGCTTTCGCTCTCGGGCCAGAAAGAACGGTCCACTGCTCGACTCGACTCGACTGGACTCGACACGAGAGCCACACTTCAGAGCGTACGCCCGAGTAATATTTTACCATAATGTAACGGAAAATAGCCAAGACGTGGTCATTTCAAATATTTTATTTTATTTTATTTTATTTCACTTTATTTTCGCTCCAGAGAAAAGGTGTAACGACAAAACAGAAGCAGCCACAGAGCCGCAGAAGCCGCAGACGCCACATAGTACAAGATAGAAGAGGTCGAGACACAGCATAGTACATATGTATATGGACTTCAGAGATACCTTAATAGAAACCCCCCCCCCCCCCCACACACACACACACACACACGCAAAAGGCTCCGTACTGTACCCGTTAAGAGCCATCTTGTCTATAGTGTCTGCTCGATTTCATTTAGTTTTGGGCCAAGACTTTCAAGACCTTGTTGGCCCTATTTTTGTTGCGGGTCAAAGCTGGTGGCTGGAACGGGCACGGGTTTCCATTCAATCGGGCTTAAGCATAATCCCGATGGAGGAGCACAAACATACATACGTTGTTCTAAGGGGGAAAGCGTAGTCATTTTAGAGATTCAGATAGATCTTTTTGGTTAAGCGACAATTGCAATACTTATATTTTAGTGCTTTGACTATTACAACCTAAAATCAAATCACAAAATCGAGATCTCTTCAGCAATAACATTTAAATAATATAAGCCAAATCTAAGAGATATTGTTTGTAGCTTTTTGAACTTGAATCGAATGAGAAAAGCTATTTTTTGGAGTCAGGCTAAAATAAACAATGAAATTCTAAAAATCCAGATTTAACGAATCGAAATGTTTGGAGTCGAGGCACACGTTCCGCGACAATATAACACCCGGAAATCATTATCCTTATATTTTCACAAATTTACAAAGTGATTTCTCTAAGGAGTTTCAAAAAGGGGGAAAAACCGGAAGCATTATTTAACAACAAAATTATACATAATTTGCGAACTTATTATGGAACAAAGAAAACTAATTCCAGATTGCAGCAGATCTTCAACTTCCATTCTGTAATAAGATCCCCAATGGTTCTCCTTCAGACTAGATTCCCCGCCCAAACTGAGTCCACGAAAATCGATACATTAAATGGATACGTATCCATGGATAAGTGGAATATACTAGTATCATATTCTTATAAATGAAAACTTTTGATAAACCGATTTCAATTTCAATTGAAAAATCTACCACATGCCCGCTCTCTGAGGCTGACGCTGACTCTGACGATGATTTTGCCTCTGACTCCTGCCTACGTGACCGAATAAAATCTTGAATTCAACTTCCGTGCGGAGCCGGGTCCCAAAAAGGAAACCTATGCAAGTGGCTCTACTTATTCTCAAGGATGTGTGCCATTTGATTCATGAGATCCGGGGGCTGGAACTGGAACTGGAGCTGGGGATGCGATGAGGCTGGTGCGATGGTCTGGTGCGTGCGTTCAAGTGTTTATGGGGATATGTACGAGTGTGTGTGTGTGCTGGGCGATGGGCGTGTGGGTGGGTGTCCGATTTGGAATTATTGGCTGCTCCCACGGGTGTCGTAAGTTCTGGTCGGAGCAGAGTTCGCTCGGTTTCTGCATAGTTGCCACCCACCCCCCTCCCTCCGTCCCGCCGTCCCGCCGTCCCGCCGTCCGCCGTACTCCTGACACTTCCAGGTCCTTTTGGCTTTTTATCTTATTGGATTGCTGGACTGACCACAGAGATTGAGGGAGAGAAGAGACCCTGCGCCGCACTCCCACTCCGACTACGTGCCACATATTACCCACAAAAATGCTTTATTAGGCCATTTTAAATTTCGTGAGCAGCTGCCAAATAAACGCGATTGATCGTTAAAAGTGAAAGAAGGGGAATGAGGATGGGCATGGGCATGGGAATGGGAATTGGAGTGGGCATAGTCGAAGGCATGACTACCCTTTATTTATTTTACAGCCCTGCAAAATGATATAAAACGTGAGACTATTGATTCCATTGCTACATTCAGGTTTTCTGTAGCTGAAGATGATTTTGATTTGGACTTATCTCCTCCCCCACCTTCCTGAAATTCCACAGCTGTCCGTACAGTCCGTCACGAAAACGCAGTGTTTCCGCAGCACTCACGGACCGCATTCCATTCCCTGCTGCCACTCAAAGGTCGTCGAGACAAAGACTGTCAAAGTCTTCCAGTGCGGTGACAATTTACAGAATCGCCACAAAAGATACACAGATACAAAGATATATATGTACATATGTATGTATGGATACTTTTGTATCTGTACTCTCGACAGCGCTGACAGGTGACAGAATTAGCCTTGAACGGAGCGACACCAGGCCAAGCCATTTTGGCCAGGTTCTCTCCGCTCCGCTCTGCACCGTCTCACTCGTCAACGCCAGCGTGGGTTTTTCGGGTCGGCACTCCACTCCAGCGGACAATGGCTGTTTGTTGGGGAACGTTACTAATCGCGTTTCTGTCACAGAAATTAAACGACTACGCGTTTGACAGACAAATTGACACGATCAAGTGCACCCCCATGTCCCCCATGGCCTCCCCCCATGCCACATTAAGGTGGATTAAGTAAAATGGCAACTTCTTCGTCTTCGTTTTCGTCTTTGCGCCACTTGTCTCCCCATTAAGTCGGGGGGCATGTCAAGAGCGACGCCTCTTGTTTCTAATTGAATGTCCACAAATTGAGCCGAAAGTACAGTGGGACCTCCGCGTCACCCTGACCTACGCAGAGCAGCAGCAACGCCAACGCCCAGACATATCCCACCACATGGTCGACCAAAGATTGTGCTCCCATATAATCTCTGACAATTAGATCCCATAGGTAATCCCCCATATAAATGCTGTAATTTCGGCCAGCGTTTAACCCATTTAATTCTCACTTGCCAGAGTGCCAGAGAGCACATGTGTGTCCAACTCCAGCATCCAGGCATCCAGGCATCACCATTACCATTACCATTATCATACATATCTCCATGTCCCTGTCCCTGTCCATGTCCATGGCCCATTCCCATTCCCATTTCGAATTCCCGTTCCGTATGTCGTACGTCGTACGTCGCCTGTCGATATATTCCGTATGTGTATACAAATTATGTTTACATTACATTTTACCCCGAAAAAAAGGGGGAATTTCACAAGAAATCGCATTACACATTCATCCAAATACTCTAACTGATGATTATTTTCGATGGATCTATGTATCTATCCATGCATCACTTCAAAGTGATTTGTCTATGAATTTTTGGGGAATTGATTAATGATCCATTGAATTATTTAAAGGCGTATAGTTTAATGGTAATTCTACTCGGCTTCCGGCAAAACAGGGAGATATCAAATAAGGTGGAAAATCCTTTATCCATATCTTGTAGATACTAAGGGAAGTATCTAAATGTTTGTAATGCTCTTGCCATGTCTCTAAGTTGAATATAAGTCCCCAATACCAATCAATTATCGAATATATCTCTGAATAATTTACAGGCCTGAAAGGGTATCCCGAAGAACACCACACACGTAATGATTACAGGGCTTTGGGCCATTCCATTGAGGAATTGGCGCCAACATTTGTTCTTTTTAAAGACTGTTTAAAGTTTACAGTCGCTGCATTGTAAAAGTTTCGGTGGAGTAATTGGCGCTAAACCGCCTACAAATCATCACAAAAATGTGACGAAATAAAATAAACAAACTGTCAAATGTCAAGACTATTCCATAAACATTTACCATTTACCACTCTTCTGTCTTCTGGGTTCTGTCTTCTCTCCCCGTCTCCTCCTCTGTCGCTGGGGAATCTTCTACTTTGGCGCCCGCCGAGAAGCCCCTGCCCCTGCCCCTGCCCCATGCCCCGTGCCCTATCGTGCACTGGGAGCATAATTCTGTGGTGACAGGGAGCCAACGTCAAATGCTGCCAGGAGCCACGGATGGCACGGATGGCACGGATGCCACGGGAGCGAGAGCATATCCGCCTTGGTCGTCATCGTCGCCGCGACTAATGCACCCAGGCGCGTATACAGATGTCTACGAATTTGTGTATAGTTCCGACAAGGAGAACGACAACGACAACGACAACGACACCGACACCGACTCCAGCTCTGACTTTAACTCCAACTCCTTCTCCTGCTCCTCCAGATGCCTCGAACAAAAGAGACAATGCAGCCACACACGCACCCACATAAAGACGTACTCTTTACAGATGCGTTCAAAATAATAGCACCTTTCATGGGTCGCCCGAAACTCTGACGATTCAGATGGTTTTCCATCTCCATTTCTGCCAGGCACTGGTATATTGGAAATTCTAGCTATGAGGATGGGATCTACTGATCCAGAAGAAGATGGAATATGCTTACCCGATGTGTAAAAGCTTTTCTTGCGACCTCTGCTGTACCTGTGGTCTCGTTCCATACAAGCCACCCACAATCCAAGAGAGAGACGACACACAGGGACACCCCCAAGGCCTGTGGTTGGGAGGACTGTCTAGGTTGTCGTTGCTGCCGTAATAATTCCTTACCTCTTCTTCATTGCCGCAGACGTAAAACATATAAAAAGATAGAAATTTGTCCCGTGAGCATTGAAAATTTACAATTTAATTTCGCAGATGGCCTTTGGCTGGCAACCATCTCTCTCCGACTCCGAGTCCGACTCCGAATCCTGGCCTGTCCTGTCTGGTACGCTCTCCTTTATATGCAGGAATCTCTATGTGGATTAATTTAGACACTTATTTAGAAAAAACTTTCGGCTCTTCTATAGCTATAGACTGCGAATGTTTCTTGGGCAATCTGTGACACAATCTCTTCATACTTTTGATTGAAGGCAGAGACAGACCCAAGTCTTGCACATGTCGCAGTGTCGCCAGCGGAGGAGTCAATGTCAAAGTCGAAGTGGAAGTGGAAGTGGAAGTTCAAGTCCAAGTCCAAGTAAATGTCGAGTCCATGTTAAGTCCCTGACGTCGTTATCCGCTTAATTACGATAATCATTCATCAATGTGACATTTGTGTTTGACAGACGGACGCTGAATCACGGGGCATGATTAATTCTCCCCCCCATCCCATCCCATCGGACACATTCGTGTATATTGGCTGGGCCTGTGGATCGGATCCCCACATGCCTCGAACTGCAACTATTTTGTCAGCTCATTCGGGGTGGCCGCCGCATTTTCCAAGCTGTTGGGCTCCACGCTAATTGCTGGAAATGGAATTGCATGTGTGTGTGGGTGTGTATCAGGACACTGGCCATAACAATTGTCTAGGGGTATCTTGAATCTAGTGGCAATCCACATCCACAGCTCTCTGGCAATCTGGCACTCTGGCAGTCTGGCAGTCTGGCAGTCTGGCTTTCTGGTGTTGGTGCCTCGTGCTGTTTGGGTTTCACACTGGTTAACGCTTGAGCAACCGCCGTGTCCATCAGTAGTGTCTCAAGGGAGCACCGTTGCCACTGCAACTCAACGAGAACGAACTAACGAACGAACGAAATGGATCGCCATAGACCATAGACCATAGACGATAGACCACCTTGGTTATTGCACCGATTGCACTGCATTGCACTGCTCTGCACGGCAACTGCTGCAACGATGGGGCTGCAGCGATAGGCAATGGGGCAATGCCCCGGCCGACACACAATCGAATGAGTCAACGTCAACGCAATCGATGTGGCAACCCACCAGGAAAGGCTATTGGCCAAGCAAACTTGGCTTGATCTTCACAAAGCGATAGTGGCCAATGGCAGTCATATTTTGGAATTTTTGTAGATTGATTTACTGAAGAGAGTTCCCAATTCGAGCGACAAACTTCTGGGACCAAAGATCTACAGCGTGGTGCCTGGTCTGGCCATTAGCTGCATGTTTCTCACAAAAATGATGCAAAATGCCGTCTGGCGGTGGCGGTGGCGGTGGCGGTGGCAACGGCGGCACATGATCCATCATCATCTTGTTAGGCTCCTGTGAAATTTATATACGAGGAGTATGTGTACACAGACATAATTTAATGGAAATTGGCTGTCTTTTAATATGCAATAAACGACTTATTTAACACTTGGGCGATGCAAATTACGAAATTCATTTAGGGAAATGTCGAGAGGAGAGCATGGTCCCCGTTTCGGGCCCAAGTTCAAAGCCGTTTCAATGCAGGACGAGAGCAGGGCGAGGACAACGCACATTTACATATGCAAATCACCCCAACCGTGAGGCGCTGTACTGGGGCTCCCCTTGTCCCCCTTACCCTGTATAGAAGTATATATAAAATATAAAATACCCTTGGGTTTTCAATCATTACTCAAATTATGATGGTTTAATTTCGGGCGCTTTCTGAAACCGCAGTCATTAGCCTTGCCTCTTCAGCACATCCACGGGGCATGCGGCATGCGGCATGCGGCTTGGGGCAGGGGGCATGATGCATAATGTGTAATGCAATCAAAGGACTGTTTGTTTTTGCAGCGACAGCGATCGAAATGGAGTGTAAAGATGCTATATGAACGGTGGAGCGAAACTGATTAATTCTCGTCAAGAATCTGTCTTCTGACTGCTTCCCAATCTATCAGATCTTGGCTTCAAATATGATATACATATATGTGTGTGTACATATATATCCTTGAATTCATTGTTGGTCTGTGTGTCAATTGTTTCAAAATCTTAGGGCCCGAAACTTGAACAATGCTTCTACCCATCCTCTCCTACGTCCAACAGATAGAAGTTCTCAATGAATAACTTAGTCGAAGGCCTCCTCCGGAAAGACTTAAAAAATATGTCATAATTCTGTGAAAATATGAGTTCGTAATCCCCCGCTCCCACTCCCACTCGCACTCCCACTTCCATTCCCATGCCCACTCCACTCCCTTTCATAATCTTATCTTAGCCTTCTCCCTTTCTTAGCCAAAAGGTTAATTGCGATAGCCAGAGACAGACAGAAAACGCTTTTAGGCAATTTGGTCTAATATGTTAACGAAAGTCTTGGCTCGGCTCGGGGACGGAAGTGGATGGATGGAGCTGGAAACTGGAAACTGGCACTGGCAGTGAAACTGGAACTGGAACTGGAACTCCAAGTGGAAGTGGAAGAGCTGCGTTATAGTTGGTGATTCATGAATATTTAAACGTCACATTTGGTCGCACTTTTCACGATGCTCATTAATAAGGCAAGACGAAAGCAAACCAAAGAAAAGAAGCTTAACAAAAATGAGGAAAATGTGGCGGCCGATCATCGCTGCTGCTCTGCTCTGCTCTGCTCTGCTCTGCTCTGCTCTGCTGTGCCTCGTTTGCCGTTTGCCGTTCTCCGTTCGCCCGTTCGCCATTCGCCCGTTCGCGTTCCGTTCGTTTCTGGGGCACTGAACAAGTGCCCTCTCTATGCACATGGACACACCACACACCACACACCACACGGTGGCACGGTTGGACAACTGTGCAACAGTGAACAGTGAACACACTGAGTGAAGAAGAGTTTTCTTTGTTTCGGTTTCGGTTTCGGACATGGACACATGCATGTGCATCTGTTGAATATCTGGCGGAGGGATGGGGATGGGGATGGGGATGGGGATGGTGCATTTCACCAGCGAGAGATACCACTTGGATATGCAAGATAGCACTGAGCGTCGTCGTCTCAGATATGAAGTTGGATTTAATTTCATGCCGGAGTAGTTCGCGCATTCGTTTTACGCCGCAACATTTCCAGCTAAACGGCGACGGGCAACGGGCAACGGGCAACGGGCAATGTCTTTTATTCGAACCACACGCTCTCCTCTAGGCATGGACGGGGGGAGGGGCAGCATATATTAAGTTATTCATGAATATATAATCAGGAACAAAGTTGGACAATGCAGAGAGCGTGTACTACGAGCTGATGTTGTCAACCCCTGCCCGGCCCTAGTATCTTCGTACATCCCGTGTGGATGGATGGATAAGGTCGCAGAAGGTCATTAAGCGTCTGTCTTTGCACTTGCCACGGCCCGGCCCGAGAGTCACAGCCAAGGCACTTTTGTCACCCATTGTCTTTGTCTTTGCCTTGGGGCAGGTGCAGCCCCTGGGCTCCTTGGCGTCACGCTCAATAAATACAAATATTAAGTAATTCCAGCAATTTATATTCGTAATCAGCCCAAGACGTTGACCACTCCATTCACCCATACTCCACCCTGAGACTGGACACCGACCAGGAAAGGCCACCAAAGAAAAAGGTGGTTTTATGGAGAGGAGAGGAGTGGATTGAGAAGAGAAGAGGAGAGGAGAGGAGAAGAGACCACTCCACATGACGATGCCACATAATTTGTTCTCATTACGTTTTCGTGATTTTTCGAATTATTTAAGAAATTAATCATTCACTTCATTGCCACATTATCAAACTCCCAAAAACCTCGGCCCGCATGACTTGTTGGTTTCTTCTGTTTTTCTTAATATATTATTTTTTCCGCCTCCGAGCGCCCCCAGCCGATTGGTGGCCTGTCATCCGATGTCAGTGTATGTATAGGAAATGTTCCAATCATGAATCTACACTGTACTACACTATAGACTATACATTATATGTATAGCCATGGACATAGCTCTGTCCCAGTGGGGGTTGCGGTCGGTCGAAAGAAATGAGCAAAGAACTTTAAGTGTCAGGGGACCCATTGGGCCATCGAGCCATCGGGCCATTCACCATTCATCAGTCGCCTGATGACGCCACTACTAGCATTCGATCTTCGTTCAACTTTGCTTTGGGTTCGTTAGCCAACAGCCAACAGCTGATGGGTTGATGGGCGATTCCAATTAGAGATGGTACTCGCACTCGTCCGTATTTAGCGTGAATAAATACATCCTGTTCGGGTGGAGGTAGAAAGGAACCCTCAGTTCTCATCGTAAATGACAGAGGCAAAAGGTTACACTATAAATGAAAATTTATAAATAATTATACTAATATTTCTACAAATTCGAGCTTCTTTTCTCGGAACAGGAGCTCTTTGCATATCCCTTGTTTGTCTTCTTTGATCTTTTCTGCACTACAAATAATTCGTTTAGAATAAGTGAAAATATGAACAAATGCTGCAATTATAAACAAAATTCTACTAAAAAAAACTACTAAAATGTTTCAATTTAAAAGCTTTCATATTAAGAATGTGTACAGCGTTTCCGTTCTTTCCTGCAGAAGTGATGCACTGCCTGTCCAGCTCATTTATCCGCATTCTTTGAACCTAAAGATTCATTGCAATACAAATATAAATACATCTGCGGCAAATGTAGGCGCGAAGATCGATCCGATCCGATCCGATCCCAACCGAGACTGGAGCGAGACGGAGCACAACCCTCTCTTTATTTGATTATGGAATATGGAACTCTGAAACTCTGGAGCTTTCCAAAGGCTTTTGGCTAAAATCGTTTTGTTTTCGTCGTTCGTTTGCCAAAGTTCTGGGCAACGCCCATGAAAAACACACACCTAGGGCAAGTCGTCGTCGTCGTCGTCTGTCGTCTTCCCATCCCCATCCCCATCCCCGTCGAAGGACATTTTTAATTAGCGAACACAAAAGCGGGGCATCGGGCATCGGTTTTTAGATTGAAATGCTCCGTCCGTGGCTGGTCGTTGTGGCCATGGCCGTGACCGTGGTAAGGGCCATAAACGCCCTCGTGAAACGCTTTCGGGTAAGGCGATGGGTCTCTCCCTGTGCCCTGTTCCCTGTTCCCTGTTCCTCTTCCTGTTCCCCTTGGCTCCCTTTCTTTCTTTTCCTTTTTGGATATCAATCTGCATTGGGCGTCTACGCTGGCGACGAGGGCGACGTCGCTGACCCTACTACAGCCCTACTTGTCTCTTCTCTGTCCATGCAGGGGCAGTGGCAGTGGCAGTGGCTGTGGCAGTGGCAGTGGAAGCGGCAGCTGATTCATTCCATTCCGCTACGCATTATTAATGCACATATTTTGATAATTGCCGGTTTTGGGGCAACAGTCCAGTCAAACGTCTGCTTCCGCGGTAGGCGTTCTCTTTTCCTTTGCTCTTTGACTTGAATTTGTTTTAGAGGTTTTTCGTTTGGGTTCTGGGTTCTGGGTTCTGGGTTCTCGGCTCTTGGTTCTGGGTTCCATCAGCCGCACTCACACACACAGGCAGACTCTTGTGCGGTTCCCTTTAAGATCAGGTAAGAGATCATCGCGAGATGCATTTGTATCCGTAAGGAGCTAGAGCTGCTAGCTAGCCAAGTTCTGAGTATTACATGGACATATCATAGATGACGCTTATGCCCCTGTGGATCATCTACTAGTAAGACTCATATTCATGGTCACCAAACCACACCAAACCACACAATACCATATACCATATACCATATACCATCCCCATCTCGTCGCATATCGCATCCAATTCAATCCAATCCAATCCAATCCATTATGTCTTACTTTGGCTCACTTGAAATCTCGCATATTTCATTTAAATTTCCATCTCATTCTCGTATTTACTTCCCATCCGTCAATCAAATGAAAATGACCAAAAGATTAATCGTTTCTTTCGGAATTTTGTTTGATGTTTTATCGCCGCAGTCCGTCCCCCAGTTCTTCACCAGCGTACCAGCCCCAGTACCAGTCCCAGTCCCAGTCCCAGTCCCGGCCCGAACAATAACTCATACGATACCTACACAGACAAAGAGCTACGCTACAAAAGTTAGGGCCTCCATGTACCCCATGCCTCGTATGCCTCATGGCTCTCTTGCGAACTTTCGGCATTGTCGTTCATCGTTCGGTTCGGCTTTGACCGGCACGGCACGGCTCGGCTCGGCTCGGCTCTCGTTTACGTTTACCAGACTCATTTGTCCGCACACACATGCCTCTTAATGGTGGTACTAGTCCATCAGTCCATCAGTTTATCAGTTCATCAGTTCATCAGTGATTGGGTATACTGTAATATTGTATGGTGGGGACTGTGGTCACATGCGAAGGATTTCTCTGGCATATATAAAGATATTCCTTAATGTGTATCTAATATATTTCAATCAATTATAAGAACAAAATCCATCCTTCCATTGAGAACCTTCTATCAGAGACAAATCCATAAGGATCTTTTCGATCTTAATAAATGGGTAAGGCAATTGAAAACCTTTCTAAACAACAAAATCCTCGGAGCTCTTGCAGATAGATGTCGTCCCCTTGCGCACTCGCCTCGCTCGCATGCCAACCCCCGGCTCACTCGCTCCGATATGAGTAAAATCGTGCGACGCCGACGACCCAATACTTTTTTATATACATATACGGGATGATGAATACATATTCGAAACCTCAATCAGAATCATGGACGGGGCTGAGGTTGATTGTGTTTTCCGAAAGTTGCGTTGCGTTGATGTCATGACATCGATTTGGTGGATTTTTGTATATAACTAAGTCACAGCATGGGACAGACACGCTGACCACAAAACTACTTGCCAATCACATTCACACAGATACAGATACACGCACCAGCACACACACACACACACACACACACTCACAGACAGAAAGACAGAAAGACAGACAGAATTGGACGCACTCACGGTTCGCCTTTCTCCAAAAAAACCCCCTGAGATCCAGCCTCTATTTCAGTCCCCAGTCCAGCAGTCCCAGTCCCAGGCCTCGTCGGTCAATTTGATTTCGACAATATGGCAATCGACAGTCGACAGTCGCTTGGCCTTTTGCTTTCTGTATCGTAGTTACACATAGTTAGGAGCTGTTGCTGCTTGCTGGTTGCTGGTGATGTGTTCTGGGCCGTGGTCGATGTCGAGGCCGAGGCCGTGTCGGCCAGGTCGAGAGTAGATGGTCACAATTTAAATTAATGATTTTTTCTACGCTTGATCTGTGATAGTGACTGACATTTTCCCGTCATTTCTAAGATTAGTCCATAGTCATCGGCATTTACTTTCTACTTTTTGGCGCACACTCCAGACTGGGATGTGGCCATGTCTGTGGATGGAGATGGGGATGTGGATGTGGATGTGGACGTGAACCTGGTCATTGGCATTGTGTCTGCTGCGTCTGTGTCTGTGGCTGCTTTCGTCATTTATCCTATGTATGAGCGAGCACTTTTTAAGGCATAAAGGAAAAATGTAATAATTATGTAAAGAATCGGCCGCCCCTCCATCCTACAGCCTAAAGCCTACGGTAGCTGTCGCAGTCGCAGTCCCAGTCCCAGTCCCAGACGGAGGCTGATCCCAGCTGGGAATCAATATGCTCTCAGAACCAGTGCGCTCAGATCTCAAAACCCAGATCTGAGTCAGAGGCTTTGATTCCCGCCATCATTCGTCTGCCAATCTGCCACTATGCCACTCAGGCACTCTGGCGCTTCAGCGGCGTCATTACTAGATTGAGATTGATGGCATGTACTTCGTGGATTGGTCCGGACTTGGCTCACTCACTCACTGGATGGCTGGCTGGCTGGCTGACTGGCTGGCTGGCTGGCTGGATGGCTGCCTGGTCGGTGGCGCCACCGTTCTCCGGTGTGTGTTTCGGCCACTGCCTCCGCGGCCGCCTCTGATATTGTTGTCAATAATTTGTCACAATCGCACGGAGGCAGCGGCGGCGGCGGCGACGGCGCTCGGAACAAATTGTTCCATGTCATGTCTTTGTCAAGATTTGTCGATGGCTCCGCCGATAGCCAAGTGACAAAATAATTAAAAACCCTCCGTCATTCGAAAATCAGGCGACAAAACGTTTTGAGAGCTCGAAAAATCACTCCAACCTGCTCGCTCGGTAAACGGTGGAAAGGGTAAGGGGGAAGGGGCCTTGGGACATGGGACATGGGACATGGGTAGGTAAGGAAACGGTTTTGGGTCGAAAATCCAGATAGAGATCTGTAAGTCATGCACTTACCGGCGATTACAACGCGATTAAGTTTCGGCCTGTGACCGCAACATCAAATATCGTATCCGTATGGGTCTATAACACACATAAAAAAAGAAACTTTATGGCACCTGACTTATAGATATTTATGGCAATGGGATAAAGGAGTGGTAAACATTAATTAAATTATATTTAGTTTAATTCATTTGAAAAGGTTTTGTGCGGAAATCGTTGATGGATTGGAAATGCTTTAGAATACTAATCGACGAATGAAAAGTTTATCGAAAATTGTTAGGTATCTGTTGGTGGGTGTAATATAATTTGAAGAGCTCACCAAATTCATACTTTCATTCATACTTCATACTTTTCAGACGATCACCATATATTCAGAAATATCCTTGATTTTGATCCTTGATCTAAAATTTGTATATAGATAATCCCAGATCCTTGATCCTTAACGATGTTGTTCCTTCCTTTTCATTCGAAAATTCGTTCGCCAAGAAATCAAAGGGGGAGCCCCTTTAGAAATTACCATGCACCATGATTCCATGTGTTTGTGTGTGCGTGTGTGTGTGTGTACACTGTACAACCTATATTAAATAGAGCTGCCATTAATGAACTCTGCCACATATGGATGCCCCCGTCTAATCATTCCAGTAAGTACTTAAATGGCCGCAGCGACGCATTCTATTCATTTGCTCATTTAGCCGGGTCCGGGTCCGGGTCTGGGTCTGGGTCCGGGGTTTGGGTTTTGGTTTTTTTGTTTTGGATGGGAATGTGGTGGGGTGTACACATCATATTTTTTGTCATTACATTTAATGGCCTGCTCGAAAGAGCACCCGCCTTTTTCTCTGGGTTCTCCTTCTTTTTGTGATGCTGCTGCTGCTGCGGTCGAAGAAGGGTTCGTCAATCCGAGAGATACTCGCACACTCTGCTGTATCTCACTTGATTAAGTGTTAGCATTTGAGAGTATGAGAGAAAGAGAGAGACAAGCCCCGACTCTCGTGAATGTTTAGCCATGGCCAAAGCCCCGGTTAATGATATTTTTGGGGCAGTAATTTTGGTTTTTGAGATATTTAACATTTCCCATAACTCAAAAATCAGTGGAAACTATTTTTGTGATTACCGCTTGTTACCGGCGCTGTTTTTCATACCGCTTTCTACTGCGATCAATCAAGTCAATTTGTTGACCTGCCCAGTGCCCAGTGCCCAGTGCCCGTCTCCGTCTTCCCATTCCCCCTCCAGCTGCAGAGCCAGAGCTGCGTAGAGAAATTAGGCGAATGGAAGTCAAGGGCTCGACTGGGAGACTGCAAGACTGGGACTGGTACTGGGACTGGTACTGGGATTGGGGCTAAGACCGAGCAGAGCAGCGGGCGGCTGTTGCATTGGCTCGGCATTTTCATAGACGATTATGCCTGTCTCTGGGATCTATGAGAACCGCGGAAAAATTAGTGCCACTGCAGCAAGTACCTGGCCAGGCACAAACATGCCAACGGTAATAAATTACCATTTTCCAGCCTCTTGGATTGGTGGGGGGGGGGGGGGATGAAAGATTATAAAATCTTGGGCCTCAACACAGCCAGTTCTTAAGCAAGCTCCCGACGAGCTTTATCGTTTGGGAATCAAGGGCACAAAGGTTATCGGAGCCAGTCCAATGAGAAGGCGCTACAATGGGGTTCGTGCTGGAACAGCAGGACTCGAATCGTGTGTCCTGTGACGTGTGCACCGTGCAAAATTGGGCGTGCTTCCACCACCACCATGCACCACTCATGCGGCAGGAGCGGACATAGACATAGACAGGGACACGGCAATGGAGGGAGTCGCCACCCAGCCAGCTGACTGTCTGCCGTAGGCGCGTCGCCTGTCTGTGTCATAAATCAGAGGAAGATAATTGAAGGAGTGGTCCGGTCTATGCGGAAGACCCTCATTTCTACCGTTCTTCCTTCCTATCCCAAGGCGTCCTGTATTCCGAGTGCTGCTGGTGGTGCCGTTAGGGAGACTTTAATAAAAATATCCCTAAAGCTTGGCAGCGAACACGGAAACCACTTAAAGACCTCGGCCAATGACTAATTGAAGGGTATCATTGGATTCAAAGAATTTTAGAGTTTCCAGAGTAATTGGATGCATTTTGAGTGGGAATAATTCAGAACTTGAATACAAATCGATACCAAATCAGTTGAGACATGTGAGCACGCACTTTTTGAGTCGAAGAAAACCTCATAAATATGGAAAAAGTGCGAAGCTTGAGGGATCAGTATTGCCTACAGTATTTAATCGGTTTCTAGTTGGTTGCAAGTCATTTAAATACAAGAAGATCTCTTGATTATGAATAGTATTATAAGTGTATACAAGAGCCAACATTTGATTACGTTTGATACATATTCTAGATCTAGTTAGAGCATATGATATTGTCTGTTAGCAGGACTATTCACTGAGACTCTAAGACCTGTAGTTCGTTGGCTCTGGAGATGGTGTGTGAATGATCTAATATCTAATTTAATAGCAGGTCCAACTTTATAGATCCCAGCATCTGAGTATCGCTGACAGTGCTTTATGGATTGCTGACTGAATGATGCCCAAGGGCCGCACTTGCACCGGGACCATCTAATTACGCCACAATGTATACACACTCGGTGCAGATACACACACGCGTTTATTTGTATCTAAAAGCATGCTGGATGGAGTACAAACAGAGCAGAGAAATGGTATTGAGGTTTCAGAATGGGAATGGGAATGAGAATGTTTATATCTGCATCCGATTCTAGTCTGGAGACAACCTGCTGTGCTGTGCTGTGCTTTTGAACGCTTCAAGATGAAACAGTCCTGATCCATTTCGAGCACACATCGCGCACATCCAGAGCGCCCCATTCTTTCTCCTATCTATTCTTTTTTGGACAACTCAAGTGTCTAAGTGCCTTGCCGCCTGATTCGACTTCGCTTCGACGCCCCTGCTGTTGCTTCTGTGGGCTTCGATGTCGATGTCGATGTCGGTGTCGGTGTCTATGCCTTCAACGTCGCCGCCCGTTCTTCTTTTTGAACATCAACAGCCAGAAGATCCAAACATTCGCATTGAGATACTATTTGGATGTGAATGTAGATGTGGCCATGGGTAAGATGCCGGACTCCACTCAACCCACTCCGATCACCCCCATCTTTTGCTATTGCACACTGAAAACAAATCTTTTCCGGGTAGTGCTCTTCATTGATTTACACATCCATCTGCCATTTAGCTTTAAAAAATCACTCGTGCAATGTATCCTTTCGCTTATGGGAAAATAAATAGCATAAATCGCTTATGGATCGTAAATATATGGGATATGTGGATCAATAATTGGTTATTTTATATCAACAGCTTGAAAAATCTTGTAGACCTATTTTTATGAATCAGATGAAATTTGAAGCCATAAATTAAAGGTAATTGCGATTTCTAAAAAGTAATATACGATGATGCAAAATTGAATTATATAGCCATGCTCTGGCTTTCGCAACTTTTGGCTATCGATATTGTTTTATTCCTCAATTGCTTTCCGATATTTTAATTCGCCAATAGAAAAACAAAAAATGCATGATATAACGGACAGACGATGACTGTATCTGTAACCCAAGCCAATGTATTGAGATCGATATTTTGTCGCTCATCGATTATTCGCTGATTGCTGTTTGGTTTTTTTTGGATGCAAGAAAAGTTTTAGATGTGTTTAAATATATATAAATTATACGAAAATAAATTGCCAATTTAATAAACATAAATATGTTTATGGTTTATTATCCGATTTGTATCCTACTTCTCTATTTTCTCCTTTAGGAATAAGAGTTTATCGGTATTCGGTTTATGGTTGTGGTTTGGTTACCTTTAGGTTGTGCTAAGATCTTGGAAATAGATTGTTCTTGTTTTTTTTTTTGTTTTTTTTGAGTGTATGAAAGCAGCAAAGTCGCCGTCACCGTCACCGTCACCATCGCCGACGCCATCAGCATCGGGATCTTTTCGGGACTGGGATCGGCATCGACACCGGCAACGGCAGTGGCAGCGGCAGTGGCAGCGGCAGCGGCATGGACCAAGAATTCGGTGGCGTAGCCATCTGTTGCACATCATTCGCACTTGGTTTCTGTCGGCGCGTTGCCCTATATTAATGGTAATTTCTTACTTTTTGTATACATTTTCGGCTTGAATGTTTTTTTGTCTATTTTGTTTTTATTTTGAGGCAACAATTTTTGGAATATGTGTGTGGATTTCAAATAATTTAATCGCCTTCGCTTTGCTTTTGCCATGCTTTCGGATTCGGATTTGGATTGGGATTTGGATTTGGTTTTGGCTTTGTATCGGTAGATTTATACTTTGTTGATACTTAACAATTAAGTATTTTACTTGTTCTTCTGTCTTTTGTTGTTTGGTTTTGTTGTGTTTTGTTTTGTTTCGCGTGAGGTGTGCTGTAGGAATATATATTTATGTTCGAGTATACAGAGCACAGAGTGGAGGATTGCTTGAGTTATGGATGAGGTGGGGCATTGGTTCGTGGGTGACTTCTGGGGGACTCGCAGCAGCACTAACGGGGACGGGGATGGGGGGTGGGGGATGGGAATGGGGGGTCCACCGATTAAAATTAAAATTAAAAATCCTCGAGGTCGAAGTGGAAATACCTATGTACAAACATACGTATGTACGCACGTACATATATACATACATATGGATAAAGTAATATCAAATAAAATCATGGAGGCGGTGAGGCGCGAAACCGAGAAACAACACACATTAATGGCCCGTTGGAACCGAATGCCGCACACTCGCTAGAGGAGGGCTCACAACAACAGGAACCCGCCCCCCAATGGGCTGGGGATGGGTAGGACGGGAACGGTTTTAGTAGTCTTTATTTTTTACTATTTCGCGTGAAAGAAATTACGATGAAAAATGTGCTCTAATAACAATAATGAAAAAGCAAACAAAACGCCAGGGCAGGCCAGACCAGTCCAGGCCAAAACCAAATCCCGCAAATAGTATCATCAGCGGTACCGTGCCCCCTCCATCCACCATCCGCCATCCACCTTCAGCGCAGGTGGAGATCATGCAATGTGTACAGCATGGCCCTCCATAATGGATTCCACCTCAAGTCATCGACAATGAAATTTTATTATATGTACAGCCCAAAACCCCCCTCCCCCTACCGCCAATACGAGTGCGAGAGCGAGTGCTTGTACGATACGCAATTGTACTCGTATCCACATATCTGTACCGAATGTATCTGTTCCGATATGTTTATATTTCCCTATTGCGTGGCCACCCCCCCCATCCCATCCCATCCCATCCCATCCCGTCCAATCCCGAAAAAACTACAAACAGAGATACCAATTTCTAAAGAAAAAACATACATAACATGCTATAATTCATGGCACAAACATTGGGAAAAAACCTAAGACCATTGTGTATGCCCAGGGCTCGGTGGATTACTATTCCATTATCAAATCGATCCAGTTTCGAATTATACATTCCACTGAATAGCAGTAAGATCCTACATACTCTCAAGGAATTGCATAAATGCCCCCACACAAAACTCATTAGAACACCCCAAAGTACTCCAAAGAGTTTTCCCTATTGCCAACTCTGAGTAAGATCCATAATCAAAACCAAATCTTGGCCGAGTTACGCATTCCATTGCGATTTCTTTTGTAGTATTAGTGGCGATCCCCGAGCTGTGAACATTTCGGTGGCATATGTATCATTTGTATCCCGAAGTTCGTTTGGGTTTTGTTTATAGGTACGCCCGTGCGAGTAGTATGTGCGAGAGTGGTGGCAGGGGGAGGGGGTTTGGGCAGTAAATGCCAATCTGGTCATTCCAACAGCTCCTCAAATTTATCTAATCATCTCGACACCCCAGTCCCAGTCCCTGTCCCTAGCTGCTGCCGCTGGATGCCACGTGAAAAATAGCGGTCCAAAACTTTAATGCCTACTACAGAGTTTTTTATTCCAATCTTGGGTAAACATTTAGCCAGAAGTAAACAAATACAAGACACTTAAAAGGTATTTTTGGGTAGTAGTAGTCGTCGGGTAGTACTTGTGCCCAAAACTAGACATTCGCCTCCCCACCCTCCTCTCTCGGTCGCGCTCTCGTTCTCGCTCTCGGTCTCGGTCTGGGTGTCGATCTCAGTCTCGGCCTCGGTCTCGGTCTCGGTACCGTACCGAAATGTGTTTGGTTCGGCTCGGTTTCTACCGAGTACTACCGCGAGTATCGTTTCAAATCGTTTCGGTAGCAGCTCGTTTATATAAAACGCAAATGATTTCTTTTTCTCTTCGGCTCGCTCTGTTCTGTTCTGTTCTATACTGCTCTGTGCTGTGCTGTTATTTTTGTTGTATGTTTATTGATTCAGGGAATAAGTTGACTCATGCGCCATTAACACTTCAGATTGTACTCCTACACGGCCGATAAACATTTAAACATAAATACATAGCATGTATGGTATGTACCATACCCCCATACCATTGCATTGCGACATCCTCGAACATTTATGGTCCCTTTTGAGCTATGACACCTTTTCCCACCCAAAGCTTTATCCTGGATCGAAGAGAATCCGATAACCTACTCCATATTTAAATGCTTCAGTTTCGGACTATCATTTTTTACTTGTATTTAGAATTCCATCTTCGATCTATGGCTGGGTGATGCTGTTTTGCATGCATTCACTTTTGATTGCCTTCGGGCCCTCCCTCCCATATTCATTTCAGTTTCATTTTGGTCGGGTGTCTGGGCCTGGGCCTGGGCCTGGGCCTGGCTCTAATTTGATTGTTTTTCGGGTAACCCGAGCGGTGCGTGCTATGGTCGAGTTTTTGCTCCAAAAAGGAGGGGGAATCAGCAGACATCCTCGCCTCGAAATGTGCGTGTTTTTGTAGGGCTTTTGGTGTCTTTTGTCTGCTTTTTTTTGTGTGTGAATGAACGATCATCGCATCGCATCGCATCGATCGGCAACGGCAACGGCAACGGCGACGGCGGCGCTTACGAGTCCGGAGATTCTTCTTGAGAGGCCCAGCAATAACAATACCAACAAAGGATGGACTGGCTAAGAAAAAAAAAAACTGTGTCCACCTATCTGTCTGGAGTTTAGATGCCACTTTTTGACTTTACAGCCAGAAGGTAACACCCACCGGCCGATTCCTGCATATTCCAGCAAATCGAAATTCATTAAGATTCATTCTATGAACCCCCAAGGTCCGAGGACAGCCTTAGCTCTTGGCTTTGGGCTTTGGGCTTTGGGCTTTGGGGCTGCCGTCCTCTTTGATATCTTTTCATGGTCTCGAAGACTGGCGACCAGGAGCAGGACCGAACGGATGTGGCCGTTTCTCTGCAGTTCTTCTCCTTTTTTTTTTTTTTTGTTGGCTTTGGCGATCCACTTTTTGTTGTGTTTCGTTTACCGCTCGGCGGCGGATTTGACGTTTAGGCATCCATTTTGGCGATTTTTGTAACTTATAACATGACAGCCAGGCCAACGAGGCCAGCCAGCCAGCCAACCAGCGGATGGACCAGGAGAGGCAGTCGCAGTCGCAGTCATCCAGCGAAAAGAAATGAAATTAAGCACTTATTTTAATGGAGTCCCTAAAACCAAAGAATAATACAATACAATAACGACAACAGGCCATAACCGACGACCCAACGACGAGGAAGATGGGAAGGAGGAGGAGGAGGAGGAGGAGGCCAAGTTGACGGCGACGGCGACAGTAAATGCTTGGCCAGGCCGTTTCCTCTGTGCCCCAAACTCGTGTGCGAGTGTTATTGAAAGAATAATCAAGCCAGGTCCAGGTCCAGGTCCAGGTCCAGGGCAAGGTCCAGGTCGAGAGGCAAAACCCAAAGCAAAAGCTGCACCGGAGGAACAGCAACAAATTTGCCTTTATTCCTGGACAAATCCATTTTGGAAGCCCCGAACGACTTTTATTTGTTAATTTATTGTGATGTTCTGCTGAAAATTAGTCTAGAGGTTCCCCCAATATTCCATTATGTATGCTGTCTTAAGCCTTCATAACTGCCACACGGCCACAGCCTTTTGTGGAACCCTAACTCTCCTCCGATAAGGCTCAAAATGGAACCAGAGCCAAATGCCAAAATTGGAATTGGTAGCCCAGCGTTGATTCGTCGAAACCAATTAATCATTTTCTTTAATTTCTTTTCCCCCATTCACACACTTCCTTTCCCCCAGTCCCCAGTCCTTGTGTGCTCTTTTTTTTTGTTTTTTTGTCTCTGAGCGATTTTAATGCGAAAACAAAGTGTGGTCTGGTCTGGTGTGGTGTGGTGTGGTGTGCGACTTTGTCATTAAGTTTCCCACAGACTTGTTGATAAGAAGGGCCCCCATGTCTCGGCTGCAGCCTCTGGACAACTGTATCTAATCGGAAATCCAATGGCCAAGAGGAAGTTTTATGATTTGTGTGGGAGCCTCGGGGCTGGGAATCAATAATCTAATGAGTTCTGAAAACGAACCACGAGACTATTTTGATTTGTTTTTTTGCTGAAATTTATATTAGGTTTTGATTATATCTAACAAATACGAACTGCCCGGCACCGATCTGACAGATACAAGAGGAGGGAGTTTAACGAGAAGTTATTTTACTGGACCCTAAACTTAAACATGATATGGAACTGTCTATTGCCAAAGAGTATAGAGCACTCCTATCTTGATTACTTTGGGGGGAACCAAAGCTGAAATAACCATCAGGCCATGTCCTTGGCTACAAGTTTTTGAAGGTCTCAAATGAATCCCTTTGATTGATACGATGTTGGCTGTATCTCCATTGGAGTACAATAACAATTCGTAATTAGCATGGAATTGATTTGAACAAATCACAGGTCAAAGCAATCTCTGGTCATGCAGCCGATAGCCGATAGCCGATAGCCGATAGTAGACCGAGGGTCAATCAATGGTGACGCGGCAGGGAAGTCGACATGGGGTGCTCTGCTCTGCTCTGTCCAGTGCGGATGGGATTAGATTTATACATCCGAAAGATAAACTTGAACGAAAATACATATGTAGAATGGAGCTGGGCTTAATGGGTTTTCGGGTGTCCAACCGGACAATGACGGGGCGAACAATTTTTTTTTCGATTTTACGCTTCAAATTATGTACCATACTGGGGGCCTTCGATCATCATTTCGATGGCGAAACAGGGTGCTCTGCGCAGGGCTATGACTTCCAATGTCTAACATCGATTTAATTTTTCTTCCGTTACGTTTGGGCATATATGGGGATAATAAAGGTTTTACTTTTGATTTTTTGGTAGGTATTATTTGAGTTGAAGCTCATTTTTGCTAGTTATAAGATGGATCACCCGGTGTTCTGTGTTCCGGGGATCTGCAGCCTTTTCTTGTGGTCAATACAGCGCACACGTACTTGGTCCGCCTCTCGCCTGCTTTTCTACATTCACATAAACATATCCATCCACATTTGTATCCGCGGACACATCCAATCGACGACATCGTGGATATGGATGTGGATGTGGACAACCGACTCTCTCGACCTCATCGCATCTCGGTCTCGGTCTCGGTTTGGGTCTGGGTCTGTGGTCCGTTCCGAGTCATGTTGTTTTATAATAGACTACAGCTTTGAAGTTGTTTTGGCGATGACTTCGTCGCTTCATTCTTTTTCCGTTTTCCATAAATTTAAATTATTAATTTTTTAACCACGGATAAGATGACGGCGACGATGATTATGTCGTTTTGTTATTGCTGCCGCTGCCGCTGCCGCTGATGCTGCCGCTGATGCCTTTGTGCCGTTTTAACGAAATGAGAGTAATTTGTGAATTTTTACCTTTTTTTCATTCTTCGCTTCCCTCCACCCCCCCTGGGTCTGTTTTTTATTGTGTGTGTTTCGGGGTGCCCTTGTCCGGACGGACCATGGACCATGGACCATGGACCATGGACGATGGACCAAACAAAGGCAAACCAATTTGACTACAAGCGGCCCAACATCAAAACCGTCGCCATCATGCTCAAAACAAACATGAAACACAACACACAAGAACTCCCGACTCGAACGAAGCTCCAGCTCCAGCTCCAGCTCCAGTGCTGCTTTTTTGGTGGATCCCGCGCCCTCTCCCATGCAGCCCCACTGCAAGGCTGCCGGACTCTGGTTTTTTGAATGTTGTTTCAATGTAATGCAACAATAACACTGAGCGCTGACCCTGCTAACAAGACTGATTAGGGATATGACCCGACCATGTCAAGGATTTGTCTGAAGCACCTGCACGTCACGGCATAACACCCCCCAAATGAAAAGGAGAAACCCACAGGACGTGTCCCATCTTGGACCTTGAACAACTATCAATCTATCTAACCATCTCTTTACTTTCTTGGGGATATTAATACTTGATCCATTATAATATATGAAATAGAATATAATAGATACCTATGGAAACTAGAAAGTCCAATAGGAATATGTCAGAAAAGTATTCACCAGAATACCATACATATTTCAGAAAAAATACTTACGTGCCCCTGAACTGATTTTTATGGAACCCAAATCAGAATGCCAAGAATCACGAATTACGATGCTAAGTTCTCAGAAAGACAAGTACAATTTATATGAAAATTATATATATATAGCCGTTCCTTCGTGATTTTCAAAAGAAACAAAATTTTATCCGATAAAATAATTATTTTTTGTAGAAGACTGGTCAATTTATATAAGCTCTCCTTATTTTGTATAATCTTTTATGCACTCTTTTATGGTCACAATAGTTTGGACAAGAATTCACACTTTGCGCTAGTTCTGTGGAACTGTCCAATGTTCTACTATCTCAAAATACCTCCAATGGCCACCAAATCGCTTAAATTTGGAAAAATGATAGCTGAGGAAATAGAAACCACAGAATTTGAGAGGAAAATCCTTCTCCATTTCAGCTGAAATTGTGAAAATTACAATCGGGTCAAAAGAGCTTCAAAATTATAAAGTTCGAAACACACAGGCAGCCACTGGGAGTGTCATTGGCCCACAGAAAGGGGAAAACACACAGCAAAAAATGTAAACCCTTCAAATAGGAAAATCCAACATTTGGCGAGGCCTTATAGTACGTTTTCTCTTTTATTTTTGTGTGTGTCTGTGTGAGTGTTTCTATTTTTCTGTTTTTTCTGTTTTTTTCTGTTTTTGTGGAGGGTAATCCTTGTGGCTGGCGCAATCATGGCAATCATCTCACATGTTTTGGGTAAGTCATGGGCGGCACTTGACGTGCCCGTGCCTGTGCCCGTGCCCGTGCTCGTGCCGGAGGAGATGAGACTGACGGCATTTGAAGGGAGAGAGGGTGGCGGGGGAAGGTCGGACATCGCCCTGGGGGCTGCGGAATTGACAATGGTAATTGAAACGCGGACGGTGAGTGCTCTGCTCTCTGGATGGAAGCCCCGCTTATCGGTATAAACCACTTAGACCGAAAGTATTTCAATGTGCTGTTAGTTTGTTTCTCTCTGTCTATTTTTTTCCCTCGATGCCCGTTTCCCGATTCAGTACGGATGGAAATCTCTGGACTTTGTTTTTAATCGCATCAAAATGAAACTAATGCGAGTATTATTATTAGAACGGAAGCAGCCGCATTGGCGTCGCCACGACCCACAGATGTTGCCCCGGCCGGAGCTTGGGGGTTGGAGAGAGTTCAAGTTGGGGATAGGAGGATGGGGATGCGGATGGGCTTGGGGTTGGGGGCTAATGAGTCGCTTTGAGTGTCGCACGTGCGTCTGCTATGCTTCTTGATTGCCACTTGCTGCCGTCTTACAGATATCCCGTACTCGACCTCAGGCCCAGACCCAGACCCAGACCCAGACCCAGGCCCCCTCTTCACTTGCCAATTAAGCGACCCATTAAGTAAATGACCATTCAAGAGCCGAATTTTTCAGTAAAACTTCATCGATGGTGGTGGGGGGATGCCTTAAAGCAGAGATCTATGATGCATTGCAGCAAACTCTTCCCCGCCTCATCTTTGTCCACTTTTTCCAGGAAACAATTTCAAATTAATGATGCCCCATGTCTCCATGCCTTGCAACCACCTCTTGTAACAGCAGCAACAGCAGCGGCAGCGGCAGCGGCAGGCATACATATCGTATGCCGCTAATCCAAAAATTACTGCCAATGCAATGCCAATAAAAGTGAATGAATGATTTTGCAGGCCTCGCCACGTCTCCCTCGAATCCCAGAGTGCGTATAAATTACACAGCTGAATCCGATTCCGATTCTGTTTCCGATTTCCCACTGCACTGGGGGCCTGGGGGCCACCCTTCGTTGGCCAACAAACAATGAAGATTATGCAGGTACTTCGGGCTCTTGTAGCTTTTCGATTTTGCAGCTTAGTTACGCTTCGAAAATCCTTCGTAATTTCAGCTCCTCTCAAATGATTTTTGGACTGCCATGCAAATGGGGGGCTTGTTGTTGGTTAATCAACTCTTCAGGTCAGGATTGGTGGATGCTAAGAAATTGGCACATTCCCTAAAGTTGTCGGAAGTCCAATCTATTCTTTATAATTCTGGGAAAATTCTGCAGCAGAACAAACCACAGAAACAATAGAAAGTTCTACCATACCATCAAAAAAAGAATTCAATTTTCAAGAGCTTTATAAATTTTGAATATTTTGAGGCGGATATCGATGCTCTTGCAATCTCACTCTGTGATTAGCAATAAAGAATAAAGTTAGTTAAGGGACACTAGATGCACTCTACAATATTCACATAGGAATTACTAGTATCAGAATCCATACGCTCGATAAATAATCGATGTTTTTGTATCGATATACAGAGAATCTTGTACGAGGAGGTGCTTTTTTTTTGCACAACTAGATTGTAGGTCCCAAAAAACTAATATATTATCGATAATTAATCGAAATACAATAAGTAAATCATGTGAATGTGTGTCCCAAAAATTATATACTCAATCTTGAGGATTGTCTCAGTGTCTCAGATTCGTGCCATTGTCATCATTGGGGTAGCTCGTTCTCCCTCCGATATGAGCCATGAGAGTTGATCTACACGAATGTTCATAAAATTATAGGAATATAAGTGTGCAATATATTATAAATAGATTTAAATTCCGTCTAGCTCATGGTTCAAGTGCCTCCTCTTTTGCTTTTCCTTTTGCTTTTCCTTTTCCTTTTCCTGCCGAAGATATTTTATGGGTTTTCTGGTAAAATGAGCTAAAACCAAATCCAAATCTCCCCATTCGATGCTATGACATTAGCGAATCATTGGCTTCAGTGCTGCATTCGCGTATGAAGACATGTATCGTTCTACGTGGAGTACTATGTGCATATGGAGGGTAAATTGATTTTGAGAATTTCTCGCGCGTGCATTTGTTTATCCCTTCAAGCGTTAAGTGAACAACTGCGCTTAATGATCGGCACCCAGGAACGGGAACAAAACTTTTCTTCCAGTTTCTGGCCGCCTGCAATTATGACTATTTGCATTGCACATTACACACAATTCACACACTGCCAACGCGGCTGACTCCGCACCACATAGCACACACCACACCACACCACACAGCACTCTACTCAAACCACTACACCGAAAAGCAGGCATATCGTCTTCAGTTCTGTTCGGTTCGAGGCTTGGCAGGCATCTGGTGGCCTCTGGTTTGCTGACTCTGTGCTAAGTAGCTAACAGGGCCCGTTGTTGGCTCGTTGGGCCGGGCTGGGCTGGGCTGGGCTGGGTTGGGTTTATAAATATACACATACTATATTCACACTTTCACGTTCGAATTGAGCTAATTGAAACGTATCTGCATAAACTGCATCGGCAACTGCTCTCGCCAGCAGACGGCAGCCCGCAGAATTCTGTGGTCTGTGTCCCGCGGCAAAAGTCAGTGTCATGGTCGTCGGGCACCCCCCCGACGACCCTGGTCCTACTCTCTGCTCCCACAGTTCATGCAGTGTCCTCTGGCATGGCCAAGACAAACACTCGTAAAGCTCAGATGGCTGTATGGCTGTACCCACTTGCATTTCCTATTTGTGGTTGGCTGCCAAACGAGCAACGGACAGAGGAACAGCAAGACAGAGAGAACAAGGAACTCCATGTCGAACAAGACACAAAACTGAAATAGAATCTAACATCTGATCAGATCTGAGATCCAGAGATACGCTGAACCCAGACAAACCGGTTCGGTTGTAAGATACTTCACATTAGGATTATGGGAAGCGATCTTAGCGATCGTTCGATTTAATTGAGATTAGTCATCAAATTAAAGGTGTTTCAATATCAAATGAATTGTAATTATGCCTAGAAATTTTCACTCTGTGGCTTGCTACTAACATTCCCATTCCTAGGACAAAGATACAAGAATGCTAAGTCCATTTGAAGGCATAGCTTTCAGATCCTTTTACCGCATAACAGGCCATAAATAAATATTTATTCCCCAACGCCATCCAAGAAGATACATTGCTGACAGATGGCTCTGTGGCTAACCCAAATAGAGTCCTGCTGAAAGATCGTTGCGGGTTGGGGGGCAACACACATCGACATTGGTATCGATGTTGCTATCGCCAATCGCCATCGCCATCGACAATCACCAGCGACAGCAACGGCAACAATCCATCGCCAGTTACCGGATCAGAGGGAGGGAGATAGGGAGAGACTCTATGCATATGGATCAATGCAGAGGCGGATCCAACAACGGCAGTCAGAGTCGGAAAAGCCAAAAAGAAAACCCAAAAGAAAACACATTCGTCCTCTAATCAGAAAAGCAGCGAGCGGTTAGGTTAGGTTCGGTTCGGTTCGGTACGGTTCGGTGTGCGGTGCGCGGTGCGCTTGAGCGTGACTAAGTACGACTCCGATTCGGACTCCGACAAACAGTACGAACAGTACCTGGAGCTGGGAGCTGGAATTGTGGCTTGCAGTCACCCTCTGCTCTCTCTCTCTCTCTCTCTCTCTCTCTCTCTCTCTCTCTCTCTCTCTCTGTCTTCTAGGCTTTGGCTTCGGCTTGGCTTAGCTCCACCTGCTCCACTCGACGGCCGTTCGTTGCATTAATAGCGAAGCAATCAGGGCGTTGCAGAAGCGAGCGCGAAGATCATAACGAACGGTTTAAATACAATATATTAAATGGATTTATTATGCCGAGAGATTGCGCCGCGGCCGTTGTCTTTCGACCAGTTACACTCAGAGAAAAAAGTCATCTGCATAAGCATAGCTCAAATATGATTTTCAGTATCTATAACGATAACCATTATTTGTATTTTTTATAAGATATGGTTTTTTCGTAATGGAATTATTGAAATATCAAAGATCTTCACTTAAATATTTTATTTAAAAAAATATTTCAAATACAATCGAAATCTCTACTGAAACTTGTCCTCCAAATGTTTAAAGATTGAATGAATTTTCCCTATAGGAGTATCAAATATTATTCTAACGTGAGCCGAATTTTCTCTCAGTGTGTCAAGTGGTACGCTCCAATGGTCGTGTACCCATAGAGCGCGCAGTGGCCAATGACTACGGCCGACGACTATCGCCGCGAAGATGGTTGTCGTTGTCAGCTGGGGCTGCGGCTGCGTCACTCATCTGTAGGAGGCCAGGCCCCGGCCCCGGCCCCGGCCCCTGCCACTGCCCCTTGCCACTGCGCCATCCACTGGGCAGTGGCCCTGCTGCCGCCGTCAGTCAGTCAGCGGCCACTATGATTTCGTAGTCGCAGTTATTACTCTGCCTAGTCGCAATTAAAGCCTCAACAGCACCAGCAAAAATGAACACAAAAAACTAAACTAAAAAAAAACAGAAGAGAAAGAAAAGCCTAACGTCTCTGGCTCTGCAGTTGCCGTTTGTTTCATCGTCCTCAGTGAACACGCGCATAAATTTTTACTTAATTAGATACGTTGCAAAGGAATGGGACGGTACGGAATGGGATGGTATGCTATGGGATGGGATGGTTGGGGTTGGGGTTGGGGTTGGGCATGGGATGGTATGGGGAGGCGAAAGAAACGCTATACACATTACATTACCTACCCTATCATTGGCATGTCGGCGGCAGCTCGACCAATCCGCTGCTGCTGGCCAGCAGTGTTTCTGTCACACACACACATGGGTACTTGGATATATAGATTCGCAGTCGTATCTGGCGTGATTTCATCCATCTTCAGAGAGCTAAGCATTCCCATTCAGAGACGTTCAGATTAAGGTATTAAGGCATCTTGATATTCCAACTTTTATAGCAATATTGGTTACTGATCATAGCTCTGGAGTTATTTCACCAAATCGTGCATAAATGGACACTTCGCTGTAGCTTTTATACACCCAAAAGGATCAACACTGATTTTATCTGTTCATAAACTAAAGGATTCCCTGCTATATGTCTTTGGAGCAATTCGATTAAGATCCATGTTTCACCTTCGTTAAATCGACAAATTTTTCAAACATTTTGAATCAAAACTTCACGGACTACCTAAGGAATACAATGTATCTAAATTAAAATTTGATTAGTCAGAAAAAGGGCTACTCGTGTATGAGGAAAGATCTTAGCGAGCCATAAAATGGGATTTGCAAAATTCAGATCTCTTTTGAGTCGCCTAAACGACCACTTTGCCCATTATTTTCGAATAAAAGCATCGCATAACAATAGGGATACTGGCAGGAAATCAACTTTCAAATGCCACAATGTATCTATCACAATGGAGAGCTTATATCAATTTAAATACACTTGAACACAGCATAAACAAAGTAAAATTTCATTGAAATATACAATTTAAACGGAATCTTAGTGGTAGTAGATATTCTTTAATGTTTTTAGTTGTTGTTTTAGAAAGAACCTGTTCGATCTAATCGATGGCATCTCCGGAATCTATGTACATCGTTCCCTGAATGGCTCTCAACGGTGGGAACCAGCAAAGAGCTCCCCATCGAAGGATGGGATTGGGGACATGCACGCACTACCTGACAATTACCATACACAGACATACATGGGCACATACTATATGGGACTTGTCAGGATATCAAATACTAAGTACGAGAAGGAAAGAGAGCAGAAATAGAGAAAAAACAACCACCGCCAGGGGACTGCCAGCCAGCCAGCCAGCCAGTCCATGTCCCAAAGCATAGAATATCCTTGCTCCTGCCCTGCCCCGAGTTGCGTAAGTGTCTAAACAATGGAGGAGGCCAATGGCAATGCACACAATGAGAAAACGCTTAGGTACAATACAAACAATATGCCAAGTACTCGTACTCCATACAGCATGGGCTGCCATTCTGCCTGTCTGGATGCGAGTCCTGAGTTCTGAGTCCTGAGCCCTCTCTGAGTCTGATACTGAGCCTCAGCCAGGGCCTAAGGAAAGACCAGAGTGATGGCAGATGGCGCTGACCCTGGTAATACTTAGACGTGGCTGTGTCTTCCACATTATGCTCGTCATTAGGGCCACGATGCGATGACGGCTGCTGCTCCTTCTGCTTGAGTAACGGATCGCGGGCGAGGATTGGGATTTCTATTGGAAATTATGACAGCATAATAATGCCGGGGCAGGGCCGGGCAGGGCAGGGGTCGTTCCTGATGATGGCCTCAGCGATGATTACACAATATTTATTTACAGAAATTATTATCATTTATGAGAGAAGGCCAGGCCGTCTGGCGAGGCATTGTCTGGCCTGCCCTGGCCTGGTCTCTCATCGGTTCATCGGTTCCATTCAGGGAGGGGGTTCCATCGTTGAACGCTTCTTCTCTTTTTACTTTTTTTTTGGAATCGAGACAGTTGCTTCCTTGATTGAGTCGCAGCCTATATGTCTGCCAATTGTTTGCCCAAACAGGATACAGAAGAACGGAGTAAAACAGCTCACAACATCGAATCTCAATGGGTTTTCTCATAATCACATTTAAGAGTCTTTGAGTAAAACTGCACTAATCTTAAGTGTAAAGTTAGCTGCCACAGCCTCAGCCCTGATTTGATATCTTTCTCTGGGATCTCTGATTGACAGCGAAACCTGAATCTCTCAAATGAAAATATCATCTCTTTCTCTACCATTGAAAAATATAATATTCACAAGTCAAATTCAGCATATGTAAGATATAGGGGCGAAAGGAGTTCTGCAAGCGTTTAGGATTATTGGGATAATTCGAATGTAATGGATATTACACTGTCTTCGGAACAGATGGCTGTGTCGACAGTTAGTTTTGATCTGTGGTTATGGCAAGATATTATGCTACATCAAGGCAATCTTTGTCCAGAAAATTCCTTGTTCAGCTGTGGCCCTGTGATTGAAATGCACGCCATTGCGACCTGCTCACACGCACATTTTTGTGAGCTTGTTACCTGCTTTTCTATTTAGCATGTTTGTTGCTTTGAAGAGTCTACTATCCCGATTTGATAATGAAAATCTTCCAAGAAACTTATAAATTGCAAAATGCACCCCTCAGCAATCTCCTGCTTAATATATGTACACACGTTATTTATAGATCCCCCATTTCGTGTTAGAGTATGACAACGATCATCCAAGAGGAGGCTGATAGCCGACTGTGGATGGACCCACCCTGACGCATGCCCCATGCAGTGCGACCTTTCGCCGTCTCGCTGGGCTGCCCTTGAGCCTTTTGCATTGCCAACCGATTATCAATTCATGGCCTGCGACGTTATTATCTGGCAAAAAGCTGAAGCTAAAAAAAACTATATACTTATATATAGTCACAGTCACAGCTGCAGTCGCGATCATAATGTGAAATGAAAAACGCTGAATGGGGTATAAGGTATGGGGTATGGCGGGTTACGGGTGACAGGGTGACGGGCAGGGCGGTTGGGCGGTGGTTAGGCGGTTAGGAATGTTATGTAAATTGAACTTGAAAATCGCTGAGACAATGGCAAAGGTTTTGAATATTTCTCTCGCTTAATTAGAAGACGGCAAGGAGGCGAACGCAAATAATTCTCCCCCCGATAGAGACCGCGCGCGGAGTTACGTGAAAAGCTCGACTCGGAGGAGGTGACTTTGGCGGTGACGGTTGGCGGTGGCGCATAAATTATTCAACAGCTGGTTGGCTGGGCCGCCGACCGATCTGGGCTGGCTCTGGGTATAGGTATAGGTCTGGGTCTGGGTCTGGGTCTGGGTCTGGGTCTGGCCTCGGTGTTCGGTGTTCGGCCCTCGTTCCGTTCCGCATTGGCGACGCAACGCAACGCAGATCTTGAGATCAAGCTCTCGGGCCGGGCCGGGACGGGCCCTACGTCTGTGTCTGTGTCTGTGTCTGGTGGTCTCTGGTGCGCTCTGGGGTACTTTCTGTTCTGGTTAAGGGCGTGGGTCGTGTCTTGGATAATGTCATATGCGTACGCGTGTGTGCAGGCAGGTATTTGCCAGCTTTAGCTCTAGCTTTAGCCCCAACTGAAACTGAAAATCATTCATTTACTCCTCATGTGTAAGAAGCTACTATGGAGACAGGTAGAGGCATGGGCAGGTGCCGCAGGGTGTCGTCTCTCTTTCTGTTTGTGTGTGTGGTGTGTGGTGTTTGTCGTCGTGAAAATTGCTCTGGGAGACCGAAAAATTTGAATCGTCCCCAGCATTGTTATGCAAATGATGTCGCTTGACACGCAAACGCCACGCCAGTGCTACCGCCGACGACGACGACGTCGCCACCGTCACCGTCACCGTCACCGTCACCGTGTTGTCGCGGACAGATCTCTTTGTTGTTGCTGGTGCTGGGGCTACCTCCGGCGATTGCGATTGCATATTATGCGACAGGGCCACAAACGTTCCACTGGGCAAGCTCAGACCTCTCCTCTCCTCTCCGCCATCTCCTCTCCCAGACAAATGTCAACGCACAGCAGAAATGCTTTCGCATGACAGCAGCTCATTGCCTCCAGACGGAGAGCCATACCCATCCCGCAGTTCTCTGGGATACTTCTGGCATACTCGTATCTGCTGGGGTCCATAAATTCATACGTATTTAAAACTCCTCTCATACGCGTCATGCATCCCTGCTCTGGGGAAGAGTTTTGTGTTTTGTTATTGGTCTATGATGGATTAATTGTTGGCTTAACAAGTGGAAATAAATCGTTCAGCTGAAATGCATATATTTCTATATTTCGAAAGGCTTCTTTAAAATGCTTTACGTTAAAGGATATTAATGTACCTACTGTACTTTTCGGTAACTTTACTTTGTACCCATCCTAACCGCATCTTTAGAACGTCCAAACATTTCTATAAACTACTTTTAATGATTGAATCGTAATTGTCTTATTTCTTTATTGTTTTCAGAATTAATTTCATTATTTTATTGATCATCTACCTTCATTGGGGGATTGTCAAATGGAGACGAATACAATTGCAGTTATCTTTTTGAGGCCTACGGCTGTGTGCCCGTTCACTCCCAAAGACGCGGAACCCCATCATCTGTGATCGGAACTGGGGCCTAGGCTTAATGTGCATCGCACACGCACCAATTAGCTGGAAAGTTTGTCGAACTGCGAATGGGAGTAGATTTGTTCGTGGCATAAATATGTGAGTGTGTGTGTTTGTGCGTTGCCTGGGCATTTAATGAAGCCGCGTCATGCATGGGGGACCCATGCCACATTCACATTCACATTCACATCCCCATCTTCATTCCACTCCTAATCGTTCAGCATCCCATTCCATCCCCCATGTGGGCTCCCCTTAATCTGTTCCACGGCATGACTGATTTCTGTGTGGCAAGAACTGAGGCATGCTGAGAGTAGAAGGAGAAGAAGAAGAAGGAGCAATGCAACAGACGGTCACCGATCGGTGATCTATTGCATTCGATCTTCCTGCTTATGTCACGTGACCACAGACAAGAGGCTGTAATTAGCGATCAGGGTCTGGGCCATTGCCCATTGCCCATTGCCCATTGCATGACATTTGAGCACGATGAATGATGCCAAATGGATGCCACATTGCCGAGGGTGCCCCACCACACCACACAGCACACACCACACAGCACACACCACACACCGCTCCGCTCCACTCAGGTGCTGCGTGTTCGTTAAGATGCCCCCACCGATAAGAGTCGGCAAACAATTTTCGAATTGTAAACAATTTGCGATGGTGTGTCTGAAAGTCTAGTCCCAGTCTGAGTCTCAGTCCAAGTCCCAGGCCCAGTCGCAGTCCAAGTATCATCCCGGACTCAAGCTGTGGCCCTGCAAGCAATGGGAAAGTTGGTGGCGAGTGTGAATTTGACTCCTCAGCATGCACTCAGTCCACTCACAGATCTCTGCTGATTCGTTAATTAACTGGATTTGTGCCAAACGGCAAAAACTGTCAGGCCAAATGACCAGCGATTTGAGACGCTCAGCCCCAACGCTCAACGCGCTCTCAAATGGGGACACGCCTCCGAGTGAACGAACGTTCTTCTGGGGTATAACTGGGGCCTTCCAAGGCTCAAGGAACGGCCACTTCTTTGGTCAAATTTTGGGAACTGAGACTTATTAAATCAATGCCTGTTTTATACAAATATTCTCATATGTCGGCCCGAAATATAGGTGTTTTGACTTCGACTTCCAGGAAGTACTCCATTAATTGAAGAGTCTTAAATATGCATTACCATAAAATCAAATTGCTTTAATTTTGCACTATTTTGGTCACACTGAATGTGGAAAAGTGTTTTGGTGTTTAGTTTTTTTTTGGGGTCATACCTGACACACACAGGTGCAGGCCTCCGCTCCAGCGGTGCCACGGCACTCCACTTCTTGCACTTCTTGCACTTCTTGCACTTCTTGGACCTCTGCTGCCTCTCATAACGACGTTGATGATGATGCCGTACGATAACGATGATGCCAAATGCAGCTTGCGTGATTCCATGCCCCAGCCAGGTCCGATGCACCAGTAGCCTGCAATAAGAACGCGCCAAGAAAGCCAGGCTCTGGCTCTCATATACCATATACCATATAGCATATAGCCTCCATGGGATGGCCAGGGCCATCATAATCAATGCCGTCATCATAGACAACTTGGCCAGGCCAGGGCACGATTGCCGGTCTGGTCTGGTCTGGTCCGAGCCAGTTCCCTGGGCAAAATGTCTCCCGCATTGTGGGATCGGACTCCTCGCCGCCTTCTGCCTGCTGCCATTGACAACTGTCTGCGAATGCTCCTCTGTAGCAGCTTCACAGTCCAGCGACGACTGCGAACTCTGAAGCTGAAGCTGAAGCTGGGAAATTACATGTCTTCGTATCTAAACGCACATTAACCATCGCGTTCGCCAGAAGAGTCGCCAGAGCTTCCCCAGAGCGTGTCCAGAGAATCCCAGGTCCAGGCCCAGGTTCAGGTCCAGGGGCTCGGCTATGGATACCCTTTTGTGGGACCAAGGACAGGGACAGGAACAGGCACTGGGGCAGGGCAGGGCAGGGCAGGGCAGGGCATTTTCCTTCTTTCCTTACTTTTCTTATTTAATTTCGATCGATCACTTAAAGAGTACGAATAATAAAAAATTGCAGGAACATGCCGCGGGCCCACAACTTGGTTGTGGGTTCTCTTATTCTCCCTTTTCCTCTCTTTTTTTGTTGTTTGTAGATAACAGAGATACTCACACACACTAGAGGATTTAGTGGGGCTCTGAAAAGTGTTTATATGGGAAGACAAGTCGAGGGTTCGCTGGCGGCAAAGGGTATCGAATTAAAGAGTATCATAGCATTGGTTATCGGTTAAACGGTTAAACGGTTAAGGTATAGTCCCGTCTGTCTTTGTGCTGGTGGGAATACATATCTGAAAAAGATATGAGTGCTTTTGTAGGAGGCAAATCCGTATAGGGATATGTTAAGCAACAGTTCAGTGAACCCCTTATGCCCTTTGATACTTTTTATACTCGTCAGAAGTGCGAAAAAGTCATCTTAAAAATACAAATCACAGCTTCACTGTATTTTAACACTCAATAATCCACATTTTCCATCACAATCTTTGGCGATCGATCAACGATCAAAGCTCGAAAATTCCAATTCCAATTTGCATTCAGAACGATCGTCAGAGCCGGAGATTACATCGGATTTGTGACGGTCATGCGTGGCATTTGAACTTTTTGCCGTCCCCAAGCCAAGCCGCTGCCTGCCCCACATGTGGCACTCGGTTCTGTGATTCTGTGATTCTCCGATTCTGCGATGGCCAATGGCCAAGGCATGTGGAAATCAATTAAGCGAGGTTCTCACGATCGACAAGTGACTGGAGTCAGAGTCAGAGTCAGAGTTGGAGTTGGAGTTGTAGGCAAGGCAGATGTTTCCACAGATATAAGCCGTCGTTTGTGAAGAATACTTTTATCGTATGATAGGGATTTACGATATGCTATATCCCAGTAATACTAAAGTACAATTTTCGATGCTGCTTACTGCGACACTGACACTGACATTAGCTGATTGAATATACTCTGGCTGTGAGTAACGGCCATATATTTCTTTGGCACACGGTTTTTTTCGTGCGCCTCTCTAAAGACAGCTTGAAAAGCCCCAAGAGGGCGTTCAAAAGACACTCTCAGCTGGTATGCTCTCTCGTATGAGTCACGAGGCAGCCGAGGGCTGAGATTTGAATTAATCTCACGCATTTTAGAATGGGTTGTCTCATTCAGTAAGGGGCAAGGTCTCGTTTTCTGTCCTCCCTCTCTCAGCTCATACCTTTAGTAATTTGTAATGTTGAGTATACTTTTTGAAGAAGTCACATCCCCGGTAATACTATATGTGCTAGTCAGAAACGAAACATCTCTGGCAAGTAATATTGGAACCCATCAGTCTGCAATACTACCTCCGACCAGCTACTGTTACAGCTCTATTTTTAATGTTGGAGAAGTATATTTATCGTGCTGAGCCACCTCGTAGTATTCACTTGAGGATTGTGGATATTCCCCACCGAATGCCTAAAGTGGGTGGCGGCTCAATGCGATGCCATTCGATTCGATTGGGAGCCAGGCCAGGTGCAAAGCTTCCTAAGGCCCCAGTCGAATGCCATTATCAGTGGAAGTCATCGAAGTAAAGGAGGAGGATGTGGCGGAGGCGGAGTAGACTAGGACCTGGCCCCTAAGTGTTTCCATGCAGCTGGATTGGATGACCCGCGGCAGTTTGAATTTCCGTCTGGACCCGGTCCATCGATAGCATCTGCAGGGATCCGCCGCACTGACTTTGCTGTTTCGCTGTTCGTTCGCTCCCTGCCTGAGTTTTTGACGTGTAAACCAAATCACATTAACTGGTACTGATACTGGTACTGACAGTGGTATTGGTACTGGCACTGGCACTGGCACTGGCACTGATCCTGGCCTCTGAGTCCTCAGAGGAGAGTCCACAAAAGACTACAGAGTGCACTGAGCAGTGAGCAATGTGCACTGTGCGGGTCACTAATCGCCTCTTGTCAGGTGTATCGTAGGTGTCGTCTCGGCGCAGTCAAGTGGCTGAGGATTGACTCGAGAGTCGGACTGCGGCTGGGATTGGGACCCACGACAAATGACAAATCCCGCACATTGTAGCTGTCACCGTTTTGATTGGGATCTCGGGGGTGTGTACACTTCAAGAGCCCTGATCTCACACGCAGGCCCGGGAGTCCTGCAGTCCGTCCTGATCCTGCAAATGTTTGGCTTCACACAAAGAGGGATTAAAACATAAAACGCTCATGACGGCAATTCTCTCAACACAACAGAAAGAACAGAGGACAGAGGACTGAGGACAACACAAGGACAAGGACAGGGCACAAATTCCACAATTTCATTGTTTTGCCAGCCTCGTTGGCGCATCCTTTTTGCCTTTGGTCCTGCCCTGCCCTGCCCTGCCCTGCCCTGCCTTTGGGCTGGCAAATGGTTCAGGTTCAGGTCTCCGAGTCAAGTGCGCAATCCGGCAAGGTGACATCGCTAAAAACGAGCAAAAGAATCGGACAAAATAAATAAATAACACAAAAAAGTGCTGACTAGATGGAGTGCCCTTGTCCCTCACTCTGAGTGTCATTTAAGATCCCTCTCTCTCCACGGAATTTTGGATGCACTCCACTGGCAACTCGAAAGCGATAAGCTTTGTCAGCAATTGGCAAATTTACGAGCATAATGATTGAGAAGAACCGAAACGCACTTCCGACCCGACACTCAACAGTGGAATGATGCCAGATGAAGTTGTCATAGAGCCCACCCATAATGGCTATTAAATAAAACTTGAAAGCTTTCACAGAATAAATAAGAACACCGATTAATGGCATGGACTCATGGATTTTGTATAGATTTTCTATATATTTTAAATATTTATTTTTCCATTATTCAGGATGTTATTCTTTGTAAAAAAAAAAAAAAAAAACACATGCAACATCAACCTAACATATAGTCAGTGTTATCGATCAATGATTTGGATTTTGATCTATAATCTTAAGAGATATCATAAAGTTCGTGTACTTTAATTGAATAAAATCTAATAAATAGAATGGAAAATAATTGTCCCATTTTTCAATCGGTTTCATTTTATATAAAAGTTCTAAAATAGCTGCTTGCTTTTGATTCTATTCCACAAACTCTTTAAACTAAGTTCAAAGTTTATGTACAATCGACTTGGCCCACTGTGCCTTAACGGTGGTCGGTATTGATATTGGGATTGGGATTGGGATTGGGTAGCGGGAGCCAGGGCCTGGAACGTCAATTAAAATTAACAGAAGATAAATTAATTGCCGGCACGGCCGCTCTAATTGTGCTTAATGTGGAACCGATAGAGAGTCGTACAGAGAGACAATGGGCGCTATTCTGATAGGCGATTAAACGATTAACCGATAACCGCGAATAGGCTGGGTCCAGGCTCGTCTCTCCCCTCCATCAGGGTGGGCTCTCACGTTCGTGTTCATTAGCGTTTTGTTTTTTTGTTTTTAGGAGCGTCAGATGACGCTGACAGCTCTCGACCACGATCCGTGGTCCGTCTGCCATGTGGGCAAGAAGTTTTCGGACAGGGACAGGGACAGGGTCCGGGCCTGGGTCCGGGTCCTGCCTTGAGGGTCAACTCAACAACTGTTGACCGCAGAGACCGACCTGGGACCGACCACAGAGCAGAAGCCGAAGCCGAAGCCAAAGACCACGATGCCCATTGAATGTAATATTTGTCATGGTCATTATGAGTTATAAACGATATTTTGATCCCTAATCACTTTTCCACAGAGAGACACACACACACACTCACCCGGAACACGGAGAGACACTCCACAAGCTGTCAACGCATTCGTTTCACGTGTTACCAAATGTCTGTGTCGTAGTATGCCGATCCCGATCCCGATCCCGATCCCGATCCCGATCCCAGTCCTATTACCTATACCTTTACCTTTCCTCTACCTTAATGCCATGTCCCGTCCTGCCAGCCCCCGCGACAGTAGGACACATTTTCTTTGTCTGTGTCGTTGTCGTCGTCGTCGTCGTCGTCGGCGGTGGCGGTGGAATTAAAGGAACAATTGTTGTAGCAAGGGCAATTATAGATTATCACCTTCTCTCTCCCGCACCTTGGGTGCAGAGCCGCAGCCTTGTATCGTATGTGTGTGTGTGTGTGTGTGCGCCTGTGTGTGCGTCGGACCTTCTGACCATCGAAAAAGAACCATAAAAATGACACCACATTGTTTTATCTTTATCGCATAATTGCGGTCAATTCTCTCCCGGCCATGTCTACACTACACTGAGAGAAATTCTTGCATGTATTTCGAATGGCATTTGCGGGAAATTGCGAAAATCAGAAACTATAAAAACATTGTACTGTCATAAACAGAATGGTTAAAAGAGATTGAGAGACCAGCTGTGTAGAGTTTTAATAATATAATATATTTAAGAAAACATTGGTATCAGTCTTCGGAAAACTATTAAAAAAACTATTCAAATTCAATTTTAATCTATTTGAACAGTCTTCATGAAGACTCTTCATAGTGTTACATACATTCACCAGTTCCAACAAAATAGAGAACCTATTTGTTTAATTAAAACAAACACTACTTTTTCTTTTAAGAGATACGAGTATAGTTTTATGTAAACATTTAGCCTTCAAAGGCTCGACCTATGTAACTGTTGTATTTTTTAGACAAAGAATTATTCCGAAAGGTACAAAATTTTTAATAAAACTACCCAAAGATTTCTCAAATTATAGTAAATTTTGTTCTCAGTGTATGGCTGGCCCCGACTTGGCATGATTTCAATACTTCTCCCCGTACCCGTACCCATGCCCGTGCCCTCCTCTGCTGTGGCTGTGGCTGTGGCTTCGGTTTCGGCTTTGGCTTTTGATCATTTGCCATGGCTACAATACATTCACTAGCCTCTCGATAGCCTCTCCTCTCCAGTGGACAGCGGACATGGGACGTTCCCCCACATTAGAACGCGGCAAGGTGAAGGTGAAGGGGCAGCAGGGCGTTGACCAACGAAGGGGCGGAAAGGCGCAGAGAGAGAGAGAGAGAGAGCGCAGAGGAGAAACATTTATCTTCTTGTCACAAATTAACGCTCTTGAAAATGTACAAATCGAACAATATGCCTTTCTATTTCGTTTCGTTTCGTTACGTTTTTCTAATGCCCATTCCCATGCCCGTGCCCAAGCACATTCTAGTCCTCATTCTCTTCTTCTGGTACTCGCATTTCTATTTCCATTTTCCCATATCCCATTCTGCTCAGCCCCCAAAGGTGTATTTCCATGGTGGGGCGGACACTTTGGTCAACAAGAAAAAGAGAGAGTTCCGTCCGCTAAGAACTAGCAAGAAGCATCAACCTGATTGAAAGCAGGGCCAGCAATGAGTTTAATTTTGTGCAGGAGCCACATCTCTGAAACCGCTTTCAAAGGATTGGGAAAACCCCACAGTTCTCAAACATGAAATATTTCAGAGCAATGGGAATACCATTGGAATAAAAGAGGCTTTACAAACAAAAGTATACTCTAAATGAAAAATAAAGTACAACCGATTTATGTGTGTACTATGGATAAAAAGAAAGAATTATATGAATCTTCGAACATCTTTTGACAAGCTGGAAATGCCGAATTTACAATCTACTGATAGTCTGACTGGAAAACATTTACGGTTTCCCCTTTGCTGTTTAAATTTCATTAGAATTATAAGAATAAAAACACATCAACGCTATATTTTCCATTCATTTATTCCATTCATGTCACAGAACCCTTGTACAAATTCATTATTAATCCAATTGGAAACGTACTACTTGCTGTACAGATATATCTATAGATCTATAGATATAGCAGCAAAACAACAAATTATGAAGTCTGTCCGGAGATGTTAGTAGTCAATCGAATCCAAATCCGTGGTCAGAATTCAAAAGTTCGTAAAACAATTTCAAATTCAAATTCTAAACTAGTATTACCTTTTAATATAAATATGAACCATCTATCAATAATAATTTGAAACTGTCTAATAATCATACCTCAAATCGTAAGCTGTTTGAGTATTGTATGTCTACTCCAAATAGAATTATCTCAAAGAGTTGTTGGTATTCTTATCGGAAATATGTATATTTACTTTAGAGCATAGTTTAAAGGTCTCAAATCTTCAAGACCCCTTTGCATTCCCCTCGATTCCCCGCCTGCGTGGTCCTCTTTGGATAATGGATGTGTAGTTTACCCATCTCCAATCATATCTAGATGATGCCCGGCAATTTCTCATAGTTAAGGCAGAACCAAAGCCAAAACTCTATATGCGAAAGGGGGCGTGATTCGGCGTGGAGTCGCACGCCCAGGGCCCCCACAATGTATGGATGGAGTGAGTGTTGGGAAGCATCTCGAAAACTGGTTCCACACACACACACACACACACACACACACACACACGCAAAGAATCTTTTACACTCATCGCAGCCCCCCACCCCACCAGCCAAAAACACACACAAACATAATCTCTTGGGGATTTCTTCAGCTGCAATTTGAGCCGCGACCTTGACGCGCATACACACCATGTGTGTGTGTGTGTGTGTGTGTGTCTGTGTTTAGATGTGCGATTAGCATATATACTGATTATAAACGCAATCATAATTCCCTGTCAAATTGTTTTCGGTTGCTCTGGTTGGAGTGGAGTGCTGCAATAAAATTCGGAATCTCTGTAGGTATCCTCTGACCCATGCATCCAAAAGAACTGGACCGCCTTGCCTGCACTGCTTAGCCGACTCTAGTATCCCACCGTACGTTTGCCACCGAGTGAGAGAGACAGAAAGACGAAGTTTGAGTGGGAGAGCAATAGAGTGGCGGCTCTGCTCTCTCTTCGGGCCATGCGCAGCCATCCGTTCGCCGTTCGACCAATGTGCTGGGAGTAGGTGCACCTGGGATGGGGGGCCTGCCGCCTGTGCCGAGTGTGTGGGTGGATGGGAGCAGGCGACACATTTTCATGTGTCACATGGGGTCCGCCGTCCGCCCCCAGCCCCCAGCCCCCAGCCACCAGCCACCATCTCCCTCCCACTTGCCTCTTGATTCCACAGCGACCACGAGGGTTACCGCGCACTCTGTCGGGTCTTGCCTTGCGGGCGTGTGTGGGGGAAAGGGAGAGCTCTATGTGGCACGAGTGTTGAATGCGGGAGAGGGAATGTGCAGAGGGATGTGGACAGGGCTGTGGGGCAGGTGCCTAGATTACGATTTGACCCGCACCCGTACCGTACATCCGTAGAACCATTTACGGATGCACAGAGAACTTCGGCAATAAGCACACACATACACACACACACACTCAGATGCAGATAGAATCACAGATTCAGATACATACAAACATATGTATATATGTACATAGAGAAAAGATAGATATAGTATGCATTTGTGTGGCACATAAGAGTATCTGGCAGATACATGACCATTTACTTGTGTGTCCAATAAACAAAGTTTGTCTACAAATCCAAGAATACAACCAGCACACACGCACACATGGCGATACACACAAGTACAAATGCAGATACAGATACAGATACATATGTATGTATGTATGTGTGTATCTAGTATATGCGTTTATTTGTATGCAATTGACATTTGCTTTGGCTGCAATGCAATTTTCCATTCAAGTTTCGTATCTTTGAGGTTGAAATAGAGTAAAAAAGGGGAGGGATGTGGGGCATGCAGCTTTATCAAATTGATTGCCAGAGCTTAGGAGGGTGCAGGGGCGTAGGATAGTAGCAAATGTACCAAAGATTATACATATATCTATGTATATACATATGTACATCCAAGGCTCCAAATTATGATTTAGAAAAAGTTTAGTTTAAGCAAATTTGTGTACAGAATGGATGGTGAAATATACAAGATACGATACATAGATGTATGTATAGCTAATAAATATATGGATAGATTATCTATCTATTACGAAACGAACTTTAATTGTAATTCAGATACAGGTTTAAAAATTCGTATCAGAATCATATGACATCGGAACTCAAATAAAGATGCAATGTAATAGCAACTGAAGATACAAATATTGGTACCTAATAATACATAATTATAGCATTTAAAAAAATAAAGAAAGCTACATGAATCTCCCAATTATTAGACCGTTCTAATAAAGATGATAATAGGGATGCAAATATGATTATAGGGAATGCCAAACTTTTTTGCGTAGTTTAAGAAATGCATAGGCAATCCCAAAAATGAAAATACTTGGATATATACAATAAATGCGAATTTTCTAGAAATTTTCTAAAGAAAGAGATATAGAAACGCACAAATATTTTGGTTTATTCTTCGAAATTTCTTATCAGTTCGCTTAAGGGAATCATCTTCCTTCGTGTTCCGTTCTGGGAACGGGGTATAAATCTATGTATTTCTTAAATATTTAATACCCGCATACGGGTTTCCATTTTGAATGAAAATTCTCACAGACAACCTTTCAAAAGTAATCCCGAAATGTGATTTAATTAAACTCTATTGCACTTTCTTGCTAGCCAGCCACCCAGCCACCCTCTCTCACTGCATACCCTCCTCTGAAGTGGTCGCAGAGGCAGCCTGTCCGTCCGTCCGTCCGTCCGTCCGTCCGTCCGTACCACAAGTGACACACACACTACAATTGCCCGATTGCTCGCCCCGAGACCCATCTTTCAGATACACTTCCATCCGCAGATACAGCGTGCAGTGTGTGTTGAGGGGAGGGGAAGGTAAGCTCTCGAATGGGTGGTACACCCATCGATGTGGCTGGGGATTTGCTGCTTGTACTCGTAATTAATTATTTCATTAGAGCACCACTCGATTCGGACGACTCTTCGGCCATACTGCTTGGAGGAATCTCCTGCACCGCAAGAACTGCTTGACAGATTGCTGCTCCATAAGTGCAACTGTAATCGAAGAGCATCAGCAGCAGCAATGTAGGGTGCAAAGAAGTGATAGCAGAGAGAGTGGGGCTGCTGCTTGTGTATTGAAGAGAGCGGCCGAGTCCACTCATACTCTCTTAAAACCAGCAATGCACTGCTTGCTCTGCGTGCTTGCGTTTGACACTCTATAGTGGACTGCTTGCTTTTGTCTCTCCATAGCTGCTTGCTCTGCTTGTACCTCTTTGTTGTGCTTGGGCGTGAGCGCGCAAGAGAGAGCGAGCCGGCAATACAGCATGGACAGCGTCTCTCTCTCTCTCTCTCGCGCGGTGCATGTGTGTGAGTGTGCTGGCCACCAGTGGCCGCTGCTGCTTCAATATATACACATGCACACAGCACTCTCCCCTTTCTGTGTGCGTGTCGTCGGCTTACACGAGCGCCAAAAAGGCAGCAGCTCGGCAGCGCCAGCCGCCGCAGCCGCAGCAACCACCGCGACGGCAGCGACGTGATTTCAAACGTCGACGTCGACTTGCCGCTGCCGCATCGCACCGCATCGCAAGAACGGTAAACCCTCGGGAATCGGTCGCTCTTTTTTTTTTGTTTTGTTTTTGGACTGCTTGTCGCCATCCATCGCCCGTCCGTCCGCCCACCGCCGCCGCCGCCTTCGTTGTTGCCGTTGTCGTTGTCGTTGTTGTTTCTGCCTCTCGCATGTTCTCCTCTGCCTCTCCATCCGCACTGCTCTGCGGCCCATTCTATTCTGTTTTTGCTGTTTTTGCTGGCCGCGCGTGTGGTTTTGCCGTCGCTAAAACGACAAAACGCCAGCAAGAGCCCCCGGAGAGCCCCAAACCGAACCGAACACCAAATCACCTGAGCCCTGAGAATCACAACAACACTCTTCAACCTTCAATCTGCTGTGGTGCGAATTTTTTAAGTTGTATTCGTTTTTTTTTGTTTTTGCTGTGAAAATGAAAAGTATGAGACAAAAAAATGTTCAAGAAATAACTGTTAAGGCAGGGTGAACGCCCCAGAAGCCGGAAGGAGCATTGTCGTGCAGCACCCCTTCTAGGAAGAAGCAGTTGAGGAATAGTGCATCCCAGCACAAAAGCAGTTTCAAAGGAGTGCACACATCCAGAAAGCAGTGTAAGAGGAAAGCAGTGTAGAAGTGCAGTTTGGGAAAACTGCAGCCTTCCAGAAAGCAGTGGAAAAGGATTGCACCCACACAGAAAGCAGTTGAACAGGACACTGTACCCTCCACGAAAGCCGAGGCGGTCAGCAGTGCAGTGCAGCGCACCCTCGCTGCCAGAAGCAAAAAGCAGTTGAGGATTTCACGTTCACCCCAAAACAGCAATCGGTGCAGTGGGTTGGGGAGAGTGCTCTGCACCCACACAATAACAGGATCTATGTGGTATATATGTACATACAAATATAAGACGGGGACTCCCTCCACTCTTCAAACACACACACACAAAAACATTGCTGGCGCATAAAAAATGTCTACCCAGGGAAGTGTCGCCCAGCCCAAGCGATGGTCGATGGGGGGTGGGTGGTGGTGGTACGGTAGGCAGGTCCAGTCCCGACTTTGTGTAGGGGTCGTTCCAGGGTATTGGGTAAATTGCTAACGGTTTGTTTCGGGGGTTAAATACACACACATAAACAGAGTGCGCGCTCCGCCCCTCGGCCAAAGGATACGATGTACAGATGTGGGTGGGGAATGGTAGGGCCACGCATGGAGTGTATCCTACCCCACCCCTACATTCCCCTTGCGAATGTGTGTGTGTGTGTGTGTGTGTGTGTCTGTCCCACTCGCACTGCCACAAAAGTGTCGTCGTTTGTCGCTTGTCGCTCTGGTCCGATGCTAGCGCTCCCCTACCCCACTTCTCCTAGTGTCGGTCTCTCCCTTGCTCTGCTGACACTGCTTTTACTTCTACTACTTCTGATTGTACTGCTTTTTGTGTCCTCTCTCCCTTGCACTGCTTATTATTTTGCGTCCGTGTCGTCTGCTCTTGTACTGCTTCTTCTCTTGGATTGGTTTCGACCGCTTCAAATGCGTTACGTTCGTTTTTTATACTCGCCCCCCCATCACAATCCCCACCCACACCGCCACTCCAGCAATGTGTGTATGCGTGTGCGTGCGTGTGCGTATTTGTTCTCGTTTCGATTGGATTACATTGGACCCCCTTCCCCAGCCCATCCCACTCCCACTCCACCAACAACCAACGTTCCATTCCGTTCCTCGAGGTTCGGGTCGTTCTTCTTTCTTTTCTCATCGTTGTGTCCCCCAGCATCTGTGGTAGCGCGCCCAAGCGACAGCGACATTCATCCATCCCCCCGCCCTCCCTTCCATGACGACGACGACGACATTTCGTTTTTTGTGATTCGTTTTCTGTGTTCTGTGTGTGTGTGTGTGTTGTGTGAGAGTGACTCTGCTTGCGTGTCGGTGTGCGTTCTTTAATATTGTCGTCGAGTGTCATTGGTCGGACGGCCAACCAAGCAGTCACAAGCAGCGCACAAAAAAAACCTTCGGTCGCACTGTTGCTGTCGCACGTTTTTCCCAGTCTGCTTCTTTTTATTAGAACGAATACTCCTCCCTCCCACCCTCCGGCTCCATGTACCCCCTTCAGTACTGTCCTTCTGTTGTGGGTGTGTGTGTCCTGTCCTGTAGGGGCTTTTGAGGGGGCGTGTGCGCCCAAGTAGCCGAATGAGTTTTTGATTGTATGTCGTCGTCGTCGTCGTAGTCGTCGTTTGTCGTTGTCGTGTCGTCGGGTGCGGGTGCGGGTGTGTGTGTGATAGAGAGAGAGAGAGAGCGCTGCTTTGGCTGCACATGCATGAGTGTGTGTGTGTGTGTGTGTGTGTGTGTGTGTTTGTGTGCGAGCGAGTGCAAAGTGCATAAAAATGGCGACAACGACAACGACGACAGCAGCGACTGGTGGCAGCAGCACTGGCAGCAGCGGCAGCACCACCACCAGGCGACGGACAGCGCGCAAAAAATATTTTGTGTCGTGCGGATTTTATAACCGTTTTTAAAAGCGGCGGCGTTGCCTGCCTCTGCCTGTCGTCGCAGAAACCAAAACGGACGGACGGACGGACGGACACTCAAAAATTGTTGCAACAAATTCGAACGCGAAAAAATAGTGCACGTGCGTGTCCAATTGAATGTGAAACAAGAAGAGAGGCGCAAGGCAGCGCAACCATAAAACCATAAAAGAAACAAGAAAACAAGAGAAGAAAAGCATTTACAAGAAATTCCAGGCACCACATGAACGCTTGAGAATCAAAAATAAATAAATAATACCAATATGTATTTTTCAGCTAAAAACTAAAACTAAAAAACAATAACTACGCTACAAAAGCACACACACACACACACACACACACGCAAAAAGTGTTAAATGAAAATGTGATCAAAATGAACAAAAATGAGCGAAAATAAAAACAAAGAATGCCCAGAAGCAGCGTGGGCAGCAGCCGCGGAGAGAGAGGAGAGGCAATAGAGAAAGCAGAACAGGCAGAGCGAGCGATTAAAAATTATCAACAAAACAAATCAATTTCAAATACATATTTTTTGTACATATATGTGCAGGTGCATTTACAATATACATATGTCATATGTATGCATGTGTACGTGTATGTGTCTGTGAGAGCAACATTGCAATAATTACAACAAGAGAAACAGAGAAGAGAAAAGTCCACTGCATTTGCAACAACAAAGGAAATCAAAAGAAATCACTGTCGCAGAAACAACAAAAGAAGCATCCTACACACACACACACACACACTCGCAAGCGAAATACACGGACAGGTGAGCAAAACGATTTAAACTTGGAAACCTGATAAGGGCTTGATCCAAACACAATAATGGGTTCAGAGGCCATTGGTTTTTTCCAGTATTAGCCTAGAAGTGTTATATTTTTAATTTTACAAATTTAAAGTCAAGTTTCTTTAAACTCTAAAGAAAACAACTCCCAATCAACTCTAATGCAAAACCAGGAATTACCAATGGAAAACCCTAAAAAAACTATGCCGTTTAAGTTTAAAATTTCTATTTTTTATCTATTTCCACATTCAATTAGATTCTAAATATAACATATAAGAAATATATATGTACATATGTATGTATGTATGAAACGTTCTAAACATTTTCCAACTTAGCATTTTAACAGTTTTTGGATTTTCTCTCTTTTCAAAATAATTTATACAAATTCTTTAAAAAAGAGACTTTTATATGTGAATCTTTTATAAATAGAATCCAAAATCTTTTTGGCATTTTGCTTCGTTTTATTTAATACGAGATTCACATTCCATTGTCAATTCCATAAAAAGCTGTCAAGGGAGACAAATGTTTGTGGTTTTCATCGAGAGAGAAATTAAAAGTAAAATCAAAATGAGAAATTCTGCATCGCAAACGATTTGCCTGAAAAAGAACCAAATAGACCGAAAATTTAACCAAATTCTTAGGGTAAAATCAACCGAATTTAATTAGGTAATCAAATGAAAAGCCTGTACACTTTTATTGCATTTCACAACCTCATACATACCTACATATGTATGTACATATGTACTATATATTCGAGATTATAACCACTTTAATGGCAATTGCATGGAGAATTTTCGCATTTTATTTGAAAATATTGAAACGGATTTGATCAATATTGCAAAATTCTTATTATCAAGAGAATTTGGTTTGGAAAAAAAAACATTGTGTACTTTTATGGAGATTTTGTACAATTTGTTCCTCATTTAAAGATCTTTGGGATAATTCATTGCATTTTTATGAATGTTACAAAAGTTGAAGCTTTTTCACTCCATTCTATACAAATTAATTTTGATTATATCATTGATTCAAGCTGTTAATTCACTTTCCGTTCCGTTCTTTTCAAACTTTGACTTGAATTAGAATAAATAATATACATATTATGCCTTAGACGTCCCCCTTCTGACAACCCATCCATGTCTGCGTCTTTCCATCCATGTGTGTGGTTCCCATGGATTAAAGAGGCCACATTTCATTGTAATTTTTTCCTCCTCTTCTTCGGCTTCAAGGTCTCGCGAGTGGGTGATGGATGGGGGGGGGGGGGGGAGGTGGGGAGGTGCGAGGCGGTGCGAGTATTGCCTAAACATTGATTTCCTATACGCAGAAGTGACGATGCTGATGAACAATAAATTAAATTAAATGTGAAAATATCTGTGCTTTGTTTCGGGGCTCTGTTCTTTTCGGGGTTTCGTTCTCCATCTCATCTCTTGGATCCGACAAATGACAAATGAAGACAACAGAAAATTCACTCGCGGAACGGAACGGTAGCAAAGTGAATGAGAATTCTTCCGACATTTGCCTTTTGTCTTCTTGGTTATCTCTGTCTCTGTCTCTCTCCTCTCTGTGTGCCTTTGTCAAATCGCACATGTCTCTACTATATACAGATACAGATACAGATAAAGATACATATTCGAGTATCTTTGTATACACACGGGTAGACGGGTGCACGGGTGCGGGTGCGCTGGTGCGGGTGCGGGTGCCGTGTCACACAGCGGAGGCCATAACTATATAGCCATATAATCGCTTGTTCGTGAGCTGTAAACACAGGCATTGTAAATTTACACCATGCTTATAATTAGCAATAGAACGGCAGTTGACTTTTCCAGTTGTTATTCCATGCTTCATGCCATGCCATACCATGCCATGCCATGCCCTCTCTCAACGCCTTTCCGTTTCGTTTCGTTCGTTTCGCTGCAACCTGCAACCTGCAACCGCAACCGGGTATAACCGTAACCGTTTACCATATAAACTGATCTCCAACGGGAGGAAGGTGACAGAGCAAAGCGACAGAGACCCAAAGAGCAGACTACTATGGACTAGGGGATACCCATTGATCAGATTCAATCGGAAGAATGGGTTCCTTTTGGAGTCCTGGAGTCGATTCGGTGGTATTCTGAATCTCAGAACGAAACAGGTATACCAATTTTTACAGTGTTGGATACTAAAATTTCGGTTTTTTTTCTCGCTCACACATATATACAAGTATGCACAAATGTAGCTGTGATTCATGCAGGACTCTAGTTTAAACCATATTAAATTTCCGACTTTAAAGGGGAACAAAAAATCAAATCAATTGTAGCACGCATCTCCCGGAATCCAACATACCCATGTGGCCTCTGCAGGCAGTACCTGGCATAATGACAGACTAAAAGCTCTTTAGACACCTCTTTCTCTCTCTCCCTCTGATCATGCTTCAGTGCCAGCAAAAATTGTCGCTCAGGCGATCCCAATGGGCGCCAACCAGGGGCCCAATGCATCACTGCACCTGCGGCGGACCTCTCCCGAGCCCGAGCCCGAACCCGAACCCGAACCTCAAGCCAACCGCAAAGCAAACAAAGTTAAGAAATGGCAAATGAATTTGTCTCCTCCGGATTGTGCAACGGCCAGTGCCAGTACCAGTGCCAGTGTTGGGCAGACGTGCTAAATGGAAGTGCAAATGAATTTGTTGATTGTCCCAACAGCAGTAGCACACTGCCACTGCTGCGAGACAGAAACAAAAGGGCTTTCACAGATGGCTAAAGACAAAATAATGCGGGGGAGGGGGGGGGGGCCTGCTAACTAGGTATTCTATTGAAGATAGTGCCAGGGCCTTCAAAATACATTGAACACTTCTTATAGGTATAAAGCTGAACCATGAAACATTAGGCCCAAATCATTGAAAAATTCTCAAACAGCTTCAATCGCTGTAGAGTTCTAGCTCTAATTGGGAATAGATATTTTATAGATAATATATGTATATATCTTAAATAGTTTTGTCAAAGTTTATAAGACGATTATTCGGATTTTGCATATGTCTGGAATACCCTTCTCATAAGACTGCTAAACCTCTTTTTGGTAATCGCTTTGAATCTCATTATAAACCAAAACAAGTCCTACCATATAACACTGCGGAGACCTACCTGTATGACATGTAACATCTTCGTATCGTAAGCGGCCTGATAAGTTACCTTCCTAATGGAATCATCACTCTTCATTAGCTTTTGATGACTTCTTTCCGAATCCGTGTGGGATCCATGGCTCTATCCATCCCTCCCGCTCTCTCTCTCTATCTCGGAGTGTATATCTCGTTCTCTGTCCCTCTGCCGTCTTCTGTCTGCTGTCTTCCGATGTCTGAGGTGCCCTTTTGCCGGCTATTAATTAGCATATTTCGTCATGAATTAGCAAAGTAAAGTCAAGTTATAATGAGGTGGAAAGCCAGCAGGCCGCGGGGCCGACCAGACCAGACAACTGGCCCCCCGAACGCAGGGGCAGGGATAGATCAATCGATCTCTCTCTCTCTCTCTCTCGCTCCTCTCCCTCTCTCTCTCTCGCTGTCTCTCTTCTGCTCTGAAGCTGAAGCTGTAATCATTTTGCACGGTTCTCTGTGTGGAACCGAAGCTCAACTCCAGAGACCCCTTTGCCCGCGGTGGCATAAAATGAAAATTGCAACAACAGCAACGGCAACAGCACAACAGCAAATGTGCAGATGCAATACGACATCGTACTCGTCCTCGTCCTCGTCGTCGTCCTCATCCTCATCCTCTGCCACATCCCATATCCGACCTCGTCATCGTAATCGTTGCTGCCCAGCGCCGGCTCTCGCATAATCCGCTCAATCCGCTGCTGCCTGATTCGCCATCGCCCCCGCCAGCCATGGCGTATAATTGCAGTGCCGCCACCGCTAACCGCCAACCGCCACCGCCACCGCCACCGCCATCGCCACTGCTTGCTGCTGCCCCACTCCTCCCGCTTCTCCTGCTTCTCCTCCTCATCCTCCAGTGTGGCACAGTGGTGCCATCTGATCTTCTTCAGGTAATTGTGCTCTTGGAAAATAGGGAAAAAATGTGCATAAAAAGGCTTTTAGCTCTATGGATACAGATATATTTATATAATATTTCTCTACAGGTTCGTTATGGTTTTATGCTCAACCTGTACATATGTATCTTAAAGAACTACCTTCAAAATGAAATGAAGACTCATCTACTATTCCAATCGGAGCACTTCGAGCTCACTTCCTAATTGATTGAGTATGTTCAAATTAAATTAAGGCCTAAATATAGTAAAAAATCACGTTTGTGCGGCGTGTTTTTTCAAGATCCACAAGTTCCCGAGCCGAACATTACCCTACGGTTACGTATGCGAATAATTACCTTCTTTTTTCGATGTGCGCCACTGTGCACCACTCCTCACAGCAAGAGTCACCAGATGTTCAAACCATGTAGAGGCCAGGCCATACCAGACCAGACCAGGCCACTCCAGGCCAGGCCGCTCCATCCGATGCGTCGGTCGGTCGGTCGGTCGATTGGCCGATTTGGCCAGGCTCTTTCTCTGGCTCTGGTCGGAGGGGTGGGGGAGGGGGCTGTGGCCAGATCGGGATCGGTATCGGGTTCGAGCTCTCCGACTTGTCGAGGCATCGGCAGAGGCAGATGAAGACGACAATTCGGAGCTTATGTGTCAGGTGCGCGTCGTGCCGCGAATGAAACAATTTATTGCACTCGCCACTCGCTTTTGCGGTGTTTTTCTTGTTTTGTTGTGTTTTTGCTGCCGCTGCTGGCCTGCCTTTTTCTTCTGTTTTATTTAATTTTTTATTTCTGTTTTTTTCTTTTTTTTTTTGTGGCTGTGGCACTAAATTGAATTTTCCTCCATCAGCGCTGTTGCTGTTGCAACCCGACTCGGGCGAGCATGAAAGAGTCTCGGAGTCGGAGTCGGAGTCGGTTTCGTTTCGTTTCGACCATTTGGCCACTCATTGTCCAACAGAGCCATAACCATAACCATAACGAATGCGCCAAATGGCCCGAATACAGCAGATCGCATATCGCTGATCGGAAATCGAAGATAGGAGATGGGAGATCTTCTATCTACGAACTTTCGTTGCGGTGCCCAATCGAAAGACCCGCAAACAAGTGACAAAATACCAGGCGTTTTATTGGCTCTGGCTCGATCGATAGGCACAAGTGTGATCTAAAATCGATAACAAATTGATTAGCTTCGGAACATCAGAACTAAAAGACTAATCTATGTATTACCAAATAAAAAATGGAATCACAAAGGAAAATCCCACTGTCTGAGTAGTATATGGCATTATTTTCGCTGATTTAATTCAAGGGAAATTATTTAGGAGACCTTATGTCCCCCCTGATCGGCATTCATTCATGCATTCCCCGGTTCAGATTGCGCTTGACAATTGACAAACGAATGAATGCCCCATACATACGTAGTACATATATTCCCGGACCTGCATTCTGACATCTCGTCGCGTCAATCAACGCCTCGCAATCGTCAATCGTTGTACCGCCCCATTCCGGGACCCCCTCCACCCCCCACCCCCCAGCGACAGGGAGTCGCGGTTCAAGGTACACACAAGCGAAAATATATGTACGTACTGCAGAGACAGAGACCCACTCAGAGGCAATCTTTCTGTTGCTGTTTCTTTATTATTATTATGCGCCCGGCGAAATAACAAGCAAAATCAAATTGTTCCATTGTCTGCGGCGGTCTGGCGAGGAGGGGCGGAGGGGGGGATCGGGGATAGATGGGTATAGGATCGGATTGGATTGGATTGGTCTGCTGTTTTTTTTTTGTTGCTTTTGGGTTTTGCTTGGGATGTTGCCAATACAGAAACCGAAACTGAAAAACAGCAGCCGAAAACATGCGTACAGCTCGCACTTCATGGATACGTGTGCACAGCTATAGATACAGATACAACTACAACTACAGCCACAGATACTCGTCCATAATTCATGTACTACAAGCGCGTATTTTTGCTTTTTTTGTTGCTTTTCATAATTCATACAAAATTCAATTCACAGTCAGAGTCATAGTCACGAGGCCGTGAGAGATTGGCAAAAGCCAGCGAGAGGCTCTATCTCTGACAGAGGTTCATCTCTCTCTATGGCCAGCCAGCCAGTCGACAAGGTCGCTGGCAACCCAAAATAATTACCATGCCTCAATTATTAATACACATTTACTGATACGATGCGATGGCTAAATCAAAGCAGCGGCCAAGACTCTGGCGGCCACTCGACAAAGATGATGATGAATCAGCAGTCCATCAGTCCAGCAGTCCAGCAGTCGGCCTCTCGATGGTCCAAAATCGATTAGCACACTGCTCGCTGCCATCGGTATCGATGTTAGAGATGTGCGTGAATCGTATCATCCAGATCGGAGGGTGGTTTAATCTCTCTGGAGCTTGATGGGTCCTGCAAGTATTCACCTATTCACCTATCAGCTAGTTCTTGGATAATTTTTCTGGATATTTGTTCCATTCCTTTATCATCCCAGATCCGGTGTAGTTTCCAAGTAAATTCCTATTGCACGAACGGGTTTCTTATATCACTATACCATCTCTATGAGCAGAGAACTCTTGTATCCCTTTAGATCTGCTGCCAGACAGAGAACTGACATACAAATCTCTCAGTTCTCAGTTCTCTTAAGACAGCATTATGGCAAGATCTAGCTGGCATTCGCTGGGATTCGCAGTTCTATTACCAGCAAACTGCACCTGACCAGACTTGTCTCTCCCGTATCCGTGTTACGAACAAAACACTTATCGGAATCATCTTCTAGTAGAATCCCCCTTTCCGCCAGCTGTGCTCTCGAATCGTCAACTTTCTTTTTGCGGCAATTGAGTGTCGTGAGTGGTGTCACACTGCGGGAAATGTGAATAGAATAGCACAATTTTCAGATAGTTATATGTGCTATAGATTCCTTCAAACTAGAAGGACTGGAAGTCATGGATAGTGGATTTTTATTATCTCATTGGCTCTGGCTATAATCGAGTATTTGCCATTTACCTCGCACATTTGCTAGGATGGAGGCAACCCACATATTCTTAATAATTTGCATATAATATACAGGGTTTTATAGCTATAATATTTTGAACATTTAATCCTTAAAGATGTATAAACAAACTGTTTAATTCTTTCCAAAGAAAGTACATTTCAAAAAAGGTCTGTCTTTATTTAAAAAAAATTGGTTTCTTCAATGTTTGGATTGCATCATTTTCCTCTACGAAACTGCACTCTGTCGTATCTATAGTATATACATATATGTACATACTCGTAGCATATATTTCTGTCATTCTGTGGCAGTTGTCGGTTCTTGCTCCAGTTTCGAGCTTCGTTGTCTTCGTTCTTTTTGTCGAGATTCGAGTTCGAGTGCGAAAATGAATGATGGGGCTATTCATGTGACGGGCGGTGTGTGCTTTTCTTTTTTCTTTTTCTACGACTCTCCTGCACTTTGCCTCTCTATCTAGTGGCTGTTTTGTTGTTGTGGCTCTTTGTTTTTGTGAGCTTTTCATCGCCGGGGAAGACTTGAAGTCGGTGGCTTCTTTGGATACCCTTGGATCGTTCGTTCGGGCTACACTTGGGCCCGAGCACGGAAAAGATTAAATGTTTTTAATTTTGGCTAATTTGTGACATGCGCGACCCTAATGGCTTCTTTTCACATCGTAAACTCCCCGCTCCCCCGTCCCTGCTCCGGCGTTTAATTGCTCTCCAACCCAAAACCAAAATAAAACTCAAAGCAAAGCCCTCTCCCTCTCCCATTTCCATTCTCCCCGCAGGTTGACAATTCTCTGGGAAAATCGCTCTCTATCTCTCTCGCTGGAAAATTAATTATGCATTTAAGGCTTGAGAAATGAATGCTTTTTTTTTTTTGGGAAGCGCTGATGTAGTCGTCAGCCTCCAACCCTTTTAATATGCTTTTATATTCAAATTATCACGCATGCCAAACAGTTTCCATGGGGCACAAACGGGGCTTTTGTTGCTGCCAAAGAAAGCCCCAACCAGAGCAGAGCAGAGCAGAGCAGAGCACTCCCAGACAGAGTCGGAATCTGAATCGGAATCGGTGACGGAGACGGAGTCAAAGCCAAAGTCAAACACCACTTTGGGGCACAGAGCGCGGAGACGACGCCAAAAGCCCAAGCCCAAGCCCAAGCGAAAGCCCAAAGACCAAGACCAAGATCCGACGACTCGCTTTTAACGAGCCCCACTGATGATGGCCAGAGGCTCTGCTTTGGCTCTGTCTCTGGCTTTGGCTCTGGCTCTGACTCTGTCGGCCCGGCATTCATGTTTATGTTTGGGTCAAAGATTTTCGATTGCCCACCGTCCACTGATGTCCACTGTCTGTCCCGCTGTCCCGCTGTCCCGTGTCCCGTGTCTCGTGGTTAGGTCCCCCGCTTTTGGAGGCAAGGTCTGCAATTAGTTCGCATTTGGGGACTGCGGTGCACTCGAGGAAATGGGTGAGAGAGCAGCATCGGACCACGATGGAGACGGACAGGGACAGGGACAGGGAGAGGGAGACGACGATCCCAATGGGTAGTTTATGATACGACAGCGATGTGAATATGTTTGACAAACCAATAAAGAAATAATTGGAATATTAAAGCTTCACAGGGTATGAACGAATGGAAAGACGAAGCCAATTTCCGACCTTCCGATAATAAAGAACGGCGATTATACTACTACATAAAGAATATCTACATACTACGTATATTTACTTATGTTTGTACATATTTCTAAATATTTGTAGGACTATTATCTCCGATTTTGTTCTACTCTGAACTTATACAAAACCCAACATTGGATTGAACGTCCTTTCCTTTCTCATAGAATAGTTATGTCAGAAAAGTAAAGGTAGACAGTGTCCAAGCTGTGTCTACAGAAAGATGTTTGTCTTTATCTGCGACTCCTTGCATCTCCATTTCCGAATCTAAAGCTAAGGATTATTTATGTCAAAACTCTTGAACAATTTGGATAATCACGAATAATCATGGCCAGGCGCCAGTCCCTAAGGGAAGCTCGCTCTGATGCCGTGCATGGATTGACTGACTGACTGGGTGAAACTCACTCAAGGTCGTTGTACCCCCAGCCCGCTTCCCCCGGCCAGTTGTGCCTCTCCTCTCGAACGGATTGGTTTAATGAGAACACACGGGTGACATCGTTGTCGCATCAGGCGCACAATTACACCAGACAATACTTCGTTGGCCGCAGCATTTATTGATGTGGACAATTTGTAATGGCATGCGATTTCCTGCCTGCGAATTCAACCATTCTGCCAGTCCAAGAGGAGAGCGTCGGGTAGGGCCAGCGCCTGTAATTGAGCTCACGCTGGCAGCTGTGAGCTAATGACAAGCCGAGTCCAAGCAAAAGCGGAGAGTGCCTCGGACACCACAGGCACACGCATCAGCTGTGTCGACCAACTTTGGCCCGTGATCCCAAGCCAAACCATTTCCATTCCCATTCCCATTCCCAATCGCCGTTGCAGTTCCAGTTCCAGTTCCAGAGTCCCAACCCATCCCATCCCGTTGCGGGGCACTTTGCGCCATTATCTGCTGCAATTGCCACACCGCATGGGACGGGGCACCAGACACGCAAGTCGCAGCGCCCCAGCTCCAGCTCCAGCTCCAGTTCCTCCTGGCCCAAAGAATCCACCATCGTGCTGATATGTTGATTAGTCAATATTCCCCATTTCCATTTCCCATTCCCTGCCGCCAGAGCCCGAAGACAGCATTAACCAAACCAAACCAAACCGAATGACAAAGCATTCCAGCTTTCCCCCCCCCCGTAATCCATTTCATTCGTGGGAGTTTCAGGAACCTGCAGTCCCTATTCATATTTCAATAAATCATTTTTAATATTTACACTCAGATTTTAAAAGAGGTATAACCATTCGATGGGCTCCGATAGCCAATATATGTATGGTGAATTCCCTTTATTTGTAAGTCTTTTATATTCAGATTAAATCAAAGTGAATTCTATTTAATTTCCCTCTAAAACTGAATATTTACTGTACGTATGAGAGTGTGTGTTCTTTTCTCTTTACTACCATAAAGCCATAGCTGAGGCACTCACAATATTTGGTTGTTCATTAAGGGTTCTCCTCCGAACAGTTGCCCTTGCATGATACTAATTTTCGTGATAATTGAAGTTCCCAATTGATGGGCAGATTATCCATATCCAGCTGTCAGTAGCCAGCCCTTGATGACAATTTCGGGAGCCCTCTGCAGCAGGCAGGATCCCCTACAGAAAACCGAGCAGGAGCAGGGGCAGGGGCATCGGCTGAGACGACTGAAGCGGCATGGCACTCATGCGAGTATTCATTCCGTATTAGATTCAATGAGCATCAGTCATCAAGTTAAACAACTGCCGTATGGCGTATGTTGGAGTATGGAGTAACCAACCAACAGCCAGTAAGCAGTGAGCAGTAAGCAGTAAGCAGTAAGCAGTAACCAGTTACTGCTGTAAAAGCAGCACTGCTTGAAGCGGCAAGAGGCAAGACAAGGCTTTTTGCCTTTGCTTTTGCTGTTGCTTTGGGATTTTGCACGTTTTCGCACTGCCCTTTGGTTAATATTTACACCTCGCAGAGACGAATCCATCAAAATATGGCAACTCGTTATATGGCCAAAAGGATTGCGCGATGGGAGTGTTGGGAACTGTTGAAGGCATCAGCAGCAGGCAGTAGGCAGCAGCAAAGGGGGTGGAACCCCAAGGTTCAGCAGAGATCGTTGCGGGTTGAGTTCGGTTCGGGCTCTTTGTACAGGGAGGGGCTCCAGAGGGAGGCGGACACTTGTCATGTCGCACGACTAGGCCCTGGCTATGGGCAAAGCTCGGTTCAGCCTCAGCTCTGGAGAGCACAGCACACAGTACACAGCTCCATGCACACACATCAAGACCAAGTTCAGTTTCTGTTTGAATTTATTTAATGGCATGACAAGGTCAAGACGCCACTACCATTTCCATGGACTACGCAGCCGCAGCCGCAGCAGCGGCACCAGCAGCAGCGTCAGGCATCATCAGACTTGAGCCACGACCACGACAAGAGGCAGCTTCAGCATCAGCTTTGTCTCTGACTGGCTGGACGGCTACCTGCCCCGCGACTGTGGCCACGAACGATGGACGGGCAAGTTGGGCCGGGCCATAAGTCACAAAGCAATTACAGTGAATTGCTTTCTACAGGCCCGAGTCCGAGTCCAAGTCTGAGTCCGAGTCCAGGGCAAGCCAAAATAAATGGTGGAGTAGGAGCAGGAGCAGGAGCCGATGGAGCAGCAGCAGCAGCAGCAGCAATAGAGCAGAGCCCAGCGGCATGGACACAGCACCACAGCGGATGCAGCTGCATGGGCGACCCAGGGGCGTCGTCGTCGATCCGCACTGTGACCGATCATTGGGCAGAAGAGCGTGAAAATACTGCAAGCACAAAAATTCGAAAAACAAGTACTAATACGGAAGAGCCAGAACTAACTAATATTTAAATACTATTAATTAGATTTATTCAATTTATTTTGATTGCAAAATTTGAATAAAATTCTCATTCCTTTAGGTATACTTATACTTATATATTTTCGAAAAGTTTAGAAAAGTTTAGGGCTATTTTAGTTTGTGTAGTTTTTCCATTGCTCCATCGGAAATTGCTCCAAAACTTCCACAACACTAATTCCAAAACTGATGAAATTTTAGTCAGTTGCCACCATTTGGCCCAACCAAAGATTGAATCCAGATCAATCAATTTCCGATGCGCGGCAGATGGGTAGAGCCGGAGTCCTGACCGTCGACCCCCGCACGGCGACGCTCGTGCATCCGACCCAACCAGTGCCCCAGCCAGCCAGTCGGTCCCGGCGTCCGTCTGTCCGATGTTGGAGGTGGCAAGCGAAAAGGTATTTTCGTGAACCCCGAGTTTCATAACACTATAAAGATGAAATTGAAACCGATTACCGCACTCTTGAAAAAAGAAGAAAAAAAAAAAAAAACAGAAAAAAGAAGGAACGAAAAAAGAAAAAAAAAAAAACGATCAAGTACCACGAATGCTCGCGGACACATTTTACTCATGTAATTTTATTGCGGCTGCGAATGATTGGCAATTCTGGCTAAAAGACAAAACGCAGGGGAAGGCAGGCAATGGCTGCTGTGCCTCCTGTGCCTCCTGTGCCTCTGCCTTTGCCTGTGCCTGGCTTTTGGACGGTCCCCGATGGATGGATGGATGGATGGATGGTATGGACGGGAAAACCAGTTACCGCCGATGCACAATGGCGATGCCATGGGAATGTGCGAATGGGAATGGGGGGGAGGATGTCCAATGTCCAATGTCCAGCTCCAGCTCCAGCTCCAGGTCGATGGTTGAATCTCCTCTAAAAGAAACAAAAAAAAAAAAAAAAAAAAACGAGTGTGGTATGAAAGACAATGGCAAACGAAAATCGGCAAAGCCAAAGCCAAAGCCGAGGCCGAGGCCGAAGCCAAACAGTTAGGCGAGACACCTGCCATAGAAAGAGACTCTTTTTTTTTGGCTTTGGCTTTGGCTTTTTCTTTGTCTTTTTTTTCGGGGTTTGAGCCAAGTCAAGCCAATCCAATCACTCAACGGCACACACACAGAGGCAGGCACAGGTATTGGCGTGGAGAACGGGCTCTCAAGGAGCAGCTAAAAAGTATGGCAATCTCGAGCCATCATAAAATGTGCGAAGGAAAGCCCCGCAGTCCGCCGCCATTTGCCGCATCCACCATCCACGCCACGTCCGTGTCCGTGTCCATGTCCATGTCCATGTCCGTGGTGCCCGTCCACGTACAGTGTCGTAGATCAGCCAGGGAGACTGAGAGAGAGAGAGAGAGTGAGGACCAAAAGCCACTTATCTCGTCTCAGGCTCAATAAGCAAACGTGCCAGCGGGAAAGGGAATGGGAGTGGGAACGGGAACGGGCACAGGCACAGGCCCAGGCACAGGAATGGCAATGGGAACGGATGGGCACCGGCATCTTGCTCTCATCTCACCTGGCAGCAACAGCAGCCCATGGACCATGAGAGAATAAAAAGCAAAATAAATGTAATGCCGCATAAAAATAAATAAATAAAACCTTTCAGACGCAGCCGAAAATCATTTAGAGTAGATGAGTGTGCAACACACTCCCCACGAACACGGCCACGATCCTTTTTTAAATAGTCTTCCCAAAGTGTTACTTCTAGCCCAGGGTTCTTTCCGGTCAAAAAGGGGAAACGTAACTGGAAGCTTAACCGGAATTACTTTTTTTTCGGAATAGAAGGATCTGTAGTTGAAGAAGAGAAAAAAGTAATGAAATAAGATGAATAGCTAGAGATTTTATTAAGAGATCATAGAAGGATCGATCGATTATGAATATCGGAAGGTCTAGAAGTCACAAGATAAAACTTAGGAAGGATCTTAAAGTAATCACTTAAACAACGGACTATCTATATCATTGGAAGTTTTCAAATGAAATCATTTGAAGGAGTAACTTGTATTCAGAGGATTCACAGATTTGGATAGCCTATGTAGTAAACGAATTATAAAGAACTTTACTAGATGATAGCCAGCAGAATGGGTTTGGTATTGGAGTTTATTTATAATCAGAGTTCAATCTTGAGCATTAGAACTGACAAAATCGATTATGGAGACTGTGTCGCTTTCGTATGATTTCAAACTCCCATGATCATTCCCCCATCTCATATCCAAATCCAGATCTCGGTCCCAGTCAGGCGCAGATCTGGACAACCCGTGAGTCGCTGCCGATTCGAATCGGTATCTATTTGGTGTTGTTTCTGGTGTCGGGGGCTGTGAGTGAGTCGGGGGCCCAGACGACAAAGTCGATCAGGCTGCCACTGAATGGACGAGGATCGGAGTTGGACTGAGAGCTGAGAGCTGAGGAAGGGGGCTCTGGGGCAGGTGGGTCTTCGCACCGTATGTGGTCCACTCCCTGGCTCCCTGGCTGCCTGGCCCCCTACCCGACGCCTCGGTCACTACTCCGAGGGGGATCTGGAGCCCGGGAATATCTGAAGTGTGTATGTAGCAAGAGACTCGAGGAGTCCCAGAGATATTCCCATTGAGTCGCGTACTCATTTTTCGATTTGCACCCAGCACCCAACGCACTGAAATCGAATCGAAATAGGCCATGGCTCTGTGTCCGTCTGGGTCTGGCCCTGCGGTTCTCGGGACGCGGCTCAAAGTCTCTGTCCCCTGTTCCCTGGCCCCTGTTCCTGTTCCTCTCTGTCCGCTGGTCCAGTTCTTCTTGTTGACGGCGGCTGCGGCGGCGGCATCGCTTTTAGCCATAAGATCACACACTCGCGAATGCGAAGTTGTTGGCGGTTGGTGTTGGCGGTGGCGGTGGCGGTGGCGGTGTTCGTGTTCAAGAGGCGAGGAGAGGGGAGGAGAGGGGAGGAGAGCAGGAGGCCACGGTGATACATTTACGAGCGAATGTTACCCAATCTGACGATTACAGACACCCATAGCCCTGGCCCTGTGCAATTTGTTGCCATCTTATTTTCCCATCCTATCGACGGGCACTGCAGGACTCTTCGTTTTGATACTGCCGCCATTTGGCGGAATGCCCATTGCGATGGCCATTGCCGATAAAAAAAAAGTGCGCTCTCCTCTCCCGCAAGATCATTTGCATCCAGCCAGCCAGCCAGCCAGCTAGCCAGCCAGCCAACCAGCCAGCTGCTGAAGCCAATAACTAATCACTCATCGCCCGGATACTTCCGCTTCCATCTTTCATCTGCCAGCCCAAGATCCATATCCTGGTGTGCAAATCAATAAACTTTTCTCTGTTCCACCACCAGAACAAAAGCCTAGGAGTACGATGATGAACGTAGGAGAACTCTTATTTAAAAGAAGATCTTAAAGATCTTTAGCTAAAACTTTCTTTGACAGATAAAGATACAAAGATGGAGGCTTTTTCCACCTGCTTCTAACCCAAAAACCGAACTTACATTTCGAATTGTGTGTGTAATAGCCGATATCAGATGAAGTCGAACGAAACGGCAACGAAATACGAGAAATAACTTCAACATAAACATAATAAAGGACATGGCCCCTCGAGTATGAAATTCGCATAATTTAAGAGACCCAATACCGATCCCCAGACCAAGATCTTCAGTGGCATGATAGAGCCAGAGAGCCAGAGACCAGATAATCATTTAATGCCGTCCGAACAGGGAACGCCCCTGGATAAAAAACTGGTACCGCGACGAGAGCTAATAACATAACCCTCCCAGCCAAAACCACACGAGTACGAGTGCGACTACGAGTACGAATACGAATACGAATACGAATACGAGTATATATCCAACTCTTGGACTCCGACGTCCTACCACTCGAAATGCTCTTTTCTGTTTTTTTTTCTTTTTTGGTCTCCCCCCATTTGTTTGCCTTATTCGCTGGCTTTTCGGGATTGACAGGCTCTCGAGAGAGCCTTTCGCAAGTGTTTTCGGGCGACACAATGCACCTTCCAAACACACACAGACACACGCTCCGCTCCGGTTCCTTTTTGGGCCGAGAACCGGGGTTTGGATTGGTTTGGTTTGGTTTGGTTTAAGGTTTTTGTTTCGGAGGAGGTGACCAACTATTTTTCCCCGTTAACATGTTCACTTCTCAAGTGCTTCCTTTGTGACTGACTGACTGACTGACTGGCTGACTGGCTGGATGGCTTGACTGGGCTGACTGAGCGCCTGTCTACCTTGTATGAGGAGGCCCTGGACGGTCGCTGGCTCGGCCGGCATATAAACACTGACACTGCCATGACGGGTGCCTTTCAAACGAAACGCAAACGCGAACCGCCGAATGCCAAGTCCCCATTCGCAGTCGCAGTTCCAGGTCCCCAAACACAAACCCAAACCCAGACCAAGTCCCAATCGGAGTCCCTGTCCCAGTGTCAGTTGCAGTGTCAGCTCCGGAGAGAGTCACAGCCGAAGAGTCAGAGCGCGTGAGCAAAGATTATACAGTAGATGCTCCCAAGAATGGACTGGACAAAGGGGGTTAAGAATGTTTACTTCTTTGACGAATAAGAGTTAACCTCTGAAAATACTATAACGATCAAGATTTTTTTTATTGCAATTAAACATTTAAATAAAAGATAAATTAGAGATTATTAAGTTGAAAAGTACTTATAGAAAATATGGTCTAAAAATTAGAAGATTTCAAAAAAGATACTACCGCATGGTAGATACTACGTTTTGGATGATTTTTGGTAAATGGTTGGGCTATGGCTCCATAAATGTATAAATATTAATGGAAAGAGTCAAATATTTTCAGAATGCAAAGATACAGGAATGGATAGACAAAAGATAGATTGTAGATACAGATTCGATAGTAATATTGAATAATATTGTAATTCCCTAATTTTGTTTTCAAATGTCAGAGATTCCCCTCTCAATTGCCGTCTTGGAAGATTGTTCACCTCTGTGCAGGGTCCACTGTAACGTCAAACACAACTTGAGAATGTTGTTCCCTCGCCAGTTGACGACGCCAAACGTCGTCGTTGTTGTTAACCCTTGTGTGCCGTGCCGTGTGCCGTGTGCCGTGTGCCGTGCGCGCAAGGATTATGATTTATGCGGAATTGTCACGCCGCTGACAAAGTCAAGTCGTGTGTGGCTGTGGCTGTTGCTGTTGCTGTGGTGCCTCTTCAGTTCCAGTTCCCGTACCCGTTCCCCCCAATGGATCAACTGCTAATGGCTTGCCGGGGGATCACTTGAGCGGCGACAGAGACAACAAGAGACAGACAGGCGAGAGAGACAGCCGGAGAGGAGACAATGACAACGAAAGAGATAGAGACAGAGACAGAGGCAGAGGCAGAGAGAAACGAACGACCAATGGACGGGACGGGAGACGGCTCACCAAAGGGTTAATGCCGAATTTCAAAAGACTTTAATGAAAAGTTTAGTCGATTTGACGTCGCACTCGAAAAATCGCTCTTGCCTCAGTTCCAGTCAAAGTCACACACAGTCACCTCCCCCTCCCCCCTCCCCCCTCCCCCATCCCCCATCCACCCGGATAACCCCTTTACTACCATTGAAAACTGAACGGGGAACGACAGCAAAAAAAAAAAAAGTCAACCTGGTTCGAAGTCAAAGTCGAAGTCGAAGTCGACATCGCATCGCGTCCGTGGCACGACAACACGACATCATTTTGTACGTCACTCAAAAACGTTCGTAGGCTGTCAGGGAGACAGTTCAAAAATGAAATATATACATACACATATGTACGTACATATAAATTATAAAAAATTCTAAAACGCAAAAGAGAGGGAAAGACAGAGAGGCAGACAGACAGACAGTCAGTCAGTCAGTCAGTCATTGATTGAACATACACCTCGGACCCGTAAGCGACGCCAGCTGGGATCCAAAGGAGAGGGTGCCGGGTGGGTGCTCTGAAGTGCCGTTGCCATTCCGTAACGATGACACGGACACATGGGAGACGGAAGCCCGGGAGCCCGGGCCACGGATACGGATACGGGTACGTCGAACCTAGGGTTCGCTTTGGCCCCCCAAGTGTCATTGTCGTCGTCGTCGTACATTTTGATTTTATTATTGATTCAATTACAACGTCAAGGGGAAAATACTACTCGTACTTTTACAGAAGGACAGTCCCAGGCGCCAGAAAGGGTCAGGGATCAGGGCAGAGAAATGGTTTATTCTCAACCCCAACCGGATATGGATATGTATATGTATGTACAATGCCTATAAAATATTCAGTTGCAAAGTGCAGCTAGACCGAAGGACGATTTCCTTAATGAATCAATAAACAATCGATCCAAATGACATGCGGCGACATTCACGGCTATTCAGCAGAATATTGAAGCCCGGGGATCTGTTATAGATTTGATAGATGTTGATTTGTTGACATGTGCCCCATGCCACACAAAGAGTCGTAAATAATGCACACACAGCCAGCCGATAATTCCGCTAATGAATTGCGCCAATGTTTGCGTAGTTAAAACTGTTAACTGTCGAAGTCTCCTAAGCTCAAAGCCCAAAGCCCCCCATCAAAACCAACAAAGTAAGCGAAACACAAAACAGGGCCTCTCGAGCACTGGTATGCCCTACAGCAGCAGCGAAGACTAGAGAGAGGGAGCTGTCTAGTCTACTTTTCCCCACCAAAAGGGACAGAATATAATACTATACATATGTCTTGTAATTCATTTAATAAGTTACCAGGAAACGGGGTATTAGAATGGAACCCATCACCAGAGATCATTGAACCCTAGACAGGCCTTGCACTGGTTATAGGCTGTTCTCTCTCTCTCTCTCTCTCTACGAACCCTTCCTTGTAGCGTAGGGGTGCAGAGTGTAGGGTACAGCCGACTTGCTTCTGATTCTCAATGTGTTTGACCAAAAATATACCTAAATGGTACTGCTAATAAGCCGTTTAAATTTGGTTTATACTCTTTTGTTGCTGTGCGCTGTGTGCTGACTGGTGTGTGCTAATGACAATATTATTTGATTAGCTCGTTTAATTGGTTTTCTTTTTACACTTTTGTGTCATACGCGCTGTCAACGTTTGGCTTCACATGTCCGTCGATGCGCGCTTCGAGACGGCCTACAAGGTCCATGGGCTCGGAGATGATGGCTGGGGCGGAATATGGAACATAAGTAATATTTTCTATTTATGCATACATGTATTTATTTGTTCTTGTATCCTAGTGCACTCCTTGTGGCACTTTTATTTGAATTGAATAAAGATTACACTGATTTTGAATACTAAACATTTACTTGTTTTAGTTTATTTATTTAGTCTTTGTTGATACTCGTATTTCCATGATCTACGTATTCTATATTGATTATTCTCAATATTCTCTATTCAAATATTGGCTCTTAATTATCTTATTATCAATATTTTCACCAGGTTCTTAATGGATATTTTTATGCATAATTTCATATAGATATTCCTGTATTTCGCCATTCAAAAAGCGCATCTCTTAGTCGCCTAGAACCCCCTCTGCCTGCTGTTAGATACTTTTTTCGGGTGTGTGCCCAGGCACTTGGCACATTTGTCGTATCGTTTTAGAGACGACTCGGATTAAATATTACGATCGTTTATTATATTTTGTCATTTGATTTAAATTAACACCATTTCGTTGGGGCCCCCAAGGGGTATGCGATTTGCGGCAGTTCCAAAAACCAAAACCAAAACCAAATCGATATTTAACCGCTACCGTGCGGGCCATAGACTCGATGCGATATGATATTTCTTGCATGGATGTGTGAAATATTTCGATGTGACTGTGAGTGTTTGCGTCCAAGCACTTGACATTTCTTGGATACCTGAACACATCGACTAACCATCTACTCTACTCTGCTCTCCATTTTCAGATCCCAGCACTGTCCAGCAGTTGGGAAGTAAAAGTCGGATCACGGTTACGGCTGCGGTTCTCTCTTGACATGTAAGTAGTGTCTGCCACAGAATAGAAGTTGGCTTGACTTCCTCATTCTCCTCTCCGGTCGGTCGGTCGGTCGGTCGGTCGGTCGGTCACTCATAAGCCATTTTGACAATGTCCCAAACAAACTAATTTTTATATCTCTATAGAGCCCGAGAGCCGAGATGGCCCCAGATTCGCTTCAGATACGGCACAACACAATAGAGTCACAAAGCTATTAAAAACTGATATAAATCTCATTAAATGCGATGCTTGTAGCAGATGAACAAAGCCGCCGCCTTGGCCGCCTTGGCCGCCTCGGCCTCTTGCCAGTTGCCAGTTGCCTTTTGCCTGTTGCCTTGCCTTCAATCAATCGTTTGTTTCGCTCCCGGCAACAAACAAGAATGGCTCTTGTGCTGTGCTCTCGCCCTGGTCTCGTCTCCGCTCCGGAATGGATCGGAATGGAGACTGAAGATCGCTTTAGTTCGGTCTCGGTCTCTTCTCCACTCCAAAATGCCATGGCCAGGCCCAGAGATCAGAGACTGAGTGCTCCTCGCTCTCCGCCAGATTAGAGCTTACCCCAAAGTCGGACTCAAAGTTCGGTCATCACTTTGGTGACGCCCCGAAAAAAGATACAAAAAAAAAAGGAACTACACAAAAGCACTGTAACAAATAAATCGTAAAGAGTGCAGTAGTTTCCCGTTGAACTATTATGGCAAATCCTTACCATCCAAAGGGGAACTGCGGCTTAGAAGATCATCTTGAATGGGGATTGTTTTCATATAATAGCTATCATATTTACTCTTATTCTTCTAAATCGTAGATGCATTCCATTCTGTGCTGTATCGGACAACTCATTAAGAGAACTTGATTTCGTGGAAGTGTGCCCCGGTGTGGTATTCCGAGATTCAGTCCAGATATCCCATAGATATCCCAGTAGCCCCAACATCACACTTTCCTCCTAAACAGCGCACCTCCCTGGCAGCAGCGGCAGATCATATTGATGCGGCGGTGCGGCTGTCCGCGTCGTGTGCGCTTGAGGGCCTAACCCAACCATTCCACTTATTACACAGTCTAAGTCCCGGATTACGGGTAGCCAGACGCTCAGACAGGGCAGCACCAGCACCAGCAGCAGCAGCAGCAGCAGCATTTCTTACAGATCGGAGGAGCTCCTGCTGTGCAGTCAGACCCAAAACATCACATCTGATCGGTTGAGACACTCGGCTGGGTAGCGCCACTGTACCCTCAGAGCACCCAGAGCACCCAGAGAACCCAGATCCAGGCTCCAGAAACCCCAAAACCATGTTCGTGTTCGTGTTCGTGTTCGTGCCGTGTCCTTTCCATTGAGCCTCGTCTGTTGGCGCTCTCTTGGCTGTGCCGGGCCGCGCCGTGCCGTGGTGTGGTGTGGTGCAACCAGCGGCTTCCGTCAACGATCCCATAAGATCCCATTTGCATATCGAACAACAACACAAAAAAAAAGAAGAAAAAAAGAGTAAAAAAAGGAGAAAAAAAGATGTGAGTTTTTTGTTGAAATCACTTTGTTAAGCTTTGTTGTTCGGCAGCAGTCGGGGGCGATCAGAGGCGTTCATAATCAGAACTGAAGTGATGCCGTGGTCACGGCGCTGTCGACTCTCCGCTCGGATCGGATCGGATCGGATCGGGTCGGGGACATTGGGCATTGGGCATTAACATCGGGCCGGGCTTTGACGGCGATCACTGCCCAACATATCTCATATGCAGCAAGCCGTGTTGACACTTTTTATGTGTTTCATAAATTAAGTTTTACAAAATAGAGCTGGACTGGGTCTGGGACTGGGGATGGGGATGGGGATGGGGCCGGGGCCGGGTCCCTCCGTCGAGTCGGGCTTGTGTGTTGGAGATCTGTGGGACACTCACTTCGCATTGGATTGGTATCGTATCCGAACGGAACGGAACGGATCGCCTCGCCTCGACTCTTGCCGCGTTTAATGGTTGACATTTGAAATTTTCTGTTGGTCGACTTTAACACGCATTTATGGCTTCTGCTTTATGGCCTTCGGAATGCGTTAAAAAAATGTTCCTTATGACTGGTCGGCTGCTGCTGATTCCATGCGATAAAGCCCAATAATAAAGATGATTGGTGTCTGGAATGCCATTTTTATCTTTTCTTTTTTTTTTTTTTTTTTTTTCTTATTCTTTAGGATACACACATACATACACTCGTACACGTCTCACAGCTTAGCGGCAATTTTGTTGTGAGACGAAAATGAGTTTCATGTGAAATTCAAAATTGAAAGGAGGTCCAGACTGCCGCCTGTGCCCCATCAACAGTTTGATGGATATGGCAGGATGGATACGGCTCGAAAATTGGCCATCAGAATCAATAAGGAGGATAGTAGGGATTTCCATAACCAGAGAGCTAAGATATAGTGATCTCAAACGTTAGCTAATGGGTTTTCAGATGGTCCTTGGTCCTTTAATGTATACTGATTTTTTGTTTGGAAAACTATAAACTATAAACCAAAAAGAAGGGAATAGAATACTATTTTGCAGCTTATGTATCCGCCAGATACCTCATCGGTGGGTGGTTCAGTATTTCATGCACGTGAAAGCCAAAGTCCGATATGATACTTAATAAATGAATCCTGAATTCGATTTAGTTGAATTTACAGAAATAATTCTTCATTGGCATTTAATGAATATCTTAAATGAAACCTTTAGCAATCCAAAGCCAGCTGTCGTGTGGCAGCTTTCCGGGGAACAGCTAGGGTTACAATGTCCGCCTGAACTGTCCGTAAATATAGTACACAAATTACAGGCCTGACAAACAACGGGGGGGAATTAAATAACTGTCACTTTGATGCAATAACAGATCAGATTGATACAATTGTCGTCTGGCTGTATACCCGGCCATATACTTACAACCTACGGTGGCACATACACACGAGATCGGTGATCGGGGATCGGAGATCGGAGATCGGCTTGGACAGAACTGGTTTGGTTAGAACTCGAATTCGGAGCGAGCCAAAACAGAAAAGAGCAAAAATAAACAGAGATACTCGAAAGAGTGGGGTGCAGAGGGAGAGCAAAAGCAATTAAAAGCGGCCGAGACTGTCGCCCCTGTTCATCTCTGGGTGCCAGATTCTGTAGAGAACTGAAACGTAATCGAAATAAATGTCATTACACAGCACAGCACAGCACAGCAAAAACTACAACAGACCACAGACACCACACCACACCACTCCACACTGAACAGGTGGCAATTAAAATACAATTTGTATACCATTTAAATGACTCTGGCCAAGATGACATGTGTCATGCAAAGGCACAGTCCAAAGACAGTCGGCCAGCCGGCCAGCCAGCCAGCCAGCAATATAATAATAGAGTCAGATCAGAGAAAACTCCCATATCGGGCACGGGTATAAGTACTCGTAGAAAACAGTCAGCTTAACAATGTCAAAAAATGGCATGGAAAAGTATGGTTTGCTTTTTATTGTTTTAATCGGGATTCATTCAAATAAACAGGATTATTTCCGTATCGCTTGGAAAAATCTCTATAGCAGCGATAGACCTTTAGGCAAAGGTATCTTTATTGCATTTGTTGCAACATTTTTTGTAGCTAGCTTAGCCATAAAAGAAGTCATATTAATAATAATGATTGTTTCCAACCCCAAAATCATAGAAAGATCTTAAACATATTCTTTAATATCTTTCACAAGAAGGGAATATTATTGAATCAGCGTTAGAATCTACAAAATATGTTCAATATTCCTAAGAGCTATAATAGTATCAGTATATACATATATATGGCCACTTTGTATTCATTATCTCACAATTTATTAGCATCTTTTGTTAAAAAATTCGTCCCCAAGACGCAGTCGGTTCGTCAAGAGATCTTGCGCAGTGATCGCGATCGCGATCTCGATCTCGATTTTGATCGCGTTTGAAGATCACGATCAGAGCCAGTTTTGGCCAATGGCTGGGGTCGGGAGATCTCGACTCTTGTGGCGGTGCCCAAGAATGTGACATGGCATCTTGAAGTGGCCCCAGTCATGGACAGCACGAAGAGACGCTCTTCTGCTCGCACTCGCACATTGTCATGTCACGGCGGGCTCTCCACTCCACTGCCGGACTCTCCAACACTGGCCCAGTGTCCATTCCATCCATCCACTCTGCGCACACTATACAGTGCGATCACTGTGACTGTATGTGTTTGTAGGTATGCCTGTGTGCACCCAAGTGTCTGTCCTCGCGTTCGCCGGCTCTCCAGAGCCCCGTGAAGTGTCCACTCAGAATTTGTCACATCATTATTCTTATTTTTCTTTTCAATAATCATATGTACACACGAGAGCACACACATCGCCCGATGGCCCGATGGCCCGATCGCCCGATCGCCCGTGATGCGCTGATGTGTGCCTGGGAGGTCTCCGGCTCCGGCCACTTCGTTAGGCTTCGTTTTCGGTGGAAAACTCCTTGAGCACTCTTTGTGCTTATACTCGTGGTGGGACAATGTTTCAGATGAAGAGAAGATATGGCCCAAGGGCCACTGGGGGCGGCCCAGAAACTCGTCGCGACCACGGCCACAATGCCACACAGCTCGAAGAGCTCTGAGGTGTAGTAGAGCCTATACCTAGGGCTTGTAACTTTAAGTTCGGAAATAATCGGGGTAATAATCGCGGAAGAGGAATCGATAGGGAATATATTTTTGTAGCCTGTTTGTTCTGGGAGACTTTTCATCCTTATATCTGGTATATTTGGTATTTTAAGTATTTTCAGTATTTTTAGTATATAGTTTATGCTTTTAAATCCATTTGTTATAAAAAACTTTTCTCTTTGTATTATTTATTTCCAGCCATTGCATGGAATTGGAAGGAGTAGAAAGACGGAGGAGGAGGAATAGAGGAGGAGAATCGTACCACAACGAATCTATATGCAAGAGCTATACACATCCTATATCTAGTCTACGATATTGTCAGAAATATACCGATTAACTGTAGTTTGTAAGCCGCTTGATGAATATTGGTCAGGAGAAGCATCCGCACTTGCATCCGCATCCGCAGCAGCAACAGCAGCAGCAGCAGCATTCGCATCCACATCCGCAGACAAAACAGCAGCAGCAGCAGCAGCAGCAGCAGCAGCAGCAGTCACATCCCCAGGGCAACAACAGTCGTCACACAGATCTTTCCAGTCCGCCGGCTCCTGGTAGTCCATCGTCGGGGGCCATCCCTATCGACTATCCTTATCTGCTCGGCTACCGCCTGCCGCTGAACCACGGCCATGAGAGACATCCAGCGCACCACCAGAGTCACCACCACCATCACCACCCCCACCACCAGCATCAGCATCCATCGATTGGCAATCTTAGGCGCTCCAGCTCCCCCGTGCCCCTGCCCGTTCCGATGGTGATGACACCCAGTCGCCGCAGTTCGCCGCCTCTGCCGCTACCACTGACGTTGCCGCTGCGCCATCCCCTGAACCTGAACCACAGCCACAACCACAGTCACAGCCATAGTCACAGCCACAACCACAACCACAACCACAATACCCATACCAATGCGAGTGTGGGCGGGAGCCATCAGTCTATGAGCGCCCACTTCTCGTCGCTGGCCCACGCCCAGCTGCATCTGCAGAGCCAGCTGCACCAGAAGCTCTCGGCGGCCAGCTACTTCCGCAATCCCTCGCCCTCGCCGACGGACAACAACACGAACAGCACCGGCAGCAACAGTCGGAACCACGCCGCCTGCTCCACGGCCCCAGCCTCGACGGCCGTGTCCCCGCCCGCCACGAGCATGAGCATGAGCACCGCCCAAATGAATCCGCTGAGCGATCTGCAGAACATGCAGCCCTTCGACTTTCGAAAAATCAGCTCGGCCAGCCTGGGGGCCTTCTCCACGCCGCTGCCGCTGCCGCCCAGCCCCACCGAGTTCGTGCACCACCACCAGCAGCATCTGCAGCAGCAGGCGGTGCAGCAGGCCGCCGTTCTGGCCCAGGCCCGGCGACGGATCAGCGAGGCCAGCACTCCGGGGGAGAAGAGCGCCGCCGTGGCGGCTGCCGCTGCCGCGGCTGCAGCAGCGGCTGCCCAGAGCAATCAGTTCTTTAGCGCCATGGCCATGGCGGGGCATCCGTTGCCGTACCACCTGCCGCCGCCGCCGCCACCGCCGCCCCCACCGCAGCAGTCCTCGTCGCAGTCCTCGTCGTCCTCGCAGTCGCAGAGCAATCAGACGGCGGGAGACCGCTCGGAGATGGGTCATGGCCATGGCCATAGTCACGGCCATGGTCACGGACACAGTCACGGCCACGGTCACGGTCACGGCAACCATTCGCCCAGTCAAAATCACAGTCACCAGTATCCGCATCCGCATCCGCACCAGCACCCACATCCTCACCAGCACCCACATCCGCACCAGCATTCGCATCAGCAGCACTCGCACTCGCACTCGCACCACCAAAAATCAACCGCCGGAGGAGGAGGTGGAGGAGGAGGGGGAGAGGAATCCTCGGGCAAGTCCTCGCGTCATTTGGATAAAGGCAGCAACAGCTGTTCCTCCTCCACCGCCTCAGGATCGGGCTCTGGTTCCGGCTCCGGATCGGGCTCGGGCGGATCTGGGGGCTCCGGCTCGAGCTCCCAGCGCATGACCCGCCTGGCCCTGTCCTCCAACCTCCGCTCTGGCCGCAAGACGCACTCGCCCGGCGGTGGGGGCGGCGGTGGCGGCGGCGGCGGCAGCAAGCGCCAGTGGGGCTCAATGCCGGCGAATTTGGGGACGCAGTTCATCAATCCCGTGACCGGCAAGAAGCGGGTGCAGTGCAACGTCTGCCTGAAGACCTTCTGCGACAAGGGCGCCCTCAAGATCCACTTCTCGGCGGTGCACCTGCGGGAGATGCACAAGTGCACCGTCGACGGCTGCAGCATGATGTTCAGTTCGCGCAGGTCCCGGAACCGGCACAGCGCCAATCCCAATCCGAAGCTCCATTCGCCGCATCTGCGACGGAAGATCTCGCCGCACGATGGCCGGAGTGCCCAGCCGCATCCGTTGCTGCTGCAGGCCCCCAACGGTATTATGGCGGGGCTGGCGCCCTTCGGCAGCTTCCCCCTGCTGACTCCGCCCCCCGATCTGCGCCACCATCCGGCAATGGGCGGGGGATCGGCCATGGATCTGAAGCACGGACAGGAGTATCTGCAGCGTTCGTACATGGAGAACGGGGGCATGCTCGTGGGCGGACGCTTCGAGGGTCAGGGGCAGAGGCGCAAGGCGCTGGAGGTGGAGGCCGACGATGACGAGGATGACGACGAGATACTCGAGGTCGGGATCCACATGCCCGACGACGATGATGACGACGACGATGGAGACGGCGATGGGGACGGGGATGGCGAGGACGATGACGATGATCCCGATGGCGATGGCATTGTGGTGGTGGGCGACGAGCTGGACAGCATACCGGACAGGCCCGGCCATGGCCACGACCAGGACTTCATGCTGGACCAGGACCAGGACGAGAGCGTCTCCAGCCACAGTCACAGCCACAGCCACAGTCAAACCAAAGAGCAGCCCAGCCCGGGCAAGGGGACGGCAGACGGTCTGGAGGCCATGGACGAGCAGCACGACGACTCGCCCAGCCATGGCCATGGCCAGATCTCGGCCAGCAAGCGAAAGCGCAAGAGCCAGAACCCAGTGCGCTGCACGGTCCAGTCGGACGAGAACTCCTGCGAGAACTCCCTCGACTACGATGTGGCCGCCGATCTCTCCATCAAGAAGATTCGATTGGGCGGCGCGACGGATGGATGTGTGGTGGCAGGAGCAGCAGGAGCAGGCGCCACAGCAAAAGGAGCGAGGGAGGAGCACGCTTCATCAGCCAAAGAAACGGAAATGGGGCTCACGAGCTCCAGCTCCAGCAGCGAGTCCACCAAGGCCATTCCCTCGCCCCCACTCACGCCCTACACGACGCCCGGCGATGGGAGGCCACCCGTCAGCATCAAGACGGAGCTGCCGGATGAAACGGAGGCCGATGCCGATGCCGACACCGAGGCAGAGGCGGAGGCGGAGGCGGAAAAGGATGCGGGAACCACGCTGGACCTCTCCCTGGCCTCGGCTGGCGGCGGGGCCATCAAGCAGGAGCCGCTGGAGGATCTGGCCCTTGGCTATGATAACGATGAGAATCGCTATCTGCGCATCAAGCAGGAGCTTCTCGGCACCGACGACGTCCAGGACTGCAGCAGCAGGATAAACAACAACAACAACAACGTGCTGACGGACACACCTGGCGGGGATTTGCTCAAGGCGGCGGCGGTCAATGGCGTGGACGAGGAGGAGGAGGAGGAGACGGCATACCTGCACGAGGGGGAAACAGAACGCGAGACAGAGCCAGAGCCAGAACCGGAACCCGAACCGGAGCCAGAGCCGGAGCCAGAGGTGCCCATTGACAAGGAGAACCCACTGAAGTGCACCGCCTGCGGGGAGATCTTTCAGAATCACTTCCACCTGAAGACGCACTACCAGAGCGTGCACCTGAAGCTCCACCACAAGTGCAACATCGACGGCTGCAACGCGGCATTCCCCTCGAAGCGCAGCCGCGATCGCCACAGCTCCAATCTCAACCTGCACCGGAAGCTGCTCTCGACCAGCGATGACCACGGCCACCTGCCGCCCGGCCCCTGTCCTGGCACTGGCAGTAGCACCGGGGACTCGCTGCTGGATCTCATGAGCCTCAATGTGAACCTCAACAACAACAAGGGCGGCGGCTTCGGCGGGTGCCCGCCCGTGGGAGTGCCCGGCAACATTCAGGCGGAGATACTGGCCCGCATCTGTGCCGGGGCCCATGCCCACGGGCTGAGTGTGCCGCTCTGTTTCGAGGCCCTGCAGCATCGCTTCGCTGTGGGCCATGGCCATGGTCACGGGCACGGGCACGGGCAGTCGCCCACAGCATTCGGGGATGGCGGTCCGAACGCGAACGCCTTCATGGGGAGCGGCGATCCGAGGCTGTTGCTCAATCATGGCGGGAATCCGTTGCTCTTTGCGGGATTGCCGCGACTGCCACGTTTCCCACAGCTGGCGCCGCACATGCTGGCCGCGGGTGCTGCTGCCGGCGGGCTGGGACCCTTCTGCAGACGCACCTCCTCCGACTCGAATTCGCAGCACTCGATCACGCCGCCGGTATCGAAGGGCTCGCCCCAGCCCCAGTCCCAGTCGCAGTCCCAGTATCTGCGGCCACGATCCCGTTCTGGTTCGCCGGACTATGAGATGCAACAGCAGCAGCAGCCTGCGGCAGCAGCAGCAGCAGCAGCAGCAGCAGCGGAGGAGCAGGAGGCGGGCCAGAGGCAGAGTCCCGATCGCATATCATGACCATGTACCTCGTACTATGCCAAGGCATTGGCATTTTATCACTAAAATCAACGATCGACGATCAACGAGCCGCCGCCGCCGCCGCCGTCTTGGCCAAAATCCCACGTCATGCGCACTCACACACACAAACACACAGAATATATATATATATATAGTATATATATAGTATATTCGTTCATGCAATATCAGGCTAAAACGTAGGACTACAGCATTGCTCATAATTCACATCGATTACAGGAGGGAGGTTGGGGTGCCGTGCCCTGCCCTGCCCTGCCTGGCCGCTCATAATACAACAAAATATACAATATACAATTTTACTAGGCTAATGCTAATATAAAATATTAGATGGATCAACTAGCATTTTTTTTCTATACATATGAGTATATACACACACAACACACACACACACACACACACACGTATATGTATGTATATGTATGCGAGAGTCCCTTTTTTTTAAACTTGTATTTATAAAATGGATAAACTGTTTGTTGTTTTATGTACACAAGCGTCGACGTTGTAGAGAATTGATAAATGAATGGAAGGACGGACACGGGAGATGGGAGATGCTAAAAGATCGAGAGAAAGTGGGATACTTATATTAACAAGAAGTACTAAATAAATAATTAACGATTATATATTGTTAGTGATACTCGATTATGTAAGTACCGTTTAGCCACTAAGCCAGCGCCTAATAATTTTTTTTTTTTTTTTTTTTCGCTATCGTAACTGAATCCCTAAGTGTATTTGTATATGATATAGAAACGATGATGAGTCAACGACGAAACGCTTGCTAGGAAGAAACCAACAAAAAAAAAACTGATTACTGATTAGTGATTAGTGATTAGTGACTACCGATCTATGATCACTGATCTGATACTATCTGATACATCGCGATGATCCAAAACCGAACCGAACCGAACCGAAGTTGTGTTGTTTTCTTTTTATCACAAAACCAATCCTAAAGTAATTATATAGTGAGTTAGTTAGTTCTGAAAACAGTAACCAGGCAAATACCTTCAACTCATATTTAAGCTATATATGTTTGCAATAAAATATCAATGAAAAATCATAAATTATACGGCTGTTTGTTCTTAAGGGGTGCTCGGGGAGCCCGAGCCTCTGAAATGGCATTCTGGGATTCTGCCTTTAGCAGATCTGATGTCTAAAGATGCTTATAAATGGTGGTGAACAGAACGCCAGGGACTGTGTATATTGTTGCTGGATTCTGGGGAACGACTCAGCTGACGATCAAGCGAAGCTGTGTAGACAGCTGTTTGGTTTATCGTGCCACATCGTGGTATCAAACAGTCTTTTCTAGTACTGAGACTTTCTTCTGTGACTTTTTCCACTGAGAGCTTGTTGCCTGAAGAGTGAGTAAATGAGTGAGTAAGTAAATAGCATCCGGGGCCATGTTTTGAGCACTGATTGAATCGCTATGCGTCGATTTGCTTCGATTCCATGGCAAAATATGGAGTTGCAGAGCACCTTAAGCAATACTCGTTGTTAAATTTTAATAGGCTTATTTTATAGTTACTGTTTTTGGCATAATTACAGTGGATATCGAAATGTAGAAATAGCTCTTAATATGCTCGTAAATGGCCACAGAATAGTCATCTCGTAAGGAGTGCAATAAACCCAACAAAATCAAAACTACTATTATTAAAGATGGTGTAATATGACTGAGCATTTGAAACTCTTTGAGAGTCTCATTGGTTTTTTGGAAGGGGGAGAAGGGGACTCTCTTTTTTTGTTTGGCCGATTTTAAAGAATAGTTTGGAAATTGTAGTCACATGTAGGGGAAAAGCAATTGCAAATTGCAAAACTGATAATAATTGGGATTGCAGATAGTGCCAGCTTAAAATGCAAAATGGAAGTTGGGAATGGTTCTGTTCGGTTCGGTTCGCCTCGAAAAGGGTTGATTCTAGCGAGCCATTTAATTTTAGATCGATTAAGGGAGCTCGTAAATTTAGCTGCCTTTGGGCCCTGTCCCGGCACTGGCTTTGGGACTGGGACTGGGACTGGCACTGGCACTGGCACTGGCACTGGCAATGCGAGGGCGTCAGTGTCCAAATAAATAAATGCAGCGACGTCGTCGTCGTCGTACTCGTATGGGTACCGCAAGTACTCGTATCGTATCTGCACATGCTTGCTGGCAGGGCAGTGTCTGTAGGGTGTATCTTATGGATAAATGGTTGGTGTGTATGTGTGTGCGAGTGTGTGTGGTTGTCCATGTCACCCCTGGGCCTGGGCCTGGGCCTGGGCCTGGGCCTGGGCCTGGGCCACACCGACGCCATCACCATTGCAAAGGCAATGGCCCTCCCCTAGGACGGGCAGGAGCCAGAGCAGAGCCCGGAGCAATAGCACACCACACGTACAGAAAATAACAGAGCCCGGAGCCAGGGCCAGAGCCACGGCCAGAGCCAGAGCCTCGGTGTGGTGCAATTTATTTAAAGTAACATTTTAGTGTTTCCTTCCGCTGAAATTCGTTCTCTTCCTTCCTGTTGGCAGGACTCGTACTCGTGCTCTGTCTCTCTATCCTGTCCTGTCCTGTGCTGTCCTATCCTATCGTATCGTATCGTATCGAGGCCCCAGCTCGAACCTGAACCCGAGACGAGACCGAGGTGGAAAAACAACAGATTGTGGGTAAATAAAATTGCCACAATGTTATCGTTAAGCCTGCAGCGGACACGCAGAAAACAACGGCAACAACAAACAGTTAACAGCCATAAGGAACGGGGTATCCGCATCCACATCCACATCCACATCCAGCTCCACCTCCACCTCCCTATATACCACACATGCATGTACATGCACACACTCACACTCGTGCACTTACTCCTCCATTACATACGAGCGTATGCTGCCATATGGTGTACCGAGCACACTCGTAAAAGCACACACAGTGTGTGTATGTGTCGTCCTCGTATCTATGGGAATGTTTCTTACATTCGCGACCTTAATACGAACCGCTTAAATATATGCCATTTAGTGGCGCCAAGCCGGAACAATGTATTTTTGGTGGAACATCATCTGAAATGCGAGCCATAAGACGCGAGTATTCCAGCCCGGACCCATAAATAAGGGAAGATCCAATGGTCCTATGGTCCTACATATACAAATACCAAATAATTGAGTTTCCACATACTGTAATTATTTTATACTCTATTCGGGCTAACGATCTTGAATCTTGAATCGGGCAAAGCCCAAGGCCCTATTCTCCCCAAAATCCTTGAAGCCTGCAAACATGCTTCACTTTTTGGAGCCAGAGCTAGGAATGTTGAGAGTCCATCGAAATGTTGAATGAAGGTCCATGTCTGAGATGAGACACCATTTGGCTAAGTTCTACATTAATATGCATGAAAAGTTGGCTGGTCGATCCATCATGGAACGGCAATGGGAGAGCAGAGTGTTCCTTTATTTATTACATATCTGAAACGGGAAAGAACAACAACCACAGACACGGGCTGCTCTCAGAGCCTCTGTGATGTGATGTGAGGGCCACTTAAGAAATCAGCAACAATAACTCTCCATGGGGATAAGCCCGAGCATCAGCGAGAGCCACCCCTTGCCCACTTCGAGAACCCTTTTGTCTCTCCTGGTGACTGGTGGAAAAACTCACCTCCACCCATCAGTCCATCCATCCATCCATGCACGGCCTGACCTGACCTGACCTGACCTGACCGTACCGTCCCTCCATCCATCCATCCATCCATCCATCCTTATCGGTGTGATTCCAACGGCACAGAACGAATTAAATGCTTATATGAACAACAACAAAAAAAAAGACCTGACAGAGCTTTTGGCTTCAATGTCAAAGAGTTTCGAAAGTATTTGGCAGGTCGAGCAGCTCAAGGACCGACGTTTGAATACCCTGTAGGAAAGCACCAGCAGATGACACATGAGGCCACCTGTTTTCCATTCTTTAGTCTTACCAGGATCTGGATTATCCAGATGAGGAGGAGGATTGTGGATAGAAGATTGTTTTTCCAACATTAGGAACTGGCACACATGTGATCTTGAGGGGTTTTTACGGGGATATTCGGGGACCAAAAAACTCATAACATGATTTGGAAATGAACTTATTCCAAGATGTAATGAGGCAACCAAAGGAGAGCCGTTTAAGTAACTCTTTAAAGTTTAAACTAATCCCTAAAAGCCCATCAATGCTTAACTATTAATTGTTCAATGTACAAAATATCCATCCCAAAACTAGGAGGAATACTTGAACAGTTCTGTGCATAAAATCCGCATACTCCAGATCCAGCGAAAAGTGTATTCAGCAACAAAAATAATAATAATCAACAGAAATATATAATACATCAAGCATCAGGGCTTCGGTTCCGAGCGTGCCCTGGACTTTGGTGCACACTTTGGGCATACGAAATACAAAAATCGAAAGGAAGGAAGGAAGGAAGGACCACCAGCAGGTGTGTGAGCCTTAGCGGTTCAAATCGCATTGACGTGTGTGCCAAAAGAGCGTAAAACCTCAAACACGTTGTGTAACTTTTATGCGTTACAGTTGAACCGGAAACGGAAATCTAATAGACCAAAGCATGAATAAGTGATGAAGCGAGAAAAACGTAGCCCGAAGCCTGCCCCTGCCCCTGCCCCTGCCCCAACCACGATGGAGTGGACGCAAAACCCTTTTCAATGCTCGCCCAAAATCTTATCAGAGGCTTCAAGTTTCGCCACCCCTCCCTCCTCTATCATGTGTGCCCTTTTTCTCCCATATTCGACTTTTCCCCGTTTTCCGGCATCTTTTTTTTTTTTTGTTTTTTTCTTCATCATTTTCATTCCCTGTTCGGCATTTGAGCTTAGCCCCTGGTTGAGGGGGGGGTGGGCTTCTTGGCCAAACTTTGGCAGCCACAAAAACCTTTGTTCACTTCCACTTTGGACCCGGTCGAGCGGATGTGTGGATAGGTGTGTGTGTGTGTGTGTGTGTGTGTGTGTGTGTGGGCGGGCATGGGCCCTTGCACGGCCTTGATATTGCCAACACATGTTTTCGGGAAGATTACCTTGTCAATCGGTTCGTTGAACGATTACTTTTCAAATGTTGTTGGCAAAAGCCAGCCAAAAACCCTGCAGGAACAAAGGGAAAGCTACAGGCCAAGAGACCAGCACCAAAAAACAGAAGAAGAACTGCAGGTTCGTGCAGGGTCGTGCAGGGGTCGGGGTCGGGGTCGGGGTCGGGGACGGGAACGGGGACGGGGCCGAAAACAATCTGGCGGCCCAGTAAAGCTGTCATACGTTCTCCATAAGATTCACAACTTCCTTCCTGCTCGTCCTCTTCGGCAAATAGAAAGCATACATACGCACCACCAAACCACCTCGAGCATTCCCTTTCCCGGTCCCAGTTCGAGTCCCCATTCCCGGTTCCCCTTCACAGGAGATGGGATCCAGCGACAACATTGTTTTATTTCTCATTTCACAGGCAATGCAATAAAATCGCCTAAATATGCCTCGACCGAAGGTAAGTGGTTTCGTTTGTGCGCAAAAATTCGCTTCACTGCATCCGAGTGCGCCCCGCGGTGCAAACATTGGCGCCTTTTGCCCCGGCTTATCCACCGCCGACAGTGGGCACCAGCACCAGCATCGTCAGCACTGGATCTCATCCTGCCAACGTGTAAATGCAATCCCCTACCCTACTGCACACGACAGAGTACACTTGTATGTACGCACATATATGTATATGTTAGGCCAAAAAAGTACGATTTGAAAGTATTTTCGACAGCCAGAATAATAATGCTGGTAGTCCACTATAATTAGACTTAAAGGCAGAGATAGCATGAGATAGAACGACATGTTAGTGTTGGCAACCGTTTCTACAGTGCCATCAGTCGAAGAAATGATGTTTACCAACACTCACAGCTGATTTAGAAACAGCTGATAACAATTCCAGTACCAATTTAGAGCTTTTATACCTCTCGCTCGAACTGCTTGCTTTTGCCATTGGGTTTCGCGGCCTCAACTTGGAGAGTAGTGGGATAAACCCCGATATGGATCGTACAGAGTTCCAAGATGTTTTTTTTTGTATAATAAATTAATAAAGTACCGACAAAAGAATCTGAATGATCGGCATTTAATTCTCCAAAGCTTATTTTATTGAAAAAAAATGCAGCTCATTGAATGACTTATAAGCCGGAATCAAGAAAATATCTGATCTGATCTGATCTGCGCAGAGCGGAGCGGCATCACCTACACCCCATCCTGCCCCATCCTGCCCCATCCTGCCCCATCCTGCAGCAGGAACGGAACGCAGGGTCAACCGACTCACATATGCTGTGGGTGCATATTGCAGCGTCCAAATGAATGTGACGACAGTCGATGCCCGTAGTCGATGCCATTTATTCTGGGGGAAGTCAATTATAAATTATGATGACAGTGATCACAATGTTAATGGCATCCGAATGTGACATTACATTGGCAAAAAGAATCGCGTTCGCACCGAGCTTTGGGACATTCAGTGGGGATTCATTCATTAAAGCCTACCCTACCGATTGGATCGGGCCGGGGGCATACCACATGCCACATACCACATCGTGTATCGAGTCGCTTGGCGAGTCGTTTGCCCGGTCACAACATTTGTTGTCGTTAATAATTTAAAGACTGACTTTGTGGCATTTTATGGCTGCATTTTTCCTTAACCGTCAAGTGCCCATAACGATTTAGACGATTGACAGCTGCGAAGTGGGTGTCCACGTTACCTTTTGCTTGTACGAATGCCGACAGCTCCACTCCACTGCACTCCACTCCGGTCCGGTCCGGTCGGGCACTGCACCGACCCCGGCTCTGGCTCTGGCTCTGGCTCTGATGGTTCCTGGTTCTCCAATACTATTCCAATAGTCTGTCCCTCTGCCGTTGTCTCTGTTGTTATCCAGTCCGTGCCGTTGTTAAGTTTGTCATATTTTATGGGCCGGTTACGTCTGGCAGCGACCCCAGTCCTGGCCCCAGTAAAACAGTGTGCCCTGTTCCCTGCTCCCGGTTCCTGTTCCTGTGGCAGCCCCAAGTCGAGTGATATATATGACAGGCGGATTTTTGTTTTAGTGGCATGGGTGACAATCCCTTTAGAAACTTTTATTTATTCACGCATGCTGGCAAAATGTGCCTCTTACACGCAATTCAAGAAGAGCAAAGCGGTTAGTCCCTGTCCCCGAGACAAGGACAACGACAGAAACGGCAAAACAATGAGATAGCATGACCACTGGTCACATCGAACCATCGTACATCCGTACACGAACGGGTGGACGGGGTGAACGGGTGAACGGGGTGAACGGGTGAACGGGTGAACGGGTGACTGTGTAGTTAAGGTTTTGCATTATTAATTATTGTTAATTACCTGCACTTTTTACAGCTCCGGACAGGGAACATTCGCGTTTACAGGCCACGACACGTTGCACAACAAATCGACAGGTAAATATCGTAATTACAATGAGCATAAGACAAGCCTGATAAAGCCACTGCCACTGCCGCTCCACTCCAGTCCAAAAACAAGATCTGAACTGGTCTGGTCTATGCACTGAACGGTCCGTCGGTCCGTCGGTCCATCCGTCCATCTGTCTCTTGTCACATGCTATTTTTCTCATACACCGTCCATGTACTCCATGTACTCGTACTTCTTTTTATGTCTAATTGGTTGTTCTGGCAATAAAAAAGTCTGCAATAAAGGTCACCCAGGTATTTGATGTGATGCCGCATAAGAAATACATGAATGGAGCACACATACACGTTTATAGGATAATTAATACATAATGAAATCTTGCTTTCGGGGGTTCCACTATAAGGATCTTTTAAGGAGGATATTACTCGAGAAATGGCTGCTGTTTCAAACAATGGATATTACAGTGTTTCATTCACTTGTTTAACACAATTTTTGATTACTTAGATGATCTCTCAAGGAACTCTCCCATTCCCTGCCAAGGATGTAAATTGGTGCTAAAATAACGGACTGAACGATGGATGGCAGAAAACAAATCACATACCTACTTCAAGTAGTCAAAACAGTGTACTGCATGTGGGAAGACGTGTTGAAATGGTAGCTTTTCCACCTCTGCCCCATCTCGAGCTCGTACTCATACTCGTCCAGATGCACATCATGCGAGCATACAGGAGGCCCATGGCCCATGTCAAGCGGAGGCGGCGCCACCGATCGTAACCCTAACAAGAGAGTGAGCGAAGTGAAGTCCACTGTGGGGGCAGGGTAGGCATAACAATAGCGAAGAGAGCAGAGGCAATCAAGTACGCTCGTTGGACTCGTTGGACTCGTTGGTTGGGGAAAAATGGAAGAACGGACAGGTCAGGATTAATGGCTGTTGCCCCCGAGAAGAGGAGCTTGCCGCCAGGTGAGTGTCTCTGTGTCTGTGTCTGTGTGTGTATGTGTATGCATCACTGTGGCAGCATGTAGTTGTATATGAGCAGATGCCTTAATAGATGCAGATGCTCCACCATGGGGCTAACAAGTTGGCTCAATCAATGGCAATACGAGTACCCCAGGAAATGGCGCGACTGTAATTATTGAGAATGTGAAAGTGATTCAGACTTGAAGACAAGCCGCTGCGCTCTTTCCGCTGTAGTTGGGAATACGTTCCGATTGATTTTCACATTATTGAATCATAGAAGTATTCAGTCGACACTCAGTCAGATTATATGTAATCTTATGCAACCCATATAAAGCAGACCGCCACCTCTCAAAACTTTTCTAGCACTTGTCATGGGAGATGGAAAAAGCATGGACCGATTAGAATTTTAGAAGATTTTATGGGTTCCTATATCTCTTGGCTTTCCCTTAAATCGTTCCCAATCAACAGAGGCTAAGCTTCAAAGTTTCTTTCTTCACTATTTAGTTGGGATTGCATATATCACATCCCAACACTGGTCCGAAAAGGATACCATACCTGTTTATCGAGTGTGTGTGCCCAGTGACACATTCAGTTGGCTTAATTGACTGAATTATTTATGAGATGCGCCAGAGGACATGGGATCAGCAGCAGGACTCAGGACTGTCCCAGGGACAGGACTACACCATGGACACCCCAAGAAAAGGGTTGACATATGGTTGTGCCAAATCACGGTGGTACGAGTGGTCAAGCACGGGCATGGGCATGGGTTTGGATTCGCATCGCTTCAGCCATGAAATATTCAGGAAGTCAATTTACCATAACGGAATGTTTCCTTGCAGCACCTTCTTGGGTTTACTTGCAGCCTGCTCCACGGATTGATTTGCGAGTCAGCCAGTGTAGTGAGAGACCATTAATTAAATGTAAGTTTCCTGGGAGATGGAACATCAGAATCGTTTGTCACGGGTGCCCAGAGAGTTCGCATCTATGCTATGGCTAATATGTTCCAGGACGGTGCTCGAAGGCCAAAACGCTGCCCGGCAGACATCCGGCCCAGAGACTAAGCCCCAATACAAGGCGACTCCAATCGCACATTTATGCTACACGCTACCCCGACCCGACCCTACCGACCCGACGCTCGTTTTGGGGCATGGGCATGGGCATGGCACCGCGGATCGCGTCCTCGGCAGGGAAAAATAAATTACTTTAAACGTTTTCGAATAGCAAATTGCAGATTGTCATTTCAAAAGACATACCTTGCCACACATATCAGTGTCAATGACTGGCGGGGACCTGGCGATGTGAATGAGGACGGAGGACGGAGGATGGAGGATGGAGGATGGGTATGGGGTCCCGGAATTGGAATGGAGATTGAGGGACTGGACTGCAAACTGAGGACCGGACACTGGGCCAGGCTCTGGCCTGAACTTAAAATGACGAATGACCACAAGACAAGAGAGCAGCAGAGTGAATCGGGATCAGAAGATGTGAACGGCCAGAATGGCAATAATACGATGCGAGTACGAAACGATAGCCTGGAAATGGCAAATGGTAAATGGCAAACGGCGATTCTCGGGAATTGAGATTGGGTTGAATTTTTATAATTGAGTTGAGCAGAATTTTAATCTCTTCTTTTGTTCTCCTGGTAGGTTCTTCGGTCCCCAAGGAGGAGATGGAGATGGAGCGCTGTACGCAGATAGGAAGGAAGTACGGAAGCAAATAAGTAAATGTGGATTTGTAAGGTCTTAATTGTAATGTTTATACCTACAAATGGAATCATTGGAATACCTGGACTATCCCATAAGAAACAACGCTGAGATTATGTGAAATATTCTTCTATTTGTAATAGCTTCGGATAACTCTATCAATATGTACTTATAGTACTCTTTTATGGTCCCTGTATGTGCTATATGTACATCTGTATAGGCCACACAGACTTAAGAAGCAATAGATGATGGATGGCAGCACTATATCATGAGCAAGTACAAGTACTAGGAGTATTTCCAAAGTTTTTGCAGTGTAATCGGTTGTAGTTGGTACGGTAAGGTTCGGCCGCCAACCATTTGCTTTTGGGTACAGTAAACTACCGGTATTGCTCTGAATTATTGACATCTGGTCCCATGCCACCAATCTCCTGACAGATTATGAGCACTTTGGGTGTTGTTGCTGCTGTTGAGGCAACCTTCTATTACGACGACTACACGGCAAAGGAATGTACGAGTGTATCTGTGCAAGTATCTACCCATAATGCAAGTGCAGACAAGTTCAGCCCCAACTTTAGCCCCAGCCAAATGCAATTTCACTGTCTGACCATCGATCCCTTCTGTCCAAAGCCGCATGAGGTGCACTATACCAATATGGAAGTTTTAGTTGACGTCGTCGTTACTGCTGCCTGCTGCTGCTGCCTGCTGCTGCTGCCTGCTGCCATCGTCAATCGTTGGAGCTGGAGAAGGAGAAGGAGGCTGCCGCTGCCGCTGCCGCTGCCGCTGCCGCTGCCGCTGCCATCGTATCAAGAGCGTGTAGCAAAATTCGTGCCGTGACCGCCCCTTTCAATTCTGTATTATCAGATTAGCTCTTTTCATAAGCTATTTGTTGTTGCTGTGTTGCAGTTGAAGCTCCAGCTTTTTTTTTTTTTTTTCTTTTGCTTTTTGCTCCTGCCTCAGTAATGCTATTGACCGCTAGCATTAAGTTACGATCGAGAGCTGGCTTAGGCATAGGCATAGACATGGCCAAAGATGCTCTACGATGATGACACTCCGATGCTCTCCGGCTGCTGGCCAGAACACATTGGGGGCTGTTCAAGAGAGTTGGGTTAACGTTCACTTCGTACCATACGACAGGTGCACTTAAAGAAACCCAAATAAAAAAAAAAACACAAAAAAAAAAGAGAAACATATAAGCAAATAAGAAAACAAATCGATGCCTGAAAAACGTTATCCCATAAAAGAACAGACTCTCGTGATGTACGGAGATATTTCCGTCATAAGGTCAACTATCTGCTGTACAAATCAGTGGGGCAAATTGTAGTCGGAGCTGGAGCCATAAAGAAGCTCTCTGTCCACCAAAAATCATCGAAAATGGGGTTGTCGAGAGAGTTTTTCCTGTGGCATGTGGAGGGTCATGGGGTTCTTGCACACTGGCTGCAAATGTTTTCTAATTGATAAGAATTGAGAGTACAGTATGTGGAAGGTAGCTCCATGAAAATATGAAATATTTCACACGTTTTTTTTATCAGATTTAGGACTTGCTTAGATGTCCATACTGTATTTCCTAATCAAAAACAAAAATCACTTTACTTTCTTGTCCTTTGAACATACTTTATTCTAAACGTTTTTCTTTTTTTTTCAAATATATTTAATGATAAATGTAGATGTATGTATTATTAGGTCAAACTTATGATCTATATATTTTATAGTTGTAAAAAAAAGAAGCATTAAATACTGTTTCACTGTAGCTCCAAATTGGGGACTTTTAAAAAGAGGAATACTGTTTGACTGTAGTTCCTAATTGTTCCCGTATATTGTAAATGGGATCTACTATACAGGGAAGTTGTTGTTTAGTCATTGATGTTTCTGCTGCTGTTGCGTTCTACGCCAGGGGGAAAGCTTGAGAGTTGGTGTCAATCGAAGGCATTAATTGGATATATATTGTAGGATATTCTCCCTGCGTCTAACGCCACAAGCATTCAATGGGTTGTCGCATCCACTTGTCGGCATAAGTACTTGGATATTGCTCCGGCTGCAACTGATGATGTTGCTGTTGCTGTTGCTGTTGCAAGTAATAATTGTGTTGCCGCTGTTGTTGCTGGTGATGTCGCTGATAGTAATTGCTGTTACCAGGTCGATGATGATGATGATGATGCTGCTGCTGCTGCTGCTGCTGATGGAAGTGCGATGATAGCGTCGTCTGCTGTCGATGCGCCTGCTGTGCCTGGGCCTGGGCCTGAGCCTGGGCCTGAGCCTGGGCCTGAGCCTGGGCCTGGGCCTGAGCCTGGGCCAGTGCCGCTGCTGCAGTTGCCGTTGCCTGATGGTAGTTCTGCATCATGATCGTATGATGCTGCTGCTGCCGTGCCGTGTCTGCAATGGGGAAATAGGCGGCATGCGGCTTGAACATGGAGTGGGCATAGAGCTGCATCTGCTGCTGGTAGGGATGAGCCGCCTTGGAGCGTCCTAGTAGATGCTGGCCGGCTGAGGCTGTGTGGCTGCGTCGCAGGCGACCCGTAGTCTCGCCAATGGTCAGATCCTCGGCATAGGGATCCAGTGCCCAGTAGTGGCCCCGTCCGGGATCGTCCAGGGCACGCGGCACCCGCACAAAGCACGGATTCAGGCTGAGGTTGTGCCGGATGGAGTTCTGCCAGACGCTCTTGTGGTTCTGGTAGTAGGCAAAGCTGTCGGCTATCCACTTACAGATCCCACTGAGGGTCAGTCGCTTCTCTGGGCTGCTGCGGATGGCCATCACGATGAGGGCGCTGTAGGTGAAGGCCGGCTTGCTGGCGTCCTTGTCACCGCCTATTGTGGGGCTGGTGGTGACACTGCCGCTGGACGAGTGCGAGTTCGAGTGGGTGTGGCTCTCATCGGAGGAGGCCTCCTCGGAGCTGTTGCACGAATGACTGGGGCTGGACGGCTGGAGGCAGTACTCCTCGCCCTTCTCCGAGAGCAGCGAGCGGATGGAGAAGCTGGACTGGAACACTTGTGGTCTTGTGGTCGTATCCATTTCGATGTGTCACTTGTCAGGATCGTCGTTGAACTGTGAGAGATTCGGCTCGACTGTAGCCTATATATATCTATATATGCCGACCCGAATCGCCATAGTTCGGGTCTAGGAAAAGCTGGGGGGATTACGGGTATATCCTGTGTGGCACAGATCTGCACAGATCTCACCTTTAATCGCCATGCAGGGCGCAGATCAATGAAAGCCATGGGATTCATTCATTGATCCACAATCTCCTTCGTTTCGTGGATTAACATTCTGGCCGAGCGCTTTCTAAATTGGATTAATTCTACCTGCTCCTCATCTGCATCCTCATCCCAATCCCAATCCCATCCTCCTCCCACCCGAACTCCCATCCTCTTTTGTGCCTGCCCAGATTTGCGCTGGCTCTCAATCCAGTTTCGTTAATCAACCCTCGCAAATATTTGTAAATTGTTCGCGCTTATACAACCCAATTACTCGGAGGAATATACAACGATCCGTGTTGAAATAAGAGAACTCCTAGGATCCTAAGTCAATCATAAGTTAAGAATTTACAATCATAAAGATTATTGCATATTTTCAATTCGGAATGAAATTTCTATGTTAATTTTTATGTAAAATATCTTGAAAGGGATTTGTTTAGATGTTTGGATTAGAATTAAAAATAAAATTTCATTGGAATGATATTTATTTAGTGAGATTTCATGATTTTTCACTCCTGTACTTTGATATGATTCGATTCTTTGGCAGGTTATAGATGAGGAATATCGTATTACAATCACCCACAAATTCCTTAATTTTAACTACTATCGAATACATATAGAAATCGCATCTGTGATTGACAAATTCCCATTTACATGGAAGGGACTTACGTTTTCAGCTCGGGGGATATTCCCAAAATGATTATTTTGCATGTCTTCTGGGCGGTGTGTGGGTGGGTCTGAGAGGCTTGTGCCCATAACAATCTAAACTAACGCTAAATATCGAGAATGTTTATCAAGGCCTGAGGCCGGGGCCGGGGCTGGGGCCGGGGCTGGGGCTTGAGTCGTCTGGGGACTGGGGTTTTTCGGATAGATACGAAAGTGTCCGTGGTCGCAGCAATATTTACGATGCGATTCAACGGTTGCGGTGGTAGACGTACTACGAGTAGACCCCGCTCTAACTAACAAATTAGTTGCAGTTGGCAGAAGTACATTATCAGTTTTTGACTGCCAACATTGCCACACCATGCCACGGCAGCCATACCCGTACCATGCCCCTGCCCCTGCCCCAGCCCCAGCCCCAGCACCAGACACAGTCACGCCCACCCCATAGGATTCAGTTTTGTTGCGACTGCATTTGCCCTGGGATCCTCCGCCCCACCCATCACCACGTGTGTGTGCTTGTGTGTGTAGCCTCCCGTACATGCCACCCGAATGCACATAGATACACCAAGCTCCATATCTATCCATCCATCTATCCGTAACGTACGTGTACGTGTGTGCCACCGACCGACCGACATTTACCTGCGCCGTAAGCCCAGGCGCTGGACTCCCTCCTGGCTCTATGTACGAGAGCCATTTACATGCATCCATCCGTCCATCCATCCATGTGGAAGAACCTGCCACATCGGCACCCCATTGTGTACATGGATGGGTCTTTGCTGGCTTCGACCTGCCTGCCACTGATGGGTGCACAAGCGATGGGTGGAAGTACGAGTATCGTTGTTCCAAAAATACAACAAGCTTGTGATTCCAATTACTGGCAGCATTATGGGGCCAAATGTCCTCTAAACCGAGAGACTGATATTCCAATTAGCAGCTAAACAAATATCCTTCCACTAGCCAATAGCGCACTAAAGCTGCAGCCTTTCGAATATATTTGTATTAAAGACTATCAAACAGTTCCAGATATTGCACTAGGAACATATTCCATTTAAATACTCGTTCGCCAAAGTCTGTGTATTTTGTTGTTGGATTCTGGGACCAACTCAGCGACGAAGGATAGCCGAAGGGAGCACCAGGAAAGAGCACCACGAATCCAAGGAAATACATATTATAAGACGAAATCGTATTTGATCTAAACATATTTTATATTCCAATTAATTTATACTCCAAAAATTAAATGAAATATATTGATTTTAACATAGAACTATGTTTTCATATAAAAAACCGAATACGAGTATTTAATTAAAACATTGGTGAGTTCGGCTTTGTCATTTATCTCTGAGTGTTGTATGCTCTTTTGGCACTTGAACGACTCTGAAACAAATGGCCAAAATCGGCTCTCGGGCTGGGGAAATGAATAACCTTTCATGATTAAATGCAGTTGTTATAACACTGTCTGGGAACACTGACAGCGAATCCTTTAAGAGAGACAAGAGAGATATATTGCTGCGTGAGGAGGCATCAATAATTGTGACAATTTCTCACTCCCCATGAGATGCCCCCATGGAACCCCATGGAACTAGGCGATTAATCAAATATTATATTGTAAAAGCTCTCAATATGACAAAAGTGGAATTAATGATATACTTGAATACCGATTCCGAAAAATCCTACCAAAAAAAAAAAAAACTAACAAGGGAAGAAGAAGGCAAAAAGGCATAAAGGAAAATGAAACCGAACGAAGTTGAAGTCTGAAAACAACAAATCATCAATTGACAAATCGATGCGCATCACTAAAAACTCATTATTACAATAACAGGACGCAGCAGCAGATCTTAGCCAGAAAAGACGGAGACGGAGAGCCCAGGAAAGGGCCAGCCAGTTGCCAGTTGCCAGTTGGCAGTTTCTTTATGGAATTTTCTCCCCTCCTGTTGGCCAGGGCAATGGTAACACAGCATCAACATAACCATCATCATGTCTGTCCCTCCATCTGTCTGTCAGTCCATCTGTCTGTCTGTCTGTCCGTTTGTCTTTCTGCTGGACTCACCCACCTCCATGCAGGGCATGAGGCATGAGGCATGGGGCATGAGGCAGTCAACGTTAACGCTGGGGTCTCAAAATCGTCGCATTCGTCATCGTCATATCAGCCGCTCATCTTGTAGTTGAGTGCGAGAACAGTGGTCATTATCTGTTCAGATTTTGTTGCCCTGTGTTGGACACAAAGGGCAGGCGGATACTCAGATACTCGGATACTACCTACTACATGGATATACCATATATATATGTATATGGGATCTATATATGTGTGGCTCTCTGTGCGACAACGGTGGAGAAACAATTTTGTAGTCCACTGCAATCATTGCCAGGATCAGGGCTCAGAGCGAAGAGTGGTCTGTGGACTGTGGACTGTGGACTGTCGAGTAGTGTAGTGTAGAGTGAAGTGGAGTGCAGTGGTGTGTGGTGTGGTGTGGTGTGGTGTGGTGTGTGGAGAGGCAAACTTAAATCCACTTTGCCTCATTCGTAATTTACCAGGTTAATGGCAAAAGGAGGGAACCCAAAACCGAAACAAGCTAAAGGCGACAGCCCCGGTCCCAGTACCGTCCAAAACGATGGCGAAAAACGAACGAAAAAAAAAAAAAAGAACGGCCAGGCGAAAAGAGGGAAGAGAAGAGGCTAACCAAACTAGACTGAACAATGGTTGGTCTCTAATCCATTCGATAAAAATGGCCCCAGCCTCGGACAGCTCATCTCAACTCATCTTAACTCGGTCTCCAGGTCCGTCCAGAGAATGTCCGAGTGCCGCCTGCCGCCTGCCGCCTGCCTGTTTGGGCTGGACTCGACTGTTGGCCTGTCCATCCATCTATCCATCGAGGGAGCAGGCGACCAAAAGACACATACGGCAACCAGCAACCAGCAAGAGGTAGAGCCAACAGCCAAGAGCCACAGCCACAGCCACAGCCTCAGCCAGTGTCAGAGTCGCAGTCGCAGTCCAAGTCAGAGCCACATATACATACATTATTCCAATTCTGATGGTCATCATCTTTATCATTAACTTTTTGCCATCGAAGATTATGCCCAGTCGCAGTCCCCAGTCCCCAGTCCCCAGTCGTGCCCTGTGCCCTGTCTGTGGTGTCCATGTGAGCGACAATGGCGCAGAGTGAATTAAAAATACAAAAATGAAAATAAATCATCATCAGAGACGCATGTCAAATTCATCTCTCGACTGCGTGTGTGTTGGATGGGGATGGCGGGATTGGGGGATTGGGGGATTGGGGGGGGACACAGACTGTGAGACCCTGCCTGAGATTGAGATTGAGGCGAAGACGAGCCAGAGACGTCTCCCCGGCCATGGTTGTTGAACAATGTCATTGGAAATGTAACATGATGAAAATAATTAAGGCGCTTGCTCAGGGCCAGGGCCCAGGAATGTGACCCACGAGTGCGGTCCAAATGCGATTTACATATCGCCATTCTCGTGGCTAATCGGTGAAAAACCCAACAGGGATGCATCGCACGATAATTCGATTACGATTGAAATTCAACGAGAAAGAAGTGGGAGGGATTTACCTGAAGATATGTATATATATACCTGAAGGGTAGGTACTTTTCCTACCGCTGAACGAATATTTTTAATGAATTTTAAGAGATATTATTGAATATTTGGTTCAACTAAAATCAAAGAAATATTTGATATTTACTAATCTTAGAAATACTTGTAACTTTATTTATAAGCTTTTATACATATATGTATGGATTGGGCAAATAAATTAAAAGTCAATAAATTATTAGAAATTATTTTCTAAAAATATTGATTCTCCATTGGCAAATAATTTCATTAACTGATCTGAAAACCTTTTAAAATAAGCAAAAGTTTACTTTTTCGGTATTGTTGATTTTTTGTATACTTTTCTGGTATATTTTTCCGATTTTAATATGAAAACCTATCATAAAGGATTGTCACAATAAAAGGTCTCACCTGTTTTCAAATGTGTGCTAAAATGTTTTATAAAATACTAAAGAAAGGAGCTGCAATTAATCCCTGCATGAATCCACAGAAAAATAGTTTTGCAAGAAGCAGAAAATGATTTATACCTTTAAGGTAGATTTAATATAAGCCAATTCCTATGATAGATACGACTAACCATTTAGAACCCATGCATCGAAGAGTTTCATCTTAAAGCTATTATCAGTCTTTAGTATTTTTACAGAATCATTTGAATTACGCGTGTACATCTCCAAAGATCAAGGCCCTTAAAACTTTAACAAAACTGTCAACTATATAGCATTTTAAATGCGTTTAAAGGGTAGGCCAATAAACCAAGATGCAAGCAACATAATGTGGAATAATCCCCAAAGTCGAAGACCAGTCGGACCTGCATCGAAATGTCTTGTTAAAAAGTGTCAAAGGAGGGCTATGTGGTAATTACCCAGCATCCAGCAGTAATCTTCGTCTGCCTCAGTGCCGAAGTGTGAAAAGAAATCGGCTTAGAGACGCGTCTCAGTAGCCAAAGAATCGGATACCCCGAGACACACAATTGGGCACAGACGGACAATGGGCCTCCAGGCCTGGACATGTAATCAATCAAAATTAGATGTGACTTAGGGCAGGGCAGTAGTGCATATTGTGACAAAAACGCTGGAGAAGTGGCAAACCGAATCGAAGCCATCGCAGAGGTCACAAAAGCCACAGTCCAGAGCCAGAGACACAGACCAAGTCAGAGCCAGAGCCAGAGCCAGAGCCCCATATTCAAACTCGAATTAAGACACCACACGCAGACACCAGATACTCGTACGAATGCGCCCCGTGGGGATGCGTTGACAAACCGTGGGGACCGGCGGACCGGCTGACCGGCGGACCGACGCGTTATGAAAGAGTTGTTGTCCCGAGTCATAACAGAGTCATTGCCGAAATCGCCCTGGATTCGGTGGGTACTCGCACTCGCTGGCAGTACTGCAGTAGGTTAGGCCTTGGCTCAGGCTTCATCCGTCTACCTGGTTATCCCAGATGCAGATAAAGCCCAGACCAGACCAGACCAGGCCTCTGCCAAACCAGCAATCAGTGGGCTTTAATAACAAGCTGGATCCAGGACCGACAGCAATTCCCATTCCCACAATCTGGCTGAGTGCAGGGTTTCGGTCTCTGAGGCGTGGATCGTGCCAGGCATTCAACATTATTGTCCATCGATCTTGACGCTCTGAATCTCTACTTATCAGCCATACAATCGCATGGCTTATGTGAGAGGAAAATATGTCAACCAAAGCGTTTCCAGAAAAGTGTATTCCTATTTGAAACCGTAAAGAATCCTACTAATTTTTCAATAATGAAATATACGAAACGATCTTTGAGATCTTCTACTTTTAAAAGGGTTCTTAATCGCGTCTTTCTAGAAGTGCTGCAATAAACTGCCTATCTATATATCGGAATGATATATCGAGAGAATAGATATAGAAGAAAAGTCTATCGATGTTTGGTGGTGGAAACCGATCCTAACCGATCTGTCACCATGATGGCAAGAAGACCGATACGAGTACTCGTATCTTTCGCTGTCGGAGGGGAGAGGGATCCCTCAATGGAATGACCTTGCGTAATAGCAGGTAGCCAAAGTAGAGGTGGCCATCAGAGACAATCAGAGGCACCACCGAATGACACAACAGAGAGAAAGAGAGAGAGAGAGAGAGAGGGAGAGAGAGGATCGTTAAAGTAAAAAGGATGGAAAGGCACAGAAAGAAAAAGAGTAAGTTCTCAGGTAACCAATGGATTGGTTCAAGTTAGTGATTGCAGAGTTTAATAGCCGCATTATTACAGCCAAACAGAGCCATGCAAAAACCATAAAAAATGAAACTCCTCGAAAAAAAAAACACACACACACACACAGCAAGGTACGGCAAGAAAGCCTACCAAAGCAAAGATCCCCAGCAAAACACAGAAAGCCACACAATATCCAGCGATATCCAGCAATATCCAGGCACCGTTCAAGTTCCAGTTATGCCCATAGTAAGTGCGCCTGCGCCCCGCCAGCAGCAGCCAGCAGCAGCCAGCAGCTCCATCAGGAGCCGAGCATAAAGAGGCTGTGGCTGTGGCTGGGGATGAGGATGAGGATGAGGAGGCCCCTCCAACATTAATGCTCTCCAAGTTAATGAATATTGTGTTTCATAGCCTGCCGCAGAAGGCTGAAAGTCGTCTTTTACAGCTTCCGACTGGAATCCGTTTTGCCCACTGAAAATAAACCGATAGAGTCCCAACTTTTTCGCCGCTTCGAGAGATGGAAGCTTGAAGCTTGAAGCTTTGGCAACGGTTTGGGTTTGGGTTTGGGTTTGGGTTTGGGTTTGCCAGCAAATGGATCGCCTGCGTCTGCGTCGCCAGGGAAGGTCGTGCACGCCATCAACAGATCACCACGACACACTTACGTCGCTGTAGCGCCGTCCATGCCGTACCATACCATACCATACCATAGCATACCCTCCGTATGCATCCCCAGCCGCAGATAGACAGAACCACACCGATCCAACGATCCACCGATCCAACGATCCACCGATCCACCAGGCAGAGTGAGCAAGTGTAGGCGTAATTGTTTTATGTTCGCTCGCTTCGCTACGCAAACTGTTTTTTTGAGGCCCCGTCTCTGTGGACTGGGACTCCGAGTGGGTCTGGGCCTGGGTCTGGGTCTGGGTCTGGGTCTGGTACTCGGTCTGAAGCTGAAGCTGAAGCTGAGGTTTTGGCTCTGCCTGTGTGGATGGTTATGTTATGGAGATGGAGATGGTTTCGGGAAAGCAACAACGACTCCAAACAAATATTACCAGAGTACGAGTACCAGTGCAATATCAAACGCTGACTGAAACTGCGGCTCATGTCATGGCTATGGCTGTGCGCTTCATCGTTCCAGAAGCAACATGCCTTTTAAATTGGCCGACTGCTCCGCCTACCACAGCCCACCAGCCTTTCAGTCATTCAGCCTCCATGCTGCTGCTTCTGCTGCTTCTGCTTATGGCTGCACTTGACTCTAAACTCCGCTTCCATCTGCCATCTCTGCCTAGGCTGGCAATGAGCGCATTTTCAATTTTATGCTAATTAGTTTGGATTTGCTTGGGAATGGCGTTGGAGGAGGAGCTGCAGCTGGAGCTGGAGCTGGCACAGGAGCACTGGAACAGTGGTTCGCTGTTTGCCGGGGTCTGGGGTCTTGAGTCCTGGGTCTTGGAGGTCTGGAGGTGTTGGCCAAGGTGCGACTGCCTGCAGTTGCCTGCAGTGGTAGTTGGGGCTAAACGCCTTCCAGCCATAATACAGCTAAATTAATGAATGATTGCACCCGTTAATAGCTCAAATCGAAAGGAATCAGATCTCGGATTGAATCGAATCGGATCGGATTAGAGTTCAAAGACAACTTGTCAAAGCACTCAACAAACAGCTTTGGAAAGCTATACTTGACCCGTTTTCGACTTATGATATTGCCTATTATATATCATAAACATTTTTGTGGGAACCATAGAGCCGTTCCAGCAGTTTCAGCCTAGAACAGACCCTAATACAGACGAGAGAGACCCAAAGTAATATCTATGTATAATAAACAAATATAAGAAAGTGATATTAAACCACAAAGAGTTAATGGTCGTGGTATTATATTATAAATTTTCCAATATGCTAAAATTAAAAGAAAATTTTGGCTCATCTCTGGCTTATCAAACTTTCGACTCTGCTGGCAATAATACCAGTAAAGTACTATACAACTTACTCTATATACTATATATATGTATCTCCTCTAGATCACAAAAAAAGACATTTTGAAACATAGCAATTATACAGCTGATAAGAACACATATTAAAGATTCTTTACTGGTTTTTCTGTAAGAGAAATCTATATTCTTCAAATTTCCTTATTAAGACACAAAAAGAATACTCCAGAAATAATGTACAGAATAAAATACCGCTATTTATTAGTATTTTCCCTAATATAATATTAATTATAATAAAGATATTTGCAATACCGGAGATTCATTGTCCCCCAGTTCTCTTCCAATGTTTGTGTCCTAAGGAATCGGATCTCCTTAGTAATTCCACGTGAATAAATTTCTGAGAAAAGATATACTCGTACATTTTAATAATATATGGGGAAGAAATTCAATCATATCCTTGTGTGCCACTCAACTACAGCGATTAAATGGGAATTAATTGATTTTTTCAGAATGTTCTAAAATGTGTTTTATTTTAAACTACATTTTTAAGATATCAAGATAGTAATGATAGTAATAGTAATATAGTAATATGATGGTATATGATAGTATTATATCAATATCATTAGAGATAAGCCCCTCCAAGAACTGATTTCCTACCTACTAATCGAATACTTACAAAACTTACCAAGGTATTTGTAAGGATATTTCAAAAATGGGAAACGCTGAAGAATATTTCAATTAAATGATCGAAAAAAAGAGCTCTAAGAGATATGAAGGGATTCGATAGAAACGATAGAAAACCAAATATGTAGAAAGAAATGTGTGACAGAAGGCAAGTCGGATATGGCTAGATAGAAATATAATGAAATATGTTGGAATATATATGGGAAGGCTGGAATGTAATGGATACTACACACAGTAGCTGGTAGCTTCTGTTTTTCTGTCCCTGGGCACGTATTCCTGTGGGATGGGAGATGATGCTGGGATGAGACCTTGGCATTGGGCCCCAGAACGGCAATAACATCAATTTCCTGTTAATGTCCATATTGTGCCTCTCGATACACGGGGGTACAGGGCAACAACAACAACAGCAACGGCAAAGGCAAAAATTTAATTGAACTCAATGCAAATTATGGTGAAGAGAATTTTCCCACAGATTGCCAAAGGTTTTAACGATACTTTTTCTCTCGCATCTTATGGACGTAATGAGCCTTAAAGTCAAACGTAGACCTGACAGCTACCAATGGCTTAAACGTAGCACAGAAGCTCTGCAACTAACCACAAATCACAATAACACCACACCACATCACATCATACCACAGCATGGGCTTGGACCTCAACCTGAGCCCGAGTCTGAGCCTGAGCCTGAGCCTGGGCCTCGACCTAACTGAGAATATGGGAAGAGTCGAGGCAACGCATAATCATTATCACTCAAATTGGGGGCCCCTCTCAATTGGTCGGCCGGCATACGATACGATGCGATATGTATGCATACATCCCCACAGATCCCCCCAGACGATGATGCCACGCCAGACCAAGACCAAGACCAATTATGTGGCGAAAGCCAAAGCCAATGCCAAACCCAAACCCAAAACTGAAAACTGAAAACTCAAAGCCAAAACCCAAAGCCAAAGCCAAAGCCAAAGCCGAAGCCAAAAGTCGAGACCAAACTCCTGACTTCTGAAATGATCAGGCGTATGCATATGAGCCCAGACCCAGGTCCAGGTCCATGTCCAGGCCCAGGCCCAGGCCCGAACCTGAGCCAGAGAGAGCCTTGATGGGATGCGCCGGCACTTAAACGGTCTACTAGCATGAAATGGGCTGGTCCCGAGCCATCTCCCCATCGAAATCCCAATTCGAGTACCGTAACTTAAGCCCCTGAATTAAGTCGCAGTCAAAGCCAAAGCCACAAAGCCCAGAGTACGTACATTTTTCAGCTCAATCGATCGACGGATCGATCTACCACTTGCCACAGAGATTGCCAGTTAGGCGATCAGAGGGCCATCGCCGAGATCCTCTCTCTTTCTCTCTCTGGGGGATGGACACATCACATCCCAACCCCATCCCCATCCTCATGCATGGTGGACTGCAAGCTCGGAGCTCTGTGTTAACGCAAATTGTATGCCCCAAGCAAATTAATCGGCGATCCGTGTGTACTTATACTCGCTGAAACAGTTCTCACACTGATCCCCACTCACAGTCGCAGTCGCAGTGGCAGTGCGAGTGATGGGTGGTCAGCCCCAACACCAAAAACCATTGCTAATCAATTAAATCAATCTCCCTACCGGGAGGCATGCGACAATTTCCAAGACCCTTCATTATCTATTGGAAATTTCATATGTCATGTCTTCATATCCTTTGTCTGAAAATCATTTCTTCGAGAGCAGGAATGTTTTTCGCAATCCGGACATTCATTTTGATAATCTAGAAATTATCTGGGAAACATTTGAATAGAGAAGGCACTTCAAGATTGATCTGTTTTACCTTTAGGAATATTATTAAGAATATCAAAGCTATAGCCAGCAAAACAGGGATACCTTTCTTCGTATGATTCGGATTACATCAAAGTGCCTATTCTATACATAATTTATGTGGAATAAACGGCGAACTCATTAAGAAACTGATGCACATCGATTTGAATAGTCATTAACCTAATATTGTTTTAAAAAAATTAATTTTCATTCGAATATTTATAAAATTGTTTATTGGTAGTGATAGTCTACAAGCTTAACTAACACAATTGTTATTATAAATATGATTTATACAATTTATAAAACACCAAAACAGGTCTTCCTGCCTTTTCCCCAATGCACATTTACGTATGTATTGATTTAGAGGGCATGAATCCACAGTATTCAAAAAATCACAGCTATGTTTTGATCAATACGAATCCTGCCTTCAGTCAGATTCGAATCGCCTCGAATCCCTGCCCTAGCCAAGACAAGAACCACGCAACTTACGCTAGCGTCCTCTATGGGATGGGAAATGATCATGCTTAAAAGCGGTGACACAAACCAGCGCAAACTTTAAGCTCTATGAGGTTTAGTTTTTTGCTAAAAGTTTGTATTCTTTATTCTTGTTTTGTGTGAAAATATTATTTATAATTTACTTAAATACTGCAGTCAAATTGCTGAATTTAGAGAATATTGGATCATTTTTGCCAGGGATCCGCGCGTAACAGCCTTCTGCTGGTGTCACACGAGCCACTTGACGGTGCAGTAATTGCTTCACCTCTTCTAAGATGCAGTCATTGCATTTCAACCATTTATTTACTGAGGTTTGCAATCCTCGGGCCGACAAATATGCGACTTTTGCAGAGGCAGAGCTGCGAAAATGCATTTTACAGACGGAAGGTCGGTATTCGACTCCTCTCTCAGTTTTCACCCGCTTATCACACGCCCTTTTTATTCATTTTTTATATACATAGGTACATAGTTTTGGTTATTCCAACGTGCATACTATGAAAGAACACTTATGTATGTTTTTGTGTAAAAGCTAAAGAAGCGCAGTGCATTTCGACAACAAATCGCGTCGTTCCAAACTTGCGAAGTCAGCAATGGAAGAATCCGTGGCTGGGCCCCATCCAGAATTAGCTTGAGCCCTGTGCAGCGCATTTAATTCGAGCCTAGCATATGGACATATGTATGCGCGACGAATGACCGGCGGCTCCCGGGTGCAAGTTGCTGACGGTGATTTCTGCCTGCCTTTCTTGTAATAAAACGGCAGTTCACATTCGAAAAGGAAGCAGTTCGGAGTGTTCAGGCAGACAGTATAACCACAAATAGTATAAGTGTGCGCCCAGTTTGTTAAAACCCCGCGAGGTACACGTGAATACACCGGAAACACCCACCCACAACCCGACACCGTCCAATAGATTAGAAACACAGTACACAGCAGAGGTAAGGGTAAGTTTCTCCCCATACACTCCTTAACCGTGATGTAGTTTCAGCGGCAAAACCTGACCCCACTGATGTGATACGCTCCGTGCCCCAACCTGCCAAGCCTGAAATAAGTTCATTACAAGGTTTTCCTATACTTTTTGTGCATTTACTTCGATTCTTTTAACGCTTCTTGCGCCTCGTCTTCTTGTGGGTTTTGTGGCGCTGCAAGCTGACTTGCGATTTCCAAGGCTGCGCCTGCGCCTCGTTTTGCCACGTGCACCCACCTCCTCCTCCTGCAGCTGCAAGCCACTGATTTCTCGATATTTTTTTGTGCAGCCTGCGAAGCGTTTGACCAGAAATTGCGCTTAAAAAACAAGTTGCTGAAGAAAAAGAAAAAGAGTAAGTCTATTGAATATACGGCTCGCACACAGATCAATCCAGTGACGAAAATGGACAGCCAGGAAAGCCGCGCAACCTCTTCGTCCGCCGCTAAGAGACGCCACAGCTCCAAGCCAAAGCCGGTGCACGTCTTCGGCGACCAAGTCTTGAAGGACTTGGGCAGTCTCTGCATGAACGAGCTCTACTCGGATGTGTCGTTCTTTGTGGAGGAGCATTGCCTGCCGGCGCACCGTCTGATACTAGCAACGCGCAGCGAGTACTTCCGCGCCCTGCTCTTCGGTGGCATGTTCGAGTCAACGGAACAAAAGGTGCGACTGGAGGCGCCGCTGGATGCATTCAAGGTAATCCTCGGCTATCTTTACTCGGGCACTCTTGCTGTATCCGCACTGGACGTGGATGCAACCTCCAAAGTGCTTGGTTTGGCAAGTTTGTATATCTTGCCAGAAGTCGAATTGGCCCTAGCCAAACATCTGCAGAATAATCTGTCCATCAGCAACACGTGCATGATCCTGGATACAGCTCGTAAATTCAATCTTGCAGAGCTGACCATGAAATGCCTCAAGTTCATGGACAAAAATGCACCCCAAGTTCTGAAACACCAGTCCTTCCAAATGTTGTCCAAGGAATCACTGGAAGAAGTCCTGCGACGGGACACATTGATTGAACACGAAATCAATGTCTTTCAATCCGTACTCAAATGGAGTCGCCACAATCAGGGCGTGGACATTAAATCGGTGCTCTCGCTTGTACGTCTCTCTCTCATTAGTGTCGAAGACCTGGTGCGTGTGGTGCGTCCCTCTGGGATCGTCGAGTCCTTAAAAATACTCGACGCCATCGAGAAACCGATAATCACGTCGAAATTGCCCTATCGTGCCCACGTGTCTCCAGGAGTGGATGTGGCCTTCCATTTAGGGAGCGGTTTTGGTGTCAACCAAAATGAGATCGTTATTAAGCTGAGCTTCTGGTGCATAATCAATAACATCTCTATCGTAGGTATTCAAAATACACTATATAAACTATATACTAAAAACACGTCCAACTGCACCGTGGAGGTCTCTTGCGACATGATCCACTGGGAAGACGGGGGAAATGTAGCATTATCCGCACCCACGCAGCAGGATATCCGCTTCGCCCGCAGGCCTGTTCGCTTCATTCGGATCGTCCATCCAGAGAGTGGACGAAAGGATATTTTAAATGATGTGCTGCTCAAAGCCATTCTAAATAACACCATTCCCTAGACGCATAATCATAGAAAATTGCCATATCTGCAAGATTGCCGTATCTGGATCAAATCTGATTATTTTTATAGCCAGAATGAACAAATCAATTCAGGCTCTTCCTCATTTCCTGTCTGTCACACTCTTCCTGGTGCAGTGTGCGCCCCCTGGCGGAGGGGAGACGTACTGACCGAGTATCGGGAAATAAATGTAGAGTCGCGGCTGTAGCAGCGACTCAACGTTCCTGCTCGTTTTTTTTTTTACAATTTCATCTTTTCGGCGGCAACGGCTATATAAACACCCATGAAAATTCAGAAACTTGAGGAATATGTTTATCTTCTTTCAGAGACAAGAATATATTTCGGGATCAAAATATATATAGAGAAACCCAATAAAATCCATGAATGAGTAAACAAATTTCAATCTGAGAAAAAGTCATTATTAATTAGGTTTTACAGCAGCTTGGAAAACAACATTTTAAAAGGGTATGCAAATTTTCATCACCATCGAACGTCAACACCATCAACAGTATGACGTAGCATTCCGAACACAATTTCATTCCGTAGCAACTGTGTATTTACAGCGTAGTTAACATGTAAAAAAAAAAAATTTTGTAATCCTTATTTTATAAATAATGCAATAAAAAGAAGCACTTAAAATTAACCAATCTTGTAGAAAAATAATTCATCAATCGTATAAAAGTATGTGTTCAGTGCTGAGAGTCCCAGCTAGCTAGTAACATTCAACCGAATATAAAAATCAAGAAATATGATTCTGACCATGGACAGAGAACGATTAACCCATTATCGACACGTGGGTATTTAGGTACATACACGAATATTATAAATCTATACATTTTCAGCGCAATTCTGGTGAAAAATAAGGTGGACATTTGTAGGAGGATGGATAGGATGGATTTACAAGAAGAATAAACAACCAGTATTATTTTCCGCTGTTTAACTTATTTTGCTTACCTGCTTAAATAGAGTGGGATTAAGTGGGTTAAGTTCGCTTTTTCTATCGGTATATTTACAGTATATTTTTGAAATGAGAAGGTATATTTCGATATATTTTTGAGGGTCAGACGGTATGTTCTATCGACAACTCCCCGGTCACACTGCCGAATACTCAAATGTTTTCCAACTTTTGAACTGCGCGGTTCTGGGGTGGTCGTGTAACGTGCGAGCGCTGCGTTTAAATTTCTAAGTGTCTTGTTTTCAGTTTTTGCGTGTTTCGTTTGTTTGTTTGCATTTAGTTATTGTGTGTTTACAAGTGTTTGAAATACATGCAGACATATTCGTGGCGAGCGGACGTGCTTTTGTTGTATTTTTTTTTACCCGCCGTTTTTCATCGTATAGTGCGCGCGTAGTAAATTGTCTTTACTATTGTTTTTTATAATTACCGGAGAAGCGGAGCGGTTGACTGCTTTTTGCAATCTAGCAGTCAAGGAGAGCGTACGAGAGAGAGAGAGAGGTACAATAGGTTTTTTTTAACGTGCCTACGGTTTAAGTTAATGGTCGTTTACGGCGAAATTAATAACACTACAACAACCACCAAAAAACGAGCCTCTGTTGAATGCGTGTAAGAGTGTATCTGTGTGTGTGTGTGGTGATAATATCTGTGTGTCGGCATAACCAAGAATTGGAGTTTTTCTACGAGACCAACCAACTCGGGATGTTCTTATTGGCATTTGTCTCTGGTTGGGTTTGCCGGTGAATGAACCCCAGTACCAGCGCTTACCCTGCCCCGTGTAGCCATAGCCCGTACCCCGAACCCCTCGCCCACTGCCGGAGAACGGCATTAACAAAACAGAGCTGTTCTGCGGCGGCCTCAAAATGGTGGTTTGTGGGAGAGGGAGACACTCAAAAACATTTTCGAATTATTAAACCAACTGTGCGCAACGGCATACTAAAGCCGCTGCAATAACAATAACGGTAACAAAGGCAAACGAAGAAAGCCAAACCAAAAGCAGAGCAGAAGGAAAGAGGTGCAGGGAGCAGGGAGCAGAGCGGAAGAGTGTGGGCAGCAGCGCTACAGCAGCCAGAGCAAAGCGGTGCACAGAGTAGAGGCAGAGCGGAAAAAGCAATGACTTTCAGGGGGTAGAAGGGAGAACCGAGGAGGATAGACAGCAGCAGCCAAAGCAAAGCGGTACAGAGCAGAGCAGCGATGCAGCAGCAGCAGCAGCAGCAAAGCCATGCCTGGAGTGGAGCGGAAGAGATTAGGCAGCGCTGCAACAGCAAAATCAAAGCCATATAGGGAGAAGAGCGGAAGAGAATAGAGCAGAGCAGCGCTGTACCAGCTCTGCAGCAGCAACGCCGGCTGCAATTTAATGTCTTTCACAGTTGCTTTCGACACCCTGGCACTCGTAAAATACTAGGGTATATGCAGCAGGAAGCGGGAAGCGATTTTTGCTCTGTGTTTTTCTACCGATGCACCCAATATTATTTCCGAGCGAATAATAATTTCAGAATTAGGAGTACAAGACCTATGACATCTGTAGTTTCCAAGGGTTAAAGTCCATAGGTCCGTGGGTGTCCAGTGAGTAACGGGTATCGTTTCGTCTAGACTCTCAGTTATATAGTTATAGCGTTCTCTCTCTAGTTCTTGTTGTTATTCTCCCAATGCATCTTCCGCTGCTTTCCAAGTGCATACATGTACGACTGTGCATATGAGTGTGTGTGTGTGTGTGTGTGTTTGAGAGTGTTTGCTGTGCTTGGGTTTTTCCAGCCTCTCTCAATCTCACACCATAGTGTGTCACTGCTTGGAATTCAAATTAGAATTGGAGCGGATCCACTGTGTTTGTGTTTGCGTTTGTGTGCGCTCGCCAAGATAATTGTTGCTATCTTATCAGAGAGAGGTTTAATCTTTTTGCAATCTGCTGCTGCTGCTGCTGCTGCTGGCAGGCCCCAACAGCTGCCTATTTAGCCAACTAACTAACTGCCTTTTCTAAATATATTCAACAAATATGGATAAAATATACTATAGATACCTGTATGTATGTATGTACTAGATGTATGTGCATGTGCGAACTGGTGCTTAGTCAGACGGGGGCCATGTACTCGTATATTAGCTGTCTTCAAGGCGCGTTTTTCGGCGTGGCATAACGATGACGTTGCCCAGCCTGACACCCGATACCCCCTTAACCCATAACCCATACCGGTTTAAGGATTCTTCCACATAAAAACATACACACATACAGACACTGGCAAAGGGTGTGCCGAAAAAAAGCTTGTGCACTTCCCATGTATTTGTTTGCCGTGAGTCGTCTTAAAGCGTCTTATGTCTGGAAAGACAAGCCATACACAACAGGCCTAAGCATGTATGTGTGTGTGTACATACATACATACAGATGAGGGCAACATAATAGTGGTCCTACCCAGGGTTGGTATGGTATGTGTGTATGGGATGGGAATAACAGTTCTCTATCCATATCAAGCTAAGAATTTGCAATACGATCAAATTTTCGCTTGGGATTGGAAAATGTCTTAAAACTTGTTAAGGAAACATGTATGAAAATACTCTGTGTCTGTTTGAGAGGTTAAACCCTAAGATTGCATGACTAATGAGTGGTATATATGTTTCTGTAAATATTTGCTCAGATGTCAGAGACACTTAACATCTTCGCCGCAGCTGTGAATATGCGAGTATCTTCCCAGAAGTTTGTACTGACACATACAAATGTTTTCGGTTTTCGTACACAGCTGTTCACACACACACACACACACACACACATCCACCGTGATCGTGATCGGTTATCACACATTGTCAAGGTGAATCTGCTGTGTAGGTGTGATGGCTTTTTGTAATGTGCTAATACACGCAGCACAGTCGAAATGTTATAACGAAATATGTATCATGATATATGACTGTATGGAACCGAAAGCCCCCGCCAAGCAGCAGCAACCTCCAATCACACACAAACACACACACACACACACACACACATACTAGTGCTTGCAAACACGTGAAAAAGACCCTCACATGCCAGTGTAATCTCCATTCCATACTATTCCATTTCCAAATTGAATATCGCTATGTACTCGAGTACAACACACTGACGTGTGCAGCTCTGCCCCACTAAATGCTACAGTAAAAGCTCTCTTTGGGGGGCGGATGGCGATCGATCTCTACAGAGAGCCCTGTAGAGCCCAGCGAGCCTTCACTGTACCCAAATATTGTTCTTTTGTTGTTGTTGTAATTATGGAAATGTGAACAAAGTCTAACTGCCGGAAAAGTCACACACAGCGTTTTTGTTGCTTTCATTTGTGCGAATACGATTACGTTTAATTTTTTGGGTGGGCTGTGCAGTGGGGGGGGGGGGGGGGAAAGGTCTCTCTTCCTTTGCCCCGTTTCGTGTTACTTCGGAAAACTTGCGCAACATTTTACGGCGAAGCGGTACATCAACCCCAGGGCCCCGCCCAGCGGCAATGCAGAGTGAGAGAGGGAGAGAGGGGTGCAGTTCGCTTAGCCGACAACCGGCAGCCGGCTGCTGTAAACGCAATCAAATCAAATGTCAATCGTCAGCGGCCAACGGCAACGGCAGCCCCACCGCAGAGGCCAGACAGGGAGACAGCCACCGGTCTCCGTCTCCGTCTCCGTCTCCGACTCCGATGTCATAAAACTGTTTGTGCAAGCATCTGTGTAATAATTGCAACTGAATTTCCCCCCAGCAAGCGGTACGAGTACGAGTACGAGTAGTTGCTCCACTGAACAGCAGCAGCACCGAATCACACCACACACTCGACACGAGAGTGAGGAGGGCGACCCCTCCAGGGAGTAGGGTTGAGTTCGGACGGTCGAGTGGTTGGTTGGTTGGCTGGCTGTTTGGTAGGTTAGTAGTTCACCTGTTGATTCCAGACCGCAGCTCGGGCCTCGTCTCTGGTAATTCGATACACATAAACCCGTAACTGTACCCGTACCTACCCACAAATGTACTTATCATCAGCATTTGAGCGATAAATTTGTGGCAAATTAATGTACGATGTACGACCATGAGAAAAACAATAGATCGCACAGAAAATATGTAAATTTCTCCACTCTCCACAGACTACCATTAACTATTTGTAAATTCCCCTTTTGTATCTATTCAATTTCAATGTGCGTGACATTAATAATGGTGTACAAGTTTTCAAGTTTAAATATGAATAAGACCTTTGGAAATATGTATAAGAGTATTAAGAATCTGAATAATTGCTTGTAATACAATTCGAAAAACAATAAAACAAATCCATCTAACTACATCTTTAATGGTAGATATAAGGTAGATATTGTAGATACATATAAGAGTGCCTGCTTTATAGCAGCGGCGGGCATGCTTTTGTAACGTACTCATGCACACGCCATCTATGTTGTTTGCTGATATTCTCGGGGATCAATCTACCGCGGGATGTCCCTGTACATCTATCTCTATCCAGTATCGTTTTGGGTGAAAAAATATCCTCTAAAGATATAAAGAGAGAGTAAAATATATCCAAATGAGATCAGGTATTCCCTGATGGCAGGCACCACTATTATTTCTACCTCCATTGTGCCACAAACACATACATACGTATATGTGTATATTCGCTGGAGTTTTAACGGTGCTTTTGCAACATTGTAGATACCCTCGTATCTGTATATGTATCTGTATCTGTAGCTATGTGTGTGTGTGTGTACACTTCTGGTGCTTCCAGGCATTGCACAATCTCCACAAAACAGCACAGATACTCGCAATCGTACCCGTACGACTCGTGAGTTATCCATGAAATGAAACACAAGAAAGACTCCCCGACTCCAAGCCCCCGACTTCTTCTGCAACTTCTTTTTGGGGCCTCCATGGAACGACGCGGCGTACAACAAACGCTTTTCCATCTGAGGCAAGCGAGTGACGTCATGCGGTGTATGCGCTATATGATGCACGATTGAGCGAACGGTGGATACAGTGGACGCGCGATGACGTGTACCACTCACATCGCATCGAAACACACAGGTTACAATCAGTGGCAGTGCCGCCGCGGGACCGGACCCGGACCCGGGCGGCCATTTATGGTGCGATTGTTAAAATCAATCAATATCGCCGCATCGTATGGCACCCGGGGACTCAGACTCGGACTGGGACTGGGACTGGGACTGGGACTGGCGCACTAAGCATTTGATGAAGGCAACCTCCCCAGTCGCTCAGTCGCTCAGCCGCTGCTCAGATTTATAGTCTAGTAAAACTGAACCCAGATAGTGCAAAAAAAAACTGTTTGACATACCCGTGATGGGCTTTGACAGCAGACATAAACAGTGAACGCTTGATAAGGCTCATTAGTTATGGCCAATGATTTCTCAAGATCATTATGGCAGGAGCAATCTTTAATGGCAGGTACTTCAAAGATATTTTTGCCCTATCGAACAGAAAGAACTCCCAATATTTATGAAATATTGTAGGAACAAATGTAGATATAGAAACGTGGTAGAAATCGCAGCCAGTGTCCACTGTATTACACCGCTGTGAACAAGCCTGGGCATCGATAGGAATTTTATGGGTCAATGGGGGCAACTATTGTTGCGACGTCATCTTCCATCAATTAATTGTGTGGAATGGAAAACCGTAAACTACTGAGCTGAAAAAAAACTGAAAAACTTAATGTTTAAATTTTCAAATTGATGATCGGAATGGGGGCCCCCAGATTAGCCAAAGGTCAGTCCCAGGCGTGGATGAGCGGAACGAGGAGGAGGAGCGGCCACTCCTCAATTGGTCCGAAACCAAAACCAAAACCAAACCAAAACCATTCTTTGCCACTGCCACGCGCACATTTGACGTATTAAGTGAACAATTAAAGATTCATTAGATTGCACAGATTGCCCCGGAGGAGGCCCAGGCCCCGGAGCGCCATGCCCTGGGCACATGCATATCATTATATAAATATAAATACGAGACTATACTCGTAAATATCATCTCTGGCATTTCTCGTACGCACATTTCTCGTAAATAAAAACAAACACTTGAGCCGGCTGGACCGACGGACGGACTCCATCCCATCCATCCGCCTGATCTCATCTCCTCGCTCTACCACAAAACTTCTCCCCACCCCCCCCTCCTCCTCATCGAGATCAAATAAAACGGGCAAATGCAAAGGCAAACACAGGGCGATAGCCACAAACGAGTGTTGCCTCGACTTTGGGATACTCAGAAACCACAAACCCAAAAAAATGCGAGATTCTACTCTAAGGAAAATGTATTAGGAATGTATGAAAGGAAACATAATGCGTAGTAATAATGAGATCCCTGTCCAATATACCCTCAAACTCTGCACAAATTACAGAAGGGTATGAAAGCCACCACGGAAGATACTCGTACTCCAGCCGTAAGGCCCGAGCTAAAGAAGTCAAAGACGGAGCCCTGAGGCTCTTCATTCAAGCTGATATTTGAGTACACACAACACACAGATACATATTTACCATAGATTTGTATACTATAGTTTCTGTATGGAGAGATCTCTGTTCCGTAAGTGTTGCGCAATTAATTATGCGAGGAGCGGAGCAGGGCGGAGCGGGTACTACAAACTACGTTGTGCGTGCCTGCGTGCGTACAACTTCTCCAGCAGTCCGATCTGAAACCAGAGTCAGAGCCACATAAAAAGCCCAAATAAAAATGACCAAAACACAAAACACAAAACCCAATGCCAGAGCCACTGGTCAAGAGTGGCGTCACGAAGCACCGAAAATTGCGCCAGCACTTTACGACTACGAGTACGAGTACGAGTATGTCTGGTCTGGGGATCGTTTGAAGCATCCGCATACTCGTACACACAAGTACACGCTTTGTACTCCACGTCCGTTCTTCGGTTTACGTTCTACGTTCTACGTTCTACGTTCTGTGGCAAGTCGCGACTCGAGCACAACACACCACACTCTTGACCCAACCTGTTTGCCAGGTTCTAAAGTTCAAGTCGAGCACTAAAACTGAATTGAATTGACCAAAATAAAATGGTCTTGGGCTAGCCTCCCTCCATCCTCCAAGAAAGAAAGAACAGACTTTGAAAGAGTTTTCGATGGTGCGGGGTGGCCGTTCCCTAGCAATAGATGGATATCGTTTGGAGTGCTGCTTTGAAGGACCTTTAGATGTCGGAATTTGCCATCATCAGGTGTTTTATTTGCGTCTTATTTGGACAATATTTTACTGCCACTTAGCCTAAATAGTGGAATTGCCTTTAATGTGTGTACGCCTAGGCATTAAGCTGCTAAGCTGTGCTGTCCACTGAATACTAATCAAATACATCCACTGGCATGACTAAATTGTAAATTAAATAAAGCTGATGCCTGGGGGATCTCAGATGATTTTCGTTAGGAGTACGACGATATTAATGGGGTTTCCAGAAAGAACAAGGCCAGAATTGTGGAAAACTCTTCAAGTAAAGCTCCTTTACATTCATTGGGATTCCATATTAGTTCTTCAAGCCTTCGGTAGTTGCTATCGGATCTAATCAGATCTTACAATAGACCCGATGGGTTTTACATATCATATGTACAGTACTTCCCATAACCATTTAATGGCCCATTGTTGCCGGCTTTTGTTTCGGCTCTTGACTTATCCAAGTGCCGCCGCTGCTCGTGGGGAGAGAGAGAGAGCACCTTAATAGAATTGATCAACTCAATTCCCGAGTGAAAATTCCCGAGTCGTAGATACATATCTGGCGGGCATATGTACGGTACTGGGGTAAGATACGAATAGAGCGCAATAGTACGGGCATCGGTACTGCCTGTGTTGTTGCTGTTGTCTGCCTTTATTGAGGTCGATTGTTCATTTATCGTCAATGTCAGTCATCAGTTGGGCTGCGTGCTGCGTGCTGTGTGCCGCCGCGTGTGTTTTGTTGTTTTTACACATTCCCCTTTTGTTTACGCGTTTAAGGCGTTCAATTACAAGACGCAGCCATAGCCTGGCCGGCCCTGGAGTTTCCCAATTCCAAACCAAATCCCAACCAGCTGGGAGTCTATCGATTGCCCAAACTCCCAAACTCCCAGCCTGCTGCATCCTCCATCCTCCATCTGCATGAGTCATGGCCTGCTGGGTCCTCTGGACATTTGTCGCAGCTCATCTGCAAGATGCGCCCATAAACAACCAACCGTCTGGTCTGGTCTGGTCTCGTCTGGTCTGGTCTGGTCATTGACCCTATGACGTCCGAGTCATGCGCCAAAATATTCACACACAAACACCACATAGCCCCAGACAAAGGACCCAACGTATCTGATAGAAGTCTGGCCAAAAAGAATGATTCACATCGATTTGGAACGGTTTCAAAAAGATTAACAAAATGCCTCGGAAATATAAATCAAGCACTTAATCGATGAGCCCCGCAACACAAAGAATACTCAATAATTGTAGATCTTTTGGTATGCCACCCACTGTAGGGAAGAGCCAAACAGATCTCAAGAAGAGAACTTGTGATTTTCCCACAAATTTGTGAAACCCAAACAAGACCAAAATATATACAAACTAAGACTCTAAACGAGAGCGAAAGTGGAGTGGAAGAACTTTCCATAAACATTTGGTTTTGAGAGGAATTTCGAACAAAGAAATTACCTAAAATTTAGAGAGAGCACAAGAGGCAATCCTTTAGATTTGGATCAAGGGAATAATAAAAGCGGAGAAGTAAGAGCTCTACAGATTGATCGGTATTAGATATTGGTAAAGGATATGGTGGGCACGGATTTCCCTGGGCAATAAAATTAGGTACCATTTTGAATGCCTTTTGTTTTTGATTGGAATTGTGCCTTGTGTGCCGTGTGGCACATGGCATATCGAATGGATTGGGACTGCAGCGAAAGCGAAACGCAATGAAAATTTTTCCAATAATCCAAGAACTTTCTCCGTAGAGTCGTTTTGTCCGGGGTTCCGGGGGATGGTTTGGCCTTCCAGCTGTTGGGGGGTGGTTGCTAGTTCTACGGGTGGCCGACGGTGACGGTGACCCCCGCCAGGCTATGGCTACCCCCAGAGAACCCAGAGAAAACAGAAGGGTGGTGCCATATAGTTTCTGCCGACGGTTCACGGTCGGACTGGCTCTGCAACACCTGCCCTCGCAACGGCCCAAAAGCATTGTTTGTTTTTCTCGAGATTCTCGAATCTATGCAAAAATTATTATAATAATAATCGCATGCAAGCGAGAGAGCAGATTAGCGATGGATTAGCACACGGGCACAAATGTGGCACAACCATAATGGGAGGGGCAGTGGGGTGGGGGTGGGAGTGGGAGTGGGTGTGGGAGGCAGGGCGGGTCGGGTCGGGTCTTTGTGCAATTTGCAATTTAGCGTCGATTTCATGAGGCGAGCTCTAAATGCGCCACTGTCCGTGGATCCAAGGTGCACTAGATACTGGACACAGAGGCGTAGGCCATGAGCGAGGGGGAAGCCCCCAAAAAAATTGTCCTAAAAAGAATAGAAACACAGCCAAAAATTAAACAGAACTCACTTTGATTTAAACATAAATATACAAAACTTATTTTTAATTTCTGGAAAAACATTTAATCGAAATCCGAAATATATTTATTTTGGCATGAAATATATTTAGATTTATTTTTTGTTTTAATGCATAATTTATTAATCAATATAGGGGTTAACCAAAGTCCCAGGCTTGTTCTGGAGAGCTACAGCCATGATTCCTTGCGAGTATTCCCCCTCGGGGACGCCCCTGTCTAGATTTTAAAAAAAAACGCGCAAAACGGGGCCCCCCGGTTATGCAAATTGGATGTTTGTGCACTTAGAAATGCAGCAAACCGGTTTAAGTCGTCTCCCGGCCGCTGTCCCATCCCCCCGCCATCAGGGGCTGCTCTCTGACCCACATTCTATGTAGAGTGTCACCTTTGGAGGCCTCCGAGAAATTATTGAAAAATATTGATTTCATCTGTTCTTCCTTCTTTCTGGCAATTCCTCCATTCTCTGCTCTGGCAGGCAGCATTGTGGCATGCCCCTGATTGGCGGTAAAGGTAAGGCGATGCCTGACCCATTATAAAGCCACCACAATTGGGGCCAGACTCGGGGGATTACTTCTTAGATTACTTCAAAAGCAAATCACAAAAGAGGAATGTATCCACTTCGAGACTGTTGCAAGAAGATCCATAATATTCAATATTTCAACGGTTTGAAATCACCTAAAAGCGAGCAGAGAAACTACAAAACTACTAAAAGAAAACCCTTTCTAATAGAAATGTTAGTACTCGTTTTTGATATCTTCTTCTTTTAATATCCTTTAAGATGATTCATGATAAAAGCTATTCCATAATGTATCTTTGACCCTGAACTTCGTAAGGTAGCGCCAAAACGCCTCAAAAGAATCGAGCGAGAGCGTCGTGATCCGCGGCAAGGGCCGCGGCTCTTCTCTTATACCCGGTACTCAGTGGGCCTACAAAATATATTCTATCGCTGTTCGTAAAAGGGACGAATTGATTTGTTGATTTATGCGGGGAGGGACGATCTTTCCGCGATCTCTCTCAATTTTTCCCAGAGATGGAAGAATAAGGGAGAGAATTTGTTGGATATTTTAGCGCCACTTAATCATTTCATAGACAAATAGGAATAACGTGGCTCCAATATGGAAGAGACCCTAATATTCTTAACTCTTTCGCTGGCAGTCTATTAGGTATCCAGTATTAGGTGTCCCGTAGAGTGCTGTTGGTGTTTATTTATCAACTATTTATGAACCACCTTGCTCTGGGCTCCGTATAACCAGAATCGATCGGAAAGTTGCCAAAAACAAAACCAGTTTCTCCGTTTTTAGTTGGCTTTTTTGTTTCGTTTTTGGCCATTTGTTGATTAATGGCCCATGAAATTTATGGAAACAGACTGAAAGAGAGGGCGATGGCAAATTGAGGGATTGCGAGTACACGTATAAGAATCCCCTCTGCCTGATGTTTACGCTAATCTTTTGGCATTTTTCCAGGTTCTGGCGGCTATTTTATTAACGATCTGTTGAATGGAGACTGCGTGGGAATTCTTCTTGGGCTAATCGCGCAGCCCCCACAAAAAAGGAAGAGATATTTAGACGTACGTATGAATGAATGAATAAAGGAATCAATGAACGAATCAGTGAGTGAGTGAGTGAATGAATTACTTTTTGATCTATTTAGATTTCCCCTAACGGACATTCAGGCCAGGCATTATCAATGGTGGGCGGATATACGAAAGCCAACTCCAACTCTTCCACTCTTCCAACTCTTCCACTCCAAGCCCCCTCCAAGCTCTCCCCCTCATTACCACCACCACCAACCCCCTGTCAGCAGCCATTGGAGAGCTATTACGAAACATGTCTGAGGCGATTATCGAGGAGGGAAATTGCAAACCAAATGGCAATGTAATCAACGAAGCCGTTGTTGAGGTCGCACCAGAACCACAACCACAGACAGAGCAAGAGAAAGTTGCAAACGGTACCAATCAGCGAGAATCAGAGATAGATAGCGATACGATCGACTATATCGATGCAACCCTGAAAATAGTGGAGGCCTTCGAGAGTGACGCGTCCTATGCCACACTGGAAAAGAGCAACGTCAACGTCAAGGACGGCAAGGCAAAAAAGAAATCGGTTAGCTTCAATCCGAACGACGAGAAGATACGAAAATTCACCACTGGAGAGCCCATCGTTGACCAAAAGAATCCCTTCCGGAATGGCCATATAGCGGGTGGAGGAGGAGGAGGAGGCAGGGAGAAGAAGACCCCACCGCCAGTGCCCACAAAGCGATCAACATTGAGCGTACGGAAGACGGTAACCCAACAGCTGCGCGAACGGGAACGAGAACGCGAAAAGGAACGAGAACGAGAGCGTGAGCGAGAGCGAGAGCAGCTCAAGAACGAGACGAATGCACGAAAGAAGAACGGAAGCATCAAAGGGAATCCCGCAGGTGCTGAGGAATATATAACCACCGAGGAAGTACTTAAGCAATCGAAATATGTAAAGACGTACATTAAGAACCCGGACGCCTACTTTGTCTACGATCCGACGGTGCTGGCCCGCCTCAAGTGCGAGGAGGAGCAGCAGAGAGAGAGGGAGAGGGAGAGGGAGAAAGAAAAGGAGATCCCCAAGCGTAAGCAGACGGGCCTGAATCGCTCCAAGGAGCCGAAGGCGGTCAAACAGCCAAAGTTGAATCCGAAAACATTCAAAAAGTGCTCGAAGCCCAATTACCCGGAATTGGCCAACATCAAGATACGGACGGGTACTGCCGACTCCGAGGGCGACTTCTTCAATCCCGCGGAGGTCACGAAGAACGCCAAGAAGTTCGACGAGCGCGTGAAGAAGCTGCAGATTAGCTCCGACGACGATCTGGATGAGATCGATGGGCCCCTGACCAAGAGCGAGTCCAGCGACGATCTCTCCCACCCGAATACGAACAGCAATCAGGAGAAGCCTGCCCCTGAGGACATGACCAGCAGCCAGCCGCCTACGATCACGAAGGATCACGAGCCACCCTCGACCTTCACGAACACGATCAGCTCTGAGGAGTTCCAGGCCTATCTGGAGCGCAAGGGTCTAGCGCTGATGCCCAAGCGAGAGCTGGCCACGCCCTCGCCCTCGTCGACGCCCATGGCCTCGGCCTCGGCCTCGCCCTCGCCATCGACGCTGCCGAGGACACCGGAGGAGCGACGCAAGCAGGTGGCCGAGTCCCTGGCCGCCCTGCGCCAAAGCAACACCAAAAAGCTATCCGTTCTGCAGCGTCTCTCCAACAGTTTGTTTGCGCCCAAGCGCAAGACAACGCCCAAGCCGGTCATGCCCATGCCGAGGTCCGTCTACGGGCAGGAGGCGAACCGGAAGGCCAGTGCCGGAGATGTGCCCACGGAGATGCGGCGCATTCTGTTGGAGCGGCAAAGCCACCAGAATCAGAACCAGAACCCGAATCAGAACCAGAACGGTCGTCTTCAGAATGGACAGGCCACCGCCCTGCGACGCTCCACCGAGTACACAAATGGCCATGCGGTCCAGAACGGGGGTGCCAGTGCTCCCTTCCAGCGCACTATTGAGCGGCAGAGCCTGATACCCAGACGCGTCTCTCCGGAGAGCCACAATCCCAGCCGTTTCAATCGCTCTGCGTCGATGGACAGGAACCAGATCCGAGCCCAGAGCCAGAGACAGCCCAGCCGACTGGAGGCAGTGGGCCAGCGTCGATCGCTGGCCTCCGCCTATGTGTCGTCACCTACCGAAGAGCATCTCAAGCCAGTGGCCACCTCTACGCCCCAGCGAAAGACCCAAGAGAGCAGCAATCAGCAGCAGCCGCAGCAGGCCAGCGGCAATCAGAACGACTGGGAGAAGCTGAAGGCCATCAAGGAGGTGACTGATCGTCAGCTCTACCACAAGGTGCTACAGCAGCAGCAGCAGCAGGGACAGCCGCAGGGACAGCAGCAGGGACAGCGGCAGGGACAGCGGCAGAGCCAAGAGAACATCTACGAGCACCTGCAACCGAATCAGCTGCATCCCGTCCAGCAGCAGTTTGTGAGGGGCTCGTTGCAGCGGAACACCTTCTCGGGGATCAGCGGCCGCAATCGGCAGGTGATGATCCTCGATGGAACACCAATAATCCCTGTACAGCAGATACAGCAACAGCAACAACAGCCGCAACAGCAGGCGCCACCGGCACGCTGCCAGAGTGTTCTGGACAATATGATCCTTCAGCCGAGTCCCGGCCAGATCCACGCACGACGTGGGTACGAGAGCGAAAGCGAGGCGGCACCCAGCGATGGTGCGGCGGTGGTGATGCGTCGCTCGAGCAGTGCCTCGAGCCGCAGGATCGGGGGACTGCTCACCCGCGAGGAAATACTCGAAAAGGTCAAGGAGTTTTGCCGCAAATCCATCAGCCGCACCCCGCTGCCCGCGGCCAAGATGCAGCCCATCTACGAGACCCGGAGCCAGAGAAGCCCCGCTTCTGGCGCCGCTGCGGACACCTCTCCCGTGTCGTACGCCTCTGTGGAGACCAGCCACAAGCGTCCCGCCTCACAGCTAAGTGCCGCCGCCCGGCCGCAGGTGCCACTCCGAGTGCAGAGCCTGCCCCAGTCGCGTGCCTTTGTGCCCGTTGCAGCCGGCGCCGGGGGGGCCACCGCCTCGCCCATTTACGCGCACGTGAACAAACGCAGCAGCCTGCTGTCCAACGACTCGGAGCAGTATCTCTCCAGCCAGCAGCTGCAGCAGCTGCCGCAGCTGATGAGGCTTACCCCCACCGAGTACGTGCTGGTGGAGACGGGCGAGGGCCTGCAGGCCGCCAAGCTGGTGGACTACCACCACAACAGCCTCTACATGCAGCCGCAGTTCGTGGCGCGTCCCGCTGCCGGCCACGGCCAGGGCCAGGGCCAGGGCTCTTATGTGCTGCAGGATGGTCGTGCCACGCCGTTGATACTGGATCGTGCCCCCAACGGACACCAGAGCCAGATCTATTGGACGCCACAGCACCACCAGCAGCTGCAGCTGCAGCTCCAACAACAGCAGCAACAGCAGCAACAGCAGCAACAGCAGCAACAGCAGCAGCAGCATATGATCCAACAGCACCTCCAGCAACAGCGGCTCCTGACGATGCCCCTGAGTCCGCGCGGATATCCGGTGCCAGCGCCACGCGTGAGAGTGCCCATGGGTTCAAAGGGCATTGTGCCCGCTCCGAGGAGTCTCACACTGCACCGGGTACAGACCAGGTCCAGTCCACAGGGGCGAAACGCCTCATCCGACTGGGAGCTGAGCTCGGAGGCGGGCGAAGTGCGGCGCATCATGGAAAAGAACTTATAAGGTGAGTCTTTCAACATGTTTTTCATTTATATAAAAGCTGAAAATTCTTTGATATTCGGCGGGGAAGCCATGGATCTTGCACACTGCGTGCAAATCCAAAGACAAACAAAACAACATTTTACGAAACATAAGAGCACTAAGGGAGCACTAAGAGCAAAGGCCTGCCATTAAAATCTTGATTTGTTCAAAAATTTGGGAAAATAGGATTATACAAAATTGGATAACGGCTTTTCACACTGGCGCTTCCATGGTCTCATATGAAAAAACAACAACAACCGTACACATTTCCCCTTCAGGTGTCGCTTTTGATCATTACCTACTAATGTAGTTAATATGCAGAAAATGTGTAGTTACCATGTACAACAATTAATTTATTTGATGGAAATTGTTGTTGACCTTTTTTCGTTTAAATCTTATGTTATAAACAATTCAATAAAGGGAGTCCATAAACTGGATACTTTAAATAATGGGGGCACACTGATTTTCTTGCCACCATGTCTAGCTCCCACACCTTGCAATTTTTTTACTTTTCATAGTATTTTCTAGTACTTTCCAGTATGTTTTAAGACGCGTTATGGACTCACCCTCTTGTAGCAATGTAGAAACCATGTAGAAATGCCACTTGGAGTCATGTCCCAGACAACATCGAATCAAATTCCTGACAGTTTTCCATGAAAATCTCAACTTTTTCAAAAATTTCGGAAAGAAATGCATGTCAATAGGTGGATAACGGAGGTTTTTCACACTGGCGCGTTCATGGGGCTTATATGAAAAAAAACGGGAAAAAATGTAGTTAATATGTGGCAAATGTGTAGTATGAGTGTAGTTACCATGTAGGGAAATTAATTTAGTGGAAACTGTTCTTGACCGGTTTTGCTTAGACCTTATTTTATAAGCAATGCAATTAATATGAAAACTTAAATTTAGCCAGTCTTGTAGGAAACCGATTTAATAATCGGATAAAACTATAAGTTGAGAGCTAAGGATCCTTGATAGCTAATAATATTAAAACGAATATCAAAAATTAGGAATATGATGGAACCCTAGTAGAAAAAATGCATCAGTATTTGTGCGGTATATTTTAAAATTTGTGACGTATTCGCCATAATACTCCGACATTTATTTATGGTTTTGAGCGAAGCTGACAGTTTTTATCTCAAATTGCGACAACTAAAAGTGTCACTAGCCGCAGAGAACTGATAGTGATTCAAGGTAAAACTGTGAACAAAGTGTCCAGTGAATAATTTGCATTTAACCAGAAACCAAATGAAAAACAAAACAACACACACATACAGGCAAACAAACTGTTGTGCAGGCACTCATACATACACAGCACGTACATACATGTATGCATTGTTTTTGATTTGACTTGCTTTATAATGCCAATAAGAAATGTGAAATATAAAACATATGAAAAATCTGCAAATTGTGTGCATCTGTGTGGGTGTATGCAGGTGCGTGTGAGTGCCGTGTGAGCGCATGCATGTATACCGACAACCCTGAGAGCCCCAGACAACAACACAAAAGAAATGCAACAGTTCATGCGCGAGCGAGATAGCCAGCTGTTCTGTTCGTGCGTGTGGGTACAATTTAGGCCTCGCTCGAAGGTCACACGCTGCAGAAAACGCACTCTCATCCCCATCCTGCTTTATCCTGCTTGAGGGGCGGCAGACAACACTCTCGTTATCTCCTTCGTTTTCCTGCAGGAAGCTCTGTCCTTCTCCATCCATCCACCTAGCAGCGGAAAACGCATTTCAGATGGGTTCTTGAGTGTCTTTCAACTGGTGTTTGTAACGCAGAAAATACACAAAATAGAGTAAAAAATGAATTAAAAATAGTAAGAGTGATAGCAAGGACTTCTGTATACCTAAATCATTGAATGTTTCCTAACCGGTTCCCATTTTTCGCCCATTTCCCAGGCAAAAAGAACAGCATGGACGAGGACAGCAGCAGCAGCAGCGGGAGCGACAAACCCAATACCCACTCGAAGTCAACATCCACCGAGGACTCGCTCGGCGTCAGCACAACATCATCCACATGGACCATTCTACCATCGGATAGGATCGAGATGGTGTTGGACAATCCCAACAGCAACGAAGAGGCCAAAGTCCCAGGGGAGTCCCAGTGCGGCGACTCCGACGAAAAGCATGAAAACGACAGGTACACAGAGATACCCTATAGTACCTAGTGCACCCTGAAATAACCCAATTCCTTCGCTTCGAAACAGATGCAACCTGGCCGTGGTGGAGGACTCCCAGGCGGATGACATTTCCGATGGCATTTCCATCATCAGCGACTGCGAGAGCACCGATCGCATTTCACCCCATCCCTTTCTGCGCGACACCCTGGCCGACCTGAACTTCAACGAGCTACCCAACACCCCCCTGCGGCTTAGTCCCAGAAATATAGAAGGATTGCCGCTGACGCCGCCGCCACCGCCGCCGCTCAGGCAGCGACGCCACAAGCATACCGAAACGGAGCCGTATGTGGAGCCAGAGTTGAATTTATTGCAGCAAGAAACGAAGCTTGAGACCCTATATCGTATGTATCCGGTTATGCAGAACAGCCTTACGGCCGTCTTCTATGTGGGCGCCACTCTGGCTATACTGGGCTTCATCGGGAAGCTACAGCATCCCGAGTGGCCGGGTTTTGGCAACGACAAGCCCATAGCCGAGCTGGAGCGCCGATTGGGGGAGTTGGAGATGTCGAACAACCTGATGCGGGCCGAGATCGACATAATGTCCAAGCAACTGCAGTACCTAAGCTCCGGACAGGGTCCAGCCTATGCCCCAGATGGATACTACAATACCTATGCCCAGGAGCAAGGGGGAATGGAAAATCGCCAAGGCAAAAAGTACAAGAAGTTCAAGGCCTGGCCCGGACTCGGCGACTCACTGGAACCGTTGGACATAACAAAGGAGGACCTCAAGAAGCCCCACAAATGCCGCGATGGCCAGTACGTGAAGTTTGCCTCCATGTGCTTGGAAAGCCCGCTACCGGCTCCCGAATCTCTAGTAGATGAGATCGGTGATGCTGTCCACGATGTGCTGCAACAGTCTCAAGCCTTTCGCAACTTTGAAAAGGTCACCGAGAAACTAGGCACACTAGGCACTGACGGCGCCGAGGACGAGGGCGACGCCACTGGCACAAACGAAGCAAAGGCTTTCCATCCAGATGGTAGACAACAGGCAACAGGCAATGGCAACGGCAATCCCCATAAACAACCCAAGCCGAAGGTGGATCGATACAATGACAAGTACTCGCCGAATGCCTCCAAGGATCGGTACAACGATAAATACAATCCGAATCACTCGCACGAAGGCAATCGGGATAATGGTCGCGGCAGGAGCAAGGAGGACCATTCGAAGGAGTACAACAACAAGAGGCGTCACAACGACGATCCATCCAGGCGCGAGCGGGAGCGGGAACGGGAGCAGCGCTTCAACAAGAACGGCAAGAAGCAGCGCCATACTAGCGGCGAGCGGGACGAGAGCGATGGCGATGGCAGCGGCAGTGGCGAATGGCACGGGAAATTGATGCAGCATCGCGAGCAGAGTCGCCACAGACACGACCAGAAGCGCAAGGACAACAACAACTGGTACATTGAGCGCGGCGATGGCCGCGAGCAGGCGCGCTCCACCGAAGCAGGACGCTGAATGGCCAGTGGAAAATGGACTTGGTGGAAGAGAAGACGTTGGATGTTGGATGTTGGCACGCATGTATTTTAATCCCAAATGTTAGCTTAAGGACAACCTACGCGCCGATGCGTATATGGATTTGTGTGTTGGTTTCGAACCTAGTTTATGTATATCCTTTCGACAATTGCTACCAGTACAGTGCGTTTCGAGGCAATAAGACAAAGACAGAAAGTATCTCAAAGGAAATGAAATGTTTTTCAAAACTATTTCCTATATACTAGACTATATATAAGTTTTATTATAGTTTCTCATGGTTCTATAATGGATGTTTATTGGATGATTTGACAAGTAATTTATTATATGTTGTCCTTTTAAATGAAACTTCATGGCTTTTCCATTATGATTTCATATTTCATTGTTATTTCGTATTTGAAAAAGAAAATCAAACAAAGGCATCTGATTTTATATTTTTAAAATATGTTTTCCTTATAGGTTCTATAGGTTCTACGGACAAGAACCATTTTTGTTGTATTTAAATCAAAGGAAATATTTGCAATTTGCCAAATCTTGATGTGCTGTCTTTTTGGCAAGGAAGCGCACTGTACAACTTGAAAGCCTGACTCGGGTCGAGCAATGCACGTGCTTAAAAAATAATATTTATATATGTTAGTCGGGTCTTCGGTTTTGACGAAGCTAGAGACGGGCATACTACTCCCAGCAAATCCCAACAAACCAAAAAACAAAAACAAAACAAAAAAACAATCAAAACAATACAAAACCCATATTTAAAACCCAATCGCTTTGTATGTGTACAGTTGAAGTCGACCATGTTGAATAATCTTAATGTAACGTATTGATGTATATCATAATATGACTACGAATATCCTATATGTATAAATCGGTTCCATCCGCTTGTGGGTGTGGTTCCTTGCCTAAGTTCCAGCTCAACCTAAGAGATAGACCTGGCCCCCCAGCTGTGGGTCCGTCATCAAAAGCAAAATCAATTTCCTTTCAACGAGTATAACGAGTCCTTTTCTTTTTGTTTTGTTTTTAAACATCAAAAGCTTTCGCCTAAAGTTATATATTACCATATGTATATATATATTTGTGATACATATACTTACATGTTTTTTTTTTTTGTGTGTTTAGACTAGAGGAATAATTTATAAATTATTGTACCATAATAAAACGACAAAATCCTTGAAAGCAAGTTCGAAAAGAAAAAAACGAAATATTTTTGTATGCATGTTCGTTCGTTTCGAAATTTGAGAATTTATTGATGTACATGTGTATACGTCTATGTGTGTATGTATGGATCTATTTATGTGCATGTCGGTGTACTGTACCCCCAAATATACATATTGCAGAAATAAATAAACTATCCCAAAATCCCTTACACAATCGACGTATTTTTTTTTTATATCTGGGGTTTATCTTGAGTTGGTTGTCCCTGATACCAGACCTGAACCATTGATCTTCTGGCTCTCCCAAAAGTCGGCTGTAAGCCATACCTAGGGATTTATTGCGGGATTCGATCTTCAAGCCGTTCTTCGGGGCGATTTTCCATTTGACGAATTCCCTCATCTGGACGTGGGAGCTCTTCATCCAGAGTTTCTTGTCAACTTTAGCCCGTTTCTCTTCCTTTCAATATCATCTGTTGCTCTTGGTCACCTTGACCCTTAATCGCCCTCACCTTGGCCGGTTCTCTTCCGCTGTCGATCTAGAGCCTTGCTCATCCGAGAACTCGAAATCTTCAACATTGAGGCCTGTTCTCTCTCTTCCACTACTATATTAAAAAGCAGATCATTTTTTGTAGCTCTGTAGTTCCAGTCTACTGGCAGCCACTCTCCCATTCTCTTCCTCTCCTGCAGAGCCTTCATTCCGACTGGAAGCCCTCGACTTACGAAGAAATCAAGGAGGAGATGGGGTAGCCTTCTGGAGGGATTAGTTCCACGCTGGGAGAGGCTTAGTCTTAAAGAATTTAAGCATGGAGGAACTGACTTAATTTTGTGCTCAGGAAATACCTACATATGTACATATGTATGTATGTATGTACAATCCATTATTTTGACCCGTTGCGAAGGACGAAATGCTAAATGTTAACAGTCAAACGCTTGAGGGTAAATGATAGAAGGCTAACTGCATATTTTTGGAACCCTCTACTACTATTGCGGTATAGCAGTCTATGACGTAAATACAAACGTACATGTGCACATATGTATGTATGTGGATGGATCCTTAGGTACTTGTGTTGCATATTTTCTCTATAATACATATGGAAATAGGCATATTGAACGACATACGTACATATGTACATATGTATATATTAATGTGTGTACATGGGTATGTAATATTTATGCTATTGTGCATGCACTTTCGTTTCTCGTTCGACTTTTCGTTATTCTAGGGCATGCGGCCAAGTGGGGGCGGTTTTGTGGGCTTTTAGAAATTGTCTGTGCCTGTGTCTGTGTGCCCGCGGACCGAAGACCGAGGACCCGCACAAACCTCTTGCCGGGCTTTCGCGTTGTCCTAGCTCTTTTATTTTTACTACGAATACACACAGCGCGCACATTGCAGAGAAAGCTTTGCACCCCCATCCACCCACTATCCGAAAAGGAGAGTGCAAGTGTACGAGTGAGTGACAGAGAGCACGGCGGCCCAAAGTGGGTGGGTAGATTCGAAAACAACAAATCAACGATGAAAGCTCGACCGCCAAGCGCTTCGTGAATCACGCTTCGTGCCAACGTGTATTAATATAAGGTGAGGCTTTTCAACGTTCTGCAAAGGGTAATAAATTAATTGAATCGCTTCTTTTAGCCCTCAGCTGTATGAAAAACTTTTTTCTTTAATACAAGTTTTTAAGGCAATTCTAATATTAACCACTATCATAAGAGCACTTTCTGGCCATGCCCTACCTTGAGCATATGTACCCTGCTTCGTGGTGCGTCGTGTGTCGAATGCAATTATGCCCGGCGCTGGCGTATGTATGTATGTATGTATGTATATTTGTACGTACCTATGTAGATGAGTGTTCGTGTGTGTGCTGCTGCTGACTGGGGCGTTCGGTTCGTTCGCGCGTCAATTCTCATTCTCGAGCCTCAAACCTTACTACAACGGGATTTTCAAGAACCACGGACGTTCACACGGCGTTTTGCTGTTGGCGCGCGCGATACCCATTAAGTAACGGGCAGATGAGGCGTTTGACAAAAAGAAAAAAAAAATACCACATACAAATTTCAAACAACCAACAAATAAATAGACACCCCAATCACAAGCACATCCGCATTCAAAATCGAAAAAAACTACAGAACGGAACAGAAGAACAATTGCGGCTGCAATTGGAATAAATCGAGGATTATACAACCCGTGCTACGCTTCATCATCATCGCCATCAACAGCATCGTCGTCAAGCAGCAGCAGCATCCCAATCAGCCAATCAATCAATCAACAAAATAGAATTCGGAACATATACATAACTGCAATGTTTAGATAAGACGTTTGAACCATCAAAAAGATGCACGGATATGTTCATACATATGTACTATGTAAGTATATACGTGCGACGGCTGGAGAACTATCACACACGCACACACACAAAGGCAATAACAATAATTGAGATGGAAATGCCAAAAGTAGGGGTACATGGATATACATACATATGTACATGCGTATGTATCAACACATAAATATATGCTCAGTGCGGGGAAAGTACACATCGTTCGGTGTTGTGAGTTTTCATTTCGTTTTCGTTATCGCCACTCAGTAGGGCAGTGTGGTGCTGCTCCAGTTTGTGCTCCCAAGAGCGAGACACAAAGGGGACACAGCTGTTTCTGTCTCACACGCAATTGGGCTACAGGAGGACCAGCATCATGCTCTCTCCCTCCCACTCTCTGGGCTGACAGCTGATGGATGCAAAAAAAAGGAAGAAAAACGAAGAGTGGGTAGAGGAAAGCATTTGCCGTTGCATACATCATGTACATAGAATCTACAATTCGTTTTTGAGGGGAATTTAGTGGCTAGAAACCAGAAAAAAAACCCCATTGACTGCAGCTGTTTTTGCATTTCTATGTAGAGCAGAGTGAGGCCCAGAAACCCAGCAAGCAAAAGCAGCAGCGTCATTTAACATTTCAGCATACAACAAAATAGATATAAATATTTACACGTGTATATGTATGTACATATGTACATGCATGTACATACATATATCTAATAGACATTCCGTTTGGGAATCTATTTGTCGTTTCCACTTACGAGTGTGCCAGTGTGTGTTTGTGTTTTCGGGCATAGATAAATGTACGAAAAAATCATGTGCTTTCATTATTTTTGTGTGCTTTTTTTTTTGTGACGTAAAGAGTTGCGTTCAAACCGTATGAACAGCTGATTGTGTGTTTTTTTTTACTGGTGTCTGAAAATGTGCTTGAAAATGAACAAATTTTAGAATGTCTCAATGTCGAATAGAAATTTTCCCCCAAAAATTCTGAAAAACGGCTAAAAGGTAGAGAAAGAAGGAAAAAAAAAAATAATGTCAATAAGTCGCTCAACACAACCACGCACACACACACAAACCCATTCGATCAGCTGTTTTGTGTTGTTTTGCTATAAGCAAACAATTTCTTGAGCCAAAAGTTTTGCCCTGTCGAATATATGAACCACCAAATGGTATTACGCGTGTGTGTGTGTGTGTGTGTGTTCCACTCTGTCTTTGGTATGCGTGGGTGTTGCTCTCGCACGAGCGCTCTCTCTGTACTCGCTCTCTGATAGAGGCAAGGTATGTCAAAAGATGGTAGGGTAGGGTCGCCCCTGACAGCAGCTTAATGGTTGAATTCCAATAAATTTCAATGCCGGTGTAGCTGATTCGTATATGGAAACTACTTATTTCAGAGTATTTCTCGAATTTATCGCTTCTCTTGGATGGTTTTCGCCATAATAAGACCCATTGCCATTTGTCGCTGGGAGTGACCAAAACACTGGGATACGGGCATGCCATACCTTCCATACGACATACTTTGGATAGCAGCAGCAGCAGCGGTGGCAGGGGAAATTGAGAGCTAAGCTGCCTTGGCGCTCGGGCTAGTCGGTGGAAAATGTTGCTGACATTAAGTACAAATTATTTAGTGTCTTTCTTTTCGTGATCTTGTAATATGAATTATGTATGTGTGCCCCAGAGTTTCAACGATTCGTTTGATTCGTTTCGGATTATGAAACCTAAAAGCATTATGCAAGCATTGTTTGTATTTTGTTGTTTCTTTTCAAGTGTGTGAGACACATTTACTATTAGTGTGTGTGTGGTGAGAGTGTGTGTTTGTGTGTAGAAGTACAACGGAAGGAAGCAAAAGTTTATAGTAAAACAAGAGACACAAACACAGAGCGAGAACATAGAATTTTATGTAATCAGGCAACCCGTTTGATTTGCCCCTCATTGCCCAGGGTTCTGCTCTGCTCTGCTCTGCTCCGTTGAAAATTACCAGCTTTGAAACGGTTAAAAGTGCAGTCAGCACTTTGATCTCTCTCTCTCGCTCCCTCCCAGTGTCAGTGATGTAACAACAATTTTGTTTTGTTTTTTTTTTTTTTGGGACATGTGAACTGGATTACACAGCGGTACGTGAAAACAATAGGGGAATGCCAGAGACGGAATGCTGAAGCTTTAGATACCCTTGCATATCCCGAAGGGTCATTATAGAATTGTTCGATTTCGTTAAATTTGATTTGCAAATTAGTTTTTGCATTGGATTGGATTTTGTTGATGCTAAAAAGATGGTATCACATGGGTTTATTCCATCTGCTCTCTTGATTTAGTCACAATTGCTTTTCTTCCTTCTGTGCGATGCCAAGCATCTGCTGCGAATCGTAATACTCTCTTCAAAGAGCACAGCAAAATTGAAGCAACGCAAATGAGAAAAGCAAACAAACAACCGCAATAAATTGACACACTGTGCTCTGTGTGAGCTCCCCCTCTCTCCTCTCCTCACCACACACCTTCATTTTGCATACGTATTACGTATGTGTGTATGTAAGCCAAGACAGAGAAAGAGAGCGCTAGAGAGGGGTCTAATTATGTGCAAACAAGCAATTTGAAGGCTGCCGTCTGGCCGTATCGCGAATGCCCTTAACTGCTGATTATCGTCGTAGCATTCGAAATCGACGGCTGAACGTAATTGAATTAAATTCGCCTAATGGCAAAACAACAAGCATGGGCGAACGGTAAATGCAGCGATAAGTGCTTTGCCGCTTTTGGCCTGATCTTTCAATCGATAAGACCCTAGGAGACTCCAAAAACTATGCTATAAACACAGATGGTCACATATGTATGTATGTTCCTTCCAAAGAGTATAAATTTATTATTTTTCGTTAAATTATCAGTAAAATTAAAGCTTGAAAAAATGTTTAAATTTAACCTACATTCATATGTAAATATTTATGTAAAAAAACCGCCTTCAGTCAAAGTTTCTATAAATGAAACCTAACTAGAATTTCCTTCGCACAACTCGAACGTGCCTTTTGAAGGTAGACTTTTTAGGCGGAACATCTGTGGAGCTTCAAAAGCTTGTTGATAATTAAGTGCTAGACCTTTTACGGTATCGTGTACATAACTCTTTCATTACTTTTTTTTATCAAATTACACTAACGATGTTTGATAAGAACGTATGGTACATGTTTCCACCGTGGCACTGCTTCCCCCTAGTATATTTTGGTTTTGTTTTGATAATAAGCCCTAGGGATCTGTTCAGCATTTTACTTCCGTGGGAAACATATAGAAATATTAGAAATTATATCAAAACACTTACTAAATGTTTTCCTTCCATTCAATTAAGATGGTAGCCATCCAGAGCTAATTAGGATAAATAATAATTATACTCGTAACTTACAATATGTATGCCTAAAAGGCTCCAATGGGGGGGGCTTAAGTAGGGGTAGTACAGCTGTACTTGATACACAATCCGCCATTAAGAGCTGCGATTCCATTAGACCCCAACTTAAGAGTCATACTCCATATGTAATGTACATACAGACGTGAGGAGCATGTCCTGTGCACAGATGGGTAATAATCCCCATTTATGTGCCAGAGGCGGCAGTATGACTGTTTAACATTTCTATATTTCACACGATGTGGAACGTAAACACGGGAATAACAATAACAACGGTCATTTGGCACTCTCTCTCTCTCTCTCTCTCTCTCTCTCCATTAGCAGCTGTCTGATGGGGGTGCTCTCTGGCTCTGGTTCGTGCTCGAAGCTCTCTCTTTCACACTATCTGTCGCTGTCTCTGTCCCTGTCTCTGGTCCCACTCTGCCCCTGTCTATTGTATGTCGCGTGCGCTGTTGCACTCGTAAATGGAGGCCCGGGTCGCCCTTTGCAATGCTAAAATCAATAAAATCTGGGCCAACAGTTTTAAAGGTTGATTTAAACGGTATGACGCTGTCGCAGCTCTTGTATATCCGTATATCTGTTTGTGTATGTATGTGTATGTGTACTCTGTGCGCGTGTCGGTGCTTGTGTGTGTTTGTGCTTGAATATAAATAAACATTCAAGAGTCCAGAAGTCCGTCCGCGCTCCTCCCCACCTGAGGATTATCTCCGAGGCTTCCCCTTCGGGCCATTAAAGCCAGCGCGTGTCCTATGTACAAGCGTAAAAGTGAAACTAGAGCTTTTTCAAGTTCACTTCGCAAGCACACACACGCACACAATCGCATGCACATGCTCAGGCACATGCACATGCACATGCACATGCACAAGCACAAGAACAAGCACATGCGGCATGTACACATAATGTGTAATATTTGTGCACCTTTCACGTCATCAAGAGTCGTGCTTCGCCATGGAATGATCTTAGCTCCGAACTGGGTTAACCGCCGGCCCCCGGCCACTCCCCACTCCACGCTCTCTAGTCTAATGTCAAGGTTATCGTCGAAAATCCAGTTAATTTGCGTCAATCCCCCAACTAGTTAGTCTGCACTGCCAAACTAGTTAACCTTGCTAGTTCATGAAGAAATTCAATTAACTCGAAAGTTTTCCCCAAGGCAGCTACAGCCTCCACATACAGGGATAGTCCAGGTTAGGGGAAGATTTTAATGGTGGAGGATAGATCTACTCAAAGTGATTTATAACCAAGATTAATTGTACATATGTATGTACATACAAGTACCATAGTCGAAGGCAAGTGCATTTAGAATATGTTGGAATATTTTTACAAATTAAAGAAAATTCTTCAATAAAATCCTGCGATTCTAAAGCCTCCATTAAACGCAAATTAGTAGAGGTATTTTAAAGTATTTAAAGTCTAGGTCTTTAAGATCCCCAAGACTTTGATAATTAAAAAAAAGCTATCTGGTAAACACTTGTTTGATTCCAAAAGAATTTGGAAAACTTAAAAAAAAAACATCATTCTACAGAGGGGAGTATCCATAGTACAGCCTGTCAGCAAATCTGTTCAGAATCTTACGAAACACCTGACGCATTACCGGAGGTTCAACAAATGTTGTTGCAGGCATCACCTTTGACCTTTTACCCAATGCGCCAAGCTGTGCCCCAGCTTAAGCTCTCCACTGCATCCGTGGCATCTGCGGCATTGAAATACCGTTTGGAAAATGGCCTTTTTCCCCTTGTGGATGATGTATTGCATTGGCTAGGTGGCTATTTTTAGAATTTCCCATTTATATATGTACATACATGCGAGTATGTACTCTTGAAAGGAAAACTCAAGCTTCCAGTGGCGGGGCTTGAGGCTTGGCGATTTCAATGTGTGTGGCCTTCAGATGGTTTAAAAAAGACACACAGCCAGTAGTATATACTACGAGTATAGAATATATATACTTAAGCAGCACATAAACGAGCTCGGTCTGCCCCGCTGCAGCTACACAGCTGCTGCAGTAGATTGCAGCAGCAGCAGCAGCAGCATAAATCAAGTGTGTGTGTGGGTGTGAAATGTGCTCCTCTCGGGGTCGTTTATATGTCATTGCGCACCCGTTGCTCGGCGCGAGAGTAAGAGCCAGAGCCAGAGCCAGAACCCAAGCTCTGTCCCTCTCTTCGGCTTTGAGTTTATTTTTATCCGCACGCACCGTCACCGTTGGGCAAGAGACAGAGAGAGAGAGAAAATGGAAGGGTGTAAGCTTTGCGTGGGAAGCTCACTGGACGGTCTCGGTACCTGCTCCCGTTGTCGCTACGAATGCACTTCGGCTTACTGTAATACGCTCTCGCTCTCACTCTCTCTCTCTGTCCACTCCTCTCTTCAGTTAACCTACATATAATCGGCAGTTGCATGGACACTGCAGGGGAAGTGCTTCTGCTCCGAATGACGTAGGAAGAATATATGTACATATGTGTAGCTCCCAAACTGTTGCAGGAGTTGCAGGAATACATACTCAGATATAGTCAAAACATATGTATTACTTCATTGTACATGAATTTGGAGAATGGGAAATGCAGCCATTAGCTGGAGTCCATGAATAGCGGGTGGATGCCGAGCCCTTATGTATGATCGCTGGTCTCCACAATGCGACATATAATAGGTATGTCCTCCTCCTGGGTCACATTGCTCTTCGAGTTGGGGTCCAGAGTGCTCTGAATGTAGGCGCGCCGGAACTTGTCCCAGCGCCGGGTCTTCAGGTAGTCTTCGAACAGGGCCTGCCGCGAGGGCACACTGCACTCGAAGTAGAAGCGACGACGCTGCCAGATATTACCCGGATTCTGCTCCTCCTCCAGCAGCCAGAAGCGCGGCAGGACCAGGCACTGGACCACAGTACGGGCCATTATCACGCGATGCTCCATCTTTTCGCCCAGGCCAAAGATGGCACCGAATGTGAGCGAGCCGACGTCTATAAAATGGGTCCTCGTGGTGTCCTGTGCCCACGGGCAAGTGAAAGTGAGTGAAAAGTGATTGTGATAGTGATTGGCGTTGAGGACTTACGTGCCTCGAAGAGCGAAGTGCCGCATCTGACCGACTAGGCGAAAGCAATTGGGACCTTATGGTGCCCAACCTTTTCGAGGATTGAGAGGAGGCAACTGTTGTACGCTTCATAGAGAGCTGGGAGTCAGTTCCATGCTTCGATGGCGATATGGAGACGAGGGTTTTACGCTTTGTTTCCGAGCTGGAGGATTCCACGGCAAGGGAGAATTCCGATTCAACGGATACCTCCTCGCCGAAGTATTCGAAATAGTCCTCGTAGTCGAAAAACTGCTCCTCCTCTTCGGCGTCCTCAATCTCCTCGGACTCGATGGTGGGCCTTCTCGGTTTGTGGGTTATTCTTTTCGCGTGCATTACGGTTTTCCTCCGATGTCCGTGCTTCTCAAGGAAGCTGGCTGGGCCCAAGCCGCAGAACGCCTCGATTTCCTTTAGTCCCATTTTGCGCATCTACAGAGCTCGAATTAGAAGAGAAACACCTCTATCTATAGGTAGATCGCATACTTGTTTCCTGAGGCCTTTCGACTCGCCCTCTTCTTCCGAGGAGGTTGAGGCCAACAAATTCTGAACATCCAAATACGACTGTTCTGGAGCATAGGACGAGTTCCTTGTTTCCAGAAACATGGCCTTGGACTCGTCTTTTTCCATATCTGACAGATCGATAATGGTCTTTCCCCTACTGTGATTGATCTGCAAGAATCAAAGACTGAGGATATACGGATACACATATCGGATATAGCACCTTGAGGTTTAGGCATTGCAGGACAACGCATTCGCCGCTCAAAATAAAGTGCACCATGTTCAAAGAGCCCTTGTCCTCGACATAGATCGTCTCCAGAGGATCGTACTGCACCACTGATCCGAACATGCAGGCGCGTCGTATCTGATCCTCGTTCAAAAAATCAAAGTAGGGGAAGGCGCGCAGTGCTTCCTTCTTTTCGTTCCACTGCTTCTCCATAAACGGCCTCAGAATGCGATTGTAGTCGTTATCGAACAAGGCCAATATTTCACAATTTGCTAGACGAAAGAGCCAACAAATAGACGATCGGATCAGTACGTTTCGCATATTTTTATGTAGTAAGTACTTACACAGCGTCGTGTATGTGTTCATTCTGGGGCAGTCCTCAACCATTTCCACTTCTCCGATACAGTCGCCCGGACCGAATATGGCAATTGATACTTGAGTGATTTCCTTTGTGACCTTCAGAACAAGATTCAAGGGGATTCTATACCGTCTTAAGGACCTAGCGCGTGAACCTACCTTATTGTATTCGGATCTTTTCATTTCGACCTCGCCGTTCAGTATGAAGTACACGGTAATGGGCAAGTCCCCTTCTTTGATCAGCACTCGCGACTCATTGATGGACAATAGCTTTATTACCGGCACCATGCGAGCCCTGATTTTCTAGATCACAGATCACGGATCGTAGGTGAAGTTATAGGTCAGATGAAACTCAGTTTGAGAGCTTACCGGGGGTATCTTGGCGAAACATGTTAGCCCGGCTAAGACCATACAGAGCTTTTTCCGATCATCGATTGTCCGCGCCCAGGGTAGCGTGCGCAACAGCGCCTTGTCCTTCAGACGATTATCGGGAATCGTGACACGCATTACGATTGTTGGTGGGTGGAGCTTACCGCTACGGTGATCATGCCCCGCTTCTTCTTCTGCCGCACCAGCAGAGCCACATTCTTCTTGACGTTCATCGAGAGACCCTGATCCTCGGCATCGATCAGCCAGTGCTGGTTCATAATCACCGCCCGCACCAGTTTTCTGAATCGGGTGCGCAACGACTTCTTCTTGTTGCTCGCCTCCGCATCATTGCGTGCTCGCTTCATCCTGGAACCCCCAAATGGAATGCAACTCTGTGTTCAGTGTTTCCCTGTGGTGTGTCTTTTTATGTTTTATTGTTTTAAAGTATATTCCTGTAGTTTTTTTGTGTCTGTGTGTCAAATGTGACTCAAGAAAACTGAGTTGTTACGATGCTCCGGGAATGGACAACATCTTCTTCTTCTCGATTTACTCTACTAATACTTAATCGACTTGTCAACTATCGATAAAGGCCAACAGAAATATGTATGTATATAGTGGATCAAGAAAGGGTAACATTTCTGCAAATCATGATGGATGAATCATTATAATAATGATCCATCACTGATGAGGGATAAAGTCCCAATGATGGCGGGCCCATTCTGTAAGATATAGTATGCAAATTTGTATGTTAGCAGGGGTAGTAGAAAGAGTAGAAAAGGCTGTTCCAGATCTGTTGTGACTCAGACTCCGACCTCGTGGAACATGCAGACGCATAGACGACAAATACTGTGTATTTTGTTGTTGAATTTCTGGGACCTTTTGTGATTTCTACTAATATAAAATAGGAAGCAGGCGCATTAGGTAACCCATCCGGTGTCAATTGATTGTCTATAAACGTTTTCCTTCCTTCCTTTCGTTCTTGCAGCTACGGACACCAACGACTTGTCATAGAATCGCACGGCTCTGAGGCGTTCCACCACTCATGGAGGCGTTCTAGGAAGGAGACACGGGAAACGGACCAACGTTTGTCAAAAATCAAAGACAGCAAAAGACGGAGAGTAACTAACTAGCAACCGACTTAGACAAAGCCATTAGCAATTACTTTACACACACACACACACCTACACACAATCGACCCTTTTTATGGGAGATGCTCTGTAAATACATAAAACACAATACACTTAGGATCTAGGACTCTACGCCTCACACATCACACATCACACATCAGACATCAGACACAATTCTCTGAGATAAATATACAAAATACAATAAATAGAACCCACACCCCTAAAACAACTACATAGACTCACAAAATAGGAAAACTACTAAATCTAGTACAACACATCGCCTGAAACTTCACAGTCAAAAATTGAGCTAGGATATTCATAAAGGTGCGTTTGATCAATCAGATAGATATATACTTGTACTCGTACACGTACACGGCAAGCACACCGAACAGAATCGAACAAAAAACAAACAAATAGTGAAGAATCTTCGAAAGGATCTGGGTACGGCGGACAGGGTACGGTGCCAAGGACTGCCAAGATGCATATTGAAATCCAGGTGGCCCTAAACTTTGTCATCTCCTATCTGTACAATAAACTGCCTCGCCGACGTGTGAACATATTCGGCGAGGAGCTGGAGAAGGCACTGCGCGATAAATTCCAGGGACACTGGTACCCGGAGAAGCCTTTCAAGGTATCATTGGAGTGCGAGACGATCTTTAGAAACGGAATCTTATATGTGAATATTCATTGCAGGGTTCTGCCTATCGTTGCCTGAAGACCGGGGATGCCATCGATTCGGTGCTGGAGCGTGCTGCGCGGGAGAGTGGTGTGCCCATCAGTGATATTTTAGAGAATTTGCCACACGAGCTATCCGTGTGGATGGATCCCGGCGAGGTGTCTTTTCGCGTTGGCGAGAAGGGGGCCGTTAAGGTATTTGTTACGCCGCTAGGACTTCCCCGAAACGGAATCGCCCATTAACCGCCCTTTTACGATGCAGATTCTTTATACAGAGAACAATGAGAACCACGAGGATAGCCGCTCGGCAGATCGCGAGGTCACCAAGACGTTCAATCCGGAGGCGCAATGCTTCCGACCCATCGATGTGGTCAACACGACCCTGACCAACCTGAGCTTAAGCCCCAAGTCGTTGCCGGTGCCTATGCCCCAGGCGGGCTCCTCGCCGCACTCGGCTGCCTCTGGGTCGCCCACTTACAAGGGCAGCCCCAATCCCAATGCCAGCAACGGCAGCTGTGGCTCCGCCTCCGGTTCGTCCAGTGGCTCGGCACCGGTTCCGGCTCAGGGTCAGACTCAGGCCACGACTCAGGCACCAGCTCACGGCAACACTTCGGCCGGTGGCACAACCTCGGCGTACTTGCAACGTGCACCACAGGCGCCTTTAACCTTCACGACCGCCACCTTTGCCCAAACGAAATTCGGCAGCACCAAGCTCAAGACCAGCTCGAAGCGGGCCAACAGGTAAGGTCTCGCTGCCCTTGAGCCACCGGGCACCCACTAATGCCGCACCACATTTGTCCCTTGCAGCAGCGCGTACCGCATGTCGCCCACAGAGTTCTCGAACTACATCAAGCAGCGGGCCATACAGCAGCAGATGCATCACGGCCATGGGGTCGTCCCGTCCCAGGGCTATGCCGCCCTGGACCCTGTATCACCGGCACGCTCGATCTCACCCAATCCGTTGGCTCTGGGCGGCCAAATGGCCTCCGGTGCTGTAGCCGGCGATCACTTCTTCTATCCCGGCGTGGTCATGGGCCTCTATCCGCAGTTCAACGGCCAGCGGAACCTCTACGAGCCGCACTTCAACGGCGACGCCAACATGGCCATGTTTGCCGGGCATCCCCATGTCAATGCCGTGGGTGGAGCCAAGTACAGTACTTACATGGAGGCATGCTACTTTCCCAACGGCCAGCATCTGTCCCAGCAGCAGCAGCAGCAGCTAGGCGTTCAAATGGACAACGAGAGCTGTTCGTATGGCCTGGAGACAGAGCAGTGTGTCATCGATGAGGTGGCAGCAACAGTGGGAGCAGCAACAGTTGGAGTTGGAGTTGGAGCTGGGGACTCTTCCCCGGACAACAGTCCCATTGCCACGCCACCAGTGGCTGCAGTGCCCAACCAAACAGCTGCTGCTGTTGCAGACACAGCCGGTCCCGACAGCGTCAGTCAGCAGCAGCAGCAGCCAGCCGAATCCTCATCGGCCAGCACTCTGATTGATGGGATCAACTCGTTCTACGGCACTGGATCGTCTTACCAGCAGCTCCTGGTGGCCAACTAGGCCTTCTCTCAGCCCCAGCCACAATAACCAACAGCACCGACAACAACCAGCAACAGACATACCAACTCAAGGGCCGAGACCATAGAACCGACATCTAAGAGCCAGAACAATAGAAATTAGAATTAAACGAAAGCTCCGCCACATAGTTATATAATAGAGATAATATTGAATCTGACTGGCCCCACAAAGCCAGACACCATACCGATCCAATTGTTACAACATTTTGAGCCACAAGAATGAAAGAATGAAAAAACACACATAAATTCCGAGAACAATGTAAAAACAGGATCCGTTTAGCTACTATATACATTTTGGATTGTGTACACCCCTCGTTTGTGTTGTATATAATTATGAAAGCTATGGTACATTAGAAGACCTACTCCCATAGACATACCCTTAGACCGTTCAATCAGACTGTGTACGATGGCCCCTATTTATAGGAAAGTGTATAGATTCATATTTTTGATGGCTCTCGTTCGTAGGCGCTTGCAGCCAGTCGCCGCAGACATACCCATAGATAGACAACCAGACCTGAGCATGGGCCTATTTTATGAGAAAGTTCATTAGTTAGCGCCCATACGGACAGGTATATTATAGACTATTTATATTTTGTTATCAAATTCGAAGTGAAGTTTCTTTCATCTACAAACAATGCCTAGATTATACATATACTATATACATATATAGCTGCATATATGTATAGGATCTGCACGGACACACAACAAACACTGAGACAGAGACAGAGACAGACACAGGTGGGGCCGCCATAGGCGTGCTTTGCTCTAAAACATAAAAACCAACAATATATGTATAGAATGAATTCAAATAGAATTTCTCAACTGAAATTGTTTTTAATTGTTATACATACATATATATATATATATATATATATATGCATATATTTAAATGACTTTCGACATTAAGTTTTTAATTAGTTATAACGATTAAGAGATAAGCTCATTTTTGATATCAAGATGCGACCGACGACAACAGGAAGATGTGTGAAAATGAACAGGAATGACCCTATACTAAAAGCCACACAAGCGTTGGGCGTCTGGGAGCCGATCAACTTCGAATGAGCCCGAAGATCAGTCAACCCAGATGCCCAACAAAAGTCTGTGCCCCTCACCTCGACTGTAACCTACCGACTGCAAGTGGTTGGGATATTCTAGCGAACTGAATGAGACGATGCGAAGGAAGTGATCCCTAGAATATTGGGCCCCAACCATTCGAGTTATCGAAGCCATCTTTAGTCTCTCCCAATGTCCCAATGCCCCAATCGGAACTGTCTGCTGTCTCGAGCCAATCCAGATGATATAAGCCATAAACAATTGCATTATCCAAGGCAAGGAATGGAAAGGGTATGCGCATGTCATATGGGAAAACAAAATAGAAGTACTATAAACAACTCTTTCATTTGTGTGTTACATTGTATGTATTACTATTTGACTTCATATTTTTTTTATATTGTATGTATATCTATTTTTATATGAACATTTGTAATTTTTATAAATCAAGTAAAGTAAAAAAAAATTTTATACTTTTTATATGGGCTTACGTGAAAAATACCTTGTGCTATAGTATGAATGTTTACTTTAATTTTCAAACAAACCAAACAAACAACAGAAACAAAAACAAACCGAAACGAAACGAAAAATGTTGCAAGAAAAAAAAAACCAAGAAAATCAAACCAAAAAACCAAATGAGCATTTTTATTTAACCTCCATATTAATGAAGTCCCCAATCGAAGCACGAAACACGATAAACAAACAAATTATAGATGTAAATATCACATCGGATATACAACAGATATACATAGGTCTATAATTTTCCTTCTCCCGAATTTAATGGCTGACACCTCTCAATGTATATTGTATGTAAAATGGTTTAATGGAAATATATATATATAGACTAATGTGTAAGTAGAAACCAACCAAGAAAAAACATACAATACGTGTATAAGTACACTCTCTCCCACATGTAGAAACCTTAGAGATAATGTTAGTGCATATATTACAGATATATGCACGTATAAGAAGATCTTGTTAAGTAGTATTTGTAATTTATGCAAATATTTTTTACATTTTGTTACAACTGAGAAGAGAATGAAAAGAAAGAAGGAAGAAGGAGGCAGTGATGCAGAGCGACGAATCGGTGGATAGGAGGAAGATTTTAAACATTTTGAAAAAATGTATTCGAATATATATGTACCTACACATCCCACAGATGTGTGTATCTCAAAACTTACCACTGAAAAACGGAAATTAAATGAAACATTTAAGTACCTTAAAGAAGCTTCTGACTACAGCTACTGTGATCACGATCAAGAGTCAAAATCAAACCAGAATCAAAGTCAGAATATTGATAAGCTTCGAATGCAATTCGCTCACACCTCAAATCCGTGCGGACCAGCGACACTGGACAGAACAGTTCACTGGGAGCCACCGCATGGACATCAGGGGTCAACGAATTGTGGATTTCTTGCTTTTGTATTCTGATCATAGTAGTGCTTAAGTACAGTACCTACATACAGTCATATAGCTGCATAGATACATACATTCATACTGAGATACATCGCGTCCCATTTGACGCCCGAACACAATGAGCGCATGGAAACGGGACGGTTTTTTAGATATATTAGAGCTATTCAAAAACTATCAAAAAAAACAGAAAAGGAAACAAATTTTTTACTTTTATATATATATATATATATATATATAAATATGTAGATAGATATATATGTGTGTATGTATCGGTATGTACAATACGAGTATATGATAGCATGTCTCCATTCTCAATGTGTTTGATGTACAATATTATACAATACAAAGCAATGTCTGTTTCTCGATGTACATACTCGTAAATAGTGAAAATACATAATGTTAACAAATGTCCCACATGCCATAAGCTGTTTGAGTAGGTATATGGCCCTAAACTCTCTCTCTTTTCCCTCCGCCTGGGTAGGTTGGAGGGCGGTAAAGTTGTATAAAATACATAGTACAGTACTTATGTGTAAGAGAATACTGATTGCTTGCTTAGGCACTTTTCTATTGTGATTGTGATACCAATGTAAGGCACAGATACCGATACAGATACCGATAGAGAAACTGATAGAGAACATACCTATTTAGATGTCGTTGTCCACCAACTTGAATCTTAAGCTAAGTCGAGATCAGATGAGATTGTATCTGAAAGACACCTAACAGCAACAGCAACAGCAACAGCAACTGGAGTAGGAATAGGAATAGGAATAGGAATAGGTATAGGAAAGGAATCATCATGGTAGATAATACAAATATACAAGTACACACACTATATTTTACAATATGAAACACACACACACAGACACAGACACACTCATAGTATCTAGGGGGCGGATCTGGCAAGATTGTAGTAGGAAGCAACTCACTAACTAAACTAAACCGCAACAACATTGGTGTTATCAATATTTGTGTAAGAGAGATCCGCAACAGCTAACAAAATACATAATAATAATTATAATAACAAACTGCTTTTTATACCTCAGATATGTTTCTATATATGAGTATGTTTACTATATAATATTCCACATGGGAAAGGAAGGAACTCCACTCTCTTCCAGCCCAAATGCAAAACCCGAACCCAAGCAAAGCAAACTAAATTAAATGAAATTACATTACACCCACTGGTCGTCTATACGGTGATTAAGTATCGTTATCTGGATAAGTAGTTAGAGGAAAGAATTCATTTATGAATGTTGGATGTAACTTTTGTATATTTTTAGGTAACTTGTTCAATTGATACGCTTTTTTCCAAACAAAAATCTAGATGTGCATTACCTACTACCTACCACACAGACACACAGCCACTGACTAATGTGGGGTCCCAGACTCTAAGATAGGATTGTATATGCATATGTGTATTCCTGGAAAATTGGCGGGAAAACAATCATCGCCACAAATTAAGCTCAATATGTGTGTTTCGGCATAATAAAATCCAAATCCAAATACTCGTAGCTGTACCGTATAGGTATTCCCAAAGATACGATACGGACGAATATGTACCCAGATATGAGATTTTTGAATGAGTGTCTAGTTTCTTATATACGAGTACATATACTAACTATATCTATGTTATGACTAAGCAATGGACATGGAAAATATTGTGATTTAAGTTTGGCAATTGGTCATCTTTCGTTGAATAGAAGTACATACATATGTATGTATGTTGGAGAGTGCAATAAATTACAATTTAAATTAAATATACACATATGTATGTATGTATGTATGGTATGTACGACTATAATTATGTTTTAAACTTTAACTCGAATAAGTTATCGTGCTATCGTATCGTACTGATTGCCATATCTCGTATGATTGCAATATCGTTCGTTTGACAGCAAGGAGGAAAGAGAATTGAATTCGAATTAAATAAATGCATATCAGTGAACACAATACAATAACGATGTACAGACAGACAGACAAACAATATATTGAATTTAAAGTGCTATAAATGTGTATGTATGTATGTATATCCTATACCCAGTACACATATACGAGTATTCAATCAATTCAAGAAGAACAGAACCCCTTACGTGTGTACATAAGCATAGAGGTAATTAATGTAATATATATGTATTATGTATAGTAAAAAAATATAACTTCCATATTGAGTATTTTTCATATTACCTTTAATAGAATAAAGATTATCGTATTATTCGAATACATGACACCTGCAGTTTTGCCTAGGGAACTACGACCCAAAAACTACTACTTTTATGGGCATCCCATCTATTAAAGCGTAGCTTTTTTTCATCCTCTATTTTCGATGCTTAATACCGAAATTGCCGCATGCTCTCTCTATCTCTCTTTATTCCGCTACTGTCTATCTCCAACCGTTTTCTCGCTCCCTTCCGCCACGAAGTGCACACATTGGCGAGTTAGAGTGTGTGTGGGAGAGAGTAAGCGTGCCGATTCTGCGCTAAAGTGGACAAATTAAAATATTTTAAAAACGAAAATGCGTTGCATGGCGTGACACGAAGAGAGCATCGACCGCGCGCGCTCTCTTCGTCGACCTCAAGCAATCAGCTCTTCCCGAAGAGAGCCGAACGTCAGAACTTCCAGACCAAGGTGAGATTTGGCAGAGCCATGCTGCCATCGTGTATTCGCTCTCTTTCGGCTTATTTTGCACCCCATTGGAAGACAGAGAAAGATGTACCGAAGATGTTTTGTTTTCTCCACTCTTCGCTGCTTTGTGCGAAATGAAAAGAGATGGCATGGTTGTTGTGGCTTGTATTAAATCAAAACTTTTGAGTTCTTCTTACGGCCTAATAAATGATTGTTTCGTATTTGTATTTCATTGCTTAAGTGTCTAACATTTTGCGGTCGGCACGCACACATTGCTGTGCGCTTGTGTGCGTGGACAGCAGGCAAAATGGAATAAAGAAGTGTTTTTGTATTTATGCAGCGCAGCAGCAGCACATAAGATAGGGCCTTGCCGGCCCCTGACTTAAATCCAATTATAAGGCGTTTGCGATCAGCTTGACCATTTTATGGACGCAAATCAAAAATAATATGAAAGGTTCTAACCTTTTTAAACAGTTCATTTATAAAAAAAAAAACGTCCTCATGGACGAGGAAACTAAAAACGTTGATTCATGTTTTTTCATATGGAAAAAGTCAAGCAGGTGTACCCAAACCATAATTTAATAGGTATTTCCGGAGTCGATTTTTAAATTCCCTTGGATTTGGGTGAGCGTCTTTTGAGCTCAGAGCGTTGAAAAAGTGCTTCAAGGGGTCCTCTGATATTCTGCTAGTTATCAAGTAATCCTTGCCAATTTTTGTGCCAACATATTGTAATAAATGCTCCAGCGAGGTATTGTTGACAATCACTCCATTTTGAAAGGGAAGTCGCTGCTGGGAGTTCGGCACTAGCAAGGCGGACATGATGGCAGTCATTTCACTCATCACTTTACGCTGCACATTTAGGGATTTTCCAAATTCCTTGGACGGAGTTGAGTTTTCGGCTAGCAGTCTGACATTAAACATTTCGACCCAGTCGTGGATCAGCTCGATGAAGTCTGCTGTTTCACAGGCCTTATATACCTCCAGTCCCAGATGACTGCAGCGTCGAATGGCACTTGCTGTCGCCTTGGAGAGCAACTGAGTGGCCAATTTGATCTTTTGCCTGTGGGCGGCCTTCACGTTTAAGTGGTCCTCCGTTAGTTTCCATAGAATTTCCAAATCCGTAGAAGCGGCATGGTTCATCGCTTGCCTTATAGTCGTGGCGGTTATTTGATGGCCTTTTATCACAAGCCCAGAGTCTAGGAATTGATTCCTTATTAGCTTTACCAGGTGTAGCACATCGGCAAATACAAAAACTTTCATCTGTCCATTAGATGGATGTTCGAACCATGTTTTTTCTAAAATAAAGCAAGAAACATAAGTACATATGTATGTATTTCACAGAAAAAAATGGCTTTCTTTATAGATACCTGTTGATATTCCCAGCTGTGCCCATAAACTCGAATTTGCGGGTCCCATGTTGGAGACCATTGCCACGACATGGTATTCAGCAGAGTGAAGCTTTCTGATGAGCATATGCAGAGTGTCGAGGGTCATAGGTTTGTCGAAATCGTAATAAATGAGATTCTTCCAAGACTTCCACAATCCCTGAACCATGGCCACCTGTACATACTTTTTGGTCTCTTGTTCGTCTTTTTGTCCAAAGTTGTACTCATCGAAGCACAGCACGCACTGTTTGTCTTCATTCTTCCTGTCAACCTCCGCCTCCATAAGTTCAAATATAAAATTTAATGGGCCAGGGCTTATTTCCACCGTTTGCGACCATTCGTGCAGGGTGGAGGTACTGGGGAATGGGAAGCCCCTTTTGAGGAGATGCCTGTAGGCCCTAGGTCCAGCAGCATTTAGACAAATTCCAGCCGAAATGTCTTCGGAGCTCCAGCGCACCCGTGTAAGTCCATTTTCCATCTTACTTATTTGCTTTTCGGAGAATATGCTTTTAAGTGACTCTGCCAACTTTTCCATGCTCTGCACTCGTTTGACAAGCCGATCATTTTCCTTTTCCAACTCCTTTATTCTGAATTTTAGCCGCAAGTTTTCTATCGCTATTCCGCATTCAATTACTTCTTTCCTGTAATTTGGGCAACATTTCGAAATTATCATAGAAGGAACAATAGCTTTCAAGCGGCACTTACTCAGTTTGCGAGCTAAAATCACAAAAATTCTGACCGGCAGCAGAGGGTATTTCCTCTGTGTATAAGTATCCCACTCTATGAGGAACTGCGTTTGGCAGCAAACGTCTCCGCTTTGCCTTGCTCTCGGACGCATAATGAAAGTCGCTTTCATTAAAATGATTCTCGCAAATTTTATTGCTCTCATCCAATTTAACTTGCATTGCATTTATCCATAGTTGTCTTTTTTTTGCGTCTTTCGGCACGCAAATCAGGCGGCCCGAATTCGAGCGGCAAATTTTGCAAACTTGTGGCATTTTTCCGACGTCCGCGCTCCACTCGCACGGAACACACAACGAAAACTGAGCGAAATAAGTCCCGAAAAGAGAGCGCGTTGTGGGAATGAGCACACCACCTTGTTGTCGCGATGAAATCATATGTATGTACAATGTGGTGAATTCGCCCTATATCGGGTCGCGTTCATCACTCACACACACACATGATGCAGTTATATAAGATGATACCACATGATAGAATCAAAAAAGGTGGTCCGCTCCCGAAACGCGTTCTCTTTTCTGGTATTATTCGTTCTCTCTCTTTCGGCTCATACTCATACTCTTAAATTGAACACACATTAAGACCCAGAAAGAGAGCGCATTGAGCGAATATACCACCACTTGTATGATTTCAACATACTTGTCTTGCAAGGTGGTGGATTCCCTCTATTTCGGTTCTATTTCACGCTCAGCTGTCTGAGACGCTTTGATGCGAGAGAGAAGAAAGATAAAGAGATAGTATAGATGCTTTGTTTTGTTTTCTATACTCTTCGCTCCTTTCTGCTGCTGTCGTATTGAGCTGAGAAGACAGTGCACGGCGGGAATCTACCTCCATGTATAATTTCATGGCTCTGAGCTAGCTTCGGCGGGTTCTTTGGGCCTGTATTGTTTATACAATGTATAAGATTACATTTTCAGCATTGCCCAAAAATTAAACCTATTCTAGAATCGAAGACTTGTCAATCTGTACTCTCAGGCATATTGGTAATCAGTTTATTCAAATTTCAATCAGCCGTTCAGTCTTAGGCCGCTAAAGTTAATGTCGTTCGCATGGTCATCCTCGATGGTAAAGTTGAATTTAAATTGACTCGCCGTGCTCTCTTGCCGCAGGCTGCTGCGAAGCGACGGCAAATCAGACGACTGTGGATGCGATGCTGTCTCCTGGGCGGGCTCTGGTACATTCTCATTGGTACTGGCGGCGGTGGGCAGGGCAAATTCAAAGCGAAAGTCCTTTCCAGATGTCAGAAGCGCCGACTTCTTCACAAAGCTGGACTTTTTGTTTGTATCAGCGGAGGGTGTGAATTTTATTTGCCTGGAAGCTGTAATACAGAGAGATGAGTTATATATAGCTTATGCAGGTGTAAAGTCGTTAAATAAAATGTATTTCCATCGAAATGAGCGCTACACAGATCAGAAAGAGAGGCAACAGCATTGTGGAACAGAACGAAACTGTGCTGTTGTGCACATTGTGTAAAATTGTAAATTGTGGGCCATACTGTTGCTTAAATTAACATCTTTTGGTGACAAACAATGTAAGACTGATCCATAGACAGACACACAATTGCAGCAGGTTGTGGATGAATACCAATCTCAGACGGTTTCAGGTCATAATAATTTATTTCTATGGGTTCCTCACCTAGCATCATTTTTCTTTCCTCCTGTTGCATTTTGGATCGGTAATCCCCCATGGAGAGCTTCATTACCTGACGCTTCTTGATGAGCGGCGCCGTTTGGCTTGTCAGAATCTTAAGGTTCTTGGCAGTATCTTCGGCTATGATTGTTGATTTCAAGAGAATGTTAGCACAGATCCATATACATAAATATTTTCGCAGTGTGTTTATGAGACCGACTTACCAACTTTTTGGCTCAGTTTTCCGCCGTCCAGAGCTAACTGCAGCTGTTGAACACACCAGCAGAGCTCCAGCTCGAATTGAATGGCGCTCTCGCCGTCAAATGCCGGGGCCGTTGCAGCCGACGCCGCAGCCACCGGCTTCTTTGCTGGGCCCTGAATTGGGGGTGGTCTATTTATTGACTTTGCGGTTTTTCTGCGATGCATGCCGTTTAGATTATTATTTTTGTTTACAAAAAAATTCAATGTGCTCCACAGCTGGACAAATATCGATGGTAGCAACGATGTCATCGATGGTTCTTTGTCAAACATCGAATAAGCGATGGGTGTAAAGTACCGATCACAAGACAAACGCATCTCTGCCAAACTAGTTTTATTAAGTATTATTAGTTTTATTAATTGTATTAAATTATGGGGGCGTGGTAAAATGTTCTATCTAGCTAATAATATTCGACGGAATATCAAAACTGAGGAATATGTATAATATAACATGAGTTCGTCAGCATATTTACGGTATATTTTTAAAATTGGACGGTATATTTTGGTATATTTCTGAGGGTTGCACGGTATATTTAATCGATAAGTCCGCGTTTCCGGATTCTGCCTCTTTCCGTCGTCTGCCTCCTTCTTTTCACACTGTCAGCCGACGAAGGTAGGTTTGCTCCAAAATGCGTGCTCGTTTGAAAATAACTAAAAATTAATTTTTCCTCAGTCGCTACTTTGATTTAAATATTCAAAATGGTTGCCCCAAAGAAACAGGTAAATATGACAAATAGTGAGCATGATCTCGAACATGTGTGCTGATCGCTGCATTTATGTTTCTAGAAAAAGGCGCTGGAGAGCACCAATGCGCGTTTGGCGCTGGTGATGAAGTCTGGCAAATACTGCCTGGGCTACAAGCAGACGCTGAAGACTCTGCGTCAAGGCAAGGCCAAGCTGGTTCTCATTGCCAGCAACACGCCCGCCCTGAGGTGAGAATGCTACCGAGAAGTAGATTTCCATTGCACCCAAGTATGTATGAACAGCAACGCGTTGCTGTTCTTGGAACCATATGGAGTCTTGCTTAATGCTGACTGAGAAATATGATTCCAATCAAAAAGAAATTGATGGAAACTATGGAGTAGTATATATCATCTCAAACAGCGCAAGCGGCAGGGCAGAGGCAGGGCGACTGTTTTTGTTGGCTCTGCCTTGCCTGCCCCTCCACGTGGTTTCCACTAACGACACGCACATGTTGCGGCTGCTTGGGGTAAGACTGAACGTGTATTTTATCAAATGTGTACATACACACGCACTGTGATGATTCTGTAATTCCGACTGCCCTGACGAATCTTTTTATTACTAGAGACTCTTTCTGATTGTATTGACTCTCGGATTGGGGTGCTAGAGTTGTGTATTGCTTACTAATAGATTATGGTTTGTGCCTTTGCAGGAAATCCGAGATTGAGTACTACGCCATGTTGGCCAAGACTGAGGTCCAGCACTACAGCGGCACTAACATTGAGCTGGGCACTGCTTGCGGTAAATACTTCCGCGTGTGCACCTTGTCCATTACCGATCCTGGAGATTCGGACATCATCCGTTCATTGCCCGACAACTAAAATGGCTCGAGATTCTGTTTTTTTTTTACAATAAATTCTTGTAATGAGATGAAGAAGAAATATTCTGTGTTTTGGCAGGGATGTTCTAAAGCAGTGCCCCGGGTCTGGGACACCCACACCCCCTGTGCACTGCTTGCATAATTCAATGAATGTTTGTGTTGGTGTGGGTACCACACGGATGGGTTCTAGCAAATGGTTGTGACGTCACACAATCTTGCTGTATATAATATATACATATGTATGGCATAATAAAAATAAGCAATAAAAGGTATCTTCTGCATTTTTCATTGCACTGTTTAAAAAGTCAACGCGATTTTCCATGTGTTGTCGATACCTGCAGACGATATATCATTGACATCTCTAATTGTCTATTTATGTTTGATTTGTCCTGAATAATTCGAGTTTCAATGAAGAAATACCACAAGTGGCGATAAACGCATCGCAAGTAGAGTCCGTGGACAATTCTCCGACACTCACTCATGGCATGGTTTGGAAGCAATAATCAAGTTGTTGCGCCCGGGGACCAGGAAATGGCCCTTGCAGGTGTTCTGGTCCCTGGTCCAGGAGCCGCCGCCACAGCGCGTCCAAGGAAGCGCAAACATTCTGCCGGCGAGCCGCCTGCCAATGAAAATGCTATGGATGTAGATGGGACCGAAATGAGCTACTTTCTGGGTCGCCATGCGGGCTACCCCGACGAGCTGAACGTCCTCATCAAGCCGATGCGCTGCGAGCTGTGCAAGGCGACGATGACATCGTGCAAGAGCGCCGAGGACCACTACTACTCCAGGGGGCACGATCGCCAAGTTGCCGCATGGATCACCAAGACCTACCCGGAGCGTGGCTTTCAAATGACACCCGGTCGGATTGGCACGACGGCCTACCACTGCAAAGTCTGCGACCTGTCCTTGAGCTCTGCATCCCACGCCCGTCAGCACTACGGGGGCCGCAAGCACAAACTGGTAGAGTCGAAGTTCTCGCGGACCTCGGGAGCTAGCTATTGCGACACCTCCGGGGATTTTGTGCACGTGCACACACCCGAAACAAAGCTCAAGGACTTGTCCTTCCTGGCCGACGCAACGCGTTCAGAGCTGCCCGAGGATTGCCCCCAGCCCGAAGCTCTAACACTCAATCAAGCAAATCGTCCAGCGACAGTCGAAGAGCACGCTGAGGCTAGCAGTAAAAAGGAATGTAGTCTGTGCCAAATTAAGGTAACATCTTCGGGGCAAATGGAAATGCACGTCAAGGGAGTGAAGCACCAGAAGAATCTACGCAAAGTGAGTATGGAGCCGGACATAGAGATGGACTCAGTCCCGTCCGAAGGATCGATTGCGGCCAGTCTTGGTGAGGAGTTGTCGGCTGCGGATCAATCCATGTACCGCACACCGACCGGCGGCTACTACTGCGAACTCTGCAAGAAGCTCATGAACCATGCGACCACCTTGCAACAGCATCTGTGTGGCAAGAAGCACTTGAAGACAGTACGTCAGCATGCTGAACAGTCTAGTCAATAATTTAACGATCTCATTATTTAAGCAACATTTTGTATGGCAATACAATCTTCGAATACATAGATGGAAAAGATTGGTCCGTCTCCCATTGCCCATAAAATTAACTTTATTTTGTCTGCATTAGACTGCATTCCCAGTGTGTATTGCTATACACATTATTACAGCATGTAAAACAGCATTTAGTTTAGCGAAAACAATTCTTTTTTTTTTATCATCTATGGTGAAACCCCAAAGCGGAAGGGATACGATATGATACCGACAAAACACTCAATAAATCTTGTAAAAATTGTTATTATGCTGTAAAGTTCGTGTTTTATCCCAGGATGAGATTTGGCTGAAAATATCCAGGCCCTGAAGGCTTTATCTTTAAACGAAACTAGATGAAAGTAGACGGCCCAAAACTTATGTGGGCCAATCGAATTTAGAAGTCTAATGCACATGTTTTCACGACTATCATTCCTATAACCCACACTTCTCCCAAGCGCTGAGAATCTATTCATATTCATATCACATCATCGAAGTGGAGAACATGCTCGTTCAGATGCAGATACATTTTAATTTACGGATAAGTGGTGCAAACAATTTTATAAATAAATGCAAAAATATTTTACGCTTTTGCTTGTTTCACAATATACACTTTTATAGCACTTTTATTATTGTTTTAAAATTTTACAAAACGAAATTTTTTTTTTTTCATTTTTGGTTAAATTCAAGATTTTGTATGTGGGGGCACCACACATACAGGATAGTTCCTTTCTTTAGAGTAAAATGCACACTTTTTGACCTTATTTGATACTAGAGAAAACTAAAATTAATGCATATATACATACATACATATGTGTATATGTATATGTATGACGGCATTATGTACAACGACTAACACGAGCGGAAGCGGCATTACATTACACGTATAGCCCTTCGTTCTCAGATACGATACGGATTCAGTTGGTCCATGCTTATTGTGTGGGCGAGAACTCAGTGGGAGCGAGGACGCGGCAATGCATGTCTCGAATCAACGGCACAGTGTAGGCTACACACTCGTCCCAGCCAGGGGAACGCCATGCGGCCTCTCTGGTCTCCTTGCGGTCCTGCAGCGAGCTGTAGCCTGTGCAAGTAGTAGAATTGGGAATTGTTCTTCAACTGTTCTAAGGAATACATATATGTACTATATAGTTTTACATACACCAGATGTGATGGACATTGTAAAGTCGGCCGATCTGCGAGAAGAACCCAGCAAAGGCTTCGTTGTTGTGCTTGCGATAGTTGATGGCACGAGCCCAGTTGTTTCCCCATTCAATCATGGTGCCAGGCGTCAGTCGATATGATCTGCAATATATGTAGAGGATATAGGATAATTTATCGTTTCATATATGATTTTGAATGGATTTTGTACCGCATTTCGTAGATGTTCTTGCCGGAACGGCTGGCAATCTGCGGCCAGTAGCTGAAGGCCAACAGATATTGAAGGTGCCGAGAGCGCAGAAATTTGGAACGCTCCTGCATTAGACTCAGGTACTCTGGATCGTTCCACAGATCCTCTTTGGCCTGATCGATTTTCTCGAAGCCACCCGTGTATTTCCATAAATGCAAGCACTGGTCCATGTCGCCCACCTGCACGCTCCATGACGCCACCAAATTGCAAGACAGATTTGCCTTTTTATCGTTCATCAAAGACACGGTTGTTTTGCTAAAAGGAAATGGAAGTATTCAAGACAGTTTGTGAGACAATTCATAAAGGTCACCAACCAATCAAAAACGTTTTTAAGAACCCAAAGATTTGATAATGAATATAAGTATTTTTTGTGGAGGAACGGGGAAACCTTTGGATTAGCCCAATGAAACGTACTTGCTACTGGGTCAACTGTTAAAAATTGTTAGCTGGAATATGCCACTCCACTCACTAGTTATTAAGATAGGCGCTCATCGAGTCGGGTCGTACATTATGTGTATGCAATGCATATATTATTTCCTTGTCGCTCAGCATGCGGCTGTGCGACTCTTTGGTTGGTTCGATTTTCCGGACAAGTAACTTCGAGAACCATGAATCTGATTCCCTGCAGTTGGCAGTGGTCGAAATCCATCTAAAAGTACAAAATTGACAATATTAATCCGATTAGCAAGCCCAAAACTCAATCAGAGAGAGAACTTTGATCATTTTATTGGTAAGAAATGAATGACTAGGGTTCACCAGCAGATATTATAAAAGAAAAAGTCTTTGTATTCCCAATCTTATCTTTCATATATTCCGATATTCATGAAAGAATAGGGATGGCTTCAGTAAAGATTGTATTTTAATTGGATTCACAAGATATTTTTTTTTTAAATAGATATGGCATTCAAATGATCTGTGAGTAATACATATTATATATTATATTTCCTTCCGCTCTTCTGGAATACATTTCCCATGAGCGGAATTATACCTTAGATATAAAATAGGCCGATACAAATTAATTATTTTTATACTATAAAGAAATCTTTGGAATTTATGCATATGTATGTATATTTATCACTTGGGCGGACATCATTAAGGGTGTCCGCCCACCAGAGTTTTTCCTTTACGCGTCTGTGTGCATACATATGTCTGGCTATTTTACTCCTTAGAGTACTAAGAAATGAGTGCTATTTGATATTCTACTTTTAAATAAATATCAATGCACCTTTCGACGAATGTACGAGCATGCATACATATTTATGTACATATGTATGTACATATACAGCTGCGTATGTTTGGACGTGCTATTTATTATTTCATATTTCTTACCGGACAGCGGACAGGCCATTGCTATTGCCGACACTCAGAATGTTACGTAGCTTCAACATTTTCGATTTGGTTTGGCCGAATTATGCAGCGATGCAAGCGTTGATTGTGATATGAAAGCTGTGGGAAATCAGTTGCATATTATTTGTGCTGCTGTTATCATTAATATGTTTTTTTTTGCGCACTGCCTCCTCTGCCGCGTCGTGTGTACTTTAGTCAAGGTGAAGTCAGAGTCAGACCGAGCTAACAAGTGCGACAGCAATTGCCTTTTCCCATCGATAATATAGATGGGGTGTCGTGTTGCGAGTTATCCTCCTGTCCCTGTCCCCGTGTGACCGGTGGAATTTATCTGTGCTCTGTGTCGTATTGACGGATTATTTCCATAGTTAATGTGATTGCAATTTGAGCTTTATCAGGTCCCCCAAGGTCGAAGGGAGGCAGCGCAGGGGATATCTGTTGCACATTAGAAACCCACTTGTTGTATTGTTGCGGTATTTTTCGTAAATCAAACTACTATCTAGGAACAAACGTTAACTTTAAAAGAAAATAAAAAAAATTGTGGGCCTATAAATTATTATTTCTGACCCTCAAAAATATACTGAAATATCGTCTCATTTTCAAAATATACCGTAAATGTACTGATAAATTATATACCACCATATTCCTCGATTTTGATATTCAGTTGAATATTATTAGCTAGCTGGAACTTTCACATCTAAGCACATAATTTTATCCGATTAATGAGTCGATTTCCTAGATGACTGGCTTATTTTAAGTACTTCCTTCAATTTGATTGATTATAAAATAAAGTCTAAGCTAAAAGGTCAACAAAAATGTCCACTAAATTAATGTTTTTACATGGTAACTACACGGTAAGTACACATTTGCTACATGATAACTACATATTTCTTAATTATCAACAGAGACACCTGACGAGGAAGTGTGCACTGTTGTTGGAAAAATACTGGAAAAGATTAGAATGTATTAGTATATTCAAAATCCTATACAAAATATACCGATATATATGTATATATATACATTATCCAAATATGCTGTAAATAGGTCTTTAAATTTATGAAATATTCCATTATATATGATGTATGATTTGTTATGATCCGCCTCTTTTCCACCCTGGCCTATCGTTCCCAGCTAGCTCACGGGGAAGTCAGGGGTGTTTCCGACCCGATATGTCAGGGGACGGATTGAACAAAACAAAAACAAAAAAAAACATACAAAAAAAAACAAATCTAATTTATAAGACAGACTCGTCTTCGTTGGCACTTTCGTCAGCGGGGATAGTTGGTTTCGTTATCCCTAGCAGGGTCCCACCCTTCCATGAGCGCCACCTTCCATGAGCGCTCCCTTTTCATATTCAGGGTCCCCCTCTTCTTCTCGCTCTCGTCCCACCCAACTACCGTTCTCTATTCACTCATGACTCTTTTCAAATTTTCATTTTTATATCCATTATATTTTCTTACTCATCTTCTTGAACATCAATTCATAATCTAGGTTTATATAACGGAAACAAATACTAACACCAAAAAAATACTAACAAAAAAAAATAAACCCTATTTCGGCCGAATTGGCAGCCCCCTTTGATAGAAGTTGTTGCTTCCTGACGCTCGCTGATGTTTACGTTTAATCGTGGTGTTTTTTTTTATATGATCGTGATATGTTGTTTAATTGTGGGTCGGACGGGTGTAGATGTGTGAAATGTGGTGATGTTATGTGATGTGTTATGAATGAGGGTATACATGCGTGGGTTGGGTGTGATGTGGGTGGATGAAGGTGTGTGACATTGATTCGTGTGGGTTTATTTTTGCTTTGACGTCCGGCTTCTTTCCCCGGGGGGGTTGGTGTGTGGGGACAGAAACGTGTCTCCAGTCGGTGCTCCGCTGACGGTTCCTTGGTGTCCATCAGATTTTCAGAAATGCAGCGTAAAAATTTTGTCAGATTTGTCAGAATATACTGTACATTGTGTATATACATAAATGTATATATATATTGTATATTGTAGATCGCGTAGATTGTATTATATTATGTAATAATAAATTAAAGTATAAAGATGTAATAAAAAATTAATTTGCGCTGAAAAAATAGTTTTTTCCTTGCGAATGCTACAATGCCAGTTGCCCTGGGACTTGGCCTAGAGTGTTTCTTTTCGCACTTTCACTGACAAAAAAAAAAACAAGTTCTTTCTTGGAAATTGAACAAGACTAAATTAATATTTATTTTATTGGTTATAAGAATTGAATCAAATAGAAGAAATTAATGAATGCAAGTACAAATAAAAATAATCCATTCATAGGAAAAAGAAAAGGAACAAGTCTTCAGACTCTCACTAAGTCATCGCTACTGTTAAACAGTTTCCAAGTCGATCGATCGTCTAGGGAATGGTGTTATTTAGAACGGCCTTGAGCAGACAATAATTTAAAACATCTTTGCGGCCACTCTCTGGATCGACGATCCGAATGAAGCGAACAGGCATGCGGGTGAAGTGGATATCCTGCTGTGTGGGAGTAGATAAATCTATATTTCCCACGCCATCCCAGTGGGTCATGTCGCAAGAGACCTCCACGGTGCAGTTGGACGTGTCATTGGTATTTTGAATAACTTCGATAGAGATGATATTGATTATGCACCAGAAGCTCAGCTTTATAACGATCTCATCTTTGATGACCTCAACACTGCACCCGAAATGGAAGGCCACATCCACTCCTGGAGAGACGTGGGCACGGTAGGGCAATATCGACTTGATTATCGGTTTCTCGATGGCGTCGAGTATTTTTAAGGACTCGACGATCCCAGAGGGACGCACCACAAGCACCAGGTCTTCGACACTAATGAGAGAGAGACGTACAAGCGAGACCACCGACTTGATGTCCACGCCCTGATTGTGGCGACTCCATTTGACTACCGCTTTAAAGACATCGATTTCGTGTTCAATCAATGTGTCCCGTCGCAGGACTTCTTCCAGTGATTCCTTGGACAACATTTGGAAGGACTGGTGTTTCAGAACTTGGTGTGCATTTTTGTCCATGAACTTGAGGCATTTCATGGTCAGCTCTGCATGATTGAATTTGCGAGCTGTATCCAGGATCATGCACGTGTTGCTGATGGACAGATTATTCTGCAGACGTTTGGCTAGGGCCAATTCGACTTCTGGCAATATATACAAGTTGCCCAATTCGAGCACTTCGAAGACTTCATCAACGTTAAGTGTGGATATGGCCAGAGTGCCCGAATAAAAATAGCCGAGAATTACCTTGAATGTCTTCAGCGGCACCTCCACACGCATGCTGACTTCGCCGCATTGACCTGGGTTTCGAAATGTGGGTCCCAGTTATGGGTCGTTACAACCTTCAATTGAACTCAACCGATCCTCACCCTCACACACTGCTCCGCGGTGGCTTTCGTGAGCAGACATCGTATAAGAGTTATTACATTGAACGTTAGAATAGGGACCAAAATGGATAAAGAAAAGGGGCAACAAATTGAGGCGCTGCTTGGTTGTTGCCATGGTAATTATGGTTAATACAGAAGATCTACATAGCATAGGGTTCGGTTGGACAATCGTGCAGAATGATGATCATTCCGCGGCACAGGATTAAAGAAGAGTACAACAGTGTTCGGCGTACGATAATTTATATTAATGGTTCGTATATTTGAAAGTATTTTGATTTACTCATTCAATAATAATTAATTACACAATGACTTCAGTTTAACAATATTTCTTTGTTTTGGAGATCCTGGTAGAATGCCTCCCGATTAATTACAAGGATTTAACTATACATAATCAACATGATTTGTGAAAGGAGAACAATAATCAAACCGTATAAGGATAACATTTGTAAATCATGCATTTAACCTTACCAATTTTACAATATGTATTTACATAATTACTGAACGAAATCACATCGTTAAATTTGTTGTATGATTCATAACTAAGAGAAAACATCACAAGAACAAAACAAAATAAATCCTTCTTAAGCTCACTGAATTTGTACAAAATTGCATACCTAAAGGCTGTACTTTCTTCATTTTTTGGTTTTACTTTAAATAAAGCTAACACATTCGAAGTACAATATATGATAAGGTGTGGCAAGGGGTGTTGGGTGTTGGGAGGGGAAACTGATATACAGACTTCACATCAAGTTCTTCCTAATCTTGTTTTGTAAAGGAGAAGAACGCGAAGGCCGAAAGAGAGATCCTGACATAAGTGTAATGCCATGTAAATTGATATATAAAATCCTATTGTTTATATGAATATGGGTTTGGACAAGTAGCCAGTTACTGTTACTGTTTTACACACACGAAAGTTATCCGAAAGTATTACATACATTATTTACTAGGTAAACGGTGTGTGGAAATCCAATCAATGTCTGATTCTCGTTATCTTAAGCACTCGTCATACTAGTGTCAAGATGTCGTCTACGAAGTACGAAGTGGAAAGCAAATGGCATTAGAAGGAGACACCAAAAGCCTTCGGATCTGGGCGCCAAGTTGTGTTGGACAGCAGCGGGTAATTCCCCTAAAAAGATACAACACATATGGTATATATACATACTTCATTCGTGACTGTACCAAAAGAGACTGGGATAGAGAGTGCTTACCTGTAAGAACTTGTACCTGGACAATTACAGTAAATAGTCTGCCAAGGGAACAGGAATAGTTTCCACTATCAGAGATCTTTGCATCTTCAATGGAGATGCGACTAGTTAGCCATTTTTCAGATACGCTGAAAATACGGAAATATGCATGGATAGGATACAATGTTGGGATAACGCATGGTTCGACGCACCTTGAGCGTTTATTGGTCAGTGGTTGGAGTGGTTCTTCGTCCTTGGCCCATGTAATAAACTTTGTAAAGTATTTCTCCAGCTCCTGGCTGGTTAGTTTCAGTTGAGTTTGGTTTGTGTCACCGATCAGATTTAGTTCATCGGCCGTCTCGTTCGAGAGTACTTTGGGTGTGGCTGGATGATCGCTCGACTTGAGTATGTTGTATCGTTCCTTTTGGAAAAAGTTGCGCGATATTTGGCATTGCAGATCCACGGTACTCCCCGACTTGTAGTATCGGTCGCCCACATCCCGTTCATGCTCATCAATTATCCTTAAAGGGGGCTCTGCAAACACACAACACATTCATTCCGTTTCACGAAAGAAGACATATAGCCATATGTCATGCTCTTACCCAAAACGGTTAGGTTGGTGGTAAACACCCGCGGCGGATGGGTGGATACCTGACACATGTAGATACCGGCATCTTCCCGCTGTGTGGGATTTATCAGCAATCGCCAGTTGTTCGGGTACTGGAACTTGACGCGAATCCGCGGATCTCCGCTGTACGTGACATTGCCCACCGTTAGCAGCGACACCTTTTCGGTGGTGCGTCTGACCCACATAACCTGGAAGTAGTACACGCCATAAACTGGGGGATTCTTTCCGGCTGCCTGTGGAGTGTCGACTTACCGTCTTGTCCTTGAGCATGCCTACGCGACAGTTGAGCACCGCCTCGGTGAACAGGTGCACGGCGGAGACGAGGCTCTCCCCGGCGGCCACCGAGCTGATTGGTTCCTCGAAAAAGGGCCCCCAGTGGTGCTCATGATGGTGCTTGCTGCGAAAGGTGCGTGGCCTCTCCGTCTCATGGCCAGCGGAGCCTACAAACAAACAAAAAACGAGGGGGAACGTTGTGAGTTGCTGCGGACACCGCAACTCTACAGTTATACCCGATACTAAGTCAGTATGGCTCTCCTCCGGCAGACGCCGCTAATATTAAACGACACGACAAAGAGTGCGTGCGAGAGAGACAGAAAATCAGTCTGAGCGTGACGTCACGCGCTGCGTAGCCACTGCAAATTGATTTGTTTCCTTTGGCTATAAAAATTATCTGATCTGATCCAGATTCAGCAATCTGATAGATATGGTTGTTATCTATGATTCTGCGTTTTTAGTTTTCTCAAATCTGCAATATTGTGGATGCAACAGATTTTCGTCCTTTGTGTGGGCGGAAGGGGGTGGGGCGAAATTTTGAGATAAAGGTTTTATAGTGAGATGTAACAGAAGTGCGGATACCAAATTTGGTTACTCTAGCTTTAATAGTCTCTGAGATTTGTGAATATCCCCAGATTTGCATCCTTTGCGGGGGCGGAAGGGGGTGTGGCGAAATTTTGAAACAAACTCGTCTCGGTCCGATATATTAGGAGTGTGGATACCAAATTTGGTTGCTCTAGCTTTTATAGTCTCTGAGATCTAGGCGCTAATGTTTTACTCTAAGCAAATCCGCCTATGCTACCTGTGTGTTAGAGAGAGACAGGGCGAGAAAAAATGAAATTGTTTTCTTGATACTGGCTATAATAATAATACGATCCAGTTCAGATTCTGCAGTCTAAAAGATATGGTCATTCTCTACGATTCTGCGTTGTTGGTTTTCTCGTATCGTCGAAATTGTGGATGCCACAGATTTTCGCCCTTTGTGCGGGCGGAAGTGGGCGGGGCAAAGTTTTGAAATATTTTTGTAGCAGTGACATATCACAGAAGTCTGGATCCAAAACATCGTTGCTCTAGCTCTTATAGTCTTTGAGCATGAAGGGGACGGACAGACGGACGGACGGACAGACAGACATGGCTCAATCGACTCGGCTATTGATGCTGATCAAGAATATATATACTTTATGGGGTCGGAAACGATTCCTTCTGGACGTTACACACATCCACTTTTACCACAAATCTAATATACCCCAATACTCATTTTGAGTATCGGGTATAAAAAGAGTGAAAGGTAAGTGTACGGATCTGGGCTATGCCACGTCTTCACACACACACATACCTCCCACTGTCCAATGGTTCCGGGATCGTGTGGAGTCGATGGGTTGCTTAACGGTGCTCCTGGCGCTTTTTGTTGTTGCTACTGCCAGTGTTGCCTCTGCCTCTGCCACAGCCACTGTTGTCGGTGGCAGCACGTCTGTTGTCCCAGGGCGCTCAAGGCTGGTAATTAAATTTTTGATTGGTGCGCTATGGCTAATCTCATTGCTGCTGTCTGGTGTTTTCACGGCGTACGCTGCCTGCTTCAGTCCTGTGGGTACGGCAAAGTGTGCTGCTGGGTGCGGCGTGTCCGCTGTTTTCGATGGCATTTGGGCCTGCCCCTGCGACTGCGACTGCGACTGGGGCCGGGGCTGGGGTACGTAAAGGGTTGTGCTGGTTGCTGATGACGGGCCAACAGCGGCTGATGATATTGCCTTAGTTGTATTATGGTCATCAAAAAATAAATTATTATTCTCGGCTCGACGGCTGCCGCTGCTGCCGACGCTGCTGCTGTTCTGTGTGCTCGCTGTGGTGGAGGCCGCCGGCTCGACGCTCGCTGTGCCAGTGCCAGTGCCTGTGGGTGTGGTTTGGGGATGAGATGGGAAAGCCTGGTCAATACACTACTTAGTGTCAGCGAAGCCTGCGAAATTTCACTGATTGGAAATACTGATTTAGCAAAGGGTTCCACATGACCACTGGGTGGGTACATACACGCAGTATTTGTTCCTAAAATTGTCGCTAAATCGCATTCGTACTCTCTTTAAAATCACACATATGTATGTACATACATATATTGGAAATGAAAATCTGTTGGCGAATAGCACAAAAACTTTTGCATCTTTTGATCTGCTCCGAGCTGGAAAAACAACTGTTTATGAAACAGCTGGTTTTTCGCGCCAGCAGCCGTAGGTACCGCACTGAATTTTCAATGTCATGAAATCGTACTCTTACGCGAATATCAAAATATTTTTGGCATGTCCATTTTAAAGAATTTTTGACCAGGCACTGAAAAGAGCCTTGTGGACATATCATGCCACGGCCACCGCCACCGCCACCGCCACCGCCACCGCCACCGCCACCGCCACTACCACATGCCACACTTAATTACATTTCGATGAGTTGATTAATTATTAAACATTATTTCGAAACGCATTTAACAAAGCCAAGGCATACAAATGATGAAAAATAAAACAGGTAAAAAAGAAAAATGTGAATTAATACACAATGGGGGCCCAAGTCAAGAACGCGGGACACCTGGCTGATGGCCCCACCAAATACCCAGTATACATTTACATATGTATGCCCAGAGAATTTGCTAAAATAATCATCGCCTGCCGAGTGTAGGGAATCGAGGGTACTAGAGCGCCCTGTATCCTGCATATGTAATCGAAGTGCGCGAAATTTAATTACATCGATTGTTAATATTTAATTTACAAATAGGCTAAGCTCTTGAATAAGATATGGGCTTTAATTCGGCACCACTTTGCCAAATTTGGACGGGACGGGCGGTGCGGACAGGCCCATTAATCACGTTATCTGTGGAGCGCCTGCCTGTGGCTATACGATACGATAGGCGGTCGCATATCTAAGCTACTAATGGAGGATGGATGCAGTTGGTGGTAGAGATTGGTGCACTGGGATAGAGATTTTGAATAGGCCCCAGGACTATGGCTACAATGATACGATACTCGGTTACTGTTCCATTGAGGGAGTGGCTGTGTTTTATGAGACTTTAATTTGAAATGGAGGCGAGGCTTTCTGCTTGGCATTGGCTAAGTAAATAAAAGCCATCTTCTCAGTGGATTATTTGCGCTTTTCGCTGTAATAATAATATTTAAAACAATTTCTCGAGCACTTACCCAGAGCAGAATGAAACTGCGATCCAATTACCGAGACAACGGCGAGCAGCCGGATGAGACTTAGGCCCGTCGTCGTCTGGAGACGAATATGGGGATGCGACGACTGGGTCCTGGTCCGGGACTGGGTCTGGGTCTGGGCCGCGTTTGATGCTGATGATGATGCCCTATATAGTACTCTTGGACGCCTCATCCTTTGCACGGGCTGACGTGACTTGCAGAATGTGCTTGATAGAAATCAGAAACCTTCATTTTATTCTAACAAAAACGCAGCTGCTAGGCGTTCTCCGTTCTCCGTTCTCCGTTCTCGGTTGTTGGCTGGCGAAAGCGAAAAGTTTATCCAGCACTTGATGTTGTTGATGTTGTTGATGTTGCAGATGCTCCCCCAAGGATGCTCCCCTTTCGAGGGACCTGGTATCATTCAAATTACTGCAAGGAGCCAACACACACACACAAATTACATGAATAAATATACAGATTTGTAGCCGCTCGCTTAACTTTGCTCATTTATAAAATGCCACAAAATAGATTACGTTAAGTGAGTCTTACCCTTTGGGCCTCGACTCCGGATAGTTTCGAGCTTTGATTTATGTAGCGTGAAATGTCTTCGCCAAGCCACCAAGGACCTCTCAACATCCACATTAAAGGACTTACGCTTGCGGCTCATTTAAATTACCTGAATATGGAAATATTTGACCCTTTTTCGATAAACAATTTATAGAAAATAATGCAATAAAAAACTGTTGGTTTTGCCTTTAAACTAAGAGTCCTTTGTTACAGCTTTCTACTCCTTGGACTTTTCTGAAGGCAATCACTCATTCCGTCTAATGTAAGTTTTATTTATTAATTTCATTCCATTCCCATACTGATTGCCTTGCACATATGGTGTACACATAGCTGCAGTCTTTGGTGGGGTATTATATCCTTTATATGTATACCCAGGAGGAGCCACGTTGATGATAACTAGGTCAGGTGATGACATTCTTTAACTATTTTCTCTGTTTCTGTGTTTCTGTGTTCCTGTGTGTGTGTGTGTGTGTGTGTGTGTGTGCGACTTTTCGTCAGTGTTTTTTTTTCACTTTTAGAGGACTGCCCCAATTCTGTTTGCCATCTCCTTTGCGCTTCCTCTGTCTTTCTCCCGCTAAGCCTTAAGTCCTTCTCCTTCTCCCACACTCCTTCACTGGTGTACTCCTCGACTACTGTACGCCTCCACCTGTGTGCCATCCATCAGGGCTCCTTCACGGTCGCTTTATTTGCGGTCAACTCGATGCTGACCGGACGTCATACCTCATCATCGTCCTTCATAGACGTCCCACAGTCGTTGACAATGCAATTTTTAAGTCTTTCCGGCAAATAATTATTCATACAAGGCAAACATTTATCATCTAACTGACCTTGTCACAGAAAACTACTTTGTTTCCAGCAATTAAGCTAAGTGATGAGATATATTTTATTTATTCAAAAAAAAACGAGGGGGAACGTTGTGAGTTGCTGCGGACACCGCAACTCTACGGTTATACCCGATACTAAGTCAGTATGGCTCTCCTCCGGCAGACGCCGCTAATATTTAACGACACGACAAAGAGTGCGTGCGAGAGAGACAGAAAATCAGTCTGAGCGTGACGTCGGGCGCTGCGTAGCCACTGCAAATTGATTTGTTCCTTTTGGCTATAAAAATGATCTGATCTGATCCAGATTCAGCAATCTAATAGATATGGTCATTATCTATGATTCTGCGTTTTTAGTTTTCTCAAATCTGCAATATTGTGGATGCAACAGATTTTCGTCCTTTGTGGGGGCGGATGGGGGGGGGGCGAAATTCTGAGATATACGTTTTATAGTGACATCTTAAAGGAGTGTGTGCACCAAATTTGGTTACTCTAGCCTTAATAGTCTCTGAGATTTGTGGTTGCCTCAGATTTTCGTCCTTTGCGGGGGCGGAAGGGGGTGTGGCGAAATTTGGACAGGAAACGGTCAAGGTCCGATATCACAGGAGTGTGGATACCAAATTTGGTTGCTCTGGCTTTTATAGGTTCTGAGATCCTTGAACTCATATTTTGCAATTGGCAAAACCGACCATGAAACCTGTGTGTTAGAGTGAGACAGAGCGAGAAAGAGTGAAATTGTTTTCGTGATTCTGGCTGTAATAATTATACGATCTGGTTCAGATTTTGCACTCTAGAAGATATAGTCATCTTCTACGATTCTGCGTTTTTAGTTTTCTCGTATCGTCGAAATTGTGGATGCCACAGATTTTCGCCCTTTGTGGGGGCGGAAGTGGGCGGGGCAAAGTTTTGAAATATTTTTGGAGCAGTGACATATCACAGAAGTCTGGATCCAAAACATCGTTGCTCTAGCTCTTATAGTCTTTGAGCATTAGGCGCTGAAGGGGACGGACAGACGGACAGACGGACAGACGGACAGACGGACGGACGGACAGACGGACAGACAGACAGGGCTCAATCGACTCGGCTATTGATGCTGATCAAGAATATATATACTTTATAGGGTCGGAAACGATTCCTTCTGGACGTTACACACATCCACTTTTACCACAAATCTAATATACCCCAATACTCATTTTGAGTATCGGGTATAAAAAAAAAAAAAAAAATTCAAACAAATAACAGTTGGATGCGCCTTCGATTTGCTACTTGGGCGCCCCAGGCTTGACATACGTCAGGGTTTTAGGGTACAGTAAACGCTCCAATGGGTGGCCAATCTCTTACGGAAAAAGCAACGAAATTTTTGTGAATTTATCCCCCCATTTGGACACGGGTCTGTCCGCTGTTCTGTCATCATTTTGCATGACTTACATGGAGGCTCCGTTTAAAAATTGATAGATGGATGGATTGCATTCCCCCGAATTGAATTGCAATCGAGACTGTAGGATGCAGACACTCGTTAATAATTCCGAGTGTTCCCAACAGAATATGAAACGACGTTCAGGGCAGATTATCAAATGCATTTGTTTTCCAAGTAATGTGCAGAAATGTTTTAGAAATAAGCCCCTTTGCGAGTGCCAGGCTCTGGACGGTGTCTACTAGTGGGAATTTGTCCTGTATTAATGTGAATTAAGGCAGTCTGCGGTTTAACTTGCGGCTGACAATCTTAAATTCGGCATCGGCATCGTCATCGTCATCATAGTTTATGTGCTTTGCGGTTGATGCCACAACACAAAAACTCATCATTTGCCTTCGCCATGGATCCGTGCTTCTGGGTGCTGGCTCCTGGCTCCTGGCTGCTGGCTGCTGGCTGCTGGGCCCCGGGCCGGAGGGCGTTGCCGCCCTGACATAATCACCGTAATAAATATTATATTAGTCTCCTTTTGCCGGCATTCGAGCTGGGGCTCATCTCCGGCTGGTCCTTTTTAGTTGGTCTTTTCACAGTCTGTTCTAGAGAGTGTTTGCCTTTGTTTTTAGTCGGTTTGCCTTGCTGATATCCTGTCTTTGTTCATTTCATTTAAAATAATTAAATGCTCTCTCCTGTCCTTTCACTGTCTCTGACTCCATCGCCGTGGAGTGCCAAAGGGTAAACTGTCGAAATCCACGGGGTAAGCGCCTAAAGCCCCCCCACCAGTCAAGCGTTTGCCATCAAAAAACAGAGGCCGAGATTCCTTCACAATGGCAATAAAACTTGAATTATGTCTATGGCGTTTTGTTGAGCAAAAATTTGCCCCTCCCTTGCCTTCCCTTCCCTTCCCTTCCCTTCCATCAACCACAATCCCTTTCAAAAACTGGCAACAGAAGTTCCATACACTGGGGGAAACACGCACAAGTTTTGGGTCTTACAAAGAGATCTTCAGATGAGATGCGATGGAAGGCCTTTGTTCTCAAAGAAAAATGTGAATTTAGTAATCATTTCCGTTAAATCTGCCTGTCAAATAAGTCTTTTCAAGGAGATAAAATAAGCAAAAATTCTAGATTATATAATTTTACAAAAATGTAGGTAAATTGCTTTAACCTATAACCATCCAGTGACTGAATTTCACCTCAATTGGTGGGGAACTTTTCGGGTTTTGAAGTCAGACACAAACCAGTCTACGGTATTCGCAAATTTCGCCGAAACCAGAGCACGCACTTTTGCGATTTGCGTTTTGGGAAAGATTTATTTGTTTGTTCTTTTAGAGACTTAAAGGTACCCAAGCCTCTGCCTGATTTAAGACGTTATTCCTCTGGGTTCTCTCTCTCTCTCTCTCTCTCTCTCCCAGTGTAGCTGTAGCTGGATGTAAGAGTAACGGAAACTGGAATGTCTGTCACGTCTTGGTGCCTCTGTATTTGTTGTGCCAGTGCCAGTTTCTTTAACTGTTTTTGTGTTGTTTTGTTTGCCCCACGTCAGGCCCTGGAGTCGGCTGTCCTAGTCGTCATTTGCCTTCCTCTCACCTGGCCCTGCTAACTAGCTCTTAACGCTTTAGTCCCCGACTAAACCAGCGGGAGATGATGATGGTCCCACCCTAACCCACCATATACATATACCATATACCATATACCATAGGACATCGCATACCATCCCGAGAAGGAGAGAGATGGAGAGAGGCTGGCACCTTCTGTGGCGTCCTGCCTAAGTGCGAAACGTGCTTTGGGTTATGTTTTGTTTTCCGAGCATTAACTCTTGTACATATTTTGCTATCCCGCTGTGTTCATTACACCCAAAATTCCTGTTCCATTTTTTTTTTTGGTACTCCACTTCATGCGCCTTATATTCAGATTAGAAAGTTCTTCTGGGGCCTGTGCGACCCGCGGGGCCCTGGGCGTTAGCCGGCTCTGACATTTCGCAATTACCGAGCATTTTCTGTTGACTTACTCACTTACGAGTATTCGCATTCGCATTCGCATTCGTACACTCTCATTCGTATTCGTATTCGTATTCGCAAGTATTTCTGAACGTTCTCCCCGGCAATATGTTAATTTGTCAGATTTGAATATCTGCGACGTTTCCCCGAATGCTGAATGCTGGATGGGGGATGGGGGGCTGGCACGTACACCCACAGCCCACACAGTATTGGCACAAGGCTATGTATATTAAAAGTTTAATGGATAAGTTTAGCACAACAGGAATTGTCAATTGCCGCCACATTCCCCTCAAAAAGCAGGAAAATTGAGTAATTCTTAAAGGATGCCCCCCCCCCCCCCCCCCCCCCCCCCAAAGTTTTTGGGGCACGCAAGTGTGAAACGTTTTTAATAAATTCCTGGGCTGCCCGCCGGAGATGCCCAAGTGTGCTTTCCATAAAGAAAGATGTGGCCTCGGGTGTAATAACGCTCCAGAAAACAGAACGTCTCGTACTCATGCGTATCATCTCTTGAAGAACTTTTAACCAGGCTGCCCATGGATGGGCTGTGGCGTGTCCTCCAGGGATTGATTCAATTACAGTATGTTGTGCCCAGGCCCCAAACCACGCCAAAAGAAAGGGTTCAAAGCCCCTCTGGTCGTTTTTCCCCATTGATGGATATTTCATGTTTCAAAGGATGGGGGCAAAAAACTGCATTATCTATCTATAGCCGGAGATTCGTTTCCACTTATATTGAGGCTTCATGGAGATACATCCATTAACTCCAAAAAGAGGGAATTGGTTTATTTTTTTTTTCTCCTCTTTTTTTTTTTGGTATTCGATACCAGGCATCGAATCCTCTTCTTTGCACACGTGCAAATGTATATTAATTAAAATTAAAATGCAAATAATCATCCTTTTGTTAACGTTTTTTTTCCTTTTGCCTTGTGATAGATATTTCCAATTATTTTGCACACCTGTGGTCTCTCTTGAATTGTGGATGCCGTTCAGGGCTCCATCGTCCGGCGGGGGGAAGCAGCGTGATAAAATTGTACAGAAATGTTTCAGATACAGATGTTTCAACAGACCCACAGGAACAACAGATTTTTTGCAAATTAATACTCATTTTTGAATGAGAAATCTGTCTTGTCTTTGGAGTTTTTTTGCATTTTTGGGGCGTTGTTTAATCGGAAAATATACCATTTTCCTTGACCCATTTTTTGTGGCATGGAAGAACTTTTTGTAGGAACTCTAATTCATAATTTATGGCCCACAAGCAATGAAATTTATTCAGCAAACAATTAAGCATTTATTGAAGTTCAATAGATCTGTTCTTTGGCTAGCAGACTCTTGAGGGTCCATTCCATATGCATCTGTTCGTTCCTGTTCATGCCACACAGGGCACACCGTGCCACATGCTCGTAGCAAATGTTGAATTTATTAGGTGCCAAAACCTGCACAAATATCCTCAGGTGTCTGTGACACTTTCGGTGTTCGTTGTGTGGTCAAATTAGATTATTTGGCAAATAAACTTTTTCAATGGCTGCTTTATGCTAAGCAGGAAATGCAAAATGGAAAATGCAAAATGGAAAAAGTTTTCCCTAATCCCAAAACATTTGTGCAAATCATTTGGGGACAGGATATACATAGGACCAGAAAGTGCTTGTATCGGATGGATTTTCCCTTTTTCCAAAGCCAAAGAAATGGCAAACAAATTAATCATTTCATGGGGGGGAAAAAAAAAACACTCCAACTTCGAATCGAATCACGCCCTGGGATTAGGTCTTCCTTGGTCCCAGGGGGAGGGGGGCCACACATGTACAAAGGGGAAGGTCTTAAATGTATGACGAATATTACGAGTACGACATCCGCTCCACCCGCTGTCTCCACTTACCCCTTGCGAAGGCGACTTTTACAAGTACTTAGACACTCGTTCGAATATATTCCATTCCGGGCACAGGATGGCTGGGGGCCCAAGGGCTAAAGCGATTAGAAAAGCGCGTACTTTGGTTTATCCTTGCTCCAGGCTCACAGCACTGGCACTTGGCTTGTCATTACACAAAAAACACACCAAAAAAAAAACACAGTGCAGGCTCTGTTTAGTTCTCAGGCTTTGGGCATCATCGGTGTCGGTGTCGGCATTTGTTGATTCATTTAGTTGATTTGTGCATTTTAGGCAAGAATTTCCCAGTGAGAGAGAATCACATCGTCAGCGAACCTCGAACGGGGGGAGGGTGGGGGGGTTCCGCCATGGCTCTGATTCCGAAACTGCCTTAAAGGGTGACAGCGACCACGAGAACGAACCGCGACGGGACGAAAGGACGATACGATTGACGATTGACGATTGGCGACTCTTGACGAAGTCGTCGCCGTGCGATGGCTGTGCGTTTTTGATTCTTGCGTGCTCCCCAGCCAGCACGTGGGCATCGCCTATCCTTGAAAACAGTTATACCGTTCGCAAAATTACAGAGTCGTCGCCAAGCATCCAAATGAACAAGCTCCAATCGCTGTGAGTGGAAGCATGCCGCTCTGCACACTCGACCCCCCAAAACGACTCACTCAATGGAGCACTCACTCCATGGGCGCTGCTCACCACACTTCCCCACAGCGTGCGTCCCAAAGCCCCGCTGAGCTTTGTGCAGAAGCAGGGAAATTATTTTGTTCCCTGTTCCCCGTTGAGTCTTTTGCCAGAGCTTTCAGAGTGGGAAACAGCACTGCCGTTGATTTGAGACCAGTTGTGGCATTTATTGCATAATTTAATATTGGATCTCATTAAAAACAGTCTCTGTTTTAGCTTGAATGAGGAGAGAATCGGCACCGAATGTCAGGCGTCGATCGCTGAGGCTTGGCTCTCTACTCTCTTTGTTACAATCGAGGAATAAGCTGACGTCGTCACCACATCTGCTCTCTTTCGAGGACCATCCGTTTGTCATAACGTTAAACGTGTGCTATCTCTTTCTAGCCCTTGTCTCTTTGGGCGCCGAGAGAGCTTGGATGGTCCTCTCCACAGGGGACGACGTGACCTGTGCACAATCGCATACCGTCCATGCCATTCTTGAAAAATGCAGGAATATCTCAGGTAAATCATATATTCTTTCTTAAATCTATCAGAGTCTGAAATCTGTTACACATACAAGTAGAAGAAACGAATACAAAGCCAATATAACATCACCAAAAAAAAACGAACAGATCCAAACAGATCAGAGACCAAATACTTACGATCTAGCCAAGGACAATTGGCTGGACCTCACTTATTGAACGATTAAACAACGCCAAACACACTGTTTAACCTATAAAAATATCAAATAAGAAATGTCGAAGCGTCAGCGCGATAATCCCGATGTCTCGGTCCGGAAGGCGGCCAAGGCCCGATTCAAGCAGCTCGTCCGCAGTGTCATCCTTAATATGCAGTGGCTCAGCGATGCCACCGAGGAGACCGGCCTGTCGCTGAATGTCAAGAAGAATGTGGCGATGCTGGTGCGACAGAAGCGCAAGATCGGCATGATGACCATGGCGGTGAGTGTCCTGCCCAAAAGTGTCCTTGTGTCCCTATGATTTGGTTCGATTCTCAGGAGAAATCCCTGCTGCGCATGCCACACTCGACGCGCACCGTCGAGGAGAGGAAAAAACTCTGCACAATTGTGGCAAATCTTGCCTGCTTTTCCAGATTCAATCCGGTGAGTGGTGCAGGACCTCCTCCGACCATCGTCTTTTATTTTTGTGTGTTTTTTGCAGAAACTACGTGCACGTTTGGTGCCGTATCTGAAGTTTATAGCGCTCACTCCCGGACGGCATGTCATGAAGGAGGGCGATTTCCCCATAACCATATATTTCATCATAACCGGCGAAGTGGAGGTGTCGAAGATGTTCTTCAACAAGGTACAGTCACCGGGGAAGAACTTATAGTGGTAATCCTTTTGCCATCCATCCAATAGGTTACCAAGCAATACGAATCAATATCGGAGGCTATTTTTGGTCCAGGTGACTGCATTGGAGACATCGACGTGATGGAGGATGCGCCCAGGACGAACACATACACGGCCACAAGTGAGTGAAAGCACTGGCATCCTCAGGAAGGAATAACGATGGCTTATTTTTTGTTTTTTCCAGCGAACTGCGAGCTACTGGCCCTCTACGACAGCGACTACACAACCCTCGTGCAGCCGTATATGAAAAAACTTTGGGAGGAGAAAAAAGAAGGAATACGCGCCCTGGATTACTTCAAGTTCTTCACTCCAGATCAGGCAGGTGTCTTCCACCGGGAATGCCCTTCCCAAGCGATAATAGCCATTCTATTCCGCCCCCAGATTGTGAGTGCCTGCAAGTTTGCGACCATCCAGCAGTTCGATCCGCTGGACACCATCTACGAGGAGGATCTGGGCTCCCTCAGCGTTGTCTATTTTGTCCTCAGCGGCGAGTGTGTGGTGCTGCAGTGCCTCCACATGAGGGTATGTGCACTATAGATCTCTTCAGATTGGACATTTCGATACAATTTACAATTTAGGTGTCCTTCTTGGGCAATGAGAAAAGATTCGAGCTGGACAGTGTGCGGAGGAATGCTTCTTCTGGCAATTTGGATATGGAACACACCAAGAACTTTGATTTCACTGAGTATCTATTGTCCACATCCACGTCGGAGCAGGAAAAGAAGGATAAAAAGAAGGCTGTAAGTGTGGGGATCTAACAATCAAAGGAAACCTTTGAAAAGTTACACCTCTGCCTCCTTTAGATGCGTAAAATGGGGCTGAAGGAAATAGAGGAGGCATGCGGCTTGATGGCGAGGAGGCCAGTGCCTATTTCGCCAGAGCCAGAGCGGAAAGTTTTTCGGAAAACACGATACACAGTGTACAAGGGACCCGTCGACGACTACGAGAACTATGTGATGGATGAGGACGCTGGGGAGAGCCAGGAACTGCAGTCGCCAGCGGCCTACAGCGAGTACTCGTCATCCGATGAGAGCTATCGTACGCCAAGCCCCCCCGTTGTGGAGGAGAGCGAGTCCGAGTCCGAGTCCGAGGGCCTGGAGATATTCACCGCTTCCATGGAGTCGAAGCATTCGGAAGTAGCGCCAGTCCCGAGTCCCGAGAAACGGGAAAAATATGAGACCCATTTCATAGATGTGGGATCGCTGACGTTCGGGGCCATCTTTGGTCTGGGGGAGAAGATGCACCATCGCAACATAATGGCCCGCACCACCGTCCAGTGCCTGATTATACCGCGCTTCTGGCTGTTCGAGCCCGCCCAGAATCCGGGCAACATCTGGCAGCGACAGCTGCTCTACATCCAATCGAATCTACCCACCAGAGAGGAGCTCTTCCACGATTTCCTCAAGACGCGCAAATGGCAAATGTTCCGCCACAACTATGTCCAGAAAGTATTGACCGAAAAGGCCAACTACTGCGATACAAAGCCCGAGGATGTCCCCATCGTTGGTCGCATCGTCGAATCAACGGAGTACTCCTGAATTCTTTTCTCTCATTTCTACATACGATATATCCCCAAACACGTATTACACGTATTACCTACTTTTTCAAATCAATCGTTATAAATATGCTGTACTCGTATCGCATGGGTATCAAAGGCAGAGCCAAAAAAGAAGTCTCTTATTTTTATTTGGGATACGATGGGGATGAAAAGGGTGATACTGCTATCCAAAATGTGACTGGTCAGAGGTGCTTTGATTTGTACTTCAAAGATTCCAAGTCCAGGCTACGTGTGGGATATTTTTTTTCTCGAAAAATCCCAGCAAATGGCTTAAATAGGAAAGCATACTTTGGGCTTTGGGTTTTTCGTTTGGTGGCTCGTTTGATGCTCCCATTTTGTGAATTTTGGCTGGAGGATGATAGCCTTCTTGGATTCTCGGACAAAAGATGGTGCTATATGGTGTCCAAGGCACTCTAGGACATCTCCCAAATTTGTATTTCAAAACATTCTTTGTAAAGGTAGAAGGAGGCTTTGAAATATATTTCTAGCTTAGTAGCAAATATATTTATTACTGAATACTTGCTTTTAAGCAATAATACCGGACAAAAAACATTCTCGTGTTACGAACATTTATACACCGCCGAACGATCGTTTTCGATCTGTGTCTTATAAAATCGTTACCGCCACTCGAACTCACAATATATCATTACGGGAATAGTGTAAGGCAATTAAACGGAATAGGAATAGAAACGCGCTAGAAGGTGTAAACGAATTATATGAAGCAAATATTCATATCATCGCTCTCGTTAATCAATTAATTACGATCTACAGTTCGATTGTTTTTTCAGGTAAGTGTTTACTTCCCATTTATGGCAGCGCGTATGTATACCGTTTTTTTCTTTTCTTTATAGTAAAGAACCAAATACGTATCAAGGATATTACAACTAGACGGTAAGTGAAATACCCCGATTTACGGTAATGTACATTTATCGCACGCCATAGACTTTTTTTATAACGGAATAATGTCCCGTTCCAGCAATAAAGCCCCCCAGATTGAGGGGAAATTCAGTCGGGTGGGTATTATTCGAGTAACATCCCCTATAACCAAATGCATTGAATATCGTTTTATCGAATGCTTGGACGCGCTCGTTCTAAAACTAAACGGTCCTAGAAAAGCTCTCATTTTTATCCGAATCCACGCTTTACCAAACCCCTCTGAAACTTTCTGAAGGCATTTTTGTGGAAATTTCATAAAAGAATTGCATTCTGACATTTACAAATATTTTTTTTTTTATGTAAACAGCTATCTCCTAACATCCTTAGTCTGAGAGAAAAATGGCCATATCTTCTATAAACTCGTACATACGGGACTACATCAATTGAGAACTTCTGGGCGGATTTGTTGAGGTGGCTCGTATTTGCCAGGTGAAGGGTCTTACGAATTTCGGGAAAACCCATCGGTTATTGCAAAAACAATTGTTTTTTTTGTTAATCTCAGGCAAAGTAGGCGAAGAGTCGGTAATCAGTTTCAAGTTGGAGATATTGTTCTCCATCGACGAAACAATCAATTGCAAAAAGTTTTAGGGCCCGCGAGTTTGAACTAAATAGAACCAATGTTTAGTCCAACTAATCATCAATTTGGATGAGCGAAGTATTGAACCACAAACACCTTGGCCCGCGATTTTTATATATTGAATATTTAGATCCTCTCAGCGGAAATATAATAGCTTAAATATTTAAATCTAAGAGTAACTATTTTGAAATCAGGGTGCTGTCAAACAATTAAATTAAGTTGATTTGAATTGGGGATTTAAATGGAACTGGCGTTGGTTGTATGTTTCAAAAAATAATATAACAGCTTTCTGAAGTTCTGTCTCAAAATCTTACCCAAGGGCAGGAAAAGTCCGTTCTTAAAGAACTTTGGTTGTTGAAAATGATATCCTTGTTTTTGCAAATATTCTCCATGCAACAAGGCTTGTGGGGCCACCCATATCCTCCTTTTCCGTCTGTTTTCATATTCATACATCCATGATTTGGAACCTGTGTAAAAAGATATTAAATACAGCTTTTGAAGCCCCAATATCGTATTTTTTTACCATACCATACCAAACCAGTGGACCTCCAGCGAGCCTCCTCTTGGGCAATTTTTAAATTGTGTGGGATCCAATGTGGATCCAAGATGCACGTCATACTAATGCCTCAATCTCACGGTATGTGACATGCCGATCTTTCTTAAATATTTATCGCACAGCTTAGATATTTTGTGAGACAATCTTCACGGAGTTCGTCCTGCAACGTAGGACAGAAATTGGCTTAAAAATGTCTATCAAATCTTGTCGAAACTTGGCATGTGTCCGAATAAATGTCACCTCTCGTAGTGTAGTCCAGGGTGGAGTCCTTGTAGCGCTACTGTTTGTGCTTCCTTCGTTCTTTCTTCAGGACTGAAGTGAGCTTTCTTTTTGCGTCGGCTCTTCAGAAATAAAGCGCTTGCCATGTCCAGTGAAAGCTTTCTTCTATACAGAGCACAATATGTGGACAAGATGTGTTTTCAAAGCTATTCTATAGGGAAGCTTTGGTAAACGCTCTCCCTAGATGTAACCTAGCGCCCCAGTTGGACCTGCTCTCTGGGCTGCAGACACACTCTCTGTCTCCCTCTCTCTCTTTGTAGCTAGCGGTACTTCACTTAAAGCTTTTCCCTTTTGAAGCTGCGGCCCAAAACAAATGGTTTCTGTAACTTTGAAGCTTGTAATAGGTATTGGTGTACAATTTGTCACGTGCCTCCATCTGGTGGTGGCATCAGCCCGACCACTGGTTGTAGTTGTAGTTCTCGTTGACGGCACAGAGATTGGGATAGGTGGGATTCCGACCCGATGTGCACTCGGAGGCTGGGGCACCAGCGCGGTAGACGGGGTTGTTGAGCACATTTGTAACGGCATAATCGCAAGCCAGCAGCGTGGCCTGCACATTGTTGGCGTCCGTGAATCGGGCAACGGCACATCCCACGCGGTTGTTCCGCTCGTTCACCATCGTTGTGAAGTGCCCGATGGCGCTGTAACCGGAAATGGGATACAAATAGAATACATGAAAATTACAGGGATACAGGGATACAAGGATACGCACGGGCCGCCACGCATTTGATAGTTCTCCATGTCGCCGCTGGTTGCATATCGGTTCTCATCGAACCAGGAGGCAATGCGCTGGCGCAGGAAATCGTCCACATCTACGCTGCGGGTGAAGAGAATGCTGAGGTTCTGGCCCGCGTAGCGGTACGTGTTGGTGTTGCGGCACTCGTCGTGTGCCATGCGGCACTGCAGTACATTGTAGGCGGACAACTGGGCCAAGGCCGGGTCCCAGCTCATGGTGGCCATTTGAACGGCGCTGGGGAAGCCGCTCACTCCTCCGCCGGCGATCTGGTTGCGGCGCTCGTTGTGCAGCTGCAGGATCAGCTGAATGTAGGGATCTATCTGCACGAACTCGCCGCGGCAGCCGCTGGCAAAGCGCTGGACCCATCCCGCCACAGGTGGGTTATTACATTTAGACGATAATGGGACCTGGGCCCGTCATAATGTGCACACAACTTACACCGCTGTTCTGGCACGCCACGTGTCTGCCGCTGGGGCATAGATCCGGGTCACAATAGTTCTGGCCAGCCGCAAAAGGGTACAGGGACCCCAGGACGGCCAGCAGGAAGGCCGGCAACAGCCTTGAAATCTCTCGGGCACACGATTGACGCCGTCTCATCGCGGGCCTGGGCATTCATAAATGAATGGAGCCCTATATGCCGGACGGTATTTATAGGCAAGCTCTGCTCAAAATTACAAACAAAAAATTCCGTTTACGTTCCCACAGAAGTGGGTGAGTGTTCTATATATAACTTTTCGGCTTTAGCGTAAACAAGAAAATGGATCACTGAAACAGAAGGGCTAATCATCGTTAAAAACACAGTTGGTTTAAATATTTCAGGGTGGCCCCAAATCGCACTTGAAGGACGCTGAAGGGGGTCTATAATTGGTATATAATCACAGTGATGATGAAGGGCGGCAGATATTAACAAGAAGTAGTACATTAGACACCGACTTTAAATAAAATATGATTAATATGAGAGCATTACACAGCATTAACATAAGAAAGAAGAGAGCAGCCGCCCTCTGCCCAAAAAAAATTAGTTAGCACTGGTCGCAGGTGCACACCACCACCAGAGGCGCGTTTGTACTCTCGGTCCGATAGTTGGCCGCCATGTTAGGACAAACATATGTAGCAATAAACATTTGGGTTGTCTGTCATATGATGCTGGATGGTTAGTGTCCGTTAATTAATTAATTAAGTTCGTCAGATCTCTCTTGGTCACAGACCTTTTGCGCCATTTGTATCGGTAATGTGAACAAATACATCTGATTTTAATGGGCAATAATACACTCACCTTGTTGTGCTAGTGCACCTGGTGAAATTCCCCTCTCTAGGCCACACACCATGCACCAAAAGTACAAATTTCCTCGCCAGGTGTCTCTGTTGATAATTACTTGAATATGTAGTTGGTATGTAGCAAATGTGTAGTAATCGCTAATAGTGTAATCCTTGTAGAAAATGTATTCATTTAATTAATCCAGTAAACCTGTTTTACTGTTTGTTGCTGCGTCGTAGCCTGCTTGTAATACAAAATCGAGGAATATGATTTTCCAAATTTTAACGGAAATCTGGTATAAGATATCGGAGTATCGGTTTTTTCTTGTATGTAAATACGAAGAATGGTATCTACACAAGGAATTTACACAACCAGCTGTTCCCCGGTTTAGATAGAGGTTTTTTTACCCGATACTCAAAATGAGTATTGGGGTATATTAGGTTTGTGGTTTCCGACCCCATAAAGTATATATATTCTTGATCAGCATCAATAGCCGAGCCGGGTCGCTCAATGTAGCCATACTGACTATGTATATATCGGGTATAAATGTAGAGTTGCGGTCGCCGCAGTAGCTCACAACGTGCCCCCTCGTTTTGATGTTGGGTTAGGTGGGTTAAAAACAAACCGTTTGACGTTTGATTCTGACGCGTGAAGACTTAGGAGGCTTAGAACATCATGCACAAAAACATGAAATATGATAAACATTGGTGCCTTAGCATATTAAGTCCATTGTTCGTTACACCACTTGTACTCGTGCTAGAATTATATTTTAAAAATAGTCTCGAACTCTTAAAACCAACAGAACATGTCTCTCGGCCGTGTGTCAGGGATACGGAATGGTATGGTCAGGGAGCTAGCAAAGAAGGTGACGGTGCCGAAGCTCGTAAAGAAATCAAGCAAGAGCCGCTCGTTCCATTTGCGCTATCTGGAACTATGTCGCAATAAGAACCTGACACCGCTGGTTGAGATACGCAAAAAGTCAAATGAGACCACACTTCTAGATTTATACGCCGACAAGCTGACCGTGAGCGACTGGCTCCTAATCATCGAGGCCATTCACCATGACCTGACTTTGAAGACCTTAGTGTTGCGCATGCGTCGCACCTATCAGCACAGTGAGTAGCCAGAGTTGGACTGCAGGTCGCAGAAACTAAGCGAAAGCTTTTCCATCCAGATACAATTGATCCCATCGATACGGAGAATCGTGCCCGACGCTTTACACAGCGTCCCGTGATATTTACGCGCTTTATTTTCCGTGCTCTCGTCGAGGCCATCTCAAATTGTGTTTTGAGCAACAAGAATCTCACAGTGGTCAAGCTGGAGGGTCTTCCCCTTTATGAAGAATACATCGAGGGCATTGCCAAGGTAAGTCGAGGACCAGTCATCCATTCAAGCAATCATTGGTTCTCTGCTTCTAGTCGCTGTCCGGCAACGACCGCCTGGAGACATTGAGCTTCCGCAAGTCCACGCTCGGGGACAAGGGGTGCCAACTGGTTTGCAATACAGCCAAGTACCTCAACCGCATTACAATAGTCGATCTATCCGAGTGCAACATCACCTGCAAAGGGGCCGTTTACGTGGCCGAAATGATCAAGGTATGCATATCGGAGGTACATCGGCTACATGGTAATGGGAATCCTTGATATCCTTCCAAACAGGTGCAAAAGATTTCACGTTTCACGGAGGGGTGGGAGAAATCGTTGCGCTACCAGACTCCCGATATGAACTCACTGTTGGGCTTGCGCACGGTTCTTCTCGCGAACAATCCCAATATTGGGGACAAAGGCCTCTCAAGCATCGTCGAGGTGCTGAAGGAGGATGCCTGGATAAAGGGTAAGTAGGAGAAGCACTGGCAATGCCGCTCTAAGATTTTCTGTCTCTGCAGTCGTCGACATGCAGGGCTGTGGCCTGACAGATGTTGGAGCCAATGATATACTCAGCCTACTGGATCTGAATAATTTCATCACGGAGTTCCATGTACGCAACAACGAGGGGATCAGCCAGGCATTGCAGCGTACCATTCACGAACGCCTGCTGCCGCCCGAAATCGAACAGAAGCAGGAAGGGGTGTTCGATTCCACCTGGCTCAAAGACACAGAAAACGGAAAATTCCCCCTGGGCAAGAAGGCTACTATAGTCAAACTGCTCTCGCTCGCCAAGACCGTTGGGGAGCAGCTGGCCTTCGAGCGCATTCTACGCCAGAAGGCCGAGGGCCTGAACTTAAAGCTCAGCAAGCAACTAATGTGCAAGAACAGCCAGATGGCCGCTAACAACGTCTCGCAACGCCCCGATACGCCCAAAGATCATATGCAAATGAAGAAGGACGTCAAAGTGTATGTTTTTTGTCTGCTTTGTCTCTTTGTGTATATCATTCATTGGTATAATTCACAGATCGCCGACACCCCGCCAGATGCGCAAGACCAACGAATATATAGAAATGAAGGAAGACTTCCAAGAGTATGTTTTTGCCTGCTGTACCTTTCTGTGCATAGTAAAACCCTCATTGGTCTGATCCACAGGTCGCCAACATATCGCCAGATGCGCAAGACCAACGAATATCTGGAGGTGGAAGAAGACGTCCCGGAGTATGTTTTTGCCTGCTGTACCTTTCTGTGCACAGTATAACCCTCCTTGGTCTGATCCACAGGTCGACGAAATATCGCCAGATGCGCAAGACCAAGGAATATCTTGAGATGGAAGAAGACGTGCCAGAGTATGTTTCCGTCTGCTGTACTTTTCTGTGCACAGTATAACCCTCCTTGGTCTGATCCACAGGTCGACGAAATATCGCCAGATGCGCAAGACCAACGAATATCTGGAGATGGAAGAAGACGTCCCGGAGTATGTTTTTGCCTGCTGTACTTTTCTGTGAATTGTATAACCCTCATTCGTCTGATCCACAGGTCGCCAACATATCGCCAGAAGCGCAAGACCAAGGAATATCTTGAGATGGAAGAAGACGTGCCAGAGTATGTTTCCGTCTGCTGTACTTTTCTGTGCACAGTATAACCCTCCTTGGTCTGATCCACAGGTCGACGAAATATCGCCAGATGCGCAAGACCAACGAATATCTGGAGATGGAAGAAGACGTCCCGGAGTATGTTTTTGCCTGCTGTACTTTTCTGTGAATTGTATAACCCTCATTCGTCTGATCCACAGGTCGCCAACATATCGCCAGATGCGCAAGACCAAGGGACATATGGAAATGAAGGAAGTCGTCCCGGAGTATGTTTTTGCCTGCTGTACCTTTCTGTGCACAGTATAACCCTCCTTGGTCTGATCCACAGGTCGTCGAAATATCGCCAGATGCGCAAGACTAAGGAATATCTTGAGATGGAAGAAGACGTGCCAGAGTATGTTTCCGTCTGCTGTACTTTTCTGTGCACAGTATAACCCTCCTTGGTCTGATCCACAGGTCGACGAAATATCGCCAGATGCGCAAGACCAAGGAATATCTTGAGATGGAAGAAGACGTGCCAGAGTATGTTTCCGTCTGCTGTACTTTTCTGTGCACAGTATAACCCTCCTTGGTCTGATCCACAGGTCGACGAAATATCGCCAGATGCGCAAGACCAACGAATGTTTGGAGATGGAAGAAGACGTGCCAGAGTATGTTTCCGTCTGCTGTACTTTTCTGTGCACAGTATAACCCTCCTTGGTCTGATCCACAGGTCAACGAAATATCGCCAGATGCGCAAGACCAAGGAATATCTTGAGATGGAAGAAGACGTGCCAGAGTATGTTTCCGTCTGCTGTACTTTTCTGTGCACAGTATAACCCTCCTTGGTCTGATCCACAGGTCGACGAAATATCGCCAGATGCGCAAGACCAAGGAATATCTTGAGATGGAAGAAGACGTGCCAGAGTATGTTTCCGTCTGCTGTACTTTTCTGTGCACAGTATAACCCTCCTTGGTCTGATCCACAGGTCGACGAAATATCGCCAGATGCGCAAGACCAACGAATATCTGGAGATGGAAGAAGACGTCCCGGAGTATGTTTTTGCCTGCTGTACTTTTCTGTGAATTGTATAACCCTCATTCGTCTGATCCACAGGTCGCCAACATATCGCCAGATGCGCAAGACCAAGGGACATATGGAAATGAAGGAAGTCGTCCCGGAGTATGTTTTTGCCTGCTGTACCTTTCTGTGCACAGTATAACCCTCCTTGGTCTGATCCACAGGTCGTCGAAATATCGCCAGATGCGCAAGACTAAGGAATATCTTGAGATGGAAGAAGACGTGCCAGAGTATGTTTCCGTCTGCTGTACTTTTCTGTGCACAGTATAACCCTCCTTGGTCTGATCCACAGGTCGACGAAATATCGCCAGATGCGCAAGACCAACGAATATCTGGAGATGGAAGAAGACGTCCCGGAGTATGTTTTTGCCTGCTGTACTTTTCTGTGAATTGTATAACCCTCATTCGTCTGATCCACAGGTCGCCAACATATCGCCAGATGCGCAAGACCAAGGGACATATGGAAATGAAGGAAGTCGTCCCGGAGTATGTTTTTGCCTGCTGTACCTTTCTGTGCACAGTATAACCCTCCTTGGTCTGATCCACAGGTCGACGAAATATCGCCAGATGCGCAAGACAAAGGAATATCTTGAGATGGAAGAAGACGTGCCAGAGTATGTTTCCGTCTGCTGTACTTTTCTGTGCACAGTATAACCCTCCTTGGTCTGATCCACAGGTCGTCGAAATATCGCCAGATGCGCAAGACCAACGAATATCTGGAGATGGAAGAAGACGTGCCAGAGTATGTTTCCGTCTGCTGTACTTTTCTGTGCACAGTATAACCCTCCTTGGTCTGATCCACAGGTCGACGAAATATCGCCAGATGCGCAAGACCAACGAATATCTGGAGATGGAAGAAGACGTCCCGGAGTATGTGTTTGCCTGCTGTACCTTTCTGTGCATAGTATAACCCTCATTGGTCTGATCCACAGGTCGCCAACATATAGCCAGACGCGCAAGACCAACGAATATCTGGAGATGGAAGAAGACGTGTCAGAGTATGTTTCTGTCTGCTGTACCTTTCTGTGCTTAGTAAATCTCTCATTGGTCTGATTTGCAGGTCATCGACATATCGCCAGACCAACGAATATCTGGAGATGGAAGAAGAATACCGCTCGGAGTATGTTTTTTGTTGTGCTGTTGCCCTCTGTGTATGGTGTATCCTTTACTGGTGTATTTCACAGCTCTTCGACTTATCGCCCGACACTGATGAACAGCTCCGTGACCACCCCGGAGTTGAGTCCACGCAGCGACGCGACCACGCTGCGTCCGTATGATGAATCAGAGGATACCGATAGCCGTTCCCAGGCAATGGACCCAATGGAGTTCAGCCATTTGGACGTTCGCAAGGTGCGCAGCGAGATGAAATACGTTGAGAGTAACGTGAATGAAGGCAAAAAGAATCGCGAGTCGAAGTCCGATCACGAGTTCGCCAACGACCTGCAGGTAAGTGATTCATTCTTCACTCTTGGACAGCCACATTGATTCTTCATTGTTCCAGTTCAAGCTTAAGTCGATGGTGCACTTCGAGCGGGACATTGGCGACAGTCCCAATTCCATGATTGAGGACGGCGATAAGCAAGTCATGGAGAAAATCAAGCTCCCAGATAAGAAAACAGCCATGGTCAAGGCCGGCCAGAAGCAACGTGTTGCTCGTAACGATGGAGGTGGTGACGGACAATGCAACTCCGTGGAGAAATTGGAGCAGAACATTGGTCCCACTGTCATGATCAAGGACGGTCAAAAACAGGAACAAGATCGTAACGATGGTGGTGGAGACGGCAAGCGTTCCAAGCAGGCAAAACAGCGACGCCGTGCTAAGATGCCGGACAGTATCGATTAACATGTTTGTTTTCCATGAAATGTTTGTCCTTTTTTTGTTTCATATTTTATAAAGCAAACCCAAATTAATGGGAGTACTAAAAGTAGACAATCCTGCAGAATATGTATTCATTTAGTGAATACAATTATATTTTTGGAGGTAGCAAACTTTTAAAAACCAAAATTCGATCATGGACAGCGAACGATTAGACCATTTTCGACCAGTGGGTGTTAAAATACACGCCAGGAAAATGGGGCAGCTATCGTTTGAGCCTTTGTTGGGGTTTTATAAGGATAGGATGGAGTAACAAGAGGAATTTAAGAAACAGTTTAAATTTCCGCGGCTTAACTCCATATGCTCGCCTGTTAAAATAGATGGGGCTCAAGTGGGTTAAGTAAATTTTTTTTATCAGTATATTTCCGTATATTTCTTAGGGTCGAACAGTATATTTTGTAATCGAAAATTTTGTATCGAAATCTTCTGCCTGCCGCAGAACAACAAACCGGTGCCAAAAAATTTTCATTTTCATTTCTAAATTTCGAAACTCAACTCAACTTAAAGGGCAATAATGGCAGCAGTACCGGGACGTGCCCTGCACTATGTGTTCAAGATCGGAGATCGGGCCAAGAATGCCTTCTTCTTCCGCCGCATCCTGGGAATGAAGGTGGGTATTTTTCTTATGATTTGTGAATAGGATCTTCGGACCAACCAACGTTATCGCTGTGGGGTACAAGGTTTTTTTTATCTGAACAACGCAATTGGCAATCAGTGGCTGCTGACTGACTAATTAAAAGCCCAGATGCCAGATAGCGGTAATGACTCTGTAATTTTTCCCGACAACTAATGCTGTCTCTGTCTGTCTTGGCCAAACAGGTTTTGCGTCACGAGGAATTTAAAGAAGGTTGCGATGCCGAATGCAATGGGTAAGTCGCTGGCGACTGGCAACAAGAATCAGAGAAAACGTTGTCCTTCCCCAAATCCCTTGCAGACCTTATGACAATCGGTGGAGCAAGACCATGGTCGGCTACGGTCCGGAGAGCTCCCATTTTGTCATCGAGCTGACATACAACTACGGCGTGACCAGCTACGAAATGGGTAAGGGGCAGTAACAATCAGTAGCAATCAATTTTTGCCGTCATTGTGCCAGCGCTCTGTAATCGACAATCTTACCACAGGTAACGATTTTGGCGGAGTCACCATCCACTCCACCGAAATATTGCCACGCGCCGCACAGCACTCGTACCCCATCGACAAGACGGAGGGGGGCTGTCTGCTCACCTCGCCCGACGGCTACAAGTTCCTTGTGATCGACCAGGCAGCGCCGACGGCCGACGCCGATCCCGTGCAGTCGGTGGAGCTGCACGTGAGCAATCTTGCGGCCTCGCGCCAGTACTGGGAACAGCTGCTGCGGATGCAACCGCTGGCGGAGAACAAGCAGTCCGTGCGGCTGAGCTACGGCGGCAAGCAGGCGTCGCTGCAGCTCACCCAGATTCCGGATCCCATTAACCGGGCGAAGGCCTACGGACGTATCGCCTTTGCTGTTCCCTCGGCGACGCAACCGCCGCTGTACGAAGCAGTCAAGGCAGCCGGCGGCACGATCCTGAAGTCGCTTATCACCCTGGAAACGCCCGGCAAGGCCACCGTGTCAGTGCTAATCCTGGCCGATCCCGATGGTCATGAGATCTGCTTTGTCGACGAGGAGGGATTCTCGCAGCTCTCCCAGGTGGAGCCTGATGGCGAGCAGCGACTGGACAAGTACATTGCCAAGGATCCCTTCCAGAAGACCTAGTTCCACTCCGGAATGTGCATGATTTGGCCCTAGCTGGGCTCCCTTCCAGCCGAAGTGATGCCTCTCTGAGATGTGTTGGAGTTGTACATAAGTTTTACATTTGTTTCATGGCCTAACTAGAATTTTATATCGTGGAAATCGGGTAATAATATACATATATTTCGGATAAATATTGTACTAATGCTTCGATATGTTGGCTGGTGTAACCTTTGGCCTCTGTCTTCCAAAGGAATGTCTGTCATTTGCATTCGAGTTTAATGATTCGTTTTTATAGGCTATTCCATGAATGTGGAATGGATTTCAAGTCAGCTTCGGGTCTTGTTCAAAGACAATGGATCTCCCCTGCACATCGAGGTTCTCGCTGCAATCGTGGCCACCTGCCCTAAGCACAGACTCCTCCAGTCCACGGAGTGTGCGAAGGACTGCTGCGAGTCGGAGTGTCCATGGTCTGTTGCCCATCAACTCTTGCCTTTGGAACTGCTGACCTGTCGCCGGCACGCCTTTCGTGTCACTTTCTTTCTAGCATTACGTTAAGCAAAATCGTTTAAATCTTTTTAAACTTTTTAGGTTTTCTTTTTTTATTTGTAGTTAGTTTTAGTTGTTTTTTTTTGTTGTTTTTACTTTTGTGACCATTGCAATGAAAAATCCGGTGACCATCAAGATGGAGCCAGCGGTGGCGGCGCCCGCGGGCAAGCTCTTGGAACAGGTGAAGCCCTGGGAGGTGTTCGACTGGCCGGAGGAGCAGCGACGGAACATCCACCGTAGCTGGGGCAGTGTCTTTGCCAATGCACGGATGAACGCGGCCGCACAGAAGTACTTCGACAAGTGCATCGAGGACCACCATGGGCACGACTGCAGGACCCTGCAGCTGAGGAGCAAGTTCAATCGGTCTGTGGCACGGCCCGAGGCGGCCCTGGAGGACAGCACAAGGGCGGCCCAGGTGCTGGGGCCGGGCGATGTGCACTCGCAGCGGGAGATGGCGGATGCCCTGTACGACCTCAATCGCTTTGAGTCGAACAAGATGTTGCTCAGCGACAACGTGCGCCGCCATGTGGGCACCTCCGTGGAGCCGTTCGAGAAGCGCCTGATGGTTGTCAACGAGAACTTCAAGGACAGCATGGGCCACACCCTGGGAAATTTCTTCATGGAGAATTCGAGCAGCCTGGGGTCCTTCTATGAGCTGAAGCGGCGCGAGCTGTTGCCGCCGGACAAGCGGCCGCACTGGAAGATCCTCAGGGAATCGAACCAGTGCGATGTCCAGAGCGTTCAGGAGGAGGAGAAGGAGAACCTCTCGCCCCTGGAGCATGCCCGGCGCAGTCGCAAGACAAAAATCTTTTACCAGAACTATTTGAATCGCGCCTGGACCGACTTCATCTTTCTCAAGACGCTTCGCCAGAACCCCAATCTCCTGCTCGACCATTACTTCGGCACATCGGAGGAGCGGAGAAAGTACCTGGACAACTCGTTCCAGCGCATAAAGACCTTCACCCGGATGCTGCACTCCCGCAGTCCGATGTACAACGAGATGCGTCGCGGGCACAACTTGTCGCAGCGCTTCCGCGAGGAGAACCTGTTCCGCATCCAGTACCAGACCCACCGGAACATGCACAGCATACTTCAGACGATCCGCGTTCTAAAGCAGCACGACGATCCGGACGTAAGTGTGGCATCTGCATTCATTTGGATGCCCAGTAGCCCGTAACCCGTAACCCTTTTTCCCTTTTCAGCGCCTGCGGAAGTTCGTGGAGGATGTGATGGCCAACTATGTGACCGTCAAAACGAACCGCGTGATGCCTTGGAAGGTGGAGTTCACGAACGAGGTGTACAACCATTTGGCCCTGAGCCTGTGCGAGAGCTATCGCCTGCCGACCACACGGGTCACGCCGTATGACAAGAACTCCATGTGCCTGATGCTGAACATACAGGCGATCAAGCCGCTCGAACGGTCCGTCTATGTGTTCGGGGATCGTTCCACGTACTCCTATCCACTGCATGACAGACCGAAGTCGCCCCTGTGAGTAATGGGTGATTCGCTTTCCTTTGATCATGCCTGTACCGAAGGGCTACTCCTTTTGCAGAAACCTGCAGCACCTGGAGCAGCGTCTGTTCTTCGCCAAGCTGCCCATTGAGCGCACCTATTTGCTGCACGAGATGGCCGACTATCATGTGCAGCAGAATCATTTCGTGCAATGCCTGTCGTATGCCCAGCAGGCCATCGAGGAGTCCAAGCGGTGCAACAGCAAAATCTGGCAGTTCCTCAGCACGATGCTGATGGCCAAGTCGCACGCGGTTCTGCACAAGTACGAGCGCCAAACGGAGGTCCTCAACGAAGCCTACATGCTGGCCGCGGAGCTGCAGAACCCGCGGCTCTGCACCTTCGTCGAGCTGTGCCGCATGCTCAACAAGGACTACATCACCCTGCGCAAGATGTCGCAGCTGGTGGCCAGCAAACGTATACGCTCCAGGCAGGACAATCGCTCGAGCGTCATCAGCTCGCCACAGATCTCGTCCACCAACCTATCGCTGTCCCATCCCACCGAGCACGAAAACAAGGCCTCGAGGGACTCCAGTAGGAATATGCTCAGCTCTGTTGATCCAGGGGCTCAAAAGCCAGGTACTGATCTGTTTTCAGTAAATGGCATTTGACCCCCTGGCTTCGGCTGAGCGAGACGCAAGCCTGGGAGCCCCCTTTAGCCCACAGCTCGGCAAAGCCTTGGAATTGGAAATTTCTGCCAACAAAAACCAAAATTGTTTTAAAAAAAAACACCATAAAATGTAACAAAATCGTATCAATAAAAATATCCATACCATAAAGAATTTTATAGGACCTTTAAGGGAAAGGATCTTATGGCATATCTTGGGGCCGATTTGAGGTTTGGAAAAAAAGTCCTTTGTTCAGCGAGAGACTTCTTTTACCACTGGGGATGCTCACCTCACAGAAAGGAGGCCAAAAGGAATTTTGTCCCTCTGAAAAAATAGTGAAAAATTCTAGAAAACTACAACTTTTGGTGGTTGTATCTTCAGGCACGATTCTAAAATCCTGTGAAAGGTGATAGAATTTTTTGTTGGGCTTATGATATGTGGAATGAATGGAAAGAATAGCACGTGTGGATTGTAAGAAGGAACAGATTATTAATTTTATTGTAAAAGTCTTCATAACAAAGGCTTGTTGTAGGCTTGTATCAGGGGTATTCCTTATAAAGATGTATTAGATGTACAGTCACAGCCAACATTTTTGTTCCAATATCGGCGCTTCAGTTTTTGAATATGTGGCAAATTCCAGGAAGCGTTATTTTTAAACCATCAGAAATAGAATACTAATTTCCATAGCAATAATATTCCATTATAGTTCAAGAGAAACTGGACCTAAATACAATAAAAAATCGTCTCTTTCCTCTCCTGTTCTTTTGAAACGATACCATACTGAAAGTCTTACCAAAACCCAAATCCAGAGCATACCTTTTGACACCAAAAACAGGCCCAAAACAGTGGTATGGAAAATAATCAAAATAAATATGTATGTATTTGAAAAATATAGCAAAATCGAAAGTACAGATAAAAAGCGTAATTGAATGTTACATTGAAATACAATTAAAAGTATAATCCAATTTTTGTGACTGTAATTATTGTTGCCACATCGAAAAATGGAACGAAGCGACACAAAAAATGGGTTTTTTTTTTCACACATTTAAATTATTTACGATGAGCGGGGAATGCAATTGCACTTGACTTCAATTTGGCCAATAGCCTGCCGCCCCAAACCCCCAACAGCCCAGCCGCCAGCCCCGCATTCACCAGTGGCCTGACCTCGCCCAACTAAAAACTACGATTTGCATATTTTGTTGGGGAATTTGTTGGTTTCGTTGTCAGCATTGAATTGTCGCATGTTTGCTCCGGACTGGGGTTTTGTTACTGGGTCTGGCAGTGGGTTTGTGGGGACTGGGGACTGGGCCTAAAGGAGGAATTACATTTTATTTTGTCGCGGGCTGAAAGGATATTATGGATTTAATAGGACGAAGCTGCAAATACACTTTAGGGTACAAGGGAAAAGAATACATTTTAAAGGAGATTTCAAGAATGCAGATATGTTTCTCAAGAACCAAAAGAAAACACCCAAAGACCCTTATTAACTCCTTTGAATGTCGTTCAATGGGTTCAATGCTTGTGTTGGTGTCTCAACAAGAAACCTTTTGACTCGTTTTTGAATTTGAGCGCATACAAATGTGGAAATTCTTTGTCCAAGGCCTCAATCAGCACTTTCGGATGAGCGGAATTTTTTAAAATTGGGTTCCTAAATGGTGGTGCGGTTTTGGGAGAAATATAACCAAAAAGACCGTTACACGAGATTTTAGAGTAACAGAATGTTGGGTCTACCCCTAGATAGGGCATGGAAAACATTAAAAATAAGCAAAAGAGCAAATGCGTCAATAAATGCAACGACAACAAATGTTTTATTGTGTCAATGCTGGCCCAGAAGAGTAGATGAGGGGAGCAGGGCATTGGGTGTGATGGGATGCGGCGGGGCACCGTGTCCCAAGTGGCCAAAACAAATGCAGAGCCCGAGTCTAGCACCATTGTGGCACATGGCACATGGCACATGGCACATGGCACACATACTTTTACCCGTGGTCGGGTCGTCGGGCCCTCACTCCTATTTGCAGCTCATTATGCCAGTTGCCATTAAAAGTGAAAGAGAAACCTGCCTGCCCAAGGACCTCTATCTGCACCCTTGTCCCGCCCTGTGTCAAACACTGTGAGAAATTGTCAGAGACAGGCCGTCGTGCTGCCTCTGCCTCTGCCCTGGCATATCGTGCCTCACCTTGCTCTTCAATCAGACTTGGAGGCAATCAACAAGCTCCCTCCTATTCGGAGATTCGAGGTTCGAGGCTCGAGGCTCCTCAGAAGGAGCACCAGCACCCGGCAGAGCACCTTATTTGCCAAATTGAGGTCAGCACAAGAAGGTCGCGATAACAGCGCAAATAATTGGTAACGGCAGCAGCGGCAACAGCAACAGCAACAGCAAAAGGAAACCAAATTGCATTGAACGTTAGGGTTCCATTTTGGTCTGGTCTCGGGCTCGGGCTCTGGCTCAGGCTCGGGCTGGTGTTTGTTCTGGTTCTGCTTCTGGTTTCGGGGCTGGGGTTTGCTCTGGTTTTCTGGGTTGTTGGGTCGGTGGCTCGGGGCGGTGGGTCAACTGCAAGTCATTTCAAATTCAAACTAGCTTAAATACTTAGAGCTTTTGTTGGGTGTTCGCATTCAGATTGGAATGGCAGATGACTGACTGGGGGGAGCGGCGGTTCCGCAGTTACCACAGTTAGCTGTTGGAATGTGTGAAAAATTGTTGTTGTTGTTGTTTTGTGTGCATTTAATACTCGTACTTCTCCTTCTACTTGACTTTTCCTCTTTTTGATTCCGCCCTCGATTCAACTTTTGGCATTTTTCTTGCACCCATCCCCCCACACTGGTTGGAGTTTTTTGTTGTTGTTGAAGTTTAAATGTTCGTCACGGGTGGAATGGAATATTGTTTGTGTACATTTTCGTGGCTGCAAATTGTCTTTCATGCAATTGTTGTGTTGTTCAGACTTTTCTTGTAGAATTGTGGCTGTTGTTGAGGTTGTAATTGGCTTTAACATTAGTTCATACGGGTAGTATTTTATTTTTGGCGACTATTGAGGATGTTAAGTTGGAGTAGCTTCTTACACCCATTCCCCCCCACACTGGTTGGAGATTTTGTTGTTGTTGAAGTTTAAATGTTCGTCATGGGTGGAATGGAATATTGTTTGTGTAATTATTCCTGGCTGCAAATTGTCTTTCATGCAATTGTTGTGTTGTTGAGGCTTTTCTTATAGTATTGTGGCTGCTGTTGTGTTTTTTAGACTTTTTTGTGGAATTGTAGCTGTTGTTGAAACTTTTTTTGTGGAATTTGGACTGTTGTTGTGTTGTTGAGACTTTACTTGTGGAATTGTAGCTGTTGTTGAAGTTTTAATTGGCTTTAACATTAGTTCATACGAGTATTATTTTATTTTTCGCGCCTATTGAGAAAGTTACGTTGGAGTAGCTATTGGTGTTGGCTTGGGTATGGTGATCTAGCCCTATTTCAAAGTGCTAAAGATGTGCCACCAATCTACAAATGTCACATACATTTCTCGGCCAATATCTGATAAGAATTGTAGTTTAAGTTCCAACTAAACTTTTGATTTTTTCCCCTTCCACCGCATGCCACGCGATTCGACTTTGTGAACTTTTCTCGCTCTGTAAAGTTTTGGTGTTGGTGTTGTTGTTGGCGTTATTCGGGTGTTTTTCAGGGTGTGATGGTGTTACTGCGCTGCCATTCGCAACTAATTTACGACTGGCCATCGTTGCGCTGGGAAAGACTCTCCAAAGACTGCGGCAATTGTCGGCCAATCCCTGCAACACCCCCCCCTCCCCCCAGCACTCCCATGCACCACAAAGTTAAATGAATGTGGCGGCCAGCGAAATATGCTACAAGTAAACCATGAAAATAAATGCCCAAAAAGAAAGAAAAAAAAAGGGAAGCGCACAAATTTAACTACAAAATATATGCTATGTAGCGCCCCCAACCCCCCACATATATATATATATGTATGTACTACATAGTGGGCGTTTGCAGGGGGCGTGGCGCGCACTAAGTGTCCCCAATAGGGCATGCAATGCATTAGGCCACCCGGCAAGAGCGAACCTGACCAAAAAAGCGACCGTCCCGAGATGACGACGAATTCCAGTACGATGACCTCAAAATACACAATCAATGGAGGAGTCGGAGGAGGAGGAGGAGGGGCAGAAGGGAATGCGGTGCCCCACCAAGGTGCCATTAGAGCCATTAGGATTGGCAACTTGAGCCGATGACGAGGCCGATGATGATGCAGCAAAACTAATAAAATTAAATTATTATGTAAAATGCAAATAAAATAATATGCAAATCGAATTTCATCACTACTCCGGTGCCAGAGCCCGAGCCCATATCCATTCCCTCTATTGAGTATCCGTATCCATGGCCGGAGCCGTAGCCGTAGCCGTAGCCGTAGCCGTAGCTGGGGCCGGGGCCGGGGCCGGGGCTATGAGTAATCACAGACGCAAAGCCAAAAACATGGCAAATAAACACATAAATAAATCAAAAATGGACTACGACAAATCTCTAGCCGGGTTGGCCGACGGACGGTCGACAGATACGGACAGCGGAGAGCATTAAAATATGGCCAATAATAAGGGAAGTCTCCAAGCGATAGATCCCGGCTGGGGGGCAATACGAGAAGGCATGATCAGGGCAACAGACGGGGCTGGAGACAGCGAGAGGGAGTCGAATGGGTGATACATGAAAATTCTTTTCAAAGCACTTGAAATCTATTTATTATTTTTGTAATATTTTAGATCTCTTGGGTCTCTGCAATATCCTGAGTAGAACTATATTTTTGCAGTGCGAATCCGTGACTCACAAACCGCCCCTCGTACTACCCTCTGGAATACACTTTTTTTGGGTGGCAGGGCGGAGGGAGCTCTGCTCTGTGAAAGCCAAAGCCAAAGCCAAAGCCAAAGCCAAAGCCAAAAAATTCGACTCGTGCAGACACACATAGAGTTAGAGACATTTTCGTAATCAACATAAAATCCAATCATCCGTCATGGACAGCAGCAGCAGAGCAGGAGGAGTACTAAAGGGCTGTCCCTGCCGCACCGTAACCCACTGGCCGGCCCCCCTCCCTCTGCTGGTTCTTGCCTTTAAAAGTGCCAAAACCGAAAATTTTGATTTATGGGCTACTAGAAGACGGGAGAAGCCAGGCAAAATCATAAGAAGTGGAAGTTGAAGAAAGCACAACCAGAAACATCGTTTCGCTGACCCCGAACCATTTGATACACTCCGCTTCCGATCCACTTTTCTTGAGGGGGAGACTTCTGAGACTTCTACACAGGCTAGCCATAGGCTATAATGATCCCATCTTATCGGTTCCGGTTTCCGCCTCGCCTCGTGGGTTAACCCCTGGCTCACGCGCCTGCTCGTGCCGATATGAGTCAAAGGATTATCTATATGGTTGGAAATTTCTGTTTCAAATCAAAATACCCTTTGGATACTGCAAGGGTATGGCAATTATGTGTGTGTATGTGTTTTTGGGGGGCTCATTTATAACGCGCTTAAATCTAATACGCGGACAGTACTCTCACTGCATGAGAACGAGAGATGGAGAGTGGTGGGGGGAAAGCGAGATGGAGAATGGGAAAGCAAGATGGTTAGTGGGGAAGGGGGGGGGGGGGGGGGGGGGGGGGGGATATGCCTGTAGTATTGGGTTACTTTTGGCCGAGTCTCTCGTTGTCTTCCGCATCCGGCAAACGTGCGTAAAGCGACGCGTGTCCGCTTTATGATTAATATGCGCGACAAACCCACGAGAAAAATACACGATAAATGCAAAGGAGACAAGAGAATGGGGCAAAAAAGAGTCGAGAAAGCAGGCGGACAGGGGAGGATGGGTGGCTAAAGAAGAAGCTAAAAGGAAATACAATTCCCAGACACAGGCACAGACGTCCTGTCTCCTGCTCCACCGCCCACACTGCGGATCTGATGACCAGTTGGCGGCAACGGCAGCACAAACACAACGGTAATGATGGAGCTTTTGCTGCATATCTCGGGGGCTGGCTGTCTGTCTGTCTGGCTGGCAGCCGGAATGGAATGCGTGCCAGGAGTGAAAGTGAATTAAAACTGCCGGCAAGTCGAGGATATGTCTCGTCATCGATTGCCACGGCCATCAGGTCTTTAATATTCAGTGGCTGGAAGGGTCTCATCGCAGAAGTAGTTTCTCCAAAGATGAGTCGTTCATGGCGCTTCAAGCGATATTATTTGTGGCTTACCTGCTAAGAGACCGTGAGAGCATGTTGAAAGTGTACCAGGTGGTACGCTTACTCTCTGACGGGTCTTAACTTACGCTCAGCACTGCTGAGAGCGCTTTGAGGCAAAATAAGACCCGAAAAGAAAGCGCGTGGCGGGAGCGGAGCAGCTTGTATAATTTCATCAAGGGTGGAAAGCCTTGTGGATCGTAACAAACAGATCGAGAGCGAGATTGAGAGCGACGCAGCAGACGCAGCAACAGACTGTTACCTCCTGGAGCCCCTGTTAACAGCACTGTTATCTCTATTCGTTGGTCATTCCTAGGCAATCACATTAAAGGCTCCCGTACGGTGATAGTCCGACTTATATGCGTACACATCTGTACACATGATCCGTAACGATTTGTGATTTGCATATACTCCTCTTAACAATTTTCTGAGGATTATCTTAAGCGGAAATCTCTCTCAGACAGGGACTTGGAGTTTCTGCTGCTCCCGTGATGATGGTCCCATCCAGGCGTGCCTTCATTGCGCTTGAGAGAGCACTTCTCTCCCTCTCTATCTTTCTGATTCGGTGGTGACCTCTTGCTCTTGCTGTCGTTGCTGGCTTTTGTGCCTTTGTGCGGCTGCTTGTCTTGGACAAAGGAAATCGGTAGGGTGGTTGGCTGCTGGCTGGTGTGGCTTCCAAAAAGGGAATGCCTGGGCCGGGCAGAGAGGGAAAATGTAAATGATAACGACAAACAAACAAATTAGCACAACTACCGCAGTAGCATTTGTGGGTCCGCCCTCGCCAGCACCAGTCCGCACCCACTATCACGGCTTTCTCTGCTCTGCCTTTCCTCCAGCTCCTGTTGAGGTGTTGCTCCCCTTTTCTCGTGTGTTCGTGTGTGTGTGTGTGTGTGTGTGTGTGTGTGTGCGGCTGTGGCAAAGTGGCACACTAACACCCATTTGCTCACCTTTCAGCCTGGCCCAGTCCTCTCTTTTGGTGTGTCTCCGGCATAACTTTATCGCCTGCATGTCATATTCCATATTCCATTGTACTATTTGCTGTCATACGTAATGAAAAGGAGCGCACATTTGTTAAAGAGCAAACGAGCGCGCAAATGAACGTGCGAACTGACCCAGGACCAGGCCAAAGCCCAGGCCGGGGGTTTCCTCCCCACCACCATCATCGTTTCCATCATCCATTCCTGGCCCAGAGATGGTCAAGTGAGCCGGCCAGCCCCAAGAGACTCGGTGGGTTATTTAGCAAAAAAAAAGCTATGGCTTAAGGCTCTTCAAATGGAACCCTTGATGGAAATGTCCTCTGGCATGTTCAAAGGTGGCATGATCGAAGAGCACAACTGTACGGGTTTTAAAGAGTCTCCTTAAAGAGAGCTTTAAGGCTTGAAAGTACAGTCTCGTCCAGAGAGAAGAGGGCTCTAAAGGGGGCTCCTCAAATCCAAGCTGTGGGCTTCCTTCGCTTATGGAATACTGTGCAACCCCAGGCTCACCAGCCTTGCTATAACAGAGCTCTATCGTGTCACGAGCTCCCCTCTGGGCAGGGCAGTTGAAAGTACAGTCTCGCACAGAGAGAAGAAGGTTATAAAGAGAGCTCCTCAAATCCAAGCTGTGGGCTTTCTGCAACCCCTGGCTCACTAGCCTCGCTTGCTAGCGCCGATAGAGCTCTATCACGTGTCACGAGCTCCCCTCTGGGCAGTGCAGGGCCTGCTGCTGATGTTCGTTCGTGTCCTCTGTCCTCTGTCCTTTTCTCCACTCCTTCGACCCGACCCGCTCCGCTCTGCTCTGTTCTGTTCTGTTGCTTGTTGTTTTGGCCAGTGCGGTCAGCTCCGCACCCAGCTGCGCCTGGCACTGCCTCTGTCTCTGCCTCTGCCTCTGCACCTGGCCCCCTTTGCAATTCTTGTGCCCGTTTTTGCACCTTTTGTTATACTATTTGCTTTTTTTTTTTTTGCTTCTCCTGCAGCCCACAAATACCCTTACATATTAGAGGGGACACTCGTGCCTTTGGCAGAGATTGGACAGGCGGCGCGGAGGAGGACGCTTTCACTTGGCCATCACGTACGGCAAACATACGAATAGCGTCGCTTTGGTCGGGGCTGGGCGGGGGAGGGGTCTGGTCTGGCCTGGTCTGGCCTGGTCTGGCCTGGCCTGGACACTTCTGGGCCCCACTGTACACAGTGGCAGCAAAAGTGCAAATGTCATTCGATGCCTGCCGCATTTAAAGTATTACGGAATTAACATTTCTTTGTGTTGCTCCTCGTCCCTCTCCTCACTCCTTTGGAGTTGTGTGTGCGTACAAAAATTGTGCTTCCTTTTGTGCCGTCGCTTCACATTTTTCATTAGTTTAGTGGGTTTGTGGCACATGACAGTCACAGTCGGGCCGGGCCAGGCTGGGGCCAAGAAGCAGCCATCGCCCAGGACTCCATACAGGGCGAGAGAGAGAGAGAGAGAGAGAGAGGGGGGGCAGAGAGGGAGACTAACGATGCGCGCTGTTCATGCCTCAGTCTCAGAGTCTCAGTCTCTTGGTGTCGTGGCCTCTTGCCATACCCTAGAGTCGCAGAGTCTCCCCGAAATCGGAGGCAGGCCGCGCCACAAGGGCATCCAGCCTGAGTCTGGATCCTTGGAATAGCAGTATCTCCGAAAATATCCATAGGCATAGGTCTTGAATAGAGCATTGCCTGGTCGTTTACTCGTGTACTCCCTGGGATTTCGTGGCTGTTGTCGTTGTCGTTGTATTATTTCACTCTTTGACTTCAGTTTTCTTCCGTGGTGTGCTGCATATTTCAAAAAATGATTCAAATTTGTGCTGCCAGCAAAAAAGAAGCAACAAAATCCAAATGAAGCAGAAGAAAAGAATGAAATTGTTGTCCCTAATTCAAAGTGGAGCAATGTGTGGGTGCCAGGGCATACCGATGGGTACAAGCCGGACTTGGGGTGTCTTTAATTGAAACATCATTTAAGGCTGCAGCAAATCTGGCCGGTAACTTCCTCCAGACTCTGGGGAACGGCGACATGTGAGCCCCTGTCAATGGGCCTCTGAATATCCTCTGCAGATTGCAAGGTATCGCCATACCGGACCTTCGCTGCGGAAGTATCTCTTTCGGAGCCATCGTCTCACCTTATGGCTGGGGCTCCATTGATGTAGATCTCCCAACAGGCTGGATAAATGTGCCCTCCATTGACACATCAGCCACGTATTCGTGGAGACTCTCGAATGTGTTGCCCCTTGAGGTGCGGAGACGTCCTACACACAATGTCCATCCGCACTTGTCGGTCATTCTCTTCGGTGCTGTACGGATGATACAATCGGAACTGTGTACTGGGGCACCGGCTGACCATTTACGATGACAATCTGTTCCCTGAAACGGCGAACAATCCTCTTATCTAATGGGTATTCAAATTTGAGTCTTATTTCACAGAGAAAGGGGGAGTCTCCCTATAACTTTTCTTAGACTGGATTTGTGGTGGAAGGCCAAATCATAAAAAAAGTGTCCTCAGTCACCTTTCCTTCACCCATTATTTATTTATTTATTTGTTTTCATGCTTTATCCTAGCATTACAAGTTTAAACTTATGTTTATGGCGCTAGTCACGCTGTGTAGACATTTATTTACTTAATTTAATTGTATTTACTTCAAATATTTTATGATATTTAAAATAGGATAACCCCTATCAGACAACAATCCATAAATATACGGTCATCGGAATCGACGCTCGATCATCAGGAGAACAAAGTCGTGTTCGGAGAAGTAAAATATAATTTCTATGGCAATATATTTACATATTTCTTATTTATTATATCTTATTTTATAATATATTTCTAGAGTTTAACAATAAAATTACATCTTAATCTGCAGGGAATTTTATTTAATTTCGATTTGGTTTTCCTTTTACTTGGGTTTAGGAAAGGGAAGGCACTATCCCTATTGCCATAAGTTCCATTAATTGATGACAATTGGTGGTCTTAATTAATACTGATATACATATAAGAGGAGCTCTCTTAAGGGCTAAGATATATACTTACTCCACATCCAATGGAAAGAACCTCTGACTATGGCAGAGCGGGGATTCTCCTCAATCGAATACCGATGAATCCCTGCAAAGGCCATTGGAAGCACTTGAAACGTGTCCCAGCCAATTATGTACCGAGACAGAAGCATCCTTCATCCCCTCACTAGTCTTGACCTATGTACATATGGATGTCCTCCGTCCTTCGTGCTCCGTCCTCCATCCATTCGATGCGGAACCCAGCTCCCAATGCGACAACTTCGACTTCACATAAACAATTGCTTAGCCAAACACTCACTTACTGCTTACTGCTTACTGCTTACACCCATTCCGGATTCCGGACAGATGCCACAGATGACACACACAAGGACACACAGAAGGACACAGGACACAGAGCCAGGTCTAAGCAGATAGATCCTTTGGCCAATCGAGACGAGGGGAATATGTTTTTTTGTTACGTATATTGATTCATAAATATTTCAATACATATCGAACACTCCCTGGGAGTGTGGGGGTGGGAGCAACCAATTTCAATGAATATATCAAACAACTATAAAAATGCCGCAAAGTGTTTTCTTTTGGCCCGAAGCTTACCTTGAGATTTCGCCCCCATCCTTATCCCGCTCCCCATCCCCCTCCCCCGCTAATGCTTATCGGCATCAACAGTTAAAGAAGAAATTCATCCTTTCCATTTTTTTTTTTTAGACAGAATTTTCATTTTTATTTATTTGCGCATATTTGATTTGGCCCCAAACGAAAAAAGCACAAGAATGGATGGAATGGCAAGGAGCCCCGCTATAAAGACGACCATCCGAATACACTGCCGACCCAGGGATGGAATATACCCCCAGAACCTTAATTGAGTGATTTTTTTCTAAGAAAATTTATTTCAAAAATGTTTTAAGAACTATTTTTGGACAAGCCTCTGGAGCGGTTATTCGATGGAGTGTCTGGGATCCCCAACATTGGGTACGCCCTGTGCGCGGCAGGGTATTTTGGGGAAAGAGTTTTTGGTTGCTTCGGCAGCAGGACACTTGAGCTGCAGGATGCTTACGGCTTTTTATGTGCCTTGTTTGGGGTGCTCCCGGCTTGAAGTAGGCGTGTGTCCGAGTGTATCCATAATGCCCTTGCCCTGCCTTCCGTCCTGCCAATAAAAAAAAAAGGACGGACACAGGCGGACTCCGATTTGGATTCAGATTCCCGCCTGCTTACGGCTTACACACAGTTATAAAGCATATATCTTTGGGCCAACCTTTCTCTCTCCGTCTGATTTAAATATCTTCTCGAAGGAGTTGGGAGTCGGAACCGGAGTTGGATTTGTGGGGATTGTGGATTGAGGGGAGGGGGGGTACTGGGGGCTATGCTAAATATTTATGCATGACTGCTTTTCTGTGACATCAAATAAATCACTTTTATAGTTTTTAGGGCTGGAGTTTCTCAATATTCTTTTGGTAGTTTTTTTTTTGAAGGAGGAGGAGGCTGGTGCAATAGCCATATTTATTGAGTTGAACAAATTGCTAGACACAATTTGCATATGCCCACCGATTGAAGAGCAAACAATGCCGGCTTTATTTAACCCTTAAAGACGATCCACTCATCGAATCATGGCATCATCCGCAGTTCCAGATACATACATATATGAATGTGTGTGTGTGTGTGTGTGTGTAGATTGACGGATGGTTAGGTTGATTCATTTCCAGTCGGTCTGTACCTGCTGCTGGCTGTCCATCAGTGCAACGTTGGGAATCCTTGACACTTGACCGAAAACATCAAATCCCCATTAAGCCATAGGGAGGAGAGCGACAGGAACAGCATAGAGCCCTAGGGAAGGCAGGCGCCGGAGCAGGAGCAGCGGCACGAGGCGGTGGAGGGGTGGACTGGATGGAGAGACGGAGTAAATGGCCCAACCTCCAAGCAATGACAGCCACCGAACATCACACAGGATGCGACTCGAGGATGCATCCATTTGTGGCGCAATCGATGCTCAAGCATCATTTGAGCCTATGCACGTAAATACGAGTGGGAGTACAAGTACATATGTATGTATGTACATATGTATGTACATGTAAATATGTATATGTGATCAGCCTCAGCGGAGGGGGGCCCTCTGTTCTGTTCTTATGGCAGAAAATCACTCATCTTTCAACAGGCTTTACCTCTTTTAATGAGTGTAGCACATGATACATATGTATATTTATTATAAACCTGAAAAGAGAAAAGTAGGTTCTGTAATGGCCAGCGAAAAAATTATATAAATAATATTCAGTATATATAATCCTTCGACTTTAATACACTGCAGTCTACCCGTCAAGGGTATTGTGCATATAAGCCATATAGTAACCAATTTATGCTTTCATTCCATATCACTGCTCATCCCCACTGGCGAAAGTGGATGTGTGCTGCACCCATAATATAATTAAAAAGAAAATAAAAGCATAAATGTCAAAGAGCAACAACATTTTCCCCGTCTTTTTTCTCACTTACCCATAATCCTGCTCCGATTCTTACGATTCGTCAGGGTTCCACGAGTTGCAAGCGAAACGCACTATTTATTTGTTATTTATTAATTTAGGCATTCATTTATTAACATGAGGTGTGGCACAAGGGGGCGGAAGAGACAGTCAGATCGGGAGTTTTGGGAATGCCTCACCCTACTATGGACTTCCCTTGGAACGAGAGCACTCATTCCCTTTTGATGCTCTTCTTCACTGCTTCCCTACAACATGGAGTGAGAAAGAGACAAAGCTAGACGAAGCACACACACACACACACAGCTGGAACTCAGACGATCCAACGAAAAAAAGAAGCGGCATAAAGGAACAACTTTTTTCAGATTTTAACATATGAAGAAAATTAATTGAAAACACATACATTTGTATATTTGCATAGATATATCACACATTGATGCACTTTTTCTTCGACGAGCTGCATTTTTGCCGCCATTTTGCCTTTTTCTTCGCCCCCGCCCTTGATCAAAAGCTGGTTTCGGCCTTAAACACACATTTTCTTGCACAAAAACACTTTTTTATCGCCAAACTTCACTACACACCCGCACGACATTTTAGCCATCGAATTTTTCACCATTTTCCGGATTTTCACGGATTGAAACGCGGAGCCGACTTACGAACGCGCGCTTTGACCGACGGAAAAATTACATGGAGAGCGGGGAAATGCGTTCATTCTATGCTCTCCTGCTACTCTTCCTATTTGCTCTCTCTCTCTCTCTCTCGGGTACTTTTGCTTATGCTTAACTTCACTCCTTGTCTTCTTTCTCTGATACTGCAAAGGGAGATCAATTAATTTAATTAAATTGAGCAATTTCGCCTGCAATTTTCGCTTCACCTACACCGCGCACTGTAACTCTCTTACCAGTCTCCCCATCTCACTCCCACTCCCGCACACTTTTGATCACTCTTTGCAGTAGCAGAGGAAGAAGACAAGGAGCATGATGAAATTATACATGGTGGTCCTATTCGGGTCTCTTTTACGCTCCGCACTGGGATTGCTTGGTGACAGACGATAAAAGAGCGCGTTGCGAGAGTGGACCACATTGTGCAATTTCGTTATGAGCATAAGCAGCTGAAGAGAGCGTGGGAGGAGTGATGGCAGTTAGAAAGAGCAGCAGGCAAGGGCGTACCCAGTGGTTAGAAGGGGTGATGCTGGCCGCCCCTTCAGCATGTTTATGTCTTATAATTTTCCCTGCATGTTTAACAAAAATTATTTTCCCTATTAACCATTCTGAATATGTATGTACATGTATCACCATCATCTTACGCGAAAATATCACGACCCCCTTCGCGAAATACTGGGCACGCCCTTGGAAGCAGAATGAGAGATCAAAGAATGAACGCATTTCCCCCGCTCTCAGTCAAATTTTTTCCACCGGTCAAAGCGCGCGTTCGTAAATCAGCTCCGCGTTTAAAGTTCGAGAAAATGCGGAAAATTGTGAAAATCCATCGGGAAAAATGTCCCGCGGGTGTGTAAAGTGAAGCTCAGTTTAGTGATCAGAAATAAATTCACAAAATAAATGTGTTTTAATGCAAGAAAATGTTTTTTTGGCTAATGGCGCAGAAAGAGGCAAAATGGCGGCAAAAATGCATATCCACGAAGGAAAAGTGGCAGCAATGTGTGATATATGTATGTAAAAATATTTAATATACAAACATTTACAAAATAATTATTTTTCCATAAATTATTTTTTTTTCATGTGTTAAAATAAAAATAATGTTCCGTTTTCCGTTTTTTTCGTTCCGTTTTTCGTTTTCGCAAAAGTATCTGAAGAGAGCGTGGGAGAGAGAGAAAATAGGAAGAGGAGCAGGAGAGCATAGAATTTAACGCATTTGCCCCGCTCTCCATTTCATTTTTCCGTCGGTCAAAGCGCGCGTTCGTAAGTCGGCTCCGCGTTTCAATCCGTGAAAATCCGGAAAATGGTGAAAAATTCGATGACTAAAATGTCGCGCGGGTGTGTAGTGAAGTTTGGCGATAAAAAAGTGTTTTTTTGCAAGAAAATGTGTGTTTAAGGCCGAAACCAGCTTTGGATCAAGGGCGGGGGCGCAGAAAGAGGCAAAATGGCGGCAAAAATGCAGCTCGTCGAAGGAAAATTAAATCAATGTGTGATATATCTATGCAAATATACAAATGTATGTGTTTTCAATTAATTTTCTTCATATGTTAAAATCTGAAAAAAGTTGTTCCTTTATGCCGCTTCTTTTTTTCGTTGGATCGTCTGAGTTCCAGCTGTGTGTGTGTGTGTGTGCTTCGTCTAGCTTTGTCTCTTTCTCACTCCATGTTGTAGGGAAGCAGTGAAGAAGAGCATCAAAAGGGAATGAGTGCTCTCGTTCCAAGGGAAGTCCATAGTAGGGTGAGGCATTCCCAATACTCCCGATCTGACTGTCTCTTCCGCCCCCTTGTGCCACACCTCATGTTAATAAATGAATGCCTAAATTAATAAATAACAAATAAATAGTGCGTTTCGCTTGCAACTCGTGGAACCCTGACGAATCGTAAGAATCGGAGCAGGATTATGGGTAAGTGAGAAAAAAGACGAAATAAATTATTTGTTAAAACTAGGTATGTCTGTCTGTCCGTTCCGATGAGCGCCTAGATCTGAGAGGTATAAATGTGGAGGTCACGTTCCCCCTTGTTTTTTATATATTTTTCCAATATATGTATGTCTTGTGGAGTAAATAAGTTTTTAGCCGCCGATCGGTTGTACTGCAAATAATTTCGAAGGCATACCCAAAGAGAGCAACCCCCCAGCACAGCCGATTGGTGGGTGGGTGGGGGGTGGATTGCAGCTGGGATGGATGTGGGGAGACACCTCTTGCAACATGCCGCAAGCCGGCAAACTGCAAACTTAACAGCAGCAGCGCAGCCGGCGTCGGCAAAGCCGTTGCGGCAGCAGCCGACAGTCGCGTCACAACGAAAGCTCCAGCCGAGAGAGTACCGCAAAAAGAGAGCGGCACTCGCTCTCCCTCTCTCTCTGTGGAAAGCTCTCCGCCGCTGCTGCTGCTGCTGCTGCTGCTGCTGCTCTTGTTCCTGTTCCTGCTCCTGGATGCTGTTCCTGCACATTTGCTTCCGGTTGCAGCATATGCTGCAGCTGCTCCTGGTGCCTCTCCTGCTCCTGCCTCCTGCCTCCTTCCCCTTTCCCCTTGCCTGTTCCTGCTGCTGCCTTTTGCTCCTGCAGGCTGAAAATGTTGTAACTTTGCAGCTTATCCTGGAAATTACGTAAGCAGCAGCGCAGGGAGCAGCAGAGGAGAGGTGGAACGGTGGAGCGGTGGAGCGGTGGGCTGGGTCTCTGCCACTATGACTACTGCAATGCTGTCGCAATGAATAAGGCGGCAAATCAAAACAAAACTAAATGAAAAATAAATCGACGACAGGCCAAAGGAGAGACCTGCCGCAGAGAGAGTGAGAGAGGGAGAGGGAGAGTGAGCAGGGCAGAGCGGAGCGGAGCAGGAGAGGGAATGCAATGAAGCAGCACAAACACAGAAATTAGGAGAAGACAACGACGACATCGTTGCACCTTTTGGCTAATGTTGTGGCAGAGGAGAAGGGACGGTAGACGATGATGACGACGATGCTGGTGGTTAAAACTTGGCTTGGCTTCTCCTCTCTCTCTCTCTCTCTCTCTCTCCCTTGGGAGGAGGCTTATGTATGTGTCTGTCTGTCGTTTTGGCAATGGCCACGTGCACTTCATGAGTGTGCCTCTGCGTCTCTCTGCGTGCGTGTGTGTGTGTCTCTGTGTCTCTGTGTGTGTGTGTGTTTATGGCATATTAACGCTTGCAACCTGCCGGCGGAGGCGGTGGCGGTGGAGGCGGCGGTGGCGGCGGCGGCGGCGGCGGCGGCGGCGGCGGCGGCCCGTATGTGTGTGTGTGTGTGTGTGTGTGTACATGGAGTGCCAGCCAAAAAGGATAATGACACTTGGCGCGCGTTTACCGTTGCTTGCCAAGCTTAAAGCTGCCGGCCACACCAACACTTTTCCACCGACAAGACATGCAAAAAACTGATTTTGAATTTCATTAATTTAATCGAATTTTCTAATTTTTAAAACTTTATATTTTTAATTATTTTATTTAATTATTAAGTATTTATTTATTATTATATTATTATTATTATTATTATAAATATTTTTATTACTTTATTATTTACATTTTTTATTTAATTTTTTTTTTATATTTATAATCCTTACCAACCAAAATTCTTCCTGAAATTCTACTGAAAATCACTCTATTTTTATATTCTCACAGTTTTAAAAATTATTGATTATTTTCATATCTTTAAATCTTTTATTTATTTATTATAAATTTTTATTTATTTATTTTTTTATTATAATTATTTGTTATTTATTTATTATTATATTATTATATATTTTAAGCTTACTTTTTTCCTGATATTTATAATCCTTACCAACCAAAATTTTCCCAGAAATTCTAATAAAAATCTATTTTTTTCTATAATTAGTATTGTAATATTTATAATGGAAATCAGAAAAATACATGGGTTTTCCCCACCAAAATTCTGCCAGAAATACAACTAAAAAAAAATCACTTAATTTTTATTTTCTCACAGTTTTAAAAATGATTGATTATTTTTTGAGGAAAAGCAGCTGTGAAAAACGCAACGTATCTCTGTCGGTGTGCGTGTGTGTGCGTGTGTGTGTGCGTGTGTGTGTAAGGAAGTTGTCATTGCGATGCGATAACCCTGATAAGATCCTTCGGTATATAGACAAAAGCTCAAAAGTGCACTCCTTTTTGGCCAGCGATAATTGTGGAGGTAGAAAACTTTTAAAGCCAGAACGTGGTTAAGAAAATCCGTTGAACCGCTCAAATAGAAAAACCAAAAAAACAGACCTTTTTTTAAAAGTTATTTTGGGGTACTTGTTGACATTTTTATGGGCAGTAATGCGAGGGAAAATGGGGCTGTATTGGAAGTGTGGTGTAAGGCACAGAAAAAGGCGTTTAGGAACTCGTAAGATAAATCCCTCTGCGGATGTCCCTTAAGCTAATAGCATGTAATATTTATAAACACCTAAATTTAACCGACTTTTAACTTGTCTTCTTTCCTCCTTTTCTTCTTTTGTAACTAAGTTCCAGATAATTGTTGATTAATTAAATAAATATAGTCCGTTCCTCCTCGTTTTTTATTTGTTTTAAGGAAATATTTGGCATATTTTCCCAAACAAATCCCTGCCTCAAGAGCATAGGTCTCTAAAGACCACGAGATGACAGGCGAAATCGTTTAGTAGGGGATTATCATAGTGTCGCGGAACGGGTGCCGCGATTCGAGTACCTTTCGCGCCTTTCCCGAATCTCTGGCTGGCATCTTTTAGATTTGAAATGCATTTTCGGCAAGCGTTTATTTAATTACTTTGTGGCGCGTGTTTCCATGGGGCATGCTTCCGATACGAAATCATTCGCAAAGTTTTGATTGTAACCACTCGAGCACCCCCGACTCTCTAGCCGTGACGCTGGTGCTATCTTGTTAATTGTGCCGCCGCTCCGATTGCGATTCTCAAGTGGCTCCAATGCTGGGGCACCTTTGCAGTTTGCCGTCGACTTAATTAGTTTGTTATCCTCACCCACTAACATCCCTGTACCCTGTCCCGCCCCCGCCACCGCCCCCTCCGTCTAGCCTGCTTGGTCTTGGCCGCGTCTCGTGTCCTGTCCTCGACGGAAGTGGTTTCACAATGGAACTTAATGAGTATAAGCGGAAATTTAATCAGCAGTATAAATAATGAAATGACAGCTGAATGGTTTGTCTCCCTCCCACCCCCCCTCGCTGGCTGGCTGGCATGGCATCCACTTGGCATCCACTGCTCCTGGTTGGGGTTTCATTTTACACTAAATGAATCAAAACTCATTTGCTTCGCTTGTTGACTGACAATTGTTTGTGGGGTCTAAAGGATGGGTCCGGGCTGGTCCGGGCTGCTCCCGGCTGCTCGGTTGTTGGTCAATCAGTACCCGGGGATTAGTTATGCGTCCATCTGGATGGATTTCAAGGTAAATGTAAGAGGACTGCTATTCCTTATAAGCCAGAGATCCAATAGGTAGCCAATACACAGAGGGAGTGCATCTGGAACCCTTTGGGAGGGACGGGGGACGTTTTTGGAGCTCCTGAGGAACTTCCGGGCGGAGGGCATATCCTGCAACGATCGGTTGTTGCCTCCCTGCCAGCTTTTTCCCGCTTAGAGTACGCCGTACTCCGATTGTTGGCCCGTTTCTCCCCTAGTGGGAGTGGCAGGCAGGGGCGTGGCACCCCATGTGTGCGTGTGCGGCGGAGCGTGCAATTTGAATTGAACTTTTAGCAGGGAAATAAACTTGTATCCTGCCCGCAGGGAAGGAGGAATTTAATTTTCCAATTCATAAACAATTTCTGCAATAAAAGCCAAACCAATGCCACAAAAAAGGGTCCAAAATAGACGAAAAACAAGAGCTCAAGGACTACGACCAGGACTACGAGTATCCTTAAATGCTACCATCTATGTGGATCTCATTTCGGTGGACTATGCGAGTAGATACATGGTTCCAGTGGCTCCACCCTGAGGGGGCTAACTGGAGGCGCCTCTACAAAGTCTACACATAAGTCCCTATATTCTGGTTGAATTTTCCTAGCTGGAAAACGGTCTTGGTCTAGGGATTTATGAAGTATCTTTGCGCTGAAGTATCTGTAGATCGGTGCACATGTGTATTTCTTATATTTAAGAGCACATCGCAGGTCGTTGCCTTTTGTAATCATTTAAATGAACGAATTATAAATTACCCCAATAATGAGCCTCAGGACCAGGACGAGGACAAGGAAAACGGCCAGGAGTCAGTGCAGGCATCACGTACACACACACACACACACACACACACAGACACATAGAAATACATCAAATATACATAGTGTGTGTGCATATAAAATATGTACAATATATTATATATATTGCGGCGATTGCATCGCAATGACAATTTTGGCTCATTATAAATTTCCCTTAATTTTAATGCAAAATGTTTCTGGCGCAGTCTGCCTCTGCCTCTGCCTCTGCCTCTCTCTCTCTCTCTCTGGCACAGTGCCTTACATTTAATGCATCCGACTACGACTGCGACTCCGTCTCGCCTCCCTTCGAGTTGCATTCAACTGCAGCATCCACACACACACACAGAGAGACTGAGAGAGAGAGAGAGATGGAGATGGAGCCCTCCATCCCGGCTCTGTCTGAGTCTGTGTGTGCTGTAGGTAATCATGTTGCTGACAGCATTGTTGCCACACAGTCCCGCTACCCTAGGATTTGGGGGGGGGGGGACGCCCAAAACGGTGGCCAACTAATCTCAAAAGCCCAGATGGCAGGCTGGCACTCCAGAAGCCTTGGCGATTCAACAAAATCATCGAAACATCACTTTACGTTCTTCAAGGACATCTAACAAGCTTCAAACTCCCATCTTCTGGGCTGAATCGATACCGATAGACTGCTGCATGGATGCTGTGCTCTCCAGAAGACCCTGTCCTGTGGGAGCTCTGGGAAATTTCTGTTCCTTTAAGGGTACCTTTTAGGGTACCTTTTTCGGCTTCCGGCTAGGGTATTCGAGGCAACGAATCGGCGTGCAGTCCAGTCTTCATGTTGCATGTTAAATTGTTGCACGACAATGAGCAAGATGGTGCTGTCGCCGCCAAAAAAAGAGCACATGCCGCGCACAAAAGCTTGGAGGCGGGGAGGCGGGGAGTCGGGGAGGCACATGCACATGCCACGTAGTTATGCATATATCGTCTGTCCGGGTGGCCCCTGCCCCCTGGACGGGTGTTCCAGGCAATTCACAAATTGAACGAACGAAATCACATTAGCCCCAACGTCAGCCCCAAGTCCCAGCTCCGGCATCAACTCCAGATATGTCTGGGCCGTGGCTGTCCTTTCAGCATCTTTGCAGCGAGCAGCTCCTTGGGGAGGCCCCAACCCAGAGCCGGAGCCGGAGCCGGAGTCGGCAAATGGAAATGGAAATGGAGCCAGAGCCAGAGCCAGAGTCGGAACGGTACCGATACCGGTAGCGGTATTATTTTTGGCCGAACACGTACTCAGCCGCTGGCATTGGCCAATTGGCCTGCTCTTGGTCGAGGACCTGCTCCGGCAGCCATGACGACGTGCTGCAGCAAAAGTTTTCCTTGTCTATTGATTTGAATTTGAATTTTTCGCCTAATTGCAAAAAGTGTGCACAAAGTGAAGCAAGCAAAAGATGGAGACGCAAAAAACCGACATAACAAGCGAAAGGACATGCAAAGGACACACCCAGCCGTACACCCCAGGCCGCACGGGCAGCTGCTCGAGGGGGGGGGGGGGGGGGTCCTGCAGCAAGGATCTACCCCCTAGCCGAGTTGGAACTGCAGGATCTGTACTACTTGGAGACTTGGCTGGGAGAAGGGATTGCAGGACTCAAGGGGAAACCCCTAAAACAACACAGCCCCCCCCCCCCCCCCCTCCCCCTGGGGTGTATCTGTGTGGGTGTAAATACGTCAACAATTTTGTGCAAAGAAGGATTTCAATTTCCTTTAAGCGGAAGCGCGCTGTCAGTTTCGCATTTTGCGCCACAAATCATCAACTCTATCTGTCCCTGGCTCTGGGCTCGGTAGCCCCCCCCACCCCCCCCCCCACAGGGAGGTTAGGAGATGGATGGAGAGCAACACATCATCCATCCATCCATCTAACAATAAGCGTCCAGCAACAGTCCCAGTCCCGTGCCCCTGCCCCTGCCCGTGCCCCTGCCCCTGCCCGTGCCCCTGCCATCCATCTAGTCCGATCCATCAGTCAGGGAACCCCCCCCGGCCCCTTGTTTGCACTGGGCTATTTCGTTTTTCGCCGAAAAGCAAACGATAGTCAAACATCGAATGTTATTTACCTTCAATTATGCGACAGGTGTGGACCTTCTTTGGAGTTAATTTATTTGTGGAATGATTGCACAAAATGCATGTTTTTCGGTGCCACGGACTAGTCCTGTTTGGCCGGTGACCGGGCCACTGGCTCCATGATTTGTGGGCACTCGATGCGAGCGTCGATCGGCGAGGAGCTGCTGACGGTCGTCAGGCTGTGATTGCGGCAAACCGGCATGGAGGACAGGTCGTCCTCAGAGTCAATGTCGAAGTCGATGTCGATGTCGCCCACCATGAACTCCTCCTGGATGCCATCGGACGCACACTCTACCTGCGGCTCTTGGTGGAGACTCGGCGTTTGCTGCTCTTCGGGTGCCACAGACATCTTATCCTAGATAGATCTCAACATATGTAGCCTACAATTTTGTTCCACAGAATAAACCAAAATTATGAATCGAAATTGTAAGCTAAGAGACTTGACAGTGCTCCCAACGAATGTTTGTCGAGGCCACCCTTCGGAGAGATGGTCGGCTGGATGGGTACTACAAAATCGATTTGGCAGACCATCCTCGGGCCTCACCGAGACACCCAGACATCCAGACACTCAGACACTGTCAACAGACAAGTTCGCCTAGAGCTCCAGGACCGGGACCAGGACCGGGACCGGGACCGGGACCGGGACCGGGTCTGGCAGTGCGTTAATTGATTGTTCGGCCAACCCGTCATTATCGGACGCTTGCCAACTGGCTGGCTGGATGGATGTGCGACGAGATCTGGATTGGGGCTGGCTGCACCAAAAGGAGTCTCAGAAATCTCCACGCCCTGAGCCCCCAATAGTTACACTTGGCCTGCAATATTTGTGCCTTAAATGGTGGGGTTTTTGCCTCAATTTTTACCAAATATTTGATCTGAGTTTCTGATGTATTAAAATCGCGTGGCAGTCCTCCTTTTATGAAGTTTCGTTTGCATATTTCGTAGTTCGCTTCGTTTTTCGTTGTTCCGCTCATCCGAAAGTGATGATTGGGCATTTATTTTGAAGTGCTTTAAATGTGGGCCATATTAAAAATACTTTTAAATACATTTATGCCTAAATTACAGTGAATTCTATTAAATTTGCACTTCCGCTCATTCGAAAGTGATGATTGTTTGTTTATTTCCAAGTGCTTTAAATGTGGGCCATATTAAAAATACTTTTAAATACATGTATGCTTAATTCAAAGTGAATTCTATTAAATTTGCACTTCCGCTCATCCGAAAGTGATGATTGGTTATCTATTTTCAATTGTTTCCAATATGGGCCGCATTAAAAAGTCTTTCCAGTACTATTTATGCCTAAATCAAAGCTAATTCTATGTAAAAACTATGCAATTCCTTTGTTTTCACTCTGCCAATTATCTCTCCGTGTATCTTGCACTTTTTCTAATATTTGACACTATCTTTTTGCACACATCGGAGCCGAAAGGTGAAACGTTCTTTCAGATGCGAGTCTATGCAGAGATATGGGCCACACTTGGATATACGTACGTAGGCATTGATTGTCCGTCCGGTTCGGTTCTGTTCTGTTCAATGCAATCGCTGCACTTTAAGCGGGCAAAGTTTTTGGTTCGCTTCGTTTCGGTTTCATTCTCTTTCTGGTACTGGTTCTGGTTCTGGTTCTGGTTCTGGTCTTTTTTTGTTTTTGGCCTATATAGAGCCACGGATATGAAACGGGAGCGATGCTCCTCGTTCTCTCTCTTTTACACCATCTATGCCGGGTCTCTGTCTCTGTCTCTGTCTCTTTCACTGTCTATCCGCATCTGTATCTCGGTCCCTGTCTCACCGCAGTTGAACTTTTTTAATACGCAACACGAGTGACCCGCTTGCGGACAATTGGAATTGTAACTTTTGATTAAATTCGTTGCAATCGGCCAGAACTCCTGCGCCTCAAGGCGGTGCGGGGCGGGGCCGGGGCCGGGCCGGGGCCGGGCCAGGAGGATGAACTTTTTGCGCTGGTTTTTCAATTGCATTTGATTACCTTGTTGCGTGGGCGGATGTCTACTCGAATGCTTGTTGCTCGGACACACATTTCATCGGGATTTCAATATACCCGCAGTGGCAGTCCATCGATCCCCAGGGCCCCCAAAAACTTGTGTTTGGCCAACACTTGTGAAATCAATTCCAAAACTATGCATGGAAATATTTTCCATTTTCCATTTGCCATTTGCCATTTGCCATTTTCCCTTCTCTATCTGTATCTCTTTATTTTTATTATAATATTTATGCATCGAAAATTTGCACAAAATACGAAAATTCTACAAAAAACAATTTGTCCATAAATATATTTTGTGTTTTGTACTTGATATCTGTGTGTCCCCCCCCCCCCCCCCCCCACACTCCCCCCTCCTCCACCGAGTGGCCCAAGCAAATATTTGTTTTCAAAATTCAACAAAAGAGCAGACCAAAAAATAGAGCATATAAATATTGAAGTGCGGCCGGGTAAAAATTAAAATTAAAATAACAAAAAAAATGAAAAAAATTATGAAAAATTGGGTAATTAGTATTTTTGGGAAATATTTGCAGGCGAGAGTCCCAGCACTGAAGGATGTCCTCGAGGCAGCCCAGGAGTGCCCATCGGGCGTCCAGTCGCATGCCCTCAAAGGGTGCTCGCAAAGACAGCAGATCGTGTCCAGAAGAGGGCCTCCACTTACCCCGAAGATGAGCTGCCAAAAGGACCTACCCTTCCCTCAAATGAATACCACATTTCAGGGCCTAATTTGTTTCCGAAACAATACCAAAATATATTGATGGGCAGCATGGCTTCTCCGAAAGTGCCACGTCCTTCCATCCGGCTGGAAAATAAACAATTTACATTTCTAAGAATTTGATTGGGCTTTCGGTTGGTGTCCAGGACTGTGGCCGCTACTGGAATTGCACTTGAACGGCGATGAGGCTGGTCTCTGGGCCGCCGTTGCGGGCGGTCATGCGCTGGAGCTGTGCGTGGGGCACCACCACGGTGCAGGGACTACGGAGCATGGTCGCCAGGTCCTTGGGGTCGCAGATGTCGTGGGTCTGGCCGGTGAGCACCGTGAGGGTGTCGGCCATGTGGGCGCGCGGCGACCACACGGAGAGGGTGCCGTACAGCCGAAGGTCGGCCTGACGGAAGCTGCTCAGCCAGAAGAGCAGAGCGTCCTCCACGTCGTCGGAGTTGGAGTCGGAGTTGGAGTCGGAGTCGTTGGAGAACCGTGCGCGGGCTGCCATGACCAGCACGGGCAGCACGTCGCCCCTCCAGCCGGCCTGGGCGTGGGCGATCTTGTCCTTCACCTCGTACAGCTGGAGGCAAGTGGCCTCGTTGAGCGGCAGCGCCTTGGGGTCCATGTAGAGGGTCTCGCTCTGTCGCAGGCCGACTGGCTTCGCCTTCAGGCCCGGATGGTCGCTCAACAGATGCTCGTTGAGCTCCGAGGGGAAGCACGTTTTGGGGCAGTGCAGGTCGGGGCACGGCATCGGCTCCTTGGGGTAGAGGGGCTGCTTGGGGGCCGTGTCCTCGAACAGGTGGGCCTTGCTGGCGAGGGCCCCGAGCAGCTCCTTGTCCGTGAAGGACACCGGGTGGAACTGATCCTCCGCCTGGAGGGCCTTCGTCGTGCAGTCCGTGTGCTTCATCCCGCGAAGGGCCTTGCGGGCGGCATGCCCGATGGACTGGTAGCTGCACCGCTTCACCGTCGACACCGTCTCGACCAGGTGCCGCAGCTGCTCCACTGTCGAGAGGAGACGTCCGCCTCCGCCTCCGCCTCCAGCTTCGTGCTCTGTCTGGCTGGCCTTGTCCTTGTAGAGCGACTGCTCCAGGAGGAACTCCACGACGGAGTCCAGCAGCGGGGCGATTCCCGCCGCCGCGGCAGGGGCCAGCGATGGGCCGTCCCCGTCGTTCAGGGCCTGCACTCGCTTCTCCACCAGCTCGCGCAGCTCCAGCTGGGTCTTCTTGAGCTGATGATTGACGTCCAGGCGAATGCTGGCCAAACGGCTCATGGCCTTCCGCTTGCACTTCAGTCCGGGCTGCAGCGAGTAGCGCTTGAGGGGGATTTTAAAGGATGTTCTGGGAGTACAGGGCTTGACACTGTCCCCGCCACTGGTCGCGCGGTCGAAGGCGAAGGACTCCGTCACGGAGACAACTGGGTACTCCGCATCGGTCTCCGCTTCCGGCTCTGGCTCCGGCTCCGGCTCCGGCTGCTTGCCCCCCCGCTGACCCTTTGTCGGCTTGGGGTGGGCTTCCTTGGCCTTGCCCTCCAACATCTTGACGCGCTGCATGACCGGAACCAGCTGGTCCTGCCCATCGCCAAACCCATCCCCAGGCTCTGGCTCTGGCTCTGTTTCGCCCTTGGAAATCTGTCCATCCTCCATCCCGCCGCCGTGCAATCCCTGTCGGAGTGAGGCGTGTATTAGCCCCCAGACAGGACCCCCAGGGATTCCCCCTCACTTACCTCGTGTTCCTCGGCCGCATCGGACTTGTGTGGCTCCGCCAGCGCGGCCTCGTCGTCCTCCTCCAACTGGCGGAAGAACCTCACGTTGTGGCAGATGCTGCAGGTGTCGAAGATCCAGCGCCGTTCGCCCACCACCTCAGCGCCGGTGGATGTGCGCCGCAGCTCGTACGTGGGAGCCCCGCTCAGGGTCGTCTTCCTGCAACCGCAGTGCTCGCACTCGTACATTTCTATCGATTTCGTTTCCGTTCCGTATTTGCAAAACAACAAATATATTTTATGTGAGTTCAACTCTTGAACGTACGGCCCCGGTGTCGGTACTGACTGTTCCTGATACTGTCTCCCCCGGACAGGTATTGCTCTGCCCTCTGCGATGCTCCTTTGTTTGGGTTTTGCTCGTTTTTTCGGCGCTTCACAGGCGGCGGCGAGGTGACGTCGGAAAACCTAGGGCTAGGGCTAGTGTGATGGGGAGGGGGGGCTTCGAAAAGCACGCCTGATACTCGTTTTGCGCCCAACAATGCTCGTTGTGTTTCACTCGCTGCATTTCACTCGCTGTATTCTACTCGCTGTGTTTCACTCGCTGCATTTCACTCGCTGAAGTGACCAAAGAGAGATATTCTCGTTGGTCTTGCGGCTTCTGTCGCCGGCAGGACTTGAACCTCTGCCTGCCTTCGTCCGAGAGTCGTTCAGTCTCGTCCCTGGGCCAGGCTTTGAGAGTGATTCAAGGCCTACTGTTCGGATGGCCGACAGCCGACAGTCTGCGACCATCTCATGCGATTACGGGCTACCCCTGCAGGGTATCCACCAGATCGCTATCCTGCCGCCTCCCTCAAGACCACTCCTTTCCCGATTTGCATGGCGTTCGATTAGAATTTGTCATCGAGGCAGGGCTGTAGCTCAAAAATAAACTAGAAGCAAGACAACCAGGCTTCCGATGATACCCTGCATAGATTCAACGTCCTTACGGTAACTTCTGTGCCGCCAAAGGCGCCGAAATATCTAGCATTTACTTCGTCCTCTAGAAAGCCCATCGGAGATCCTACGGTGGACTATATCGAGTATATCCTTTGGGGGGTTTCTCAAGCAGATTCCGGCAGGTAATACCAAAGGGATAGCCGAGTGCAGGGACTCCGCAAATGTTTTGTAAATTCCCTTTGGAACAGACATTGAAAACCGTATCGAAAAATAGTTGAATGTCTGGCTAAAAGGCATTTTTCCAGGATGGTTGCACTACATAAAAATCCGGTCCGAAGAGGGGGGGGGGGTGTTGCGGAGGAGGGGAGCGTGGCGGGGGCTTGTTAGGGGGACTTTGGCTTTGCTTTGGGTCCAGTCCAGTCCATTCGTTTGGTCATTGAGCTTTTGCGGTGGTTTTGCCAGTGTGCAACAGAAAATATGAACAGAAATGCATTGGCCTAATGCTCCACCTGGCCCTCCATCTGCATATCCCTGTCTTTCTTTGTATCTGTGCCCATTCCATCCTTCCCATCCTTCCATCCTCCTTTTATCTGGCCCTCTTTGCACCTTAACCGCAGTTTACTGTGGCTCCAAGCTCCATCTAGTCATCGATGGTCATTCATCTCTCACTCCTACCTCCTCCCTCGCCCCTCCTCCCCTCTGCTGGGGTCGGATAGTCCGGCTGCCCTGTGTCGGTCGGTGATGGTCATAAGGACCATTCTAATCCACTTTGTTGAAAATACTCGAATGCATATTGAAGGGTCTGAAAGCATTCCAACGATCAGGGGTGTCCTCATCGATGGGGGGGGGGGGGAGAGGGTGCTATATAGATGGTATAATGCGTTAGTATTCGTGTGATATCTGTCCTTTGAGTGACTTCTGAGGGACTTTTTTGATGCCCCCCTTGAGGACGCCTCTGTTCGGGGGGGCTCTAGCTTCCAGCGTTTCGGGAAGCGTTTCAAGTTTGGCGCATCGGTGACAAGGTAGAGGGGGGTGGAGGGGGGTGGAGAGGGTGCAGGGGGGTGGTCATGCATATCGATTTGATGTGATTTTCATTAAAAACTCAACACAGGTAGTGACAAAACAAACTGAAGCTGGAGAGGGGGCTGAAGAGGGGGCTGAAGAGGGGACTGGAGGGGGGGGCCTGTGGAGGGGCTTTAGAAGGGTAGGAGAGGGGGCTGGGGAGGGTCTGTAGAAGGGCTGGATGAGGGGCCCAAAGGCCACGCAATGCACAAAACCATGTGAGTGGGTTCCGTATTTGAAGGGATTGCCAAAGAAAATCGTTATAAAATCAGCTTTACGCCTCCCTCCCCCCCACCATACACCCCCCCAAAACCGTAAAACCCCAAAAAGCGAACCAACAACAAAGATGACAAATAGAAAAACGATGAATGGGCCAAAAATCGGAAGCAGCTGCACATTAGCCAAAAAAAAAAAGAGAGAGAAAGAGAGAGAGAGTTCTGGGATTCAGGGGAGGGCCTTAGGGGGCGTTGGGGGGCTTGAGGGCTTAAGAGGACTCGGAACTGTTGTGTCCCTACGTGAGCAGTCAAAGTTCGACCAGCATCGGTCGCAAGAAATTAAAAGCAAACAAACAAATCGATTATTAGCCGCCCATTGCCGCCCGCCCACACATGAAAGGCAAAAAAAAAAAGGGTTAAGATACGTTTTGAAGAGCCCTGCAACTCGGACAGGGACATGGACATGCCCCCAACCCTCCAAACCCCCCCGTCCGTCCGTCTTTGTTGTTTGCTGGGGGAAAATCTGTTTTCCGTTCGATATTTTCACGCATGATTTATGACCCCGTTAACAAGTAAAAGTCTCAACGTGCAGCAGTCCACCAGCTTGAAAAATGAATTTCTCGTTTTTGTCCGAGACCAGGAACGCCCCCCCCCCCCACAGCCACCATTCCGCCACGAAAGATGAAGTGGCAGCGAGGCACGTAAAGCTCGGGGCTGGATCGCCCTCTTGTTCTTGGGGGGCGTGCCGCATAAAGTTGCCGAAATGAAGCTTAATTTAAAGACAAACATTTGTGCATAACAGCGACAAGGACAAGGGTTTCCTACGGCTTCAGGAGGGAGGGGGAAAGGGGATCGCCGCAGTTAACCAAGGGGTATATTAGCTAAGCCAAGCTTAAAGTCGGGGCACAGAACAAAGGGAGTGTCGGGGTCACCAAAAAAGGGGTTACCCTTTTTTTATACCTTGGGTATTCGGGTACTTAAAGCACTTTCGTCCTGGAGAAACCCCCTCGACGGTGCAGTTTTCTCATTTGAAACGTTGACGGTGCCTTTAGCCGGTCTGCATTTGGTCCTTGGCAGGGCATAAGTGGAGTCCATCAATCGCCAGCGACTCTCTCTCTTTCCCAACCTCTTATCTCAGACATTCTCACTCTGGCAATGGCCGCCTGCGTGCCATGGAGAAAGAGGGAGCCTTGGCTGTTTGCGTTTGTCTTGGCCAAGGCTAAAATGTTTGCCCGGGAGAAGCTGGCCGGCCACCCCCCAGAAGGGAAAAGTTTTACCCGTCGCTTTATGAATTTTACATATGTTTTAGGCTGGAACTGAGACGGAACAGCGAACCGAAATGAAATAAACATTAGAGAAAGAGACAGGGAAGGAGCAACCAGTCGGATATCCATACAAATCAGAAAAGTAAAAGGAATAGCAAGAATAACAAGAACCAGAACCAGCTCAAGAACAACCATAACGAAAACTTAGCAGGTGTGCTCTTAAGGGGGGCAGGGGGGGGAGGCAGGTGTGGAAGTATTTGGAGAGGAAAAGGGACTCCCCGGCATTGTCATCAATCATCGCGATTCTCCCACGCAGCCACCACCAACATCAGGGAACAGGGAACAGGATGCATGGGAGGCTAATCACGAGTCGGCTTCAATAGGTTAATGGCGGCCTGCCGGGGGGACCGCCACGTGACCTGGGGAACGCATTTCATCCATTGCGGAGAACTCTTCACGTATTCACCAAAAAATATAGACCCAAATACCGATACACGTACAGAAAGTAGCGGTTAATTGAGGCAAAAAGTCAGTGTCAAAACTCAACTCTTCATTGCCTAGTCACCCCAACACTCACTCAATCGGAACTGAGGGAAAGTGTGACGTCAATATAGATTTGAGTTGTGACCCCGACTCCGCAGCCTACACCAGGAATCGAACCTGGCACCGAACCATGTGGGCACAGAGCCTAGAGCCCTATGCCACAGGCGGCGGCGAGGTGACGTCGGAAAAACTAGGGTTAGGGCTACAGCGTTGGGGAGGGGTTTCGAAAAGCAGGCCTGATGCTCGTTTTGGGCCCAACAATGCTCGTTGTGTTTCACTCGCTGTGTTTCACTCGCTGCATTTCACTCGCTGCATTTCACTCGCTGAAGTGACCAAAGAGAGATATTCTCGTTGGTCTTGCGGCTTCTGTCGCCGGCAGGACTTGAACCCCTGCCTGCCTTCGTCCGAGAGTCGATCAGTCTCGTCCCTGGGCCAGGCTTTGAGAGTGATTCAAGGCCTACTGTTCGGATGGCCGACAGCCGACAGCCGACAGTCTGCGACCCTCTCATGCGATTGCGGGCTACCCCTGCAGGATATCCACCAGATCGAGTTCGCGCAAAGGCAGAGCCCTTCGGCCTGCCTTCTGTGGCAAGTTCTTTGTAACGCTTGTCGAAAATGTTGGCAAAATCTACCGAAACCAATTGCCGTGGGAGCTGTGGCACGCGTGCTCTCGATGGGCCTCCAGGGAGGGTGGGGAGCGGCGGCTGTTTGTTTGCGCTTAATTCGCGCCTCAACGTCGCGGGGGCACTCAACCATGTTCGGTTACCGTTACCATCCACCGTTACCATCCACCGTTACCGTTACCGTTACCGTTGCCTGTGGCAAAAAGCTGTTAACTAAGCGCAGGGCAAATGTTTGCCAGCACGAAGACGTTTAACCATGCTTATTAAAACCGCGACAGTCCCAGTCCCAGTCCCAGCTCCCCCTGGTTACCCCCCGGTTACCCCCCGGTTACCCCTTTATCTAGCGCACCCCTCCCCCAGTCAGGCAGTCAGTGAACCCGTCTAAAGGCCACAGGGGGCATGCCATACTTTTGCTTTCGCTTTCGACTCTGGCCGGGAGGAGCAGCATCAATATTTATAATGTTAGTTTTAAATTAGCGCTAAATAAACGACTGGCAAATATTGAAATAATCTCTCCAGCACCCCGCCCTTTTTCATTGTGCATTCCACAAGGCACGGCTCCGACTTTCCCCCGGGGCTAGCCTCCTGCCGCAAAGTCCCTCAATCAAACACAGGGCGCGAATGAATGAAAGCTGATCCGACGAATGGGGAAGGGGAGTGTGCCACAGCAATCAAGGAAAATCTGTCCGTAAATTTATTTATTTCGGAATTATTACGGAAGAAGTCTGAGACGTACGAAACCTAGCAGCCATCCACATGGTCTTCCTTCCTTCTGGTTTGGAGCTACCGATTGCGGTTGCTGCGGTCGAACCAGAGACCAACCGCAAAGCGAGTTACGAAGCCCCCCCCTCCCCACCACCGAAACCACCCAAAACAGGCACTCGCCCGCATAATTTTAGCTTGAAATGTAACTTTAAATTGTGTATCGATTGAATGCCCAGTCGCCACAGAGCCACACAGGCAGACTCGCCGCATAGATCCAGCGAGTGGCACTCCAACGAGTGCGGCAAAAGCATCTTTCCACGGTTGCAATCAAATCATTTGATCGGAAATCACTGCTCTTTAATTAAGAATAACATTGCAGTTTCGTTGATGGCTCCCCAAAGGCAAACTTTTGGGCAAAAAAAATCGAAATCGAATCGACAAACTTAACTATTTAAATGGTTTGTTGGCAGTTCGCTGCTGCTGCTGCTGCTGCTGCTGCTGTTTTTCCTCTGATTTTTAGACAGTTTTCCGGTCAGCGTCAAAGTCAACGAAAACTGTTTGAATTTTGTTACGGGAATACCCTTGCCGAAAGGATAGATGGCACTTTCGAGGCTTCACAGAGCACCCAGCCGTTCTGTGTCCAGCCCACATCCTGGGCCCTTTTTGCCAGGGTATTTTCCAGGGTATATGCATTTTCGGCCAACGATTTTGGCAGGCAGTCGCTTCTTTCTTGTTGCTGGTGGACGGTCCGCTTAAGAGCGTAAAATGCATGGAGTTTATATAAAGTTTGTTGTAACACAAAAACGTAGAACTTTTTGATGTTTTATTAATTAACTTTTTGCATTCTACAGTGGGTTGGGGGAGGGGCGTTGGGTGGGAGGTGGTAGGTGGGAGGTGGGGGGCAAGGTTGGCGAGTAAAAATAGTTGCCAGCATGTGGTTAAAACTTTGATGCCTGCTCCAGTGACGTACACACAGGCAGGACCTGCCAGGACCTGCCAGGACCCGGCAGAACATGCATTGTGCATATTAAAATATTTATGATTGTGTGAAGGGGGGGCGGGGGGGGAGGTACTCGTACTCGTACTCGTAGGTACAGTGGAGGCTATCCCTAATATAGAAATATATAGAGCATCGTTCTTGCTCTTCAGAAGAGCATTGACTGCTTTTTTGTGCTTTGCCAAGTACTACTTTTGCCGTCTTTTCACTTAATTGCTCGTAAAATGCACAAACGAAAATTCTCTAAAGAGAAAAAGAGGCACCAGAGCGCCCGCTCCCTTCCCCCCACCCCCCCGCAAGGCAAACACTTGCATCAAACAACAAACTTTCATCAAAAGAGGCGCCCGAAGAGGCGCCCGAAGAGGCACCAGAAGAGGAATGGCAGAAGTGGAATAGAAAAAAAAAAACCATGTGGAAATCATTGAACTGATTTGGCCCACCCATGGCCAAGGGCTCATTGGTATCCGCCTTTGATGCCCTGTTCTCTGGTCACTTCAGAGCACTCGCCCTTCACGTATTCACCAAAAAATATAGACCCAAAGAAAGTAGCGGTTAATTGAGGCAAAAAGTCAGTGTCAAAACTCAACTCTTCATTGCCTAGTCACCCCAACACTCACTCAATCGGAACTGAGGGAAAGTGTGACGTCAATATAGATTTGAGTTGTGACCCCGACTCCGCAGCCTACACCAGGAATCGAACCTGGCACCGAACCATGTGGGCACAGAGCCTAGAGCCCTATGCCACAGGCGGCGGCGAGGTGACGTCGGAAAAACTAGGGTTAGGGCTACAGCGTTGGGGAGGGGTTTCGAAAAGCACGCCTGATGCTCGTTTTGGGCCCAACAATGCTCGTTGTGTTTCACTCGCTGTGTTTCACTCGCTGGGTTTCACTCGCTGCATTTCACTCGCTGCATTTCACTCGCTGAAGTGACCAAAGAGAGATATTCTCGTTGGTCTTGCGGCTTCTGTCGCCGGCAGGACTTGAACCCCTGCCTGCCTTCGTCCGAGAGTCGATCAGTCTCGTCCCTGGGCCAGGCTTTGAGAGTGGGGTTCATGGCCCGGGAAGAGGAGTGGGGGAAGTAGAATAGAAAAAACAAAACATGTCAACATGGCACATGGTGGAACTGATTTGATCGAATGCAAAAACAATATGCTGCGTACACGCCCACCCATGGCCAAGTGCTCATTAATATATGATTGAATCTAAAGGAGCGAGAAAGAGCAATAGAAAATGCAAAGCGAAGAGAAAATAAGAAAGGAGAGCTGCTGGCGCTGCTGCGACTCCATTAAAAATCTTCGAAAAAATGCCATAAATAATGCAAACAATTTGCCAGCATAGAAAAGCCGGGACTTTGTCTGCCTCCACAAAGAAAACGAAACAAAAGCCTGCCCGAAAGACGGTCAAAATCAGAGGATGGGCAAGAGCAAACGCCGATAAGTAGACAACGATTCTTGTTTATGCGAATATTGAAACACTCTTCCACCAAAAAAGCCACTGGTAACGCTTGCTGGAGCACTCTTCAAAGTGCCACAATAGCGATAGCGACTAGCACTCGCTGGAAGAACACGCTGCATTCCGGCGAGAGGGTATCCACAGCCTCGCCGAATAGGCGCCTTCTACTCTTATCTTCCAGATTCCAAGCCGTTCAGCTCTGAGCCCCAAAGAGTTCATTGGATCACAGATATGCTATGGGGCCGGTTCTTTCATAGGGTATGGACATACCATTGCCGCGGCAGTCAAACTTGTATTTTGCGCGGCAATAAAAAATAAAAGCAAAAACAGCTATGAAATTTCGCTTGTCTTCTCGCTGGATTTCCAGACTGTGGGATGTTGGGATGGTGGGATGGTGGGACGCCGGAAGCGGGAATAACTGTGACTGTGCGCGGCATAACGGAACAACAAAGCGCACCAGGCACGAGTACAGTAGTACAATAAAATTGCATACGAAAGCAGTTTACTGCAGACGAAAAAAATTAAATTAATGAAGAAAAATGGTAATAAAGCGTAAGTCACGTGTGTCCCTTCCCTTACACTCTCTCTCTCTCTCTATCTCCATCTCTGTCTATCTCTCTCTCTCTACCCCAGAGACAGACAAAAGTTAGACACTTTCTGGCTGGCTGGAGGGTCGGTCGGTCTTTCCCCACAACTTGAACCGAAAATCTGTGAGCAACCGTAAAAAACGTGAAAAGAGCTCCAAATTAAGTATGTGAGCTGTAAAAAGACATGAACGTTAGAATATTTGACGGCAAATAAACAGTGAGAGTGCTCGAACGGACATGCTGCTTCACCTTCAACCAATGGATGTCTCCGTCTCCGCCTGCACCGCGTCCTGCACTTCGTGTGTCCTTTACTAAATGATTAGGTGCTGGGTGGACTCAAATGAAAGTTAACCGATTAAATATTAGTTCGGTCTCATATAAAAGATGGCACAAAACATCCACGATGCGAAACGATGTTCTTCAGATCTCTGGGCTATCTTACACCCAGAGAAAAAACCAATGATAGTCGAATGATCGATCCTAAATTGCTACCTTTATCTAAAATACACGACTCAAACTCGATTTAAAGAGCGAAAACTGTACTAAAATAATAAAACGGGTTGTTTCGAAGACTCCACAGCTGAGTGGAAGTTAAGTCGATGGTAGAGCCAAGAGTTCCACTTCGGAGGCGTTATAAACTTATTTTTCACCCACTTGGAACTGAGAATAAATATTATACCTGATTACTGAATGCAACGACGTGTGGATTATTTGTTGATGGAGTTTCTGGAGCGGATTCCTACTCACTTGTAGGGAGCTCATTGAGCATCCCTACATATATTTCTTATACTTAAATTGAATATTTTCCAACTTTAATCAAATATATTTCCCATAAACGTAAATTTAAAATTAAACTAACAAAAATTTCAATTGAATATTTTCAAATTTCGATTAAATATATTTCCTATTAAAATACAAAACTTTAAAAATATTAAAAAAAAATTAAAAAAATTAACCAAATTTTTTTTAGATATTAAATTAATGAACCAAAATTAAAAAAAAAGTGGAAAATAAATTAAAAAAAAAAAAAAAAAAAAAAATTAAAGACATATTCAAAATAAAATGTTTTTAAATGTTAAAAAGTTTCAATAATTTAAATCAATTTCAAGCAAAAATTAAAAAAAAAAATGTTTTTTAAAAAAATTTAAATTAAATTTATATTAAATTTAAATTAAATTTAAAAAATTAAAAAAAAAAATACAAGAATTTTGAAATGTTAAAAAAAATTTAAATGAACTTTAAGCACAAATTAAAAAAAAATTTTTATATGTTCACATTTTTCTTTTTAAAACTTGTAATTAAATTTTTCATGAAATCAATTTGAATTTAATTGAAATATGGGTGTTTTCTCTTGGTTGATGCTCTTTTTTTTCCCCTCTGCTGTGACCATGGCCTGATCCTGCTGGGTCCTGGTGCCTGCTGCGCCTTGGCTGTGTTTAATCTCTGCCCGGCAAGCTGCAAGCTGCAAGGTGCATCCCTCATCGGTTGGTCAGAGGTGAACGTTTGAGTAATGGAAGCTGTCGTCACGGCGAACAAATGAAGCGAGTGCCAGGGGCCGGTTATCAGTGCGTGGGCCAGCACCGAAAAAAGCAGGACGACTAGCCAAATGCTAATTGAATTTCCATGCAACTGATTATCAAATGTAGGAGGGCCTGATTATATGGCAGCCTTTGACGCTGCTCCTCATTCATTTTGCAGGATTAGTAATTAAACAGATGGCCCCGTTTCCCCCCTGTAATCGCATTATTAACGCTTAACATGGCCAAATCGGGGACCAATTCAAGTTGGTTGACTTTTATGTGGGAACAAGCCAGTCCACTGGCGGCACGCTTTAGGCTTTGGGCTAATTAATGAGAAAAAGCTTTAAAGTCGCATATCCTTTTTCGTTTCTCCCTTTTTCCTTTTCCCTGCCGCCGCATGCGGAGGTTTTTCTCTGTTTACACCACAAATATGCCCCGAAAGCAAATCAAGCATAATCAAATTACTTCCACTCGATTGGTGTTTATTGATAAATTACGCCACAAACAATATTTTGATAACATCAATTATAGTCACCAATACACAGTCGCATCCCCCGGAGCCACCCTTGTATCGATGGATGAAACTGGAGCCCCGAATTCTCTGTTGGCCTCCAGACAAAGATGTCTCAGTGGAAGGACTCTCCTTTGGAGTCCCTTGGTACCGTAGGAAAGAGATTGTAGAGCCCTGGTTGGAAGCTCCAGCCCAAAAAAGGTCTTCAAGGAGTAGATCTATGGCAGCATTGGGTTCGGGGCTTTCCTTTAGGGTTCTAGGCGCTCTAGAGCTGTGTATCTCATAGAGTCTCTGAGAACGAGCAGACTCGTTGCTTGGCTTGTCCCTCGTCAAGACCATCCACAACTAAGGGATCTGTAGCCTCCCATCCAATCATAACCGAGCTTAGGCCTTCAATGAAGATGTCTTAAAGGACTGATGTGTTATGCGGCCACGAAAAAAGCCTATAATACCCTAATCAGTGATGGAACCCACAGCAGCCACACGGGGTGGCCTCTGGAAGCACATGTGTTTTTATTTCCTGGGCACAATTGATTTGTAATCTTGGTAAACAGGATTTAACAGATTAGACGTGTAACAAGCACACACAGACAACGCCACGTGTGTGTCCTGGGGAGCGAATGGCATTTTCTTGCCTCCTTTTTTTTTTTCTTTTTTTGGACTCGTGCGTTTATTTGCTCGCTGGCTGGCTCTCGGCTTGTATGATTGATACTTAATGCCGCTGTTAGCCTCGTTAGGATATCGTCGTCCTTCTGTCCTTCTGTCCTTCTGTCGTCCTGCCGCGTGTGCGTGTCTGTCGCCATCGTAATAGCCAGTTTTATTGCCATTTCTTTTGGCTTTTGTTTGAGTCTAAGCCGGGCGCCAATTAGCTGCCCGTTGGGGCCTGGCTTTTTTCCATTTGTCAACGTTAATTGATGATGAGCACTCATTTGGTATCCATCAGTCAGTCAGTCAGTCAGTCAGTCGGAGAGTCGAAGAGTAAGGAAATCTGGCACTGGATTTCAATTAATTTATGCCAATGCCTAATTTTGATAACACAACGAGATGGCGATGCCGATGGCGATGCCGATGGGCAGGTGTTGCCGTATCTAATGAAGCGACCACATGGCGTATGATCAATGAACATTAGCAATTCCAATGGCAAGAGCATAGCAGCAGAATGGTGGCAAAAATAGCAGGAATATTCCACTCTCCAGACCCTCAACCTATCGATTATCCGCTTACAAGGCATTCCTTTCGTTTTGGATCCTCAAAACCCACTATAACAGGGACCTCCCCGAGGGTGGACACACCCAGTTCCCAGTTCCCAGTTCCCAGTACCATTTACCGACCAATCGGTAATTATTAAGTTGTTCAACTGCTGCATACCGATTGGGGGGGGCCCACCATATCCCCAGCCCCATCCCCAGCCATCATCCTGGTCATTGAGCTTCATTTGCGGAGCCGGCATCTGTCTCGCGGCGATAAAAATTGCATGCAATTATGCCTTCGCCTCGTGGCTCCTCGTTACCCCCCAAAAATTCCCAAAAACCAGTGGCAAAAAATTGGGCAAAATCGAACCAAATCCGGTAACCGGTATGGGATGTCCGTCCGTCCGAGTGTGTGGGTGTCCGCGGGTGTCCGCGGGTGTCCCTGTGTGTAAGAAGGTGTCCGTGTGTGTCCGTGTGTGTCCGTGCCTGTCCCTCTGTAAATATCCGCCTGTGTGTGCTTCCGTATCCGTATCCGTTTGTGTGCGTTTCGTTGGTAATCAAACGCTTAATTAATATGACACACGAATACAAGCTCGTACAGCGGGGGTGTATCGCATCGCATTGGCATCGTTTTTCGGTTTTTCGCATATTTCTGATAACACTCGCGCCGTCCTGCCGACTCGCCAGTGTCCTTTGGCGAGCGAGCGGGCGAGAGAAAGAGAGACAGCGAGACAGCGAGAGGGAGAGTTCCATGCTGAGACCTTAGTTCCTTAGTTGAGGGCATCGTTTGCGGTAATTGCTTCATAATTGAACAATTATGCAAACGTGATTGAAGTGATTATATGCCCCTGTTTCTGTGTGTACCCCATGCCGATCCCATTTCCACATCAATTCGTTTCCCCGCCCCCCGCCATCTCCTGGTTTACGCGTTAATTGAATGGATTTCCTATAGTTTTTGTCGTTGTCGTTTCTTGTTTTTTTTTTTTGCCCACATCCGAAATTAGTTAAACATGAAATTTCTATGCTAATTTCGACCTCTTTATGCATGCGGCCACAAAAAGGGCCGAGAGCTTTGGGCTCACTCGTTATTGTTTTAATATTACATTAAGAATCGTTTTGTCTATGGAAACGACAGGCAGAGCTGGGTAATAATATTCCTCCAGCTTGAATTGTTCTGCGCTGGGTGGCCGTTGCTCTAGCGAGTACATGGTCAGACTTTCGGCGAGTGAGGGGAACGAGAACAAGAACATACGCTTGTGGGTGTGGCTTTTGTCGGCTCGTTGTTCTAGCTGGTGGTTTTAATGCAGGCACTCGTTATTTTGTGGTCTCCAATTCAAGAATTTCCTTAGGAAACAAATCGAACGAATCCACGAATCAAAGTGACTTTTTCTAATGGATTTCGGGACTCTAGTTTTTTATAGAGTTCTTTTAGAATTCGTTTTCTGGGCAAGGTGTTTTTTAATTATAAATTAATTATACAAAATTGTATTTTTAAATGTTTGTTTTTTTTTTTTTTTAGAGGTTGTGCGGTATTTTTTTCTTACAAATTTTGACTTTGAAAAGGAAATATTTTTTAGGCCCATGCTTTATTGGCAGGATTTTATCGAGAGACTTAGCGTAGGATATTTTTTTTTTTAATTTTGTTTTTAATTTTTTTTAAATTTATTTTTCTTAAATTGTTTCTTATTTTTTTGAACAATTTTTTTTTTTAATTTTTTTAATTTTGTTTTTATTTTGTTTTTAATTTATTTTTAGATTTAATTTTAATTTTTTATTTATTTTTTATTATTTTTTATTATTTTTTTATTTTTTTTTTATTTTTTTTTTTTAAATAATTATATCGATCCCCAAGGATATCTGCCCAGCATCTGGCTCTAATCGGGCCATTTTTCGGTGTTGCATTCGATTGATTTTTTTGCCTTTTTTCCTCATGGAATCTGCTCTGGGATTCTTCACCTTCAAAGCCCTCGCCAAAGCAGAAGGTTGTGCCTCGAACCTGCATTTATTTATTATTATTATTTAGCCGAGGAGCTTGCGGAATTGCAATTCCCCAAATCTGTGTGTATTCAGGGGACTAGGAAAGATTGAAATCAGTTTCGAAAAAGAAAAGCACAACAAAGAGGAGGCGGCAAGGGGAGGCAAGGAGGCGAGGAGGCGAGGAGGCAACCATTTGTGGCACCTGGTCATTAGTGTCTGACTGACGGAACTTAAATTTAAAGTGTAACATCAATCATGGGGTAGCAACGAGGACAAGACGCCGAGGCTAGGCTCAAGTGCTCACACGCGGGGCTTCCTGTTGCTCCTGCGGCATAGCCAGGGGCATGGGGCAGGGGCAGGGGCAAGGGGGGGGGGGGGGAGGGTGCCAGACCTGCCACAACTCGAATTGTAATGACGCAACAATTTAAAGTTTGTCGTTGATGCTGCAAAACTCGGTGCTAATGGCGTCAGCGTCAGCGTCAACGTCTCTCAACTCATCTTTATCCCCCAGCATCATTCTGGTTGCCTGGGTCCTACTGGATCCTGGGTCCTGGCCTGCTCTGCTCTGCTCCGTTCAGTGTTGTTGTTGATGACGGCGATTATTTGCGCCATGAACACATGGAAGCAGCTGCAAAAGGTGCCACCCGGGCATGGGATAGTACACTTCAGACCCGGCCAGCAGCCTTATGACTCGACTCCAGCAATTCAAACTTTAAGCTGTCGACGGGGCAATGTCGAGCACTGCAAACTGCAGACAGGCACAGAAGGAGATGGCCTCAGCACAGATAGAGATAGAGATGGAGATGGAGATGGAGAGAGAGAGATGCAGACACTTGGCAATACAAATTGAAATAGTTCTTCTGGCCTTCTTCTGTACTGCTCCGTGTTCCGTATTCGGCCTGGCTCTATATCTGTCTCAGTTGCAGTCGAGTTTGACTGTTGCTCTGCAGGATGTATTAATATAAATGAATTATTCGCATGACGCTCTCCAGTCTCCAGCCTCCAGCCTCCATCTCTGGCAGTCGCTGCTTGATAGATATTATGATGGATACGCCTTAACGACGCTGCAGCTTGTAGCCAAAACTTGGCCAAAACTTTATGGCCAACATGAAGGGGGAGGAAAGAGAGTCCAACACCTGACACTCGTAACGGCGCAGAGTCAGTAAGGCAACGGCCAAGTAAATAAAACGAATCACTCGGCTACTCCGTTAAGTTCTAATGAATGAACCAGGGTACAGTTGTGTCCGCATGGCGTGAACGGAACTAGTTCCAGCTAAAGCTGCAGATTCGCAGCCAGATCAAGGAAGCGGAACTGGTACAGTTGTGGGGAACGAAATGAACTAGTTCAGCGTGCCCAACACCACTTAAACCCAAAATGACCAACTGTACTTGAGAACGAGCCCTGAACAATGCTCGAGCTGGGCGCAGACAGCCTGCCCCCAAGATAGGAGGCTCCACCCGCCTCTTGGCCCCCCCCTCCCCCCTTCCCCCTGTTGCATACAATTTGCCCATGGCCCTGGGGCGGTAACAGCAATTTAGACAAGTTTATTTATATGAATGTGTAGCCCAGACACAGACGGGGCTGGCTGCAATGTTGCTGCGGTTGCAGGAGTTCATGCAACGTGCAACGTGCAGCGTGCAACATACAAAAGGCGCTTGGGGGCAAGTTGCCAGCTAATGATATAATGAGCTAATCAATACAATTAATTAGCATTATCTGCATCCTTAAACGGGGGCCCGGCCAGAAGGCGGGCGCACAGCTCGAGGATAGTTCTTGGAGTGTGGGTATTACCGAGTCACCGAGTCATCCAGTCACCGTGGGGAGTCCACCGTTCATGGCTGACGAGGTGACCCCAAAAACCCGCAACCGAAACCCATTTTGACTGACAGTTGAGCGCAGATCCCAGCAGGATAATGGCTGGTAAGAGGATATAGTCGTGCAGGAGGAGGGCGGGTAGGAGTGGGGTCCGGATACAAATGAGGACGGACCGGAGGAAGGATTGGGTGGGCTGTTGAGGTAGAGAACGGATTCATTCCTTCAATCGCAATCTCTGATTCCTGGGGTGCGCCTTGGCTTGCCCTGGCCTGGCCATTGCTGCGTAAAAAGTGGGCTAAATGTCGTTGCCAGTATCCTGTGGAGGCAGCTTATCCCCCTCCCCTGCCACTCCGAGGGGGGGGGGGGGGGGGGGTTGCAACTTGAAGGCTGTGAAGCGCTCACCAAAATGGTCCAATTGCCGGCCAAGTGGACCAAAAGTGCCGACGTCGCCTGTTGGATCTACGTCTTCTCTATATCTCTCTCTCTCCCTCTGTCTCTCTCTCCCTCTCTCTCTCTCTCCCTCTGTCTGTCAGTCAGTCTCTCTTTCTCACATACTTCATGGCTATTCCTCTTGCGCTGTCCTGTGCACCTGAATTGCTGCCATGGACTATGGACTCCGCCTGCCTCTTCAAGTAAAGCACTTAAAAATTGATGAAAGAGTTGGGGGAAATTCTTCGACTTCCTATTAACGATTTTTGTGTAAGCGAAACGATAAAAGTCCCTTTAAATTTAGTTGACCAAACGGGTCCGGAGTGTCATTCGCCATCAAAATGTGTACCATAGAAGAGATTTGTTTAAAACTTGCAAAAATAGTCATCGAAAAGCTATCATCTAATCGTCAGCAGCCAAGGCGCATCTTAGAGCACGAAACCAGTGTTGGTAAGGCCCATTAGAGTAGGCCAATGGTAGTTCTTTGGCTGTACGCGCTAATCATCGGCCAAGGAAACGTCCCACCACTGTCAATAGATAACCAAAGCATCGCACCAGTGTTGGAAAGTACCAATATCAGTTATAATCAACTCAAAAGATCTATAAACCATCTTAGACTATTGCACCAGTATTGAAAAGTACCAAAAGTACACAAAAGATCTGTAAAACATCTGAGAGCACGAAACCAGTGTTGGTAAGGCCCATTACAGAAGACAAGGCAGTTTTCTGGCTATGAGCATTAATCATAATCATTGTCCAAAGAAACTGATCAACACTAGTAAAAGATATCACACCAGTGTTGGCAAGTACCAATATCAGTTCATAAGTAACACAAAAAATCAATAAAACATTCCGAATTGCTCAAAAAAAACTTTTTCTTTTTCGAGAAAAGCTTTCTGCCAGTGTTGGTTAAGCCCAAACCGATCAATGGGAAAATTGATAAGCGAAATTGGCCATTAGTTAGGCCAAAAATGCGATTAGAATTCAATTAGAATTTTTTTGTGTACCATAATTTATGATCGAATTACGATTAAATTTATTCAATGCCCAAAACCATAGATGGTCCGATGGCTAAACATATATTATTGATGGCAATAGCTAATAACTTGGGCAGCAGAGCGAAGGGGGTGGGGAGGGAGGGAGGGAGGGCGGAGGAATGTAACTACAATGCAACGTGCATGGTGCATGCCGCATGAAGCGAGACAATACAAAATACTTGGCGAAAATTGTGGCCACTAACCGAAATTGCATTTTCTTCAAGCCACCCAAACCACTCTCCTGCACCCTCTGACCCGATGATGACTCTTCCACAGCTCCTGCTGCTCCCACAGCTCCTGCTGCTCCTGCCGCTGCTGTTTCTGTTGCTGCCACAGCCAGTGGAAGCGTTATTGTTGCATGCCATAAATGATGCTGCTAAAGAGTCAAGAATAATCCGCTTTTGTGTGGAATAGCGCGCCACCGCCACCGACAGCGAAGGGGAGCCCGAGGGGGATCCCAGATGGAGGAGAATCGAGCAGATCCATTGCAGATCCATTAGATAATATTTCATTAGAGCATGGCTGATCCTTTGCACACACACTCAAGGGTTTCCCGAAAAATATTTCCAAGCAAAAGTTTGCCGAAAATGGACTTGAAGGGTGGCCACAGGGTGGTCCATGTGCAGAGCATGTGGAAGTTGCAAACAACATGGCGCAACAAGAACTGGGACACACGCTTAGAAGGAGGGAGAGAGAGGGAGAGAGAGAGAGAGAGACACATACCCTGGACAGGACAGGCACAAAGTCGTGGTTTCAAAATCCAAGCATCCAAGAATACAAACAATAACAAAATGAAGGAGAAGAGGGGAGAGGGGAGAGAGGAGAGGGGAGGGAGGAGAGTAATACACACACACACACACACACATACAAATTAAAAATGCAGATTTCTATTGCAACATTCGGAAGTGCTTGAAAAATTGTTGTTGTTGCTGCTGCTGCTGCCACTGCCACTGCCATCGTTATTGCCAGGACTATTCCCTGCCCAGCCCCATGCCAACCCATGCCAACCCATGCCACCCCTCCCCACCCCATTCCTGCCCCAGCCACGTTGCTGCTTCCTGCTGTTCCTGTTCCAAAAGCCTCCCAAAAGCTCCTCCTCCTCCGACGGCTCTTTCTATTCTCTTCTGGTACGCCTCTCGCCCCTCTGTTTTAGATACACTTCTTCGAGAGGGGGATATATTTTTTAAGATTACCACTATATCATTGCTTTAAGGGACCAGCCGGGCTCTAGAGCCCCCTAAAATTGAGAAAACCACACCAGGAATACTGGAATATCCCCAGAGATATAGGCACCTAATCATACCTCCTCGCCTCTATTAGAAGACTTTGTATTCCTTAGTCCTTACGCTCCAGAGTATTTGCAAATTCGGGGCCCAACTCCAGTTCTCTCTCTCTCGTTTTTTTTTTTCGTGTTCTGCAATAGCATCAAAATTGCAAAGAAAAGCCAGCAAACAGTCAGTAAAATATTGTAGCTGGCAGCTGCTCGATGGTCTGGAGTGTACACGGACTGGAGTTCTGGGTTAGTTGGGGGCGGAGTTGGGGGCGACGGGTCGACGGGTCGTGGCTAGTTTTGTATGAAAAGCGAGCGTAACAGAACAATGAAAACATCGTCGTCATCACAATCATCGCCATGCGGTGTTTTCTTGCCATTTGTTTCCCCAAAACTCTTTTGCTCCCTCTCCCTCCCTCTCCCTCCCTCTCTCTCGCTTCAGCACGCACAAAACCAACAACAACAACAACAACAGTTGTTCCGAGTCCTAACATTTCCATTTCGATCTGGGCTATACCCTTCCAAGAAGAGACTAAATCTTGTACCCCTTGATTAGGGCAGAAAATGTAGTAAAAGGAGGTCCTAGAGCGGTCCCAGAGATTCCTTTTTTTCCTAGAAAAATATATATATATATTTCCGAAAGATTGATTTGTATCTCTTAAGTATATATCAAAAAAATCGGCTCGTTGTTGTGTGATAATTATTGTTTGGGGTTTTCCCACCCTATCGGTGAGTAGGGCATCCCTGGACCACGAATGAACGGCCACTCTACGGCCACGGAAGGATCGATATTTAGACCGAGGCTCGATCAATCGGAATGGCACAGAAATAAACATAGAAAATATCCAAGAAGTAACTTTATTTCATGCTATTTATTGTAGTAATTTTATTGTATTTTTTGGCATAGTCTCTGTCCTGCTGGTAAAACCCATGAAAACCGTACTTTGTGCCTTGTGGCAGCCTGAAGTTGAGCTCCACTAAACCAACAACCCCTCCCCCCCCTGCCGAAAGCCCCTGATGCTGAACCCCTACCCAGCCCTCAGCCCTCAGTCCTCAGCCTTCAGCCCTCAGCCCTTAGCCCCTTCATCGTCCTGCGGTGCATGTGTGCGCATTGTCTTTGATGTTGCTGTTGTTGCTGTTGGTTCGGCTTCATCTTCAGCTGCAGTTACAGGCCTCGTATCTGTGCCACGTCTAAGTCTAATGTTTCAAGCGTCAGAAGCAGGAGTGCAACAAACACGAAGAGAAAACAACAAAAAAAAGGGAGAACAAAAGCCATGGCCAGACAATTAACCAGCCATCAGTCATTTGGTTTTGCCGGCACGCACTGGGGGGCAGCCATCCCTCCTCCCCTCTCCCAAACAGAAGCCAGTGGGAGGTGATGTACTTCGTAGTAACCCCAAAATGGTAGCCGTTGAACCAACAATTCATTTGAAAACTGTTCAAGGAAATCTTCCAAATCTCCCAAAACATATATATATATATATATATATATATATATATATATATATATATATGTGGATGCTATCACCGTTCGGTGTTACAGGGGTTTTTCGATAGGCTACTCCGTTTGGAGGCCTTTGGATCCCCCACCAGTCTGTGACGACGCCCAACGTCAGTCGCGACTGAATCATGCCCAAGCAATGCAAATGCTTTTGCCTGTCTTGTGGCCTCCGGCTCGTGCTCGGTCACAGCAATTAATGATTCTACTGTTGGGCAGAGCTGTCCTAATCCCAGAATACCCCTCCTAACCCTCCATTGGTTCTATTTTACGGAGCATAAATTATGCACAGACATATTGGCCAAGTGCAAGGCAAGGTTCCAGCCCGTGCTCGAGTGTGCTCCACCCGTCCCCCCCCCCCCCCCCTCTCCGCCACTCCGGGCATAAACCTCAACCACTGCCAGAATGTGTTTGGACAGATTTATGGCTTCCATAAATTGCATATTTCCAATTTTATTGAATTAATTAATTTCACAAATAAAATTGTGCGAAAAGGAAATACAAAAAAAAAAAAAGAAAAATATGGCTTTAAAATTTAGTAAAGGATTCAAATTGATCGATGGTGCGCCTCCGGAGCAAAGGAATCTCTTCGGCTGTATCTGTATCTTGTCAATTATATTCCAATCAGGCAAAACCGTGACGGTAATCCGTCAAACGAGTAACCAATATAAATGCAATGCGCTTTTGGTGGCTGCAATGGCGATGCCGGGGGTCGGGGGTCAGGGGTCAGGGGTCAGGGGTCGGGCTCTGATCGTTGGGCTTCCGTTTGGCCAATCCTTTAGGGCTGACAGACAACAAGCGAAATCCATTAACTGTACGAAATGGAAATTAATTTCATTTGACCACCCCCCCACTGCCCCACTGCCCCTCTGCCACCCCCCCACCATTACATGATATGCGGAATTGGGTATTTTTTAAACCCTCAAGGCGGGGTCTGAGAAAGTGAATCGCGCTCTGTCTGGAGCTCCGAAGCATTCGAGTGTTAATTTCAATTGCCCGATGCCGCAACTAAATCAAGTGCTGCACGTGGCAGCTGCACAGACGGTTGGGGTTGATGCTCCTTTATCGCACTTTTGGGCATGACATGAGCTGCCGTCGAGGGGCTCCTTTTTGGCAAATGTCGCGAATCGCGAGTGGACATGAGCAATGTGCAATGGCGATAAGGCAGCGAAACTTCAACTCCCCGAACGAACGGCCATCGTTGTCGGCCATAATTGGCCAGTCAGTCTGGAGCGAGGGGGGGAGGGGGGCCGGGAATCCACCTCATGATATCTCATCGAGAACCGTCACAATCAATTGAAGCGTAATGGCAACAGTTCAATAACTTTTTGGCCATTCTCTCTATGGGTTGGCATTCGGTTTGCCGTACTCTCCCCCCCCCCCCCGCCGTACTCGATGATGATGCTTCAATTAACTTTTGTGGATCTAATGAGTTGTCATGTTTTGATGTTGGGGCAATTGATTCGATTGCATCTGTTTGTTGGGGATTTGGGATGGATTAGTTTAGGGGCCGCGACCCGTGTGGACAGTTTTCAAAGAAATTCATCAATTTCAAGGGTATTCCCGGCACTTTTTTAAGCAAATCCCCGAGCCATGCTCGTGGCATTAATCAAAAGCCAAAAACTTAAAGGCAATGACTAATATTTTTGACTATCAGCAGCGCCAAATGCCAGCCCCCCTCCCCCCTCCCCACCCCACGTGCATTCGTACATAGTATATAAGGGCGGGCATTTTGATGCACTGTAAAAAGACCTGAAGGTTCTCTACCAAATATTCAACGCTCCTTATGCGTTGTAATTGTTGATATATTTTAAGTATTTAATGGGAAAAATACCAAAATCATACCCGAGGGTACCAGAGACCGCGGGTTTTTCTTTAAGTGTAGTACATGGGTTACCTGGCGCTGGTCTCGGTCTGGAGTCGGAGTCGGAGTTGGAGTCAGGGGACTGCGACTGGGACTCTGTCTGGGGTCTGCTGGCTGGTGGGGGTTGGGGGTTGGGGGTGCGCTATCATTGCACAAGTGCGCAAAATTTTGGACTCAATTCACGTGCTCTGCTGCCAAAATTGTTGCCTCGCCGTCGCCGTCGCTGTCGCCGTCGCCGCCAACCTATGCGCTAGCCCCTCTCTTGGTCTCGTCTTTCGCTCCATAAATTTGCACATTGATCGCCCTGTGGCCATGCCGTCGACTGCGCTGCCACATGTACGTGTGTACATACATATGTACATATGTATTTAATTCGATAACAGCGCAACGGTAACGGGAGTTCTGTTCGAACGATTTTTACCCAACTCAGCGTAACTCTCTCTCTCTCTGTCTGCCTGTCTCTCCCCCCTCTTCCCGTCCTGCTGCCAGCCGCATTGCACTCTCTCAAGTGCAGTGAAATAGTTGTGAAACACTTTGCCAAAGATGAAAGATAAATCCAAAAGGCAAATGGCAGAGGCATCGGCAGCGGCAGCGGCAGCGGCAGAGCCAAAGGGAGACGAATATAATTTTTGCATATTCCATTCCCGAAAGTTTCGGCTTTAAGGCAGCGGCAGCGGCAGAGCAGCAGCCGATGGCGGAGAGCAGCTTTAAGAGAGACAGAGGCACAGCTTGAAGAGAGCTAGCGGCGGCTGACCAGCATCGGTAACTTTTGCGCTCTCCTCTCCTCGCCGCCTCTCTTTCGCTTGATTGAGCCAGCAGCCAGCCCTAATCCAAGGTGTGTTATACGCGCAAGGTGAGGCATGCCAGGAGGGCTTAAGAGCACACTCTGCGAGAAAGCCTCACCTGCGATTCACTAACCAAAGCCTGTGCATCATTTAAATGTCTGCCGCTGCCGACCACCACCGCACTCTGACCGCATTAGGCGTGGGAGCGAACGAGAGAGGAGAGCGAAAAGAGAACGAGAATTCCTCAAGCATTCAGCCGCTGCCGCTGTCAATAATTAAGTGCAGTGCGAATCTTGATATGCCGCTGCCGCTGCCGCTGCCGCTGCTGCCGCCGCTCCTGGTTCATCTACAGTTCTTTCGCTTTTCTCTCTCTCTCTCTTTTGCATTCGCTTCGTTTTGATGAAATTAAAAAGTTACCGCAGACCAGCAAAAACAAACAAACAAATAGCCAAAGTGAATGCCACTTTCTTCTCTCCCCCCGACCGTCGCCTGTCCACTAATTGTCTCTTCATCCCGGCGACGTCAATTGTCTCTCAATGCAGTTGCGGCCAAGGCTAATAGATTTATGTATCATGAATCGTTTCACAGTCCGTTAACGTCATTCTCTATTGTCTCGCCGGTGTCCCATTCACAGCGGTATTTCACAGTTTTCAGGGATTTCTTTTTATTTTGTCTACACTTTAGACATCCGAGTGCTGCCTGATCCAGTCGTTGAAGTAATGGACCCTGGCATAGCCGTCGGGATAGGTGCTGCCGCAGCCGCCGTACACGAAGCCAGCAATGCCCACAACCTGATCGTTGTAGACGGCCGGACCGCCGGAGTCGCCGTTGCAGGCTCCGTTGTCGGCCGGGTGGAGGAGGCACAGCTCGCTCTCCACCCCGAAGTCGATGAGTTCGCCGCACTCCGCGACGGAGATGGACTTGACGGTGTTGTACTGCAGGTACCGGGGCAGATCCCCCTGGTGCTTGATCCGACCCCAGCCGGAGATGATGATGTCGGCCCCGGCGGGCGTGTTGGCCGTGGGCAGGGCGATGGCCTTGATGTTGTTCGAGTAGAAGAGCGGCGACTCCAGGCGCAGCAGGGCTATGTCGTTGAGGAAGTCGCCGTAGTTCTCGTGTACGATGACCTCCGCCACCTGGAGGAGGACGCCGCCACTGAAGCGATCGTTGGTGCCCGCACGGATCGTGAAGCGGCTGGCCGCGATCGGGGCATGTACGCCGTTCTCGTCCGCATCGCTGGTCACGCAATGGGCAGCGGTCAGGATGTAGTTGCGCGACAGAATGGAGCCCCCGCAGCTGTGGGAGCCGGCGTTGCGCAGCGACACCTGGTGCGGAAACTGGCCGAGGGCGGCATCTTCGCCGCCCACTATACGACCGTCGATCCCACCGGAGGGGGCCGAGTGGGCGGCGGGCAGCAGGCAGCAGCCGACAACGGCGACGGCGACGGCGACGGCGATGGTCAGAGCGAATCCAGGGGCTAGCATGTTGCTTGGGCCCGGCCCAACGGCGGCACCCCCTTATATAGGGGATCACTAGTCCCCCCATATGCGATTGTTTATGGTCTGTCCACTCGAGCTGGAACTATCAATAGTGCTGGCCTCTAACGGCCCAAACACTCTGACAAGCACAATCTTATCTTCCACCCGAGATTTATATGGGCCTGTCCTCCCGTAATCTGTTCGACTGTCAGCGAGCCGATGTTGTGTCAAGGCTAATTGTTTTACAACTTCTGGGCACACTTTTGCTGGGGGAAATTTCTAGGAACTGACCTTGGTAGGGGGGGTGGGGGGGCTGTCCGTCCCTATATTTAAGAGAGAAACAACGTTTCAGGGTCCCCATCCGATATTTGACTCAAATCGGCGTGAGTAACAGCTGTAACAGGACAAGGGCGCTGTTAGCATTCCAAGGTAACTGCCTGTTATCGCGCTCAGTTAACAGCCAGCTACCGCTCTATGTTACTGCTCTCAGTTAACAGCCAGCTACCGCTCTATGTTACTGCTCTCAGTTAACAGCCAGCTACCGCTCTGTTTCTTCTCTCTGTTAACAGCCTGTGACCGCTCTATGTTACTGCTCTCTGTTAGCAGCCAGCTACCGCTCTGTTTCATCTCTCTGTTAACAGCCTGTGACCGCTCTATGTTACTGCTCTCTGTTAGCAGCCAGCTACCGCTCTGTTTCTTCTCTCTGTTAACAGTCTGTTACCGCTTTAGGTTGCTGTTCTCTGTTAACAGCCAGCTACCGCTTTGTTTCATCCCTCTGTTAACAGTCTGTTACCGCTTTAGGTTTCTGCTCTCTGTTAACAGCCTGTTACCGCTCTATGTTCCTGCTCTCTGTTAGCAGCCAGCTACCGCTCTGTTTCTTCTCTCTGTTAACAGCCTGTGACCGCGATTTACATCGCCCTCTGTGTCGCTCTCTCGAGTCTGTGCGCTCTTACGATCCACACGGCGCTCACTCTCTTTTGATATGTTTTTCCCTTTAGTTGTCTCTCTATTTGTTGCACTGATGAATTTCCAGCACCTCTAAACTGATTGTCGTCTGGTTACAGTGGATCCAGGAAGTGAGCAGTCACTTGATGGAACTCCATTGGGCTCTGCCCGTGTCCTTGGCTTTACTTTTGCTGCCTTTCATCACTACAACACTCTCCACTTTCTATATTTAGTGGTATACCCATACATATGCACATATGTATGTATGTATATATGTATGTACGTGTGTATTTGTCAAGCAATTTCACTCTAAATTTGCCAATTATGCGCATTTTTTGAGCGTGACCCGAATATGCACACGCATACTCGTATTGATACCGTTTTATCTACATATATAGGCCTGCATGTGTGTGTGTGTGAGCCTTTTATCGGGCTTGCAACATTGTCTCGCGGCCCCATTGTGGCAGGGAGGGTTGCTATTGAAAAATGTGTAATATTTCAAGTTTATTGATATATTGCTTTTAATTGAATTTTTAAATTTAATAGTATAAAAATACTAAAGGGAAATCGTTTAAAAAACTGTAAAAAGGAATAAAAAATTAAATAAAATTATTACAGAATTTTTGAGGCATTTATTATTAATTTAGGGAGAGGTTGAATGTGGAATCAGAGCTTGCAAAAATTCATCAACTTGTCTATTTTTAACATAAATATATTTAAAAAAAAAACACCCCATTGGGGAGTGCCTTGTTTTTTTTTCAACGACAAAGGTCCTACGAAAAAGATTTCGGCCACCACTCGTGCATATCTTTGCGTATCTGTTTTTGTGTCTCAATAATGCCAAATGTTGTTGCTGTTGCGAATTTTTGGAAAACTTACAATATATTGGCATAATTTATACTTTAGCAGCATTTTTATCGCTGCGCTCGGCACGAAATGCACAAAATACTCTCGTACAATAAACAATGGGCCACGTCCACGGCCGAGCGACCGAGCGACCCCCCCACCGTGCCCCCAAAGCAACCACAAACCCATTTTCGGTGCATTTTATGTGTCGTTCTTTGCGTCACTTTTCGCACTTTATTTATTTACGATTTTTGCGTGAGCCTCGTTCGATATTTGGTATTTTTTTGTTTTTCGTTTTATTGATTTGCAATTTATACAGCCCCCCCCCCCCCCCCCCCCCCCCACACACACATCATCACAGGCTCAGCATCAGGATATGAAAGGACGTAGGCAGGAGGGGGATTCATTAATTATCGCCCCCCTTTTTGAGGGCGAAACGCCACTGACTGTCAAAGCCATCAATCATTTTTAGCATCATTTGTATGTAAATAATTAAAATACAAAATAATCATAAAAAAAAAATAAAGGATTATTCGGTTTTTGACGCAAGATGACTGCAGCGATAAAATCCCCGAGTCCCAAGACTTTCTCGAAAAAGATACAAAGATACAACGTATTTGTGCAGGCTTCCTTAGGGACTTTCTTTGGTTAGGAAAAATATCTTAAAAATAATACAATTCTACCAAATTCTTTTTCAACGATTTGCAATCGCAAACAATAAACAAGAATGGCTGGACGGACAGCCGACGTGGCAATCTTCCCTCCCTCTCTCTCTCTCTCTCTGGATAGCTCTATCTTGCTCGCACTCCTTTTCGACTGTCATTTTGGGATCAATGTCTGTCTGTGGCAGGGAGGAGAGGGCCCCTACTCGTACGATAGATGGTTGATACCGGCCCTGCATACGTACATGGGAGATTTTAAATAAAATTGAGCATCGAATATTACTTTAAATACTTGTGTGTGTGCGACAGAGAGAGAGAGAGAGAGAGAGAGAGACACACACAAGGGGAGACGCCGTGCGTTCAAGTGTATCGGCTTGCACCCACACATCGACAGATAGGACTATTTATATGCATACACGCACAATAAAATAAATATAAATATAAATATAAATATCTGTTATGAGTTTTTATTTAAATGAATTTTTTTCTGCCTTGACATTCCCGAAAAGTATTTCTGCAGGGCGTACAAAAACCAAGTCCCCTCAAAATGGAATTTGAAAACTTATTTTTTTAAAAAATATATAGGTTTTTTTTTTATTTGCATAAATACTTTTTTTATATGGGCAAGTGAGCCGGGGGTAGGTGCAGCTTTTGTTTCATATTTATTTTACTACTTATATTTTTGCTATTATTTAAATTTATAAAAAACCGAATTTTTAATTTTCATGCTTTTTTTTTGGCATAATTAAAAAATTCAATTAGTGCTTAAAAATTTAAACTTGGTAGATTTTTATTTTGGCTTAAAAATTAAATACTTTATCTACCTTTGATTTTTTTTTTGTAATAAATGATAATAAATTTAAATGCATTTTTTTCTGCCTTGACATTCCCGAAAAGTATTTCTGCGAGGCGGACCTTTAAAAAAAAATCAAGTCCCCACAAAATGGAAATTTAAAACATATTTTTATTAAAAAAATATATAGGTTTTATTTTTTTTTTTAATTACTTAAATACCTTTTTCACATTTTTTTATATTTTGTTTAAATACTTTTACTATTTTTTTGACTACTTGTATATTTGTTTTTTTTTATATTTAGAAACCGAATATTTAATTTTAATATGTTTACGCGTTTTTTTTTTGCCATAATTGTAGAATTCAATTAGTGCTTAAATATTTAAATTTGGTAGATTTTTATTTTGGCTTAAAAAATAAATACTTGATCTACCTTTGATTTATTTTAAAAATAAACAAATCAACAAAAATACTACAAAATTGTTTTTTGGAATACATTGGCAAAAAGCCTTTTCCAGGGGGGAGGAGGGTGGGCGGTGGGTAGATCGAAAGAGACGGACAGAGTGAGGGAGGGGAAGGGAGGGGGAGAGGGAGACAGACAAGGGGGGGAAGTGTCGTCGGTTGGTGCTACTTTTGCCGCAGGAAGCGGTCGCAGCTGTGGGTTTTAAAATTTCAATTCATTTCCGTTGTGCATACCGTACACCGTACACCGTACGTATACGCAACAACAGTCATCCAAAACATATACGTACACGGAACAACATTCATCCAAAAAAAAAAATAAACATATACACACACGCACACGGACAGACGGAGAGACGGACAGACGGAGAGACGGAGAGACGCACACACAGGAGGCGCACAGGAGGCGCACAGACGCACACACACAAAAAAAAGAGGGGAAAAAAACAAAATGCGGCTAAATGGTAGACAGAACCAACAACAGGAACAGCAGCCCTGCCAGGGTCGGGTGTCCTGGGTGTCCTGGGTGTCCTGGGTGTCCTGAACAATTTATGTGCCGAAAAGGCCAAATAGAGAGCGAACCTGAGGCCTGTTACCGGATCCTCTCAACCACTCCTCCATGCCGTGACATCGCACCGCCGTTCAAACAGTTGGAGCTGTCGAGTATTCCATTGGCAGGACCCGGACCAGGACCTGGCTGGATATTTTTTATGTTTTAAATGTAAAATGCTTCAAGTCACAAAATTCAATAAATGCTCGGTGGCCAGTCTCTGTCCCTGTCCCTGTCTCTTTCTCTTTGTGGTGTGCTGCAGCAGTGGGCGTGGCACAGTGGGGGTAAATTGCATAAATGTATGACAAATGAATGCGTTGCCAACAGCCGGAGTCTATGTTCGTTCAGGTGCTGCCGCTGCCACACACATGGGGCAGGGTCAATGGAGGCCACAGCATCGTTGAAATTAAACGATTGATGAGCGGCTAATGAGTGAAAAACGGCAAATGATACGATAGAATACAGCCGAAAGGACCCCAACGATGACTCCAAGATTGGCCATAATCCCAAGCACAAACTGGGGATAATTGCTAAAAGACTAACAACAACAGCAGCAGCAGCAACAGGAACCGTGCAACCGTGCAACCGTGCAACAGCAAACAAATAACAAACACACAGGACAGCCTCCGATCACGTTTCATATTCCCCAAGCCGCAGAGGCAACATCGAAGAGCAAACATATATGCGGCCACGCCTAGGAATGAGTGGCAACAAAAAGGAGCTGCAGCTGGGGCCGGGGCCGGGGCCGGGGCCGGAGGTGCAACTTTGACCGCAGCAACTTTTGGGTCTCATAATTTTCCAGATTGTTTCTAGTGGATACACTTACCCAGGATATACCCGCTCCGATTACAGGCTTACGTGCAGAATTTTTCCAGGCATAGACGAAGATTTTTTGGGGGCTTTTCGTCTAGAGTTTTGAGGGGAAAATGGAGAGGCCTAAGGTGATTTTTGTAGGGAGTTTTGAGGGGACAAATGGAGAGGCCTAAGGTGCCTTTTCCTATGCAGTTTTTAAGGGAAAAATGGAGAGGCTTAAGGTACCTTTTTCTATGCAGTTTTGAGGGGAAAATGGAGAGGCCTAAGGTACCTTTTTCTATGCAGTTTTGAGGGGCAAATGGAGAGGCCTAAGGTGCCTTTTTCTATGCAGTTTTGAGGGGAAAATGGAGAGGCCTAAGGTACCTTTTTCTATGCAGTTTTGAGGGGAAAATGGAGAGGCCTAAGGTACCTTTTTCTATCCAGTTTTGAGGGGAAAATGGAGAGGCCTAAGGTACCTTTTTTTATTCAGTTTTTAGGGGAAAATGGAGAGGCCTAAGGTACATTTTTCTATGCAGTTTTGAGGGACAAGACAGAATTTTTCCAGGCATGGACGAAAATTTTTTGGGGGCTTTTCGTCTAGAGTTTTGAGGGGAAAATGGAGAGGCCTAAGGTGATTTTTGTAGGGAGTTTTGAGGGGGAAAATGGAGAGGCCTAAGGTGATTTTTGTAGGGAGTTTTGAGGGGACAAATGGAGAGGCGTAAGGTGATTTTTGTATGGAGTTTTGGGGGGCAAATGGAGAGGCCTAAGGTGCCTTTTCCTATGCAGTTTTGAGGGGAAAATGGAGAGGCCTAAGGTACCTTTTTCTATGCAGTTTTTAAGGGAAAAATGGAGAGGCCTAAGGTGCCCTTTTCTATGGTGTTTCGATAGGACCACGGAAAGGACCAACTATCGCCATTCTATCGGACTTAAACTCATTTCTTTTCGGGTATTAAACCCTGGAATTGGGGCTAAAACCTCCCGGAAACCGCAGGTTCTGGTTGAAGGGTATTCCCCCATCGGTTTCAGGCCAGCACCCCCCTACCCTGTGTGTGTGTGTTTTCCGGGGAGACGTGCAAAGATTTAGGAAAAGTACTTGGGCAGCCAGCCAGCTCCCAGAGAGGGGCCTCTGCCTGGGCAATAAAGGTAACCTTCTTAATTTGTTATGACTGTCATTTTTGGGCACGTAAATGGGCGCGGCTGTCCCGATGCCTACCCCCCCCCCCCCCCCCTCTACCCTTTGGCGCCACGGGCGTTGTTGGCTCTCCATGCGGCATGTTTCGAAAGTTTGCTGGGATCAGCAGGGGCGCAGCAAAGTTGGTAATCTGTTGCATAAACAGGGTATGAGATCTTAAAGAGTTCGTACCGGGATCGAGGGGTGATAGTCTGGGTATTGTCTGGAGTATCTCCCGCCCATCGATGGAAATGTTACCGGCAGGATGTTTATTCCCAGGAGGCTGCCAAGGAGGCTAAGCACACACAAAAAACACAATTTGTTTGCTTGCCATTTTGCCATAATACGCTGACAGCCAGCAGGTCCAGCAGGATCTCCAGCAGTTGGCCAAAAGAAAAACTCGCGCTCACCACTAATGTGCTTTAATTTTTGGTCAAAGTGTGACAACGGCAGCGAAATGCTCTTCGACCAGCAGCAGCAGGTGCCAAATGGTGGACAGAGAGTGTGCTCTTCGAGGAGAAGGACATCGGAGCAGCGCCTGGCACCGGGCACCGGGCACCGGGCACCTGGTGGCAGGACCTGCTTACGAATTGGTTATTACGGACAGGACACGGCTCTGTTTGTTTGTCCTGTTTGTCCTGTTTGCTTTTGGCTGTTGCTCGAACGAAAATTGAGCGCAAAATGCTTAACAAATATTTTATGACGTTCGAAGTTCAAACGCTTAAATGTGGCAACATTGTTCGGGCCTCGTATACCCCGTGTCCAGCGGCGGCCGATGGGCAGGAGTCGCTCCCAGCAGCGGCCTTAAGGCCAGTGGAAATCTTGGGCCCTGCAAGGGTACAACCAGCTTCGAGTCCTGGCAGCAGGTCTAGCTTTTGTTGCTGGGAAATTACCCGCAACAGCAGCAGCAGCAGCAGCAGCAGGATGTGGCATGGGGCCTGGGGGCTGGGGGCTGGGGCAACTATTTCGTTGAGCATATTTTTGGTCTCGTCGTCGTCGGCAAACAAAACAAAGGAGCGTCGAGAAAAGGCTGTGTGTTGCCGAAGGACAAAAAACAAAAAAAAATTGTTTGAAATTCCCAACAAAGCATTTTAACAATTTGCTGACATTATAACGGCGACAAGTTGAGCGAAGTCAATAAACTGTTAACTGAAACTGAAAAAAAAACCAGCCAAAAGGACACTATTTATATATACGATACAAGGAGCAGGAAAAATGGCGAGCAAAATGCGACAAAGTGAAAAAAAAGTGCTGATAGTAATAGACTGGAAAGACGTGCATCAATAGCGCCTCAAATGCCCCATAACATTTCTCGGTCAGCGCCGGGGGGGAGGGGCGGTGGGGGGGGGGGGGGGGGGGGAGGGAGGACCGTGTCATGGGATTGACGAAAAAGTTTTTAACGAAAATTCCCGCAGCAGCATCAATGTTTGGCAGCTGGCAGCATAAACGGCATGAAACTTCATTAAAGCGATAAAAATCAGGATCTACCCCCCTACCCCCTACCCCCCTACCACCCACCACCCACCAGCCAGCAGGCAACTTTAGAGCAGCGCCAGTCGCAGAGCACACAGACCTGTGGGTGTTCTATCCTCATGCCTAGAAGAAGACTCCAATCCAAGTCCACCTACCCGTTGGACAGAGCAGAGCAAAAACCACAGCGCCAGACCAAAAGGGACCGGCTCTCGGCGAATCAGCTATGCCCTGTAAAAACAACAACCGCCGGAGCAGGAGCTGCAGTTGGAGATGGAGCTGGGGGAGGTCCAGGGGGGGAAATGGGGGCCGCCCAAAGTTATTAAATTTGCCCCGGCTTGTTTATGGAATAGTTAAATGGGATACCAGAGACCAGCGACCAGAGACCAGCGACCAGAGACCAGCGACCAGAGTCCCTTTTGCCATGCAACAGATTCCAGCACCTGATTTGTGTGTGTGTGCGTGTGTGTGTCTGGCGGTGGGTCCAGCCCCAAGTCATAGACTTTTCACGAATCGAGTGCAGCATGTGCATTAATTATGGAACGGAAAAAATAACTCATCTGATTTAATGGCCAGCTGCTGCCGCAGATACTACAGAATTTTTCACACGCCAATGATGGACATTGATGGACAATTATGTGCTGGAAATGTACGTGCAGTGTACCCCCCCTCAGGCATTCCAGGGGGGGGCCCCAAAATATATCTGTAATTTTAAAGCTTCAATATTTTTCGAGGGATACTTTTTCCATTTTTTGAACAACTTGAAATTAATTATGAATTAGTTAATTCTAAAAAAAAGTAAATAAAAACTTAATTTAATTTTTTGTTTACTTTTTTTTATAATTAATTATAAATGAATTATTAAATTATTAAATTAATTATTAACATATTAATTAATTATAAAAAACTAAACAAAAAATTAATAAAAATAAAATAAAAATAATATTATAATATTATAATTTTTAAAGAAATTTAAAATACAAATAATTTTTCATTAAATGCATACATATGAAAAAAAAATTATTATATTCAAAATTATATATATTATAAAAATTATATTCAGTTATTATAATATACCTTTGTTCTCATTAAAAAAAAAATTAAAATAAAAGAAAAACTTATATGAAAATAAAAATTATTCTATAAAAAATTATATATTATAAAAAAAATGTAAAAATAAAAAGTTATACCAAATAAAAAAATGTTATTATAATAATTTGTTGCTTTCATTTTTAAACAAATTTAAAATAAAAAAACATGTTATATAAAAAATTATATATTACATTTTTAGTAAATACAAAATTAATACAAATAATAATTAGTTGTTATATTTTTGAACAAATCTAAAATAAAAAATATATGAAAATAGCAATTACAACATTTTTAAAAAAGTATATATTAATTTTATAATAATTTTAGTTCTCATTTTTAAACAAATTAAAAAAAAAACATATATGAAAATACAAATTATTATGTCTAAAATTATAAAATATATTAAAAAAATAATATTCAATTTGTGTTACAAAAAAAATGTACAGGTTATACATATGTATATATGATCTGTATCTAAGAACTTGTACCACTGAAAGTAGCTCCGGAGGCAAAATAATGGAACAATCTGGCTCATCTTTCGATGCGATATGCTCGACCATGAGGCGGCTGGTAGCGACCAAGGCTGGGAGTCCACAAAGGAAAGGCATCCTTTCAGTCATATAAAAAATAGTGGCTTCCCCCTTTGCTGGCAAACAAATGGGGAAAGGCGAGGGAGCCGGGGGTGCTAAAAGAAATCAACTATTTTGATTGAACGCACACACACATGAGTGCACAGGAGCTGAGCAGCGCACAGGATAACAGAGATTCATAATTACGATAAACAACGAATGGCACTGGTCCCCACAGAGCGAAAATGTGGCAAGAATCCACAGCTCTAAAGATAAGCAAATGCCTCGCCCCGGTTGGGGTTTCCTTTTTGTTTGCCACCCCGTTGCTGCTGCTGCTGCCTTGCGATAAATCACAGGGGGATGCCTCCACCATCTTGACGGGGGAAAAAAGCCAAAAGGCACACCGAGATAGAGAGCCCCAGCGTTGTGTTTTTTTTTGTTTTTTTGTTTCTTCTGTGCTCTTAATTGATATCGTTCGGCCATGATTTTAATTGAACAGTGGCTGGCCATAAACCAGCTAAAATTATCCCTATACATCCCGTTCCACGGCCCGTAAACGCCAGGGAATTGCTTAAAAGCAGATAAAAGAGAGATGGCCAGCGAAAACTTTGGCTCTGTTGACTGGCCACATCCTGGGCGAGGAATCAGTCTTGAATTGGGGCAAATGGGGCTACCAAATTTAGTGAATTTTCGCCATCGCTTCTGGGAACAGCCTTCATGGACGTGTCTCACTGGTTGTTTACCCAGCAATTAATTGGATTATCTAGCGCTGTATTGTGCCGCCGCACAGCAACAACAGTAGCAAAATAATTATAATTATAATTATTTTGATTTTTATTTTCATTCGCATACAATAAACACACACAAACATATGTGCGCACTGATACGTGCGGATAAAAAACTGAGGAGTGCAGAAATAATTAATTAAAAATTATTATCTTGCATGGAGGATGCCCCAACGAAGGCCAATCACTCGATGTGATGCGATGCGATGCGATGCGATGCTGCATCTGCATTGCCATCTTGGCTGCCATTTTGCATTACGGAGGCTCCTGCCACTTGTCAGCGGCATGGCATTTATGAGGCAGTGCCGCCCTGCCGCCCACCCCCAGAGCCATGCCCACCGAATGACAATGCAGACAGGGGGGGGAGGGGGGTTTGGGCTGATTTTCATCGCATGCTGTGCCTGCGCTTTTCATCTGCATCTGTGTGTGCTTTGGTCAAATGTGTGTTTGACATTTTCGTTATGTTCGGTCCGGGCTCTGGATTCTGGGGGGGGGGGGGGACCAAAACGTGCACCATTTAATGCAACCAGCTGGTGATGCCGCTGCAGCGTACTGCTTCTGTTGCTGCCACACTTTTTGTGGCATAAACTGCTTTGGCTTTTGCATTTTGCATGAAATTTCTCAAAATTTTGTTCATTTGTTGAGGTTGTTGTTATAATTTAGTTGGAAAATTGCTGTCACACCCATACAATCAAGCGCACACGCACGCACACACACCCGCACGCAATTAACCCACTGAGGGCCGTCGAATCTATGCTCGGTCCCCTCTAAATCCAATTAAATCAACAAAAACATAAAAAAAATTATTTATAATAAAGAAAAATAAATTTAAACAAAAAATTAAAATTAATTTAAGCTTAAAACTGCGGTTTCCTCATCTTTGGGGTTAAGATTTTATAAAATTCCAATTTAATTTCTCCTTAATTTTATTATATAAATTATACTAACTTGTTTTAAATTAAAAAATTTTTTTTTTTTCAATTAAATAAAATATATTTTTTACAATTTAAAAAAAAATATTTATAATAAAAAAAAATAACATTTTTATTTTTTTTTTTTTTACATTTTGCACTAATCTTTACCACAGAATAATTTTGCTTCCAAAGGGCAATATTTTATATATTTTATAATATTATATAAACAATTTTCTTTTACTAAAATTAATTTAAGCTTAAAATTGCGGCTTCCTCATCTCTGGGGTTAAGATTTTATAAAATTCCAATTTAATTTCTGCGCCAAAAAACAAAAACAAAAAAAAACAAATGAGAAAATTAAAAACCGAAACTCATTCGCTTACGCGCTTTTGCTTGGCTTCAGTTTCTGTTTTCAGTTTTCTGTTTCTGTTTTCAGTTTTCAGTTTTAGCTTTAGTTTCTTTTAGCCAACCGCCCCGTCCCGCCCCATGCCACCCAGGGCACCCCTGTCTAGGCCAATTCCATGGCCATGGCCAGGGCCAGTAGTTAGACGGACGGTCTTTTTTTTTTTTTTTTGGTGTTTTTGTCAGAGTGTTGATAACATTTTAGGCCAGTGTCCAGAGCGGAGTGGGATGGGGAGGGCGACGGGGGTCTGAATGCCGAAAATGGGTTTTTGGCCTGGCTGCAAGTGTAATTTTAGCCAAAAACGCGAATAGCGAATTGCGAATCGGATTGCGGCTTATAAGCACGTTTATAAATTACTGATTCGTCTATGAACTAGTCTGCTATCCAGAGCCATGGCCAGACACGGACACGGAGCCGTAGTCATGGCCGTAGCCGTGGCCGGAGCTGGGGCTTATGTCAGCAAATGAATAAATTAAATATTCCATCTCCATCATTGAAAATGCCCCCCCACCCCCCAGCCCCACCCACCATTCGTGCATATGTGTGCGTTGGCTTAATTAACTTTTTTTCGCATTTGCTTTTGGCAGATTGTGAGCTCCTAAAAATTGAATTTTCTCTTTTGTAATTAATTTGTATTAAAAACCAATTTTCAGTGCAAAAGAGAGGCCAACACTGGGCCAGAAGATGGGTTGATAGCCAAGCCCCGGGCAAAGGCTTAGTCCGGTTTAGGCCCTGTCATTCTGACCCTAATACTACAACTGACTTTTGCCATTTGGTTGATTGCATTAACCAGATCAGGCGTCTAAAAAATACGATAACAATTGAAATGGTGTGTCCTTTGGAAGGGCTCAGAAATATGGGGATTATGGCACTTTGACTTGTTCATTAATCCATCTTTAAGGAGACTGTGTGTTCTTAAGAAATATAATATAAGAAATTAATATTAATATCCATATCCATACATACAGATACAGCAAGAGAAATATTTGATTTAGAAATATTTCATATTTAAATATTTATATACATACGTATATATTTTTCAATTTTCATATTTCAATTAAATTTCCCTCAAATTTAATATCTTATATTTATTTAAAGTTCTTTTTAGAAAATATATTTAGAGAAATATCATTTTAAAAATATAAAAATATGTTTTTAATATTCAAGATACCATTTTTTAGTTTAAAAAATTAACAATTTGAGGGGTTTAAATCCCATTTTTTTGTAATATTTTTTTTTACCTAAAATGGAATATACTCAAATTAATATAAATTAATTAATTAATTTATTAATAAATGACAAAGTTTTTCAGAATCTTCATATTAAAGTAAATTAATTAATCTTTAAAATGGATTTTTAAATTCTGTTAAATAATGAGTGTAGAAATGACTTCGTAAACTCGATTTGGCATTGAGTCAGAGAGGGACTTCCAGTAGTCCAGGGATATGACGCTCTTCAAATTGTGTTCCTAATTGTGTTTCATTTTACGCGAAGGCCCTCCCCTATACTATTTAGATCTGGCAGTATCTATTGGGGCATGGTCTTGCTGAAAAGTCCAATTTGATGTCTCAAAGATTTTGCATTTGTAGCGAATGGAATCGCTTTTCAACTTGGAGCCTAATCTCCGATCAATTCAAATCAAAACTTTCACTTTTCAGCTTTGCATTCCAATTTCCGTTTCCGTTTCCGTTTCACTTTCACTTTCCAATCCTTTCCAAAACTAATTAAAAAATACATTATTCAAGGCATTGTACAACAAAAATATTGAATTTGAAATGAAAAATCCCCCGGAGGCGAGATGAGAGTCGGTTTCCCTCTTTGAATGTGGTATTCGTTTATCGTCTCGTTTATTTCAGATGCAGATACATTAACGGCCTTTACATGTGGCGGAAGCAGGAACAGGAACAGGAACAGGAGCAGGACCGCAGTGGAGGGCATCCGCAGTCCAATAACCGATTAATAAATATGCGCAAATTTTATTTGAATGGGAGAGCGAACGACCGCCGCCAATCCACACGTGAGTTATGACCTGGCTGGAAGCCTCTCGCGTTTTTGGGCCATGGGCCTTTTATGGCCATGGGAAGTTTGCAAAATTGGCCACAAATCGTGCGAAAATAGCAAACACTCGACTGGCCTTAGGTGTTTTGGTTTTTTGTGTGTGTGTGTGTTTTTTTTTTGCCTAAATATACAGGCCGGAAAAATCAATTAATTTAAATATTTATTGCCACACTTGCGCCACATTAATTCGTTGATTCGCCTCAATTTTTGGTGTGCAAATGTGTTGGCTACAAAATGATTTATGCCATGGATTTTGTGACTCTGCAAAGATGCTCTTAATGGATTCTCCATCCCCCTTCCTCTCTGTGTATTTGCTTTTGGGGGCAGAACTGGGTCTTGGGTGGGATGGTTCTCATCGGAAAGGTTAGGTTGTGTTGCGGCCACAAATTAAAACACTTCCAAATTGTTCAAAATTCTTCACCTAAAATGAAAACGAGTAACGGACTTTCCCTCATTAAATGAAGAATTACTATTTTTTGTACTATATTTTTATGAGGGATATTTTCAATGTACCCACGTATATACATTAATAAATAGATTCATATAATAACACAAGATATATTTAAAAATTATAAAATACTAAATTACATACTACAAATTTTATATCTTATATTATATTACAAATTATTATAATAATAATAAATAAAAAAAATAATAAAAACAAAAATAATAAAAAAATAAAATAAATAATAATTAGAAATAAATAATAAATTAATAAATAAAAAAAATAAATAAAAATAAAAGAGTAATTATAATAAAATAAATATATAATATATATGATATAATAAATATAATATAATAAAATAATAATTATATAAAATAAAAAAGTATACAACAAAATAAATATAATATAATACAAAAATAATACAAATTATTTAAAATTAAAACACAAGAATGTGATAAATTAAAAAATAAAAAACATTAATTGAGCTCCAAATGCATTTCGCGTGAGGGGATTGTGCCCCAATCTTGTGTAGAGCATTCCAAATTCGATGGGCTCCCATGCCATGCCTTGCCATTCGCTTGTTTATTTTCTATTCGAGATCTTCCGCCTCATTTGGTTCATTTTTGGCATCAGCACTTGGCGTTGTTGTTGGAGCGAGCGTTTTGAATGGCAATTAAGTGGAGGATGAAAAACATTCTCCACACACACACACACACAGACACACAATCATAAATACGTGTAGGTGTAGGTGTGCCTGTACGTGTAGGTCGCAGAGAGACAGCACTTGGGCAACTCAATTTGCACTTCATCTGTCTATTCTCTCAGTATCTGTATCTGTATCTGTATCTGTGTCTGTGCTGTGTGCTGCTGGTAATTGCTAATTGATTTTGCCATATGCATTAGTTGATACATTTATAATTATGCTTTTCAATTGTCGGCCATTTGAAGTGCTTGCAGCTCGATGAGGCATGAATCTTAATGCCCCCCGAAAAACATTTCACCATTCCGGCATTGGCATTAAGTGATTATGGGCTCGGGAATGGGGACTCACAATTGGGGGACTGTCTGTCTGTGTGTTGCTTTAATGCGGATGCCATGCAGAAAAACCACTCTAAACTTTATTAATTTTAATTAAAAACACTCGACTCATTTTGAGGGTTAAATGCTCTTCCACTTCTATGTCTCGCTCTACCGCCCTCCCGCCCTCTCGCCCTCTCGACCAGAACTTCCTTCTGGCTCTTTTTCGGAACGCCTCTCGGCTGCCGCTGGTTTTTATAAGCCACAGAACACTCGACTGGCCAGCAGGCGGTGAGAGCAGTTAAAAACAAGAAAGCCATCAACCAGAAAACTTACTCCTTTTTACACAAACAAGGCCGCCACGATTCGCGGAATGCTCTATCCAGGGATACGAATTTCAAGTAAATCTAAAAAAGTTAAAATAAAGAAAAATCTTTAAAAAAAATTTAAAAAAATAAATTAAGTAAATAAATAAATAAAAATAATAATCTAATTTCAAGTAAATCTAAAAAAATTGAAATAAAGAAAAATCTTTAAAAAAATGTTTAACAAATAAATTAAGTAAATAAATTAAATTAAATAATAAATCGAATAATAATAATAATCTAATTTCAAGTAAATCTCCAAAAATAAAACTAAAGAAAAATCTTAAGTACAATTAAAAATAAATAGATAAATAAATTAAATTAAGTAATAAATCGTATAATATTAATCTAATTTCAAGTAAATCCCAGAAATAAAAATAAAGAAAAATCTTAAGTATGTACTAAACGTAAAAATAAATAAATTTAATAAATTAATAAACTAAATTAAATAATAAATCTAAAAATAATAATTTAACTTCAAGTAAATCTAAAAAAAAATTTTTTTTTAAATACCAAGTAAAATAAAAAAATTTAAAATAATAAATAAATTAAATTAAATTAAATGAGGCAAATAATAAGTAATAAATTTAATAATAATAAAAAGTCCATTAAGAACTGAATCAACTATAAATCATTTAAGAACGTGTATAGAAGAAAAAATAAATAAAAATATATATTAAATATATATATATATATATATATATATATATATATATTATATATATAAAATATATTAAATTCAATATATGAAATAAAATATTTAATTTAATATATATTATATATATAAAATATATTAAATTCAATATATGAAATAAAATATTTAATTTAATATATTTATATATATAATATATGTATATTAAATTATTTATTTTATTGAATATTAAAGAGCATCCCCGCGTGTGCACAGCGAAGCCCTCGAAAATGTAGGTGAAAAATCTGAGCTAAACTTTTGTCCAAAAGGCGTAAGACGTTTTGTGTATTTGCCGGGTCCAGAGGGTGTCCAGGGGATGAACAAGGGTTGCAAACGGCCCCCCAGTGCAGCGGCAGAGGAGGCTGGGAGGCGGGGAGGCTGGGAGGCTGGGAGGCAGCGCCACGAGTTTCTTGTTTATTGTTTTGACGGCGTGCGCGGCAGTTGGTCGCTTAGGGCCATAAAAAGCAAAGGTGCCACGACAATAAACAATAAAGGAGAGCCGGTGGTCCCCAGCAATTGTTTTATGCAAAAATGTACAGCTTAAAAAAGGAATTATCTTTATTAATAAACGAAGAAACAAAGACAACAAAACAAAAAAAAAAAACACCAAATGGACAAAATGGAATTATGAATCTTAAGGCCTAGGACACTCTACGAACTACATGGATCGTCTGCTTATAGTCTAGATGGCTAATGCTGGGATCTCAGATTAGGTGGCTGTTGTCGCTGGGACAGTGGGCGTGGCACTGGAGGGCCTGGCCACACGGCTGAGCGGGCCCATGCAGCTGAGCAGAACGGGCAGAAGGATCAGTCCGTGGGCGGCACCGATCAGGACGATGCCCAGATACATGCGGAAGTAGAAGACCTGAAAGACCTGCGAGTTGGAGAAGCCCAGGACCACGATGCCGGCGAATTTGGTCAGCGTAATGCCCGAGAGGACGCTGCTGCCCGTGACGTTTAGCGAGTGACGGGCCCGCTCCTGGGCCGTGCCCGGGGCCCGCTTGAACGACCTCACAATGTGCGAGACGAACTCCACGCCGATGCCCACGCACACGACCAGATTCACCAGCGAGATGGCATTCAGATTGATGCTCCAGGCCCACATCAGGCCGCCCATATTGATGAGGATGCAGATCACCATGAAGAGCACAATCAGCGCGGACGTGACGTCCAGCCCGGTGATGACCAGCGTGACCACAAAAATGGCCACCAGCGACAGGCCCAGCGAGAAGAGGGCGTCCTCCCAGATGGTCAGATACTGCTCGTAGTAGATGTAGAACACGCAGTAGCCAAAGATCTCGGCATCCACATGGTTCTCGGCGAACATGGCGTTGATCTCGCCCGCTATGCGCCGCACCTCGCGCAGCTGCGAGTAGAACTCCTCGGAGGTCGTCGAGGTGGTCGAGTACTGCAGGAAGTACGTGTCCTGCACGGTGGACATGCCCTCGTCATCTATCGTATAGATCACGGCCTGCAAAGTGCCACAAAAGGTGAGTCCTTAGCCTGGGGGCTTCTTTTTTGTACACTCACGTCCGCATAGGAGGCCCGCCCCGCCTTGGCGCACTCCGCATCGGGCAGATCGAACAGGAAGTAGGGCAAATACTTGCTGAACGTCTCCGGACTGGGTCTCAGGCCATCCTCCGTGAACTCCCGCTCGCAGGGCAGGCAGTCGTCGCTCTTTGAATCTGGAAAGGGCACATATCATTGGGTTTCTATGGAAGATGGACTCGATGTGGCTGGCACTCACTGCTCGAGCAGAAGCCTTGCGTGGTTGTATTGTATTTGCAGCAATCGACGATGGCCAGCCAATCGATGTAGTCGTCCAGCCAGGAGGAGGCGGGCCGGGCCAGGCTGGTGATCTCCGGGTAGCGGGACTGCGTGTAGAGCTGGACGGACAGCGAGTTGTTGTTGCATTCGACGCCGCCGCAAATGAGATTCTGCTGCTGTTGTTCGGTGAAGTTGAGGCCGGGCTTGAGCACCCAGTAGACGGGGGCGCCCATGGCCAGGAGGTCCACCATGTAGCGGAAGTACTTGACCACATGCGAGTCCTTGGGCATGGACATCTCCTGGTCCAGGCCCTTCTCAATCGAGGGCACCACCATCAGCGACAGGCAGGTGATGACCGTGAAGATCAGCAGCACGGCCACTTTGACGGGTCTAAGAAAAACGAGGAACACTAGAGACCCTACGATCGTTGATCCCTGATCCTTGGGGCACTTACTTTGAGAGCAGAAAGGGGGAATACAAGTTCTTGAACAGCTTCTCCAGCAGGCCCACATCCTGGGGCGTATCCGACTCGGGCTTCTTCTTGGTCTGCACACAGCACAACATATCCAGGCGTCCGTCGAGCACGCGCCTCTGATCGATGGCCATCAGGGCCACAAAGGCGGTGATCTGGAGGAGAAAGTCGAACAGGATGGCCGCCGCCGCGTACATGGCGAAGGTCTTCACGGCCGGCATATCGGACAGGGCACCGATGGCAAAGCAGGCGAACTCGCTGCCGGCCGTCTGGAGGATCGACGGACCCACCTGGCCAATGGCCTCGCCAATGGCCTCGTGGGTGGTCTCGAAGCGGCTGTGATCCAGTCGCTGGAACGTGTGCACCATGATGAAGATGTTGTCGACGCCGACGGCCAGCACCAGGAAGGGTATCACCTCGATGGCCAGCATCGTGGTGGTCACATCCAAGTAGCCCCAGAAGCCCAGACTGCAGGCGACCGAGGCCAGGACAATGACGATCCCGCCGATGGCCAGCATGATCCGCGACTCGAGCAGGAAACCCCGACAGCTGCGTATGCGACCCAGGGCGATGGCCACGTAAACGAACATCACCACATAGCTGATGACCACAGTGCCCACCTCGCCCTCGGACAGCTCCACGATGGCGTCCTGAATGGATCGCTCAGCCATGAAGGCAATATCCAGGCGATCGCTTCGGTAGTCCTTGAGGTAGTCCACGAACAGCTTCTCCCACTTCTTGTTGGGCTCCAGCTTGGAGTCGTCGTTTTGGTTCTTGCCGAGGAAGGTCAGCACCAGCCCGGTGGCCATCATGTAGTCGGGATCCTCGCCCACGGCCACCTTGGGCATGCCGCCCACAGCGATGCCGGGCTCAATGGGGCCGCCATAGGGGCCAAAGCAGTCCTCCAACATGGGTACCCTACACGGTGTATGCGACAGGGTTATTTAGGCGAAGATGTACGAAGGGAATGGCCGAGGTTGAGGGGTTGAGGGGGGTACCTACCGCAGACAGTCCTCGAGCTTGTTCAGATAGTTGATGGTATAGCCGCTGTTGTCCTCATACGAGTTGCTGAACACGTCCATGTCGTGCTGGAAGTAGCCGTAGATCGACTGAATCACACAGTCATCGACGGTGGCAGTTTGGCCGGCCAGCAGGACCGGTGCATAGCAGATCTTGTCGAGGCCCTCGCCCTCGGCCAGACCCAGCTTCATGATATCCTCCTGCAGCTCGAAGACCTCCTTCAGGAATTCGTACTCGAAGGCGGGACCAAAGCTTAGCAGACCGCTGACAGCCTCGTGGGTGAACTGGCAAGAAACGGTAACGGGAATCGGGATTAGGACCTGGCCGGACTCTCGGTAACTCTTTTCGGGGCTGGCATACATTCGTCTGATTGATGGCCTTGATGAAGATCTGGTTGGTGCGATAGAAGGGCCCGAAGTGCTGGTCGAAGTAGTCCTTCTCGAGGCGCGTCTGGCTCTCGTCGCCGGCCCACAGCTCCACGGGATCCGTGGTGATGCTCATGTACCGGATGCCGTACGATATACCACCAATGGCCCAGGAGCAGAGGGCCAGGACCAGTACCGGGTGCCTGGCACAAAAGGTGCCCCACGCCCGAAAGCCGACATAAAAGAACTCCCCGAACAGCGTGGGCATGCAGATATTTGGCGGGGCAGTGCGGCCGAGGGAGCCCCAGCATATGGCCACCGCGATGATCAGGCCCAGGGTCAGGGACACAATGAAGGTGACGCCGTACAGGCCGGCTATCTTCCAGAGCTCGTCCGGACCCGTGGGGACATCCGTCAGCGGACACGACTCCTGGCAATCGATGCAGGCACAGGCATAGCTGTCGTTGTACCTCTCGCTGCAGTCCAGCGGAAACAGCCTCAGGTACTCCTCCTCGGAGCCCTCCTCGGCATCATCGGACCACATGTACGTGATCTGGAAGGGCACATAGTCGCCGCTCACGTCGCCCATGAACGCGTACCATTTGCGGTAGTCGCAGGTCCTGGCATTGTAGGCGCCGCACCCCAGATCCATGGCCGGCCGACCCGTCTGGGTGTGCTGGATCCCAGCACAGCTGTTGTACACCTTTTGGACGGTCTCATCCGATATCCTGTACTCAATGGACTCCACATACTCCACGCCAGTCTCCAGAAAGCTCGTCGTGGGCGTGAGGAAGAGTGTGTGGTTCTTGGCACAGGTCATGGCGCACACAGTCTGGCCCATGTTTCTGGTGCATGTGGGGCACCTGGAGTACACACCGTCCGCCTGGGACAGGCCAGAGTCCATCGTAAAGATCTGGTTCGCATCGCAGCACAGCTCCAGCTCCTCCTCACCGCTCTCCCCCTTGTACTCCTTGTAGAGGGTGGGACAGCGGCGGGCGAAGACGGCCTCGGCCGCGGGACTGTTGAGGGCCCTGGCCGGGTCCGTGTCCGCCAGATTCTGCCAGTGGTTGCCAATCTGATGGCTCTGGCCGTACCAGATGCAGCCCAGCTCCTGCTCCTCCTGTGCCCTGCACGCCAGTGCCAAGGCCAGCAGGCCACCCACCAGCCACAAATAATTCCCCTTCATTATCCCAGAGGAGTTTAAAAATAAACACCGAAAACCGAAACACCTTTTGGATCTGAGCGCGTCGAACATTTCGTGCCGGCAGCACACCTATAACTAAACTGAAGCACTGAAGCACTGAAGCACACCTTTTCTGTTGCCCATCAACCGGCTATCAATGGAGTCCAGTGGCGATATGATTTCCCCTTCTTTGGGCTGCCCGATTGCCGGTGTGTGGGCTTATCTCCAGCGATAAGCTTCTGAATTCTGACGGGCTCTGATGGGCTCTGATGGGTTCTGTTTCTGTTTCTGCGAACAGCACTAATGGCTCTCCAATTGCCCTTATCGGCGGCGGATTAGCTTTCAGCTGGAGCTTAGGTCGGGGGCACATGGCGACAATGATCCTGAAGCATTCGTGAATCAGATTGGTGTTTATTTTATTTATTTATTGCCAGCCATACAAAAATGTATTTAATAGTTAAAGATTACACATTTTTAGCTATTATAAATATTTACATGTTTGGTTTTAAGTTTTTTAGATTACTTTTTTTTATTTTTTATGTATTTTAGTTTAATATGAATTTGGTTGTCTAAATTAAATTATAAATTTAAAACATAAATTTAATTACTTAAAAATTAATTATATTTTATTATTGATTTATTTGAAAAGCATGTTTATCAATTAAAATTGTAATAAAATAAAATAATAAATTAAAAATTAAATATAGAATTCCTTGAAAAAATTAATTTAAATTGAAAATTAATTATATTTCATTATTTATTTATTTAAAAGCATGAGACCCAAAGCTTATTAATTAAAATGGTAAAGAAATTAAATATAGAATTTCTAAAAAAAAAAAATTTTAATTGAAAATTGATTAAATTTTTTTATTTATTTAAAAAGCAAGAGACCCAAAAGACTTATCTATTAAAAAATCGTTTATAAAACGAATAAATAAAGTTTATTTTAAAAATAAAAATCATTTAAAGTCCAAAAAAATAGAAAAATATTTCTAATTGCTAGAATTAAGAAATATAGAATTAAACGAATAATTTCCGATAATAATGTTGTTGATTAATGAAAAGGAAAGTTGTTCAAATTTGTACATTATTTTCGATGCCCATGACAAATGTTTTTATTAAAATATAAAAACTTATAATCGGCGCTGATAAGCCCTCCCTAAAAGAGAGTAAAACACAGATCTATGATAACAGATCCCCCCGAGTTCTCCAGCAATTTCCAAGAATAAAACCCCCTTCTTTCATGGAAACCCGATGCCGGCCAATCAGTCACAGCCCAAAGTTTGATCGCGCTCAGTTCTGGCATTTCTCAATGAATCATTCATCCGGCCATCCGCAGCATTGGGCCCTAGGGGAAGGCAGATAGCAAGGCGGTGGACGGGACAGGGCCAAGAGTCAGATTAGGACTTAGTCGTCGACGTTGCCGTGCTGCCGCTGAAGCGGCAGTATAATTTTACGGCGCTGGAGGGTCTCGAGAGGTGCGACTTATCGTCGATCGCCCCGAGTGTCGAACAGGTGTTCAACAGACGCCGTCACCCACAGTAGACACAAAATAGCCGCCAGCTGCCTTCCACGAGCCACAGGCCACAGCCACAGGCCACAGCCACAGGCCACAGGCCACAGCCCAACACCAGTGTGCAGGCCCGATAAGCCAAAGATATAAGCTCAGGTGTCGGCACAGGTGCGCTGCCCCAACCAGGTGGAAAATCGGCAAACCCGCTAATACATGGTTACTACTCGTAAAATCTCTGATAACGTCGACTGCAACTAAATTGTGGAACCGTTTGGAAATCTGCACAGCTTCATAAATGATATATGATCACACGATTGGTCGCTAATCCAATAAAGGTCGTGGGATCGAAGTTCAAGCAGTACGCTGTGGCCCTCGAAGACCTCGCTGATCTCCAGACTGAGCTGGGGCAGCCAGAGAGGCAGCAGTATTTGAATAGGTTGGCATTACGGCATCATCGTGGATGGCAGGGCCGACTAAGAGTACATCGTTAAGTGACCTTTGAGCCAATCCTCAGCTTCGTAGAGGTTTCAGAACAAAATGGTGAGGTATATAATATATAATAAAGTGGTTCCTCCCAGTTAAGATTCGGTACGAGGGACATATCGCCGAGAATTTCATATGACCGTCTCTCAATGGCTAAAAATGGAGTTCGAGCTAGGAACTTGGGTCTGCTTGGAAGACCCACGGGCATCCTTGTGTGTTGTGTCCCTGAAATGGTCCTCACAGCGACGAAGATGTGGGAGAATTGTAGCTGCAAGTTTTTGTCGATCGACTCCCAGCAACAGCCCAACCAAAAAAAAGTCTTCTGCAAAGTGGGAAGATTTGGACCAATGCGAACAGCTAGAGCTCCATAGAAGGCTACGGTTAGTCCTATAGAATGATTCTTCGGCCAATGGAGTGCTGGCAGATCTCACTATCTGGCTGGTGGGCAATATGGGATGCAATTCCAAAGTGAAGAGTGATCTGATAGCCAGACGTACGTGACTTAATAGAGGTAGTCGTACGAGCCTTCAAACTAGCAAGGGGGTCTCCTATACTACGAATTCCGATGTGTTTCGGTGGCAACGCTCTATCGGGTTTGTATTTACCAAAACCATAGCTGTTGATCATCTGCTGCGATCTCCATAACAGAGTGTGAGCAATAGCGCTGTTAACACGCCCTGTTAACAGTCTGTTACCGCTCCGGTTTACAGGTCTGACAACAGCTCGCTCTCACGATCCACACGGCGCGCTCTCGAGGGGCCTTATCTTGTAAAACCATTGAATACCATTCACGAATAATCAGTATGGCAAGGCATGGCTAGGAATGCACAATCTTCATCGCTTTCTGGCCACCTCTTCCGTTTGCAGCCCATCCGCCGATCGAGAAGGAATCGGAATCGCTTTGATACCCGGCGGCCCTGTTTTGTTCTTAAAAATTTGTTCAAATTATCGCAAAGAAAATATAGATACTATTTAGTGTAAGGTTTACGCTCTTTATTAATGACATACTCTCGAGTACTTATGTGTGCGGATGATGTTAAACTCTGTGTCCAGTGTAAGGACATCGCATTTCATTCTCGCTTGCCATCCGATCTCAATAACTTTCAGTCATGGTGTTGTGCAAACTTGTTACACCTTAATGCCTCGAAATGCAAAGTTATGATGGGTTTATAAAAAGGTGGTCAAAGGAATTGGACGACCCCTATATAACAAAGACTCTCTATACCTCGCTTGTATAGAATCAGTATAGAACAACTTTTCACTCTTAACTGGGACTCCCATCTTACTCTAGTAGACTGCTATTAGTAAAGCTCCCATCCCTGATCTGTTCAGCCGCATAAACTTTACGATTCCTATTAGACTTGCTAGACCTTTTATACCGTTGTTCCTTTCACTTTGTAGATCGAATTATGCCTCGCATGAACCGTTTAGGGTCTTATGCTCGGATTAGAATTCCCTCTACCATATTATATATATTATACCATATGGTTCAATCACTGGAGGGCCAAATTCTCGTACACCATTCCATTACGGGGATGCAAGGAAAGGATATGGACAGAGATATGGGGATGGACAGAGAACCAGTGGATGGATTGCTCGAATCTTGGAATCCGTATCTAATCGCGGCACCCCCTGCCGCCGCAGATCGTCGCCATTGAATGGATTTCCATGGGCTGGCAGTGGGAGAGTGCGAAAGCTTTCGGCTGGCTGTTAACAGACGACTGTTAAGCTTATGCTCTGGCTCTCACTCGGGCCGCTCTCTCGCTCTCTCGCTCTCCCTCTCTTTCGCTCTCTTGGTTTCGCTCTCGTTGCAGCTGCAGCTGCTGCAAGCTTTGGTTTTATTTATTTTTTATTCGCCAGCCCAAAATGCTATTGAACTCTCACGCATTTGCACACCTACACACGCGCGCACACACACATGGAAATACACAAATACTCTAACGCCCAGAAAAAGCCCACGTGGAGGCATGATATTTCCTGCAAATATAGTATAAAAAAAAACAATCAAAATAAAATTAGAGTCGAGGCAAAAACATTCGGCGAAGTCGGCTTTAAAGGCACGACCAAGGCAAATCCACCGGCCGGACACGTGTCCTGAAAATCCCAGACCTACATCAACAAAACACCCGAAAACCGAGAAACCGAGAAACCGAGAAACCGAGAAACCGAAGCTTACGCGGCATCGTTAATGCGCATCTGCAAAGCTCTCTTCTGCTGCCTGCACTATCCCGGTGTCCCGGTGTCCCCACTCTATCCCATGGTCCCTCTGTAAGCCGCATCTGCTGCACCTGCACCGACTACCCTGTACTGCGTCTCCAGACATGCTCCAGCACCGCTTGGTACCCTCGTGACGGGCCCTAAACAGTAATCGCTTAAGAAATTTAATCAAATCTTATGGAAAATACATGAATAAATATTATATATACATATGTATATATGGAAGCATCGTCAGAGCGTACCCTGTATCGTATCGGGTGCCTCTCACTGGAGGGTCTCTTCATCCGATAAGCACTCCTCAAAGGCCCCGTTTCTTTTTGGTAACCTCTACCCAGGCCACTGCCGTATACCCTGTATCGTATGCCCACTCACTAAAGAGTCTACAGCACCTCTTTATACCCTATATCTTAGGCCACAAGCCCTCCTGCTTCTCCTCTCCCTTGTTGGCTTGCCTCAATCTGTGCCTGTTCCCGTTCTTTCTTCGGTTTTTGTTTTTGTGTGTTTCCCCCAACTCTCACCCTCACCCTCTTCCTCTTCCCCACTCTCTACTTCTGTTGTTGTTGTTGTTGTTGTTGTTTTTTTTGGATTTTGTGTTCATTCCAGGCGCATTCTGGAAAATTGTGTCAAGCTGACGACACAATTTTCAAATCGCATGCCCGGAGTTGCAGTTTTTCCCTGCTGCAGAGAGAGAGTGAGAGAGTCGGGTCTCTCTCCCAAAAGAGAGAGAGAGAGAGCGGGCTGGCTTCTTTTGCCGGCTCTTCGGCGGTGTGTGCACAAATAATAACGGTAATGGTTAGGCCGCCCGCCGTCTAACGGTACAGTAGCCCAACAGGAAGTGGTGCATTAACACGCGCGCCGTTATTCCTCCACTCAGAGCCGTGCTTTTAACCCACTAAAAACGTAACTTTTCTCAGCCCAATAATAATAATAATAATAATATTAATAATAATAACAATAACAATAACAGAGCGAGAGACAGACAATTGTGTGTGTGATAGAAAGAGAAAGACATAGAGAGAGGGAGTGAGTGAGAGCGGTATATCCAATGCGGCATTCGATTGCATCACCTTCCAACAAAAATAAAACAAGTTTTTTGAGAGCTGCTGCCTTAACCTTTCAACCGTCGACGTCAAAACTATGACGTCGTCGCTTGCAGCATGCCACACCATCTCTCCACTCCTCTCTATCGCTCTCTCTCTCTCTCTCTATCGCTCTCTCTCTCTCTCTCCATGTGTGTGTGTGTTTTTTTTGGTAAATTCACAAATTTTGATTGCGGCAAAAGACGGGCACCCAAAAACACCGAAATACAAACAGAGGCCGGCTAAATCAGAGCGAGAGAGGGATAGCAAGCCAGAGAGAGAGAGAGACAGAGAGGGCGAAAGCGAGAGCGAGAGAGAGGATGACAAAACGTGGACAGCACGTGCAGCAGTCGCAGATTTTGTTGTTGTTTTTGCTCGGCTTTCGGTGTGAATGCCTTCTGCACACGAGACAGTCGGTGCGGTCGGCGCCGGCAGCGCGGTCACTGTTAAAACTAACAGAGCTTCGGTTTGACATTTAACAGCGATCTCTTTTCGTTGCATAGGCTGAGGGAAATAGGCAGCTGGCTTAGAGTAGTCCAGGCTGAGACGGGCTCGGATGACCTTCTTATGTTCAAAAACGCTGAAAAAGCCGGTCCTGCCGGCAGTACAAAAAAGCTCCCAGCTCTCCTCTCAACTAATGTTAAACTTAGCATACAACAGAGAGCAAAAGCAGCAGCAGCCGCAGCCGCAGCCGCATCGAAGCCAGCTGCGACGCCGGCAGCGAGCGAATCTCTAACAAATTCGCATCTCGTGCTCATTCGTGTGCGGCCCTTCACCGCTAAGCGACGTGTGTCCCGACCATCGACCATCGACCATCGACATCATCGTGCCATTCAAGCGGTCGTCGTCGTCGTCGTCGTCGTCGTCATCGTCATCGTAGTCATTCGTTCCCTGACACCCACAACCAACCAACCAACCACCCACCCACTCTCTCGCTCTCTCATTGTCTGTCTGGGAACCGCATTCGTGGACAGGCTTCGGCTCTGCTGCTGCTCGGGGGGGCTCGGTTCGGCTTTTCCGCTAGCCAAACGCTCGCCACGGGCCGTGCAGCAAAAACAGTTTACATTTGTTTTTCCGCGTGCGAGCACACGTTGACGGGTCTGTCTGCGTTAGAAGAGGCTCTTTAACATTTTCCCCAACACACAATCCACTATCACCACTGGCTTTCCACATGCCCGTATCCGTACCCGTACCCGTACCCGTTTCGTTCTTTTATGTTTTTCCGTTGTGGTTTTTCAAAAACCGAAAACCAAAAACCCGCCTTACTCCGTTCTCCGTTCTCCGTTTTCCGTTCGTGGCTTTGTGCGTGTTTGATTGAGTGTTTCGTTTCTGCGATCCCGATTCTGAAACTCTGTTGCCGCTTCAACGCTAATTTTAACCAAAAAACTTGGTAAAATTTTCCAAAAATTAACCATAAAATTGTTCAGAATTCCCAGAATATTCGAGCGATTTTGTAGCCCCTGGAATGTTCCCAACTTCGTTTAGGACTTAAATTTTCCAAAGTTTTTTTTTTGTTTTTTGTTTTTCGAAAAACAGCAGCTCCAAAAAAAAAAAGAGAGGCTTTGCCATTCGAAAAGTTTCGAAGTCGAGTGTTTATTTTTTGTGGCAACTTCTTTTTTGTCTGTCTTTGTCGCTGGCGCTGGCGCTGCCGCTGCCGCAGCCGAGGCCGCATCGTTTTGGCGTTGCGTGCGAAGTTTTGCCGAGACCGGCCGACCACCCGACCTGCCACGACGGAGCGGCCTCTGACAGCGGAGTAAAAGCGGAGTCGAGCCGCATTCCGAGTCGTGTCGAGATCGAAGCGCCGAACGGAAGTGCAGTGCAAAAGCGGAAACGGAAGCTGAAACAGTATTCCCACTTAATACTTGGCACGCCAGAGCGCACACACACACACACACACACACACAGAAAGAGAGAGAAAGAGAGAGAAAGAAGGATGGATGGATGGATCTTCCTGTTTTAATTATTTTTTGATTCTTGTCGCGCGATTTTCCATACGGCGAGAATTTTTTTCAACATTTTTTTAACGTGTCTCTTTTTTACAATCTACAAAAAAACAAAAACCAACCAAATACCCAAATAACAACAACAAAAACAACAACGATAGCAGCAGCAACAACAACAACAAAGAAATACAAAAATACAAAAATAAACAACTAAAACAACAACGTGCGGTGTTGTAGGCTTGCCACACAGATCGAATGTTCAAAATCAAAACGAAATCATAAAAAATGATAATACAAAATGCAGTTGCAACAATAGTTACGACAGCAGCAAAATGTTGAAACCAATGCAGTGCGTGTGCATGATAAACAAAAGCCGAAAGCAACAACAACAGCAGCAGCAACAACAGCAACAAAAGTCACAGGGAAAAGTACTTTGGACAAGTGAAAACCACCCGCTCGAACAATAAACACAAAATCGAACAAATCATGATCATGGAATGCCCCATAGGAAAGAGAAATCCCGCCCAAGAATCTCCCGGCTGGACCCCTGCCCCCGCCCCCGCCCCAGCGGCAGTGTGAGGATTGGCTCAAGGTGTGTGTGTCTACCCCCCCTCCCCCCACCCCACCCCACTCCCCCCATCGTACCACCACCGTGTGTATGTTTTTGTTTAAATGATATTTGGCACTTCCGCTTTAGAGAAATCAAAGAATATTCCATACAACAAAAAAAAAAAGGGGAGAAGTATGTATTTTGGAACCCGACTAAAGTATTCAAATAATGGAATTCCAATCCACTATCAAGTGCGTGAACAATCCATAAATATAAATGAATGGAAATATAAATAAGTTTCGTCTAAATTTATATGGATTGTTCAACAACAAAATTTGATGGTTATAAATATGCTGAAATTATCTCATCTCATCTCATCGTATTTCATCAAATTTTAAACCGCCGCCGGTGCCACTCCCACTGGGACTTCAAATAAAAAGTTGGAGGCTTTTTAAACAATATAAATTATAGAATTTTATAAACAATTCTCCAGCGAACGTCAGCTGCTGTTTGGCCCAGACAAAAACATAAACAAAACCAGTCCAAAACGGCCAAAAGAATTACATTTGCCTTCAAAATAAATCTCGTTTTGATTTGATGATTTGTTCATGTCTTTCGGCATCGCTCATTGAAAACCCAGCGAACCGCACCACTAGATACATCTCCTCCAACAGCCACAGATCCACATAGATCTCTCTCTCTCTATCTCTCTCTCTAGGTCCAGTTCTAGATCTCTAGAGACCCGTACTATTAATAATTTCCATGCAGTGGGGAGCCCTCTCCCTCTCCCTCTCTCTCTGCCCTGTTATGAGGGCTTAAGATTTTTGATATATGTCTAGACTTTTACAGCTAATTAGACAAATACTTTTATCTCTTGTGATGGGGAAATTCTCACATAGTATTTATTGGTTGCGCCAGCCTTAAATTATCCAAAGAAAATTTCAGGTATTTCTTTGAAATTTTTCAATTTTCCGAATGAAATTTTTGGCCAAAACTTAAGATTTAAGTGTTTCATATTTATATGATTTTTGTAATAATTTTCGTGTATTTTAATTGTGTTAATTTCGGGTTTCGCGATACTCCTGTACTTTTTTCTAGGAGTTTGGACTAAAAGTTGGAAGCTTTTCTTTATGTTTCTCCGAAACTAAATTATAAATATTTTTGCACTAAATTTTGATGATATTTTTCATGGGATTCATGGGAAATATTGTAAAGAATTCTAAAAGAGGAAGATACATATTCATGAGTTGTTTGAATTTTAATTGAGTACTCATTGAATCGTTTCGAATTTCCAGTACACATTTGCAAAAACTCTTGTGGAAATTTATGAAAATAATTCATTAATTTCATGTCAGCGCTTTATGAATAATTTGCAAAATTCTGTCACCATCATTGAGGAGAAAGGAAATATCCTTTCCTCTATCACAGATGTAGCCCACTGTCCAGGCCACTTCTAGGACCCCCATTGGCCCTATTAAATCATCAACTAAAAAAACAACAGTATCTGTATGCGAATGAGCAAAAAAAAAAAATCACATCAAAATGGATGCAATAAAATTAACGCAAGAGCTTTCATATTTTATATGCAAAAATAACACACACAAAAAAAGTGGGAAAATGAGCAGAAAAGAAACAAAAAATTGCAATAATTGTGCAATATAATGACATATGAAATCTCATTTCAATTCTCTTTTTGTGCCTCGTTATTCGTTATTTATTTATATAAGCGGGCAGCCCCAGCCGTGAAGAGGAAATCATGTCCATAAAATGCAAAATTTGTCCACAACAAAAAAAAAAACAAAAACAGTTAAACACAAAAATTCACTCAATGGAAAAATGGGAAGTGAAAAAAAAAACCTAAAAATAAAAATAACTTTCAAACAACAGAAATGGTGGAAAAATACATATTATAAATAAATTAAAATGAAATAAATTTACTCCATGTGCCATCGCGAAAAATCATCACAATTGCAGTCAAAATATTATGCCTATTTATGCCTTATAGGGTAGCAGAGGGGTATATCGGTGAATTGGTGAAATGCCTCGTTGTTTAGGAAAGACTAAATGCTGGGGAAACAATCATGGCCCTCAAATGAGTAATGAGTGTTGTTGAAAAAAGAGGGGTGTGTCGGTTAATTGGTGAAATGCCTCGATGTTTAGGAAAGGCTCAATATTGAAGAATCGACTAAGATCGACTAAATGCTGGGGAAACAATCATGCAAAGAGTGGCCTGGCCCTCAAATGAGTAATGAGTGTTGTTGAAAAAAGAGGGGTGTATCGGTTAATTGGTGAAATGCTTCGATGTTTAGGAAAGACTCGATATTGAAGAATGCATCGACTAAGATCGACTAAATGCTGGGGAAACAATCATGCAAAGAGTGTGGTCTGGCCCTCAAATGAGTAATGAGTGTTGTTGAAAAATGTTTTTTTTTTCCATACTCAATGAATCATTAATTCATCAATCAATTGTATCTATTTAGAAGATTCATTAATGACCATCCGACAATGATATTATTTCTATTTATAGAAATTCTTGGATATTTTTTAAACAAATCAAAGAATTGATTGGAGAATTATTCGTTTCAAATGTTTATATGGGAATATTATCTGAATACTGGAATTCTGAGAAAAAATATATATAATTTCTATTATATTTTGGAAAGATAAGAATCAGAAAAAAAATGAAAATTAATTATAAAAAATTATCATTTTTTTTTACATATTTTTCTTATAAAAAAAAAAATAAATGTATAGGAAAATTATTGAAAATATAGAAGGTGTGGTTGGGCGCAGAGCCTGTTGAATCCATTTGCCCCAGCACTTTTGAGTCCTGAGTCCGTGTCCGTGTCCTGGGTGTCTGTCCTTCGAGTACTTTCGCTCATCAGGGAAATTATTGGTGGTGCTGCTGCTATCACGAGAATGACCTAATTTACGAGAGGAAAAAGGAAACAAAATAGCAGAACAAAAAAACGTACAATGCTAAAGGGAGAGAGCGACAAAGAGAGTGAGTCGCGGAACATATCGCATATTTGTCGCTTTTTTTTTTTAAGCCACAAAAAATCCATATACATATATAAATATATATGTATATCTAGAGAGAGAGAGAGAGAGAAAGGGGGATGGAAGATATAGCTGCTGTTTGATATGGAGTTCCCCATAGATGTGACGGCAAAAAGCGGCATCGGGTAGCGGCAGAGGCACTGCATAATGGCAAATAATGCGGGCTAAAAACAAAAGTGACTGCTGCTGCTGCCGCTGCTGCTTCCTTTATTGTTGTCTCGACATATCCCCGCCATTGTTGGGCCTGCCTGGTCGCAGGACTGGCGTTTCGGCCTGCCCTGCCCTGGCCCGGCCCGGCCTGGCCTCATTTGTCCCAGTTTAAATGGTCTTTAGGTCGAAGAGTGAATCAGATACATGCGATGGGGCACGAGAGTCTAAGTGAGGAAGAGAGACAGACACAGACAGAGAGCGAGAGAGAGAGAGAGACAGAGAGAGTCGCGCATTAAACCATTGCAGAAATTTTGCATGCATCGTATCTATGTGTTTTTGTGTGTGTGTGTGTGTATCTGTGTGTCTGTTTATTTGTTTGCTGTTGGCTTTGATTTGGTTTCTGGCCCGATGGCCCGATGGTCCTGGCCCTGCTATCGCCATCAAATCAGGCACACACAAGCATAATTGTTGTCTCTGTAGAAGTGCAAGTGTGTGCATGTGTTGGTGTTAGTGTAAATAGCAATTACAGGCCAACACTCTCTCTGTCCCTCTGTCCCTCTATCCTTACTATCCTCTTACTATCTCTTTGTCTCACGATTTAGTGGGTAAATACTATACATATGTATATGTGTGTAATACTCAAACGAATGCCACGAAAACCAGAAAATGCACTGAGGCACACAAAAGACACCAACACCAACAGACGCACGGCACACACACGGCAGCTACAAAAACTGCCGAAACTCTAGGGAAAGAAATACGGAAAAATAAAACATTACAACAACACTGAACAAAGTTCACAACGCCGTCAGAAGTAGATACGTTATTACAACAACACTGAAAAAAAACTCAACAACGACCTCACAAGTAGATACATTATATGTAGTACTGAACAAACAAGTCCGCTAACTTTAGTAGACAAAAAATAGCAAATACAACCACAATTACAAGACAAATTGGAATAGAAAATCGAATTACAACAATTACTTCAACAACGGCAGGGACAATACTAGAAATTACAACAATGGAATAATGCCATCACAACAAAAGCAACAATTCAAACAATTTTTGTAACAAAAACAGCAAATCCAACAACAATTACAACAGCTACCCCTTCACCAACACCATTAGTGACTACTAACAGAGAGTAGAGTAGACTAGAATTATTCCAACACCTGGCGCTACTATATAAACAACCATACTTACACCAACATCGATTCCAACGACTGTAGCGACAATGAATTCCATTTGAGCAACACCAACACAAGCGTATTACACCAACGACTTTATAGACAGCCGCAACAAACGAGCTTCAACAAAAGTTTTGCGTGCTAGCAACAATTACACCAACAAATAATGTCGCAGCGGCAGAAGCAGCGACAGCGGCGTGCACTTAAGCGTCGCCTGCGCCCATAAGTATGCTTCGATGAGTGTGAATGAGCGTGCTTCGGGGCTCGCTGATGAGGCGATGAGACGATGAAGAGCAAGTGGAAGAAGACCAAGAACAAGAGATGGAGATGGAGATGGAGATGAAGAGGGTCTTGGGTACATAACGATGTACTAACTAAGTTAATGTGCTTCAATAACGAGAAGAGAAAGCAGAGGGCAAAGGGCACATGGAAAATATATCGAAGAGAAGTTTCGCCGAAGGTAGAATAAAGAATCATCATCACCCCCATCGCAGAATGTGGCCAGTGATGGGGGGCCCGGGGAAGCAATGTTTGATAATGGACGCAGGACCTGGTCCTCCACATGCAAATTGCTGCAAACTAACGAAATTAGACAAAACAAAAAAAAAAAAAACAGCAAACAAAATTTAATTACATAGTTGGGGCCACAGGCAGCCCCAGCCCCAGCCCCAGACCCAGCCCCAGCAGCGGCAAAGGCAGCTCGTGGTGTTCTCTGGAGAATAGAGGAGCAGACATTGCATTATACAATATTTATTTAATGGCATGACTTCTCCTACATATAACGTCCGCCTCCTTCTCGTGACCGAGATTCGACAGTAGCCGAACCGCCATCAGAGTTTCTCCAACAAGTTCGACTTTTGGCTTTGTCTTGAAAACGAAAGCAGCCCGGAAATGTTTGTGCTGGCCCCAGCGTACTATATAGTAACTACTTAACTGTACTAGACCACTAGAACGAGGGGGGGGGGGGGGGGGGGGGGGGGGTGGGGGGGGGAATGGCAAGAAGTGGTAGGCGAAGAAGAAAGAGAAAGGCGCGAGCGATGTGTGCATATATTATGCAGTCACCTCTCTTGTCGCTCTCTGCACTTTTGCCCCTCCTCCTTCTCATGCACTTAGTTCGGCCTCTTCTCTCTCTCTATGTCTCTCTGTCCCTCTGTCTCTGTTTCTTATTACTCCTTCTCTCTTTCGTTCGATTTCTTTGGCCCTTTCTCCCATTCTTGGCAAGTTTTCGCTTGCCTTTTTTGCAGTTTGGCTTTAAGTTGGCTTTAATCAGGCACTGAATATGCACACACACACACACACACACACACACACACATACATGTACTTGTATATGGCTTATATACAAACATGTCTGACAAGAACCACCACCCTCCCCCCACACGGACGACCCCTTTAGCCACTCTTCTGTCTCAATAAGTTTTGGTCGTTCGCTCGCACTCGCACTCGCACTCACTGCGGCGTTGTGGTCGGTGCTTGGGTTTTTTGGGCAGGGGGCTGAGCCACACCCATCTGTTAAATAGCATCCATCGTTGTAGTTGTTGTAGTTGTTGTAGTTGTTGTCGATGGTACGTGTTGGGAATGTAGGACATTGTTATGCAGGCAGCGGCATAAAGGAAGAGCAAGGCGAATCAAATGAGAGTTTCACAAAGCCCTAGAGAGAGAGAGAGAGAGAGAGAGAGAGAGAGAGAGAAAGGCGGATAGGGGAGATGTGCTATGGGTGGCAAAGGCACGAAATGTGCAACACACAAAAGTTTTCGTCATTATTGGCCGATGAGGTGAAATTTATTGCAGCATAATTCAATGGGAACGCCAGTTCCCAGTCTCTCTCTGTCTCTCTCTCTGCCCCCGGTCTCTCTCCCTCTATAATTTTCTCTTCCTCTGTAACGGAAAGGAGAGAAAATGCGACAAGGAAATGTGCTTTGAAATGTGGATATATTAAAAATTGGGTTCATAATTTATTAACATTTATTTTTTTTAAATATAAAGTTTTTAAAAAAAATCCTTACAGCCATTATTAATTAGTAATATATTTATTAATAATAATTACTATATTATATTATATATACACTTTTTGGCAATAGGTTAGACGCAGCCATCCTTGAATTAAAATTTAAATTATAACTTTTTATTTTTAAAGGATTCAAATAAAAATTGTATATGCAAAAAACTTGGCTAAAAAATTGTTATTTTTTTAAATGTTTTTTTAAAGCTGTGTTAAATAATTTACTTTTTGACTTTGGTCACTAGAATTAGTTAATATTTTGAAGAAAAAGCAACTTATATTAAAATTTAATTTTTAGATTTATTAAAAAAAGCAAAAAATAATATCAGTACCTCATTTTTTATTATTATATATTTTTTTTGTACATATTTGTATTTAAAAAATGTATTTATAACTTTTATTGTTTTGTTTGGGTTGAAAAAAAATGTATATTTATCATTAAAATTTGAGCCAAAAAAGATCCTATCTCGATACCCATAAAAAATTGCCCAAAATGTTTTCAAAATTAAAATTAATGTGTGAACCATTAAACCCCATAAATAGCTATAATTTGTTGTATTAATATTTAAACTTTTACTAATTTTTCAGAAGGCGCCAGAGGAAACAAACGAAACTCGAAACTTAAAGAAAAGACAATTTTTAAAGACAACAACAACAGACAAACAGAAAGAAAGTAAAAATAAAAGCAAAGAGCGAACAAAACAGAAGCTAGAAAATTTCGAATTATTACAAGAATCTTCTATACATTTGAAATATTTTCAAACTCAAATTTAATAATAATAAATTAAAAATTAATAAATAATTAAATAAATGATAGTAAACGAAGCTCAAATAGACTGAAATAGAGTCCAAATATATTACGAAAGTAAAATGCAATTAATTCAACATATCATATAAATTAATTAGAACAAATTGCATTTAAGTTTAAATGAAAAACACAAACAAAACAAAGAAAACAAAAAACATCAAACCAAAGGCAAAACCACAACCAAAACAAAAACAACAATTCAACGAAAATCAATAACAATTAGAAGGCTCCAAAAAAGACAAAACAAAACAAAACAAAACAAAACAATAAAAAAGAAATTACAGCATCGAGTGGGCGAGCGAGGGGACCTTCGACCTTGTGGCTTGTGGCCCGAAAATGACTCTGAGTGAAGATCATCGCAAATAAATGGAACACGCGTTCGAAAACCACATTTAAGTGCGCGAAATCAAACGAAAAGTTTAGTGCCACAAATGGAGCAGCAAAAATAGGCGGAACAGAAAATCAAGGTGAGTTTTTTTTTTTCACATCCACATCATCGAGGGGTCAGGTGTCGTAGTATTTATGGATTTTTGGATGGAAAAATGATTTCTTAATGAGTCGCTTAACGAGTAAGGAAAGCAGAGACCATAAGTGGTTGCAATCCCGAATCCTGAATACATAGATCATTGCGAGTCGTTGGCTCTGACTAATGAGTGTCTAATGAATAAAGGAGGTGATAAATGGCCGCGAAGGGAGAAGGGTAGAAGGACAGAAGGGTATAGTGGTATTAACAGAGTGGATATCTTTCAATGGATGCACCACTTGCCCCCAAAAGAAGACGCAACTTTTGGGTGGAAATATAAGTGGAAAATCAAAAAAAAAATTTACCCCACACTCGGACATGGCCTGGACCTGGACCTGGATGCACTCGGAGTGGAGCTCCTGCTGCTGCTGCTGCTGGAGCTTCATTAACATCATTCCACTTTCGTAACTCAATTTGGGAGCTGGGCGAATCGAATGCCGTGGCACATGTTGGCCCCATCCACAGCGACAGCGACAGCGACAGCTCAGGAAACAAGCTAATTCCAGCAGCAGCAGCAGCATTCCCCAACATATATGTATTTCCCCCCCGTTTGTACACACACATCGGAAAATGCTGACGAAGCCAAATCAATTTCGTTGCTCAAAAATTGGTAGAGAAAAAAAAAAGAAGAAAAATCATAAAAATGAAGGTGGAGGAGGGCAAACATTTTTCTTTTTTTTTTTTTTTTTTTTGCTTCTTCTTTGTGGCCCATTCATTGGGTCTCTCATTCATGGAGCAATCAGTTAAGGGGGGGTTTGGGTCGTAGCACTAATCAAATCAAAGAGTTCCCCCGCCCCATACACCACGAGGGGGTGGGAATGGGGAAAACACTTCCGATTTCCCGGAGAAGGAGGCATCATGGGTGGGCGGAGAGACACAGGAAATGAGGAGGAGCCCAGAGAGGGGGAATATCTGCGGCGGTAGGCATTAAATAAATAATCTATAAAATAAAACTGCATTCGAAAAACAACAACAACAACAACAACAACAATGTTAACCCCATAAAAGTTTGCCTCACACTCGAAATCAATCCCCGCCGCACCTTCCACCGCATGCGGCTTGTGTTGGGGCATTTTCTGGCTTGTCGCTTGCCACTTTGTGGCAATAAAAAAGTTCGTTTATAAAACAAACATTCAAGAGATGTTTTCCCCCTCCCCCCACACCGACCCCACCCCCCATCCCTCCCCCGCCCCACCACTGTGCGTGTCACTCAGCGGCTTGTAAGATTTTCCCAACAGTTCCACGCCCACACACACACGCCCCCATTTTCCTCCCCCACATGTGGTTAACACGGTCCAAACAATAGACGAAATAAAACGAATAAAATCAAATCAAATCAAATGAAATGAAATCTCCTCTTGATTCCAAATAAAAACTTTGTTGTTCACGAAAGGTGTCGCCCAGGAGTGGGCGGAGTGGGGGAATGGTGCTGGAAATGGCTCTAAGATGGATTATAAATATGCCTTGTTTTGTCAGTTTAAACATTTGATTTTCGGTGGAAAATATCTGGGATTTCCAGGGAGTTTGTGTCGCATTCTTGGATGACAAAATGCCATCAATTTCGCCCAAGGAACAAAAGAGAAGGGGAAAAATATATTAATATTTTGTTTAAAAGATTTAGATTTAATTAAATTAAATTTTTCTATTTTATTTTTTTTTAATTTAATTTATTATTGTAATTTTATTTAATTTATTTATTTAATTTAACATTTTCATTGATTTAAATTTTTTTAATTTAATTAATTTTTTTTTATTTAATAAATTTTTTTAATTTAATGTAATTTTTCTAATCTAATTTAATTTTTTTTAAATTTATTTATAATAAATAAATATATTTTTCGTATTTCGTATTTAAATTAAATATATTTGCCACAAATTTAATAAATTAAATTTATTTTAAAGTGGAGCGTATTAAAAACATGTAAATTATATTTAAAATTGCCACTTTAATTTAAATATGTTTTTTTTTTTAATTTTTTCTATATTTTTTTCCAAATTCTATATAATTTATTTTCATCGTCTAGACTCTAGAGTATCAGTGATATTGTTTTTTAATACAAAATACAAAATAAAATTCTTATAAAAAAAGGACAATCGTCAAAAGTTGAACAATTTTTGACAATTGAAGTTCTGCATCTGGCATTCATTTTTATACGTTTTTTAACCCAATTTTTCGGAGGGGAAATTCCGGTAGCGACCCCCGCTATTCCAAGGGGTAAGTAATTTCGGGGCAAATGTGGTAGATCTGTTCACCCCTTCATTGGCGGGGCATATGTGCGTGCTTTACAGTTTTTTGTTTTTTTTTTTTATGAATTTTTATGGCGTATTGTCGCCCAGGGGACGCCCTGAGGGCCCTGAGGGCCCTGGCCATAATCTTGGGAGTTGCGCATACGCCCCGTGGAGCCACATTTTACGAGTCTGTCTCTCAGAAATATGTTGCACCAATATACATATGTTGCACAGAAATGCTTGTTGTAATTATTTTGAATGCAAACATTTTTGCGGCTTGAAGAGGGGCGTAGGGGGGGGGGGGGGAGGGCAGGCCACGGAGCAAACAAAAAGGTTGCCATTTCATTTGTTCCGTTTACCGTTTCTGCCGTTTCAGCCGTTTCGGTGCATGTTGCTAATTTTTATGAGCATAATGATTGATTGATTGATTGATAGATGGATGGTCGGATGGCTGGCTGGCTGGCTGGCTGGCTGGCTGGATGGATGACTGTGCGGCAGGGTTGAATCCAAATGAATGCTGATGGTTGATGGTTGATGGTTGAGTGAATTGCTTTTTGATAGATCACAAATATGTCAGAAGGGAGCCGGGCGGGGGGCAGGGGCCAGGTGGCGGGTGGCTAGCGGCAGGGGGGCTGCGTTTTCCACATTAAAATTAACGAACAAACAGCTGGGGACTGGCGGTACAGGGGACTGGAAAATCGAAATGGAAATTGAATAAACAGAAACAGAAATAATTGCAATTCCAAAAGCGAAAGAGTTGGCAGCCGCAAATTGGATTGACCCCGTAACCCAGCGTATAACTGTCATATCTGACCTTAGTATCGGCTCGAATCGGATGTTTTCTCCAAGACATATCAAGGGACCTTCGATAAGGAACCCAAACCATGGACTATATCCAACGAATCCATAGTTTCCCGTAGTATTCCTTCAGAGGAGTATGTTTTTTGGGGCCTGTGTGGACTGTACCTTTGACTTTGGCCATCCCGCTGCCCCTTTTGTCTGGTGTAAACTTAATTTGTTTGCGCGAGAGTCGGAAACGCACTGAAATAATTGGCATGGAATGCCATAAAATGGAAGTGGGGGGTTTTTTTTTTTTTTTTTTGTGAAGCATGAATAAATTTCTAGGGGGACAGACATTTGACAAGTTCATAAATTATCGGCTGTAGACGAGCGCGAAAACAAAAAAAAATGCTGTGGCTGATGGTTGAAAACTGTTCCTCCATTCAATTCCGTATCCCGGGAAAATTTCCATTTGAATCCGTTGTGGTGGGGCGTGGCACAGGCAGAGGCACTTGCAAGTAGGGAAATAAATAAAATGAAAGTTTTTGCTGCGCAAAAAATATATATAGAAGGAGGGGGTGGGGTAGGGGTAGACAAAGGCTTGGGGGTGGAAGATAAAATACTATATAAAGCAGAGAATAAAAACTTGTATACGGCACATAAAAAGTAACAATAAAAATCCAACAAAGTGAAACACAACCGCCAGAAACTATAGCGAAACACACGCTCCACACAATCCACAGCACTCCACGGCTCTCCCTCTGCCTCTGGGAGAGAAATACAAACAAACAATCATCAGGAGAAAGGAGAACGGAGAAGGAAAGCAGGCTGAGAGGCGATTTAGGAGAAGGAGTTGTAAGTGCAAATAATGGGATGGCCAATGCGGCGTATGCGCGATTTAAATTTTTCACTTGGCTATGCCCTGGCCAGAAACAACTCAGTGGAAAGAATCACCCAAAGAACTATACAGATGTATCTTTTTCAGGGATAGAAACTGCAAGAAAGGCATCAAAAATGGTGCCATTCCATGGGGAACTTATTTGATTGTCTTTAAGCTCGAAACATCATGGAAATGTGCGCCCTTTTGTGTACTCCTATGCTGCCTCCTCTATACACTTAAACGTTCATCCTTTTCGTATCGTATTATATTCTTCTATTACGTACTTCACTCATGTTCTGCTGCGGAATATCTGTTCGTTTCCATTTCGATTCCCGGTGGCACACAATCCTCATTTATCAATCATCCGCCCCGTTGCACTTTGCTGACTTCATATGCAAATAGTTGTGTGCCCAAAAATGAATATTGTCTAAGGTGTGTGCTGGGGAGCAGGACCTTGCAACTTCTTTTTGTGTGTGTTCTCGGAAGGGAAACCAGACTTCCTTCTGGCTCCTGCGATGCTCCTGCCGCCTGCTTCTTTAGTATTTCTTTAGTAAAAAATGAATCAGGCGGGCATACGCCGCTCCCCCCACCGCATACGTATGCTTCCATCTTCCACGGCATACGAGATACAATGAATAATGGAGGCTGATGCTGATGACAACTATAGGAAATATTATAAGGATATGCCGGCCATAAACCAAAGGAACCCCAGCCCCCGACAAGCACTAGGACTACAACTAGGATGACGACGGCGACGACGACGATGAGGAAGACAAATAAAAGAGAAATCGTTTATTGCAAAAGAGCCCATAAATTGATTTTTTCAAATAAAAATAAAATATCGACACACGACGAGAGCCACAAGCAACCCACTATTTCAGACCGATAAAATAAGCCATATACCAGAGGGGGTGGCGAGGGTGGGCGAAAAAGGAGGCTAAAAGAGGGCTGGAAGGACGAAGGAACTATGGCTAAGTGAGAGATGCTGGCTGAGATTGTAAAGCAGCAACAACAGCATAAACGACTCAACAGCCGCCCTGGTTGTGGTCCAAAAAGAAGCCGCCTCCAAGACGCCAACACTTACTCACTCACTCACACACACACAGACACGTACTAGTGGCAGAAAGAGATAGTTGCAGGCGATAGTGGAGCGTAAGATAGATAGAGAGAGAGAGAGGAAGAGACATTGTCCTCATCGTCATCATCTTCGCCTACGTCCTTTTTGACCAAGGTATTCCTACGTTGTTCTCTCTTCATTTCGCTTCTCCTATTTCCTATTTAAGTTAAAAACTATTAGGGTAACCCCCCTCCCGGGCACTCCATGGAGTGTATCCTTCTTTTGCCGTAGTACATAAATTAAGTGAAAAAAAGATGGAAGTTTTTTGCGGGTTGCAAGTAGGAGGCTCTACTTCTCTCTCTGCGAGTGTTGGATGAATTTTTATTAAAAACTATGGCCCCACTCTTTAATAAAGATGTGAAACGAGGCCCAGCCACCCACCGACACACACACATACGAACACTACTGATACAGCGAAGCTTCGCAGGCATAGGACCATAAATAAGGACACGCGAAGAGAACAGGACAGCGCCGGCATTTATCTGGCCCCAAAAAAATGGCAAAGGAAACGAAACGATGGAAGGAAAGCAAAGCAAAGGAAAGGAAAGAAAAGGAAAGAGAAGGGAAAAGACAGGCAATGGCGGAACAGAACATCGTGTGAGAGAGATAGTGAGAGGGTAGGTTATATAAGATTGATATTAGATTTCATTCCACTCCATTTCCAATCTCAATATGTTTTATTTCATGGAAACGAAATGTTGGGCTTAGTAGCCCCGAAATGCGGCAGTCTGTTAAGCGGAAAGCTAATTTTTGGTGACCCCGAAGCGGAATCTCTCTTTGAATTGAAAAATTAAGTCGCAGACTTCCTTCGACTCCAAAAATGCTCTTTTTGGTGACACAGATGGAGCCCGGTATACCTTCAGGTTTTCGTGTCCCACAAGTACAATGGAAAATAAATAGTGACTTATTTTTAAAGATAATTTTGAGGTGGTGACCCCGATCCTGTGACCCCTCTTTCTTTTAAGCTGGTGACCCCGATGATGTGGCCTCTTTTTCTGTTGATAAATTTGAGCTGGTGACCCCGATCTTTATTTGCGGATAAATAGATGAAGATACCATAAGATAACCTTAAGATACTCCGTGTACGATCTTGCGACCTCTTTTTCTTTTGATAAATGGGAGCTGGTGACCCCGATCTTGAACGATGAACTCATGTTCTCAGTCCTCACTCTCAGACTGTAACTAAAGATGGTCGCATAAATTGACAACATATTAACCGCAGCTCCACCGCAGCACCATCCACCCTCTCCAATATAAGACTCGCTGCGCGACTGCCGTTGGTCTCTGTCTCGGGCTGTGTCTCTCGTTCTGTTCCTGACTCGCTACATAAATCAATTTGGCCATTTATTTAGCAGCCGAGCAGGCAGCGGGTGACATTTGCATTTGCTTATTAAAAGAGATGGAGATAGGAAATCAGAGATGGAGTTTTCCATGGGGGAGCTTCCCCGGGAGGGAGGAAATATATGGCCAAGTAGAAGGCGCAGGAGGAGGAGGAGTCATGACAAATATATTTCACAATTTTAATTGGCCAAACAAACTGAAAGTTTTTGAAGTTGAAAACTGAAAACTAAACTGAAGTTGAGGCTAAAAACTTGATTCTTTTCTTCGTTCACTCTTCGTTTTGGTCTTCTGATTCTGGCGCGGCTGTTTCTCATTCAGATGATTCCTTTTCTCCCCAGCCGCGGTATTGTTTTCCATATACATGCATATATACCCTCTCCAAGAAGGTGTTTCAATTATAATTAAAAGTTGAAGAAACTTGGCCTGAAATATCTGTCATTAGACAGAATTACAGCCAAATCGGTTGGTTCGGCGAACTATAGAGCCGCCATGGCAACAAAAGCGCCTCGAGGGTATCCAAAACATCGATCCTTTGCCGCTCTGTTGTTCTCCTTCGCTTGTTGTATGGCCAAAGGAAAAGTTTTCAATCCAAAAAGGCAGGTTGGCTAAATTAAAAAGAGTGCGTACAAGGGGCTGGCAACAGGAGTGTCTGGAGCTGGTGTTGCTCCTGCTTCTGGCGGAGCGGTAGTTACAGCTTTGGCCATAAACTTTATCGCTACCTGAGTGGGGAAATGCAGGAGGCAGGAGGCAGGAGGCAGGAGCCAGGAGCCAGTAGCCAGTAGCCAGCGGCTGGAGCATCTGCTGGGGTTTGAGGCAATCATACATTCATATGCTCATGTTTATTTAACGATGCTTTTTACGCTGCACAGCGCGAAATGCAAAAAGGATTAAAAGTCAGCTACCCGCTTAGCCGTTCCCCCGCCTCCGGGAGGCTGATCCTTCAAGTGGCGTGAAATTTGGCACTTTGAGTGGCGTTTTTCGGTCTTTACAGAACTTTTAACTAAACTGAAAGTGCTTCAACAGTGTGTGCCTTTCCCTCCTTTGCCTCGTGCGCGTGGGTGTCCTGCCGAGTGTGTGTGTAAAATATTAAAAAACATCTTTTACTTGGAAGCTCATCAAACGTCAAAGTTGTTATCCAACCATCATCTGCTGGGGAATGAATGAATCTTCGTTTTGGTTTATAAGCTTCGATGGGCCTTAGAGTTTTTACCCTTTGGCTTCCGCTTCAGTTGAAAAGCAGAGCGTACACATTTCCCCTCCTCCCATCGTAAAACTAAACCATTCACATACATGGCATTTTATATATTTTTGATTTGGCTGCGAGACCAATTCCATTTGATGTGAAATGAATTTAACATTTCTATAAATAAATTTTAAGCTCGGAGGAATTTTTGTGGAGCCACGAGTGCGGATACATCAAAGCGAGAAGCAATTCTGTTTCCCAAAAGCGATTAACATTTGTATTTGAAATAAATAGCGACAGAGATATGTATTATTTTATGGATCGGGGGCATAGACCGACCAGTTGAGCAGAGACTCTTTAAGCTGGTGACCCCGATGTGTGGCGGGTGTCCATCAAAGGCAAAGAACTGCAGGAAGACACGATTTTTTGGGGAGGGGGGGGACTGAATGCCTCCGTTGGGAATGAATCGGTCGGACTCCGATTGAAGGACTTGCATTCTGCATTCTCAGGCTCTTAATTGGCTCTGCTCTCTGTACTCTGTGAGAAGAGTTCTTACTCAGCTTATTTGAAATCCTGCAACGTGCAGCGTGCAACCTGCAACGTGCTGCCTGCAACCTGAGATCCTCTATATCCTCTTATATATTTTCAGTATTCGTTGTATTCGTTTTTTGTTCTGCATTGGCCAATTACGTAGGACAAAAGCAAACGAAAGAAATGTCAATTGGCATCGCGATGGCTGTGTGTTAAGCCAGCCGGAGACAGGGAGCCGCCAGGACACGGTAAAAAGAATGCAACTGAGAATGAGAGGATGCCGAGACACGGAAATACACACTTGCAGATACAGATACAGATACAGCTGCAGATACCGCTACAGATACAGATACAGATACAGATACAGATACAGAGAGAGGACTGCAACTGGCGGGAGATATTTTTTAATAATACAAATTGTGTGCGAGAAAAGAGAGGAATTATTATTGAAATATTTACAGGGACCAAACACAATTGATATCCCTGACTCCCTGTCGTCCCCCTTCTCCACCTCCTGCTCCTACACTGGAGAGGAGTGAATGTCCTGTGGACTGGTGCTTCCACTGCTCTTTCTACTCCTGAGATGACATAATTTATGGCATCAGCTGTGACTGCTGCCCCATCCTGGCCATAACCGAGGCCGGCAGAGTGCCACAGCCAGGAAGTGAAGTGTCCTCGAGTGGTCTCCTGGCAATTAAAACGCCAAACTAATTAGATGAATTCTGTGTGATTTCCGTATAATTAAATTGCCCATTTCAGGGAAGTCAAGTGGAGAGTGGTCGAGTGGGCCACCACCGAGTGGCGTGGCGTGGCACGGCCGGGCAGGCCGAGGTCTAGTTCTTTTCATGGGACATCGTTCTTGCTCGAGAAAGGGTCGCGCTCCAAGGGGCCGAGGCTGACGCTGAGGCCGTAGATGCACAGAAAAGCCCCACATTTCCGCCTTCGATCTATAAATATTTTTGGATATCGGTGCGAAATTCCTCTCCTAAATATAGTCCTAAATGCCGGGGCTCTGTCCCACTCAAACAGTTAAGTTTAAGGTACTTAACGTAATTTCCCTTTGCCCTGGGATCCCGGGCCCAGGATCTTCCGCTGAGTAACTTTTTCAGACCATTTCTCTTCGCCGGAGAGCGGGTGGGGAGTGCGTCCTTCTAGTTGAGCCAAAGATAAATAAGCAAATAGGCAAATAAATCTTCATTTCAACTTCTTGTGAGGCTTTCTTAACTTTTTCTCAGCTGTTTCACTGTCCCCCCCCCCCGAGCTGTTGCCCACTTTTCTTTTGCCTTTTAAGTTTTTCCTTACCTCTCGGCTGCTTTTCGCTTCTTGTGTATTTTTGCTGTTGCTTCTCAGCCAATTCAAAAATTTTCCAACTTACGCTAGTAAATTGTTCGGGTAACATGCACTTAAGTATGCTACCGCCTCGTGCCCCGTGCCCCGTGTCCCGGGCCCCATGCCCCCTGCCACATGCCGCATGCCACAGAGCCATGCCCGCTCTCCACCCCTCCTTTTGTGGAACCCGCAGCTGGAACATGTGTACTATCCACGCTCCTGTCTCACTGTCTCTCCGCCTCTCACTTGTCTCTCTGTCTCTCTGTCTCTTTGCTCTTGCCATTAAAAGTTGAGCCCTGCAGGGCGAAAGTTTCCCCAAAAACGCTTAGCCCTCTGCTCTAACCAACCCTCCCGCCGTGCCACACCTCTTCCTACCATTCTACTACCAATTGCCCACGGCCCCTGCCACTGCCACCGCCACCGCCCCTGCCACCGCCCCTGCCCCGGCCACTGCTCTTCTGTGCCTTGCTCTTCATCCATTTTGGGTTTTCATTGTTCAAGTATTTTTGGTATTTTTCTTTGGTATTTCATTTACGTAACGCTCGCTTTTTTGTCTTTTTTATCTGTGTATTTTGCTTTCTTTGTTGTTGTCAAGTGCAACATTTTAGGCTGCATTGGGTTAAGCGGGGGAGCACGGGGAACGAGATGGGTGGAATGCGGAGAATGGGGCGGGTGGTCGGGGCTGGATGATTGTGATTGAGGACTGAAGCGGAGGAATGATAGGTGACGTGCAGATGGTGGAATGATAAATTGCAAAAAGCACAGACAAAGAGTTTGGTCTTACATTTGATTTTTACGAAATTTTTGGGCCATTGGGCCCTCGAGCAAATAAAGCGATAAACATGCGAAAGTCCAACAAAATAACGACAACGTGCGTGTGAGCCAGTCGCATTTTGTAAATCTCAATCGCAAGAGCTACGAGATAAACGAAATCAACGGCAATTGGAATTGAGGCATAATTATAATTGGAATATGGATGAATAGCTTAAGTTTTTGGTAGAAAAGGTCGTAGAACGGAAAGAGCCTGCCATTGAGCCTGAACAAAACAGGGAGGTAGCAGTGCCTTAATCAGGGGATGAGGCTTTGGAGTTCAAGCCTGTACAAGTGCCTCTGTTTAGTACGAATATTCCGCTCATCTGAAAGTGCCGTGAATGTTATGACCATTGTTATGCGTTCAAATTCATTCATGTGTCAGACAAACCTGCTCCTGATTCATGCCCCACTACTACATCGTTTAGAGCAGCAGAAATAATTCCCAATACTGGGGCAAAGCATAATTAATTATTAAATTAAAGCATAACAACATTGAAACTAAACAATTTCGATTAGAAACAAACAAAAACGAACCTAAATAAATAAATAAATTTGTCCACTGCTATCCCTTCTCTCTATCCCTCTCTCTGCGGCATTGATTTAAATTTATTATGCCCTACATCGAAGCAAAGAGGCAAAAATTTGATTACAATCATAAAGGTTTATTTGTTTCTGTTTGTTGTGCCATTTGACCTGTTCCCCCCTGCGTCTCTAGGCTCCCTTTCGCCCGGCCCTAACACTAATTTAATTTTCCAGATGAGATTGGGACAGGGGTGTTCCGTCGTTGCCCTGCCCCTGCCTTCCCCTGCTCCACTATTCCGTCTCGGCTGTGTCATTCATCCGCTCATTCAGACGGTGCTTTGCCAGCCATTCCATTCCCGGTTCCATTCCATTCCGTTCCGTTCTTGCCGGTGCCGCGCGGTCAGGATGCTTACCTTTGCATATTTATGCAATTCAGCGGAAAGTTCTCTCTCTCTCTCTCCCTGTCCCTCTCGCTGTGACGCGACTGTACTCGTACTCGTACCGCCCTCCAACCGGCTTATGTCATTAAACTGTAAATATTTAATTAATTTGCATGGATATTTTTTATGCCTGGCTCCAAGTTGAGTTTATTAGTCACCCAGAGAGAGAGAGAGAGAGAGAGTTTTCCTCCTCGCCCGTTGGCTGTGCATAATTTACTGCTTCAAATACTGCTTCAGTGTCGGTGCGGCGCCTGTTTCGAGAGATGTGGTCACCGCCTGGTCACCAAGGATCATCTGACAGAAGGGGGCAGCCGAGGCCCGATCGCCGGCAGGCCCTGCTTTCTTCAGGCTCAGTGTCAGGCTCGTTCTTCCGTTCTAGTCCTTCCACTCTCGCATACGAATGGCTTGATCTCCTTTCCGCTTTTTGTTTTTGCCGGACGACTTTCAGTTTTACTGCTAACGATGCTGCCGCTGCCTGCTGATACATACTTAAAACTTGTTTTCATTAATAATTCCTATGCCATGACACCCCCCCTCAGAGCCACCACCAGCCTCAGCAGCAGACAGAAAGGTAGAGAGAGTGGGGGAATGGGGATGGCGTGGTGGGGCATGGCACTCGAGCGACGCCTAAAACTCCTCCAATTAGTAGCTTTTAATTTGGTAAACAGCGGTATTTTCGTGCTTTTGCATTTTTTTTGTAATTAAAAACAAGAAACAACAAGCACTGGGGCTGTGGAGTTGATTGTGGGACGAAGAGCAACCAATGTCTGTGTGCGATGGCAGCTTTTATGGGTCCCTATGTGCCACCTCTCACACAGGTCCTTGCCTGTCTGGATTCCAGAATAAGCAGAATAAATCCATCTATGTATCTGCGGTTGCAGGCAGCAGAAGGCTACCCTCCTGGCCCTCAATGGAGGGGAATGGATCGCCAAAGAGTATCTTCGTCTTCGTTTCACACTCTTTTTGCCCGTCTTCTCCGTGGCCTCCCCTTTCACGACCCGCCGCCGCGTTCAGTTATTATTTTGATGTCAACTACGTGCCAGGCAGATGATTGCCCCAAAAATCTCCCCCCATTTTCATGACCAACACATTCTCTTAATTTTTTTTTGTTGTGCTTACACCTGACCATCGCTATAACGCTTATTAAAAAAAAATGAAGAACGAAAAAGTACCGCAGATAAAAGGGGGGGCGGAAAGAGGAAAGTGAAGTGGAAGGCGGGAAAAAAATGGAATTTTTTTTAGGTAAACTTTTGTCAGTGAAACCCGAACAAGGAGCCCAGCAGAACAAACAGATTAACCGCAATAATGAACACGGACAAACGCTCACGGGTGGAGGAGGGCGCTGGGAGGCGGGCAGTGTGGGGATGAGTGCGTGACCTTTTTTTTTTGTGGTGCTGTTTGGAGTAGGAGGCGAAGCCACAGAGGAACGAGCACGTTGTAGAGCGAAAGCAAATGCAGAGCTGGCAGCGTCTGGAACTATGCACCAACGAGTACTTTCAGCGAGAGGAATCCAGCGAGATCCAGAGAGAGATATATGTAAGCGGATGGAAAGATGGAAGATGGAAATAGTCCCGAAGCTGTAGATATCTCTGCTGATCTATCATGTCCTATCTCTGCATTAAATCAGGTCTCTACTCGCTCGACTCACTCGCTGAAAGGTGGATTCGGGGAAAATCGCTGGAGAGATTGAGTCCCGAAGCTGTAGAAATATCTGCATATCTTTCGCCATATGTATGCTCTGTCGTGTCATATCTCTGTATTCAGAAAGGTATCTACTCGCTCGACTCACTCGCTGAAAGGTCGAAACACTGAAACACCTTAAATCTCTGCTCCTATCTCTACACTAAGCGTAAGCCTTCCTGTTCTGAGGGGGTTTCTGCTCGGCTCTGCTCTGCGCTGATATCAAATGAAATGAACACAAAATGAAGGAAAGACTTAAGCCTCAGAGCAAAGCGTTTGGGTCATCGTTGTGGCAGTTGCTGCTGTTAAGCCGGATCCGGATCCGGATCCGGATCCGGATCCCTTACTGTTCCAGCAGCAATACGAGTATTTTTTTTATTTATTTCAGCCCAGCCGTTTCAGCGTTCCGTTGCTCTCTTTTTCACGGGCGTTGCACAAACAACTAGCAATGACATACTAAAAAAAAATAAAAAAAAAAAAACACAGGCATAGGCAGGGGCATGTATGGGGAGCAGAGCGTCAGATGAGCCGCCAACAACAGCAATGGCAACGGCAACGGCAACGGCAAGAAACTTGGATGAGCCCCGCTCCACTTTCTACTTTCTACTTTCCATTTGCCATTTTACCACTTTCATTTCGCCAGCGACTCAGACACACACTCACAGAGAGATACTCGTCGTGCAATGAGTACAAACCGACACAGGCACATGGATGGATACATGGAAACCTATACAGACACAGTTTGGAGGCTTTATGTGGGGCATTAAAAGCGCCGACTGCCTGACTGCAGCATTTCCTCGTAACCCCATCAGCGTTTCAAGTATTATTAATAAAACGTTGTCGCATCGTCGAGCGCATGATGTAGCGGCTAAAGCAGCGAGAAACCGAGTGAGATGGCGCAAAGGAGGGGGAAAACTGGGAGTTGGTGGTGGTGGAGGGCTCTCGGAATGGGAGCAATGGGCGCGGCCCGGCCCGGCCTGACAATGCTTATGGAATGTAACAATTTTTGCAACAAAACAAAAGCCGGAAACCACGACAACGACCAACAAATAAATATCATAACTAGTAGAAACCCAAACGAGATAGACTCGTACCGAGAACCAGATAGAGAGTGGCAATGTTTCCAGCACCTTTCCACTTCTTCTCTACGTATTTGATCATGAACCAAGTGTGCAGTATCTCAGCCTTGAACAGGATCGAACAGGATAGAGCATCTCTTGGAGAACACCTTCTCTTAAAGCTTCTCTCTTGTCTGTTCCTCTTTCAATCCTTAGCAACACTGGTTCTCATTTGAGAACACTGAAATGACAAGTTGTGGCCTTTGATCGTAGCACAACTGAGTATACGTATAATCCATCAGCTTTATAGAGTACTGCAGGCCACCCCACTGCGCTTACCAACACTGGTGATGAGTAGCGTCTCAGCACACCCACACCACGGCCAGAGCCAGAGCCAGAGCCAGACAGAGCTGACGCGAGGATGATGACGTAGCTGTTGATGGGCCTGCCTGCCTGCCTGCCTTCCTGCCTGACGAGTGCCGAGTGCCTTGGCCACGTTTGCTGAGTGCCTTGATTGACGCTCTGAGCCATTGTTGTTGACTTGGTTGGTAGACACTGTGTGTGTTTGTGTGTGTGTGTGTGTGTGTCTGGCAAATGCCAAACGGAAGTGGCTCCCAAAAATATAATTCATATTTAATATGTGCATGCGTGTGTGCGCGTGTGTGCGCGTGTGTGTGTTTATAAGCTCACATAATTAGTTGCAGGCCCACACACACACGCACACGCATACGCACAAAATCTGAATTTATTTGTATGAAAAATAAATAATTAAAAATGACTTCCACACAAATGCCAGTTTATGGCTTGGGAATGTGGATGCTCCTCGTGCTCCACCAAAAAACTGTGCAAAATTTAATAAATAAATAAATAGCAGACCGTCCGACTGACATGCACGATATTTCGACATGTTGTCGCTGCTTTCTTTCTCTTTTTTGTTTTCAGTTAATTAAAAAATTTCTCCAAAAACAGAAGGAATTTTCTCTGGCATTTGCGGAATGCCTTCCTCTCAATACACTGGAAATTATTCTACAAATTTGCATTTAATTTGTATAGAAATTTCCATTGAAAATGACACAATCAATAAACAAAAATCAAGCGTAATCATTAGTGGAAATTAGTTAAAATTAGTTTAAAAATGTACAAATTGTGCAAAAATATTACTCTCTAATTCCTCATGGATGGTGGGGGGAGGGGGGCGGGGGCAGGTTCATTACCCAGTTCATAGGTCATACGGAAATGAGTTCAAAGCAAAGCTCCGACCATGCCAAAGCCAAAGCCAAAGCGCGTACAGTTGCCAAGCCAACAGCTGGGATTGAGGATTGAGGATGGGGAATGGAGGCTGCAGGATGTAGGCGCTTTGCCTCATTAATTTTAATTTTGTGGTGTGTGTGTGAGAGTGAGATTTTATGAAATTAATTTCAAACTGCATGGCACACTCTGTGGTTATGAATTTATTAAAATCGTTTTGCAAAAACTGCACCGAATGGCAAATTAAGCAGTTTAGCAGCAGATTTATGTGTGACCCACTGTCCCATGCCACGCCCGCATTTATGGCTAATAAATAGATATGCGTATGTGTATAAAATATTTGATTTTTTATTTCTCTGTCAAATCAAACCATTCCCTTTAATCGCCTGCAAAGGCACATATTGCGTATACGCAGTGTGCCATTGGTATCTGTGTATCGCTTTATGGCCTCGCCATTGGGCCGGCAATTATGTTCGATGTTAGCACACACATTTGATGGATTTTATGCGCCAGAGACGGGCATACATTAGGAAAGGAGATGCTCTTCAGGGCAAAATATCTTGGGCTGAAAGTCTATTGTGGGCAAGGTTTAACCTAGCAGCTCCAGGTCGCTCCTTTGAAGCGTCTCTGCCCCCCACCCCCCCCAAAGTAGGCAACGAATCACGCCAGGCCCTGGCTCACTGGCAAGACTGATCGACGCTGAGACGGGGCGGCACGGGTTCGAGCCCCGCCCGGCCTTGAATATTCACGAACTTCTCTTTTTCCCTCGTTTTTGACGCGATTACTCAAGCCCCTAAGATATAGCGGGCAAAGCGCACAGTCGCAAGCTCGGTTTCAGTTCTAGTAGCCCTAGCCCCGAGCAGCTTACGTAACCCTTTTGCCGCTGTCATTTCGCCGCCGGGTGTGGCAGGTAGGAAGAGATGCCTGTCACACAAGTCCTGTGTCCGGTCCTGGGTTCGATTCCCAGTGTAGGCTGCGTACGTTTTAAGTGAAGAGCTTCCGAAATTTTCCACCTCTTCAGAGACACATATACCATATACGCCAGAATGGATGGGATCAACAAAATAGTAAAATAAAAAAAATGTAATTTTTTTTTTTTTCTATTTTCGTTTTTCAATTTCCGACTTTTTTTTCCTTAGAGGAAAATTCCAAAATGGAGCACCGGCACCGGCTGGTTATTAATAAATTGCACTTGAGAACGTTCACTTATTAATTTCTTTAGAGAGCCTGAAGTCGGAAAAGTGCACAAGTCAACCGTTTTTGTTGTGTCCTCGCAGCAGCCGTGACAGTACGTGACCAATAACAGGGAATCTATCGGAGGGCCCGCCAGACAGACAGAGTCATTGTAGAGTCACTGGCCTAAAAACGGCCATTATGAAGTTGCTCACTTGATCGTGCAATGTACTTTTCCTGCCTGCCTGCCTGCCTGCCTGCCTGCCTGACACCGAGCACGCGTGGTTGTTGGCCAGCACTTAGCACGTTCCCCCGATGGAACGGTGGATGGAACGGCGGTCAGGGTGTGCAACAATGCAACTGGAAACTGGACGGAACAGAACGCAGGCATGGGCATGAACTGGAATGGAACAGTGCGCTCTGGACTGGGGATTGCGAGAGGGTGGCAGTTTGATGTTGTCCCGAGTCTCTGGCATTGATTGCCATTTCCCCAGCTAATGATGTGTGGAAAAGTTTATTTTCCCAGTAAACAACACGAAAAATGCTAAATAAATATACACATAAATAAAACCAGCAACCAAAAAAAAAAAAGAGAGAGAGAGAGAAAAAAAAACAGAAACAAAAGCAGAACGGCAGAAACGGCAAACGGATGGATCATTGATGGTTTTGGGGTCTTTGATGCGTTGCTGATTTCCGAACGCCAAAAACAATGAACAGAAACTGAACCAGAACCAGACAAATGCGATTTATGATGGCATCACAGAGGTGCACACAGGCACACTGCAGCGGGCCCAAAGAGGCGGTGGGGGCGGGGGCGGGGGCAGGCACATGTATGTCAGGTTGCACAAACGAGCAGCGGCATAAATTTCATGAAAATTTGGCACGAAAAGTGAAGGCGATTGCCACAATAGATGGAAAGATATAGATCGAGAGGCAGATAGATACGAAGTACAGTGAATGATCTGTACTGAAGCATGCCCCAGGGAATTGGGGACTCCTGCTGTTCTTTTCAGGCTTCAAATCCGATTCGGAAGTCTCTTGTTTGATGTACTCGCTAAACAATACTCGCTGATTGTTATTAAATACACTCGTTGTAAAATATTGGCTCTTTGGACAATTTACTCGTTGAATGTAATACTATTGTGTACAAAATACTCGTTGTGCACCTTCAGCGCTGCTTTTCTTGCTCGCTGTTTAAGACAGCTAAACGATACTCGCTGATCGTTATTAAATACACTCGTTATAAATGGTACACGTTGTAAGTCTGCTCTTTGGACCATTTACTCGTTGAATGTAATACTATTGTGCACAAAATACTCGTTGTGCACCTTCAGCGCTGCTTTTCCTACTCGCTGTTTAAGACAGCTAAACGATACTCGCTGATCGTTATTAAATACACTCGTTATAAATGGTATACGTTGTAAGTCCGCTCTTTGGACCATTTACTCGTTGAATGTAATACTATTGTGTACAAAATACTCGTTGTGCACCTTCAGCGCTGCTTTTCCTACTCGCTGTTTAAGACAGCTAAACGATACTCGCTGATCGTTAATAAATACACTCGTTATAAATGGTACACGTTGTAAGTCCGCTCTTTGGACCATATACTCGTTGAATGTAATACTATTGTGTACAAAATACTCGTTGTGCACCTTCAGCGCTGCTTTTCCTACTCGCTGTCTAAAACAGCGACTACCACTGGAGATCTATGAACAACTTTCAGTTCTTAAGTTCAGGAACTACTCTTTACCTTCATATTTTCGAATAATATACAATAACTTTACTCTTTTCCTTCTTTTCAAGTAACCTCTAATTGATTTATGACCATGAAACGCACTGTAATGCCAACGCCATAGAGCGAGCGTGTCTGAAAGGCTCCGTTTGAAATCAAATTTGTTTCGTTTCTGGTTACATTATTATGCGTATTATTATCATTAGCTTGAGTCCTTCCTTCCTTCCTTCCTTCAATATTTCCTCTCCATTATCGTACCTTTCCGCCTCCGCCTCTGCCTCCGCCTCCGCCACCGCCACCGCCACCGCCTCCTCTTCATAATTCTATTTTCCTTCAGGTTTTTATTCTGGTTTTTATTACCCGAAAGTCGTAAAGGCAAATACCGAAAGTGGAGACAAAACTAGATTGTAGGCCAAAGGGGCCGCCAAGTGGTGGCGCTGCCAAGCGGTGCTCGGTTAGGGGCTAACGGAAGCGGAAGCGGAAATGGAAGTGAAAACGGAAGCAGCTCCATCTTGCGGCAGTGTTAATGCGATCCTTGGCCGCGTTTATGGCAAGGCATTGTTTAAAGCATCGCAAAACCAGAAAGAAATCACAGGAAGCCACATAAAAACTGCCCTCCTGCCGTCCCGAAATCTATATACATAGATACAGTAAGTAGGGGGGCTCAAGTGAAGCGTTTACAAATTCAATTTAATGGCTCGTATAATGCCCGTTTACGATCCTTGAAATATTATGCTCGAGCACATAGAAAGGAGCAGCGACGGCAGCACGACGGCAGCGACGGGGCTGGAGGCACAGTTAATTATGTTGAACGTTAAATAAACATCAATTAAAAAGTTGCCCCATCTGGCCCCTGTCTTAGTATCACCCAGCCCCCAGCCCCCATCATCATCATCATCATCAGAGTCTCCCCACCATCCATCCATCCATCCATCCATCCATGCCATTCGCCTACATCAAAGGTGGGGGGTTTGTTGATGTTGCCATGGATGTTTTTTCGGCGGGCAAAATATGTTTCGTGCATTTTAAAGACAAAACGGAAAATGGCAACCGAGCACGACAATAAATATTCATAGCCCAAGCGGAATCGTAAAACAAATCAAAAGTCATCAAAAAGTGCACTTTGGTCTAATTCCCTTCGCCGTCGATGTCGATGTCGATGTCGATGTCGTCGTCTCATGTCCCCAGTAATGGTGGCAGGATCAATGGGTATCTAGCGGGAACTCTGCGACAGGGACACTTGGAGGACTGCCTTCAATTCGTGGCATTCTGTGGATCTGTCTATTGCTTGGAGGAGCTAGTGGGTATTCGCCAGGTCGGAATGGCGACCATATCCTATTGGCTTTCCGGCTTTCGTTTTGGTATTTTTGTTTGAGCCGTTTTCATGACAAGTCATGGCATGACCTCCTTCCCCCGCAAACCCCAGCGGCACAGGCACAAAAAAGAAAGGAGGAGCAGGCACAGCAGGAGCAACAGAATCAGGAGAGCGCAACAACAATCAGCATGGCAACAACTGAGCCTCCAAAACTTATTAATAAACGTTATGGCGACAACAACAAGAGTACTACAGCTGTACTACGCCCGAAATGAAGTCGTCTTTGGGCCGGCTCTAGACGGTATCGACTGGCTGGTCGTGGCCGTGGTCCTCGTCCTCGTCCTCGTCCTCGTCCTGCTGCTGGCTTGGGCTCTCTCTCCTGTTTGGGAAGTTGTATTGTGTCAGTTTTCTGTGGCCCCAAACTACGACAACGCCGACAACGACGACGACGACGACGACGACGACATCCAAATTGGCAAAGTTGGAACAAAAACGAAACGGGCCCAAAACGAAGCCAACAAAAGGAAGCAACGAAGCCGTTGGGGCGGCATAATTGCAAAACTGTTTTCATAAAGCCAAGCAGCAGAGGCAAGCAGCAACTAAAACGAGGCAAAGAGGCACAGCGGGGCAGGGCAGGGGTGGGCCGAGCAACGGGACAAAAACAATCGAATCGCCAAATGAAGGCAGCTCCAAAAAAGGAGCATGCAACAATATGGGATGCGGCACCAAAGTGTGTACAGTGGGTTCATGGGAAAGACAGTGATTGCATTTTTGATTTCATTATCGAGATAGACCACAAATCGATAACTACTGGAGATTGCTGGTTAATAAATCAATTTGAATGCAAAGTTATAGATTAACCATCCATCCTTTAATGAAAGCGATGGAAAGCGATGGCTGATTGTAAGCGCTTTTCTGTATAAAATAATCGAAAAAATAATCGAAAAAATCGAAACGTTTAAGAGATATCGATTCAGTATCGGCTTATCGGTAGCTGATTCTGAGAGATTTTGCGTTTAAAATAATCGAAAGAAGAACAAACTCGAAAAGTTTGTTCGAACTATCGGTAAACATCTGTAGCTGAATTTAAAATATTTTCTGCATAAAATAATCGAAATAAGAACAAAATCGAAAAGTTGAAAAGCTATCGATGAACTATCGGTAAAAATCGATAGCTGATTGGAAAATATTTTCTGTATAAAAAAATCGAAAAGTTCAAAAACTATTGATTAACTATCGGCTTATCGAAGGCTGATTGAAAATAATAACAAAATCGAAAAGTTGAAAAGCTATCGATGAACTATCGATAAAAATCGATAGCTGATTGGAAAATATTTTCTGTATAAAATAATCGAAAGAACAAAAAATCGATAAATTTAAGAGCTATCGATTAACTATCGGCTTATCGCAAGAAATATTGTGAGAATAATAATAAATAATCGAAACAAGAAAAAATCGAAAAGTTTAAAATATATCGATTCAAATCGATGGCTAAAAATCGAAAAGTTTATAAACTATCGATTAGCTATCGGTTTTTCCGAGGTATAAATAAAAATCCTCTCAGCTCCGATATCATTATTTGGCATTCGCATGGCCATCGCCTCCCATCGCCTCCCCGCCTACCACCTCCCAGCACACGAGGCCCACCGTGCCACGAAGACAATTAGCATTTTCGCCATGTCTGCGCCCTGTGTCCTGTGTCCAGTGGCTGGGAGATCGCCTGCCTCCTCCTCTGGCTGCGTTTTGCGGCAATTATAAGCGGAGATTGTCTTATGCAGGGATGGGGGCTTGCCCCTTTCAAGATGTGGGGGCCTTTTGGGGGCATGGGAATTTCATCATTTGATGGGCCCTGCGGCCTGTAAACAATCCACAATCGATGCCCAGCTGCTGGCATGTTCCGGACACTATATATGAAAATGAAATTAGTTTTCCCATAAAATATTCATTAGTGACGATTCCCATTGTAATTTGCATTAATTGAATTGTTTGTTAAATTGGAAAATTCTCGACACCATTCTGTGGGGCATCATTATAAATTGTGTTTAGTTCTCCCTCCCTCGCGTTCCGTCTCTGGGCCGATTCCGGGACGAATGCAAAACAATAACCATAACAATTTCCCCAACACCCGAACAGCAATTCGACAACAAGGACAATAACCATAATAATAAAATGAATTAAATATGTACCAAAATCCCGAAACCCAAGCCCCAAATCGAGCCACAGATCCATACCAAAAGCCCCGGAAAACCCCAACCGCATTGTGATTAAACAGCTCCGACAATTGTCGCACGTGCGTCCATCGGAAGCCATGCAAAAATCTCACACTCTGCCGCAAATTGAATTTAAAATGAGATCCGCACAGGACCATTGCGATGGTCAATAAGCGATAAAGGGGGGGGGGGGGGGGGCATTGCCATGATACGCGGCCGAGCAGCGATCCAGAGTGCATCTTTAATCATATAACTAGATATTCCGCATTACTTTCATGTAGCTACTGGCATCCAAATCGTTTATTGGCATCGAATTTGCACAAATTTTCTCATTTTGGTCCGTTGCTCTCCTCTCGTTTCAGGTAAGCGCCACAGCATCATCAATTTATGCGACCAAATGTAATGATGTGTATGTAAGTGAAAAGACGATTTTCTTACTGATTAAATTACCCACACATGAACAGGCAACAGGCACGCACACACACACACGCACACGCACACAGAGAGAGGAAGAAATGGTCGTCGTCCTTTGGGCGGGGGACAGCAAAGACTGGAGGGAAATCTATATCTGTAAATGTGATTTCAGTTTCGGTTTTGATGCCCAAAATGGGCATATTCGATTTGGTTTTTCGGGCAAGACCATACATAATTTGACCTTGATTCGATGGCCCGAACGGGGGGCATTGAATGGCCGTCTCGATTTAAAGCTATCTCTATCGATGGCTGTTGCAAAATGAAACCCTGTTCAGCGATCAAAGGGGCGTGCTTTGGATGCCTTGTGGCACGGTTTGAGGGGCTCGCAAGGCTCGCAATTCGTTATGGACACGACTCCGTGTGGCTCGTGCATTGCCACTTAATTAATCCTGTCACACATTGCTGTGTCTGTTCCTGCTCCTCGTTCACCTCCGTTGACCGCATACGGTGCTCGAGTTTTATGTGTGGCTCACGGCACGCACAAGGACCCACCCCTATGTGGGGACACGCCAAATAGTTTTGATGCCCATTTAATAAAAATCTTCCGTCTATTTTGGTCTCCTCTGGCGCCTGTCATGGGTTGTCTCCCAGGCTCTTTCTCCTCCTTTTCGGTCTCTCCCTGCCACGCCCCTTGGTGACTGCGGCAAGACTTTTGCTCCTCCACATGGTCCCTCTGCGAAACCGGAAAGTGAAAAATCCCAAACGGAAATACATTCATTTGCTTGTTTTACTTTTCCAATTTCAATGCCGGAGGTTTCTCTCTCTCGCTCTCTCTCTCTCTCTCTCTCTAACACCATCATCGTTACACATGTAGGGGCGGGCGTAGGGGGGCGTGGGGGGGCGTGGGGACCAGGGCCCGTGCCGCAGTCACGTTTAAAACATTAAAGTTAGATTTATGAGTTTTCGGGTTATAAAATGACTTTAGATTGATTCCCGTCACATGATGACAGTTTTTCGTTTTTCATTCGCCAACAAGGACTCCGCCTCGCTCCCTGTGGGAACTATCGGCAGGCGGGCAGGCGAACAGCACCTTTTGACCGTCTTTGCTGCTCGGGAATGGCTTGGAATGGCAGTCAGGGGCACCATGTGTAGACAATGAATTTTTAAGTTGTTTATAAGTTAAGGAATTGGAAGGATTTCCTTGACGCGCACACGTGTGTGTGCCCCTTCAAGTGGGCATCAATTTCCATTCTGTGTGAACATATTTACCCTGACAAATTGTGTCAGTTTCGCATTCAATCTTCAGGTGTACCCCGTGCTTCGAGGGTGTCTTCGAACAGGCACAACCAGGGAATGGAGCCTGGCATTGGGTATCCTTCAGTCGCCTTACTTTCACTACGCCCTCAGAGCTTTACCGCTAATGTTAATCTAACATTTTGTCCTAATCAAAGGCCATTTTTAATTAGCCATCTCGCCCGCTGATCAGCGTTGATTTGTTTTGGGGTTTCGTTGCGCTCTCTCATCCTCTAACCTCAAAATGCTGATGAAGAAATGTCATGACAGGGCTGCATTTCCGATGCCACACCGCACCGCACCGCACTGCCATAGATAGACCATAGACCGAAACGAAACGAAACGGAACGGAACGAAACGAAACGGGGCCATCGTGCATTCATTAGCGTGTCGCTTGAATCCGATCCACTACCCGACACACACAGAAAATGGAAAATGGAAAAGGGAGAAGGGAGAAGGGAAAAAGGAAAAAGGAAAGGGGCAAAAAGGAATCAGTGGCAACCGGACCGCGATAGAGTTATCAAACGTGGCCGCAGCAAACTATTAATGAAGGGGCACGGGGCATGGGGCACGGGGCATGGGGAGAACGGGTGATGGGGATGGGGATGGGTAATGGGGTCTCATGGAAGTAGGGTATCCGTTTTGCTGGGGTTCCACTTTACGTGCCACTGCACACATTGTGCTGCAGCGACCAGAGGCTCCCAGAGGCAGGAGGACCAGCAGTGTCTCGGCTACATTGCAGATTTGAAGCGCTAATTACGTGGCCATTAATTGCGCTAATTATTTTTCATTTTGCCCAGCGCCTGCTCTCCCACCCTCCCTATCTCCCTCCCTCCCGCTCTGTCGTTTTTCAATTTCCATCCATTTTCATTTTTGCATCATTTGCATAGAGCACAGTACGAAAGGGAATTTTACATTCCGTTTGTTCCTTGTTCTGTTCTGTTCTGTTCTGTTCTGTGCTGCCATTCGACTGTCTCCAGGTCCTGGCTGTCTCTTGTCCTTGTTCTGGTTTCTGTCCTTTTGGATTCTGTCATTATTTTCCTGGTATTTTTCAATTTAACATGAAGGTATTCCTGAGAGTGGGTAGAGGCGTGTGGCATGGCCCCCGCTCTCATTTTTTTTTCGTATTAGTTCTCTTGCGTTTGCTGTACTTTTTGGAGATCCTTATAGCTTTATTATATATATTTTTAAGTACTTACTATAATTGTTATTTATCATCATTATATATTTGGATATATTTTTTTATATCATTTGTAATCCTTTAATCCTTAATGATTTGATTCATTTTCTTAACCCATCTTTGGTGTACCATTTCTTTTCTTAATTTTATTAAAAATCATGATTGTATATTCGCCAGTGGATACCTTATTTTTCGACTGCTCCATTTTTTGAGATTTTTTTTCATTACGTCCATTTTCTTATGCACATTTTTCTGTAATAAGAAAATGCGCATGAGGTAATTTTCCTGACTATTTGCAGCATTTTCCAAATTGGGAACGACCAGGCATGGGGTGGGGCCTAGGAGCTGGGTGCTTGGAGCTTGGAGCTTGGAGCTTGGGGTAAGCCGCAAGTGACCGACATTTTGTGTCATCGTCGACCAGAAATGGCAAATGGCTAAAACCGTGGCAACGGAAAAGATGAACACGATGCGACTGCGGCTACGGAAGGTACGGAATGAGGTGGTGCCATGAGGCAGGAGGCGCGACATCCGCCAGGGGAAATAGGAAGGAAAAGCCAGAGAGAGAGAGAGAGGAGACAGACCCCAGGAGAATGCGGATGCGGATGCGCCTGGGAATCGGTTGTGGTGGCGGTGTCACTGGTAATTTGATGAAAATGATGCCACTGCTCCATATTACACTTTGCGCTAATTGAAAGTTTCACCATCATCATCATCAGAGGAGAGGAGAGGAGAGGAGAGGAGAGGAGAGGAGAGGAGAGGAGAGGAGAGGAGAGGAGAGGAGAGGGGTGGAGAGCTGGAGGATAGCTACCGCCGTTAGGGGTAGCCCTCATTTGGCATTACCATTGCACAGGGAGATCTCTGGCAACCATGCGCTCCCCTCGGAGATGGAACTCAAAGTAGGCAAAAGCATCTACCATCTGAGAGCGGTGGAAGGCACAAGGTACAAGGGATTTCTTTTGCACAATGAAATCTAATTGCAATGAGAGTGATTCATTAAATGAACGAATGACTTTACAAACGAGTAATTAATTAACAGGCTAATGGACGACCCAATGAAAGAGCCACAAATGAATGGACGAGAAAGAAGCGTAAGCTTAGAAGCGAACAAAACAAATAATACGAACAAAATGCACGTCACAGAAGCATCGCTTACTCGCTGCAAGCACTCGCTGGTTGTACTTGGCACTCGCTAATATTTCCAGCACTCCGTAAACGAATAATTAAATGGGAATATCATGATGTTTTCCAACAAATAATACGCACAAAATGCACGTCACAGAAGCATCGCTTACTCGCTGCAAGCACTCGCTGGTTGTGCTTGGCACTCGCTAATATTTCCAGCACTCCGTAAACGGATGATTAAATGGGAATATCATGATGTTTTCCGACAAATAATACAAACAAAATGCACGTCACAGAAGCATCGCTTACTCGCTGCAAGCACTCGCTGGTTGGGCTTGGCACTCGCTAATATTTCCAGTGTTTTCTGGTAGTGCTTTGCTGTTCCCCAAATGCGAGCTAATTATTTATTTAGATCTCGCTGCCTCATTCGTTGGAACCACAGTTTATATAACCATTCAGTGGAGAGGAAAAACTTTTAATTTTCGTTGGCTTGTTGTCGACAAAAAGGCCAGCGCCTCCCCAATTCGGGAGCACTCATAAGAGCATCAGGAGCGTTTCAACAGTTTACACAAAACTTGAAATTAATCAGAAAATTGTTTGGCCAAGCTCTGGGGCGGTGGCTGGGCCTGGGATCGGGGCGGTGGGTCCAAACTGCAATTTGCAGTTTTGTCGGCCGCCAAGTTGAAAGCAAATATGACAGCGAAATGTTAAAATTGCGGCAAGCGAAGCCACCCGAAGCCGACCCGACATATATAGAGGGTATTTCCGTATTCAGTGTAGCCGAAAAGATACAATTTCCGACCCCCAAAAAAGGGAGACTGAGAGACTCGGAGATTGATTTGAGGCTGCTGTGATCGGCTAGATATGGATCGATCTATGAGGGTATCTATAGGTCTGGCTATGGGTCTCCTTTCTGTGTCTTTTAAGCTCAAACAATCGAGAGGGATTTCTGGCGGGTTATGGGTTCTGGTCTCTGGTCTCTGGGTGTGCTGGCACGTATCTAATTTATGCCATCTAAACAAAACACAAACAACAAAAGACCAACAGAAAAGTTTTCCAGGACACACACACACACAGGACGACTCCAGTATGTGTGGGTGTCCTTTCTGAGTGTTGCGTGAATTTTGCTATCTATAAAACGGTCTCCCGGTCCGTATCTCTGGAAAAAGTGTTTTGTCCAACTTTGGTCTCGGTTTCGGTCTTTGTCTTTGTCTTTGTCTTTGGCTCAGATTCCAACTCCAACTCTGACGCTGAAGGATGCTGCTGGGGATGCTGTGGCTTTATGAATTGTATCTTTTACGGCTCTGGTCTCTGGTTGGCCTGATGGCAGCCCGTAAATAGCCCGATATGATTGTTTGTCTATATCTTTGTCTGTTTCCCGATATTAAATATAAATATATGCCAGCAGCAGCGGCAGCTGAGAGTCAGGGGAGTCAGGGAGTCAGGGGTCTAGGCGCAGCTACAGAATGAAGACATAAACGGACAGTTGAGAATTATTGCCGATAGAGTTGGATTGAAAAAGGACACAGACACAGACCAAGGCAAAGGCAAAGGCAAAGACAAAGTCCTTGTCCGTGTCCATGTCCATGTCCGTGACTTAGACAGATTGAACATGTCGCCGCTTTTCTCTTTAGTTTTCTTCCTTCTTCATTTTTTTGTTTTTGGGTTTGGAGGAGGCGGCCACGCTTCAATGTCCTTTATATATATTTTATTTATTTTCGTTAAGTTTCTCCCTTGCCCCTGCCGTCTGCCAGGCGAGGCGTGTAATTTGAAACTTGGCACCCGACTGGGGACATGGGCGGTAGCCAAAATGCGGCTCTGATAAAACGTGGAGGAAAAAAAAACCCCCCGAAGTCTTGCAGATGCAAATGGGGTAAATCCGGCAGGAGTCCTTAGCAGTCCCAGGTCTGTCCTGGTCTGTCCTCTGACACCAGGAACGCAGTCGAGTGCAAACAAATATGTCCAACTCCAAGATGAATCTCGCCCTCTGATGCTGCACCAAATTGTGTCCTCTGTGTCCTGTGTGTCCTGGGTGTCCTGTGTGTCCTGTGTGTGTGTGTGTGGCCTCCTTCAATTGATCAAAGTTCAGGATGTGGGGCACTGAATAATGGTTTACATTATTTTTCTGGTAGTCAAGCAATCGCTTAAAGATTTCACCTACATGTTTTTGGGAAATTTGTTGTATAAGCTATAATATTTTAAAGCATTTACTCGCCCGCGCTATATCATCGAGTAGCTTAGCAGCGAGACCCGCACTCGTTGAATATTCATTCGGTACGAGTACTTTTCCATCTTCATATGTATATTTCGCCCTGCCTTCATGGATTCTGCTGCCCAATCTGCTCTCTGTGTGCGTGCGTGTGTGTGGCTGCATCTCATGTCCTGGTAAATATTATTTGACAACATTTGAGCCCCCCCTCCACACCCCTTTACTGGGACTTCGGTCGCTTTGGGTGGCCGCAAAAAGCCAAATGGCAAACGAGAGAGCAGAGCAGATGCTGCCTTAACTCTTGATCCCTATGTGCCCCCATCAGTGTGCGTGTGTGTGCTTGAGCATGTGTCAAGTGGCCGCCATTGGCAAGAGCCCCGAACGGGACACGACAGGATAGAGCAGGACAGGACAGGCAGGGCCACAGGTCTGCTTCTGCATCCGCAATCATTTCATGCATTTTCATGTGTTCCCTCTCCCTCTCTCGTTACTTTCTCCCGTTCTTTTTTTTTTGCTTCTGTTGCTGCCACAAACTTTGCATTTGCCTCCACCGCCGCCCACCCGGAATGCATTAATCAAAATGTTAAATAAGAAATTGGAATTGATTCCCAGCCAAAGCAAATGTTCAATATTATTCAATATTCCACGCAAGGGAACAGCTGCATGAATCTTGCCACCCATCGCTGTGGCAGCATCATTTGTACTTGCCCCCCGACGCAAGACGGCGAACGGTGGACGGGCGTGGCAACACCTGACAAAACTTGCAACTTGGGGAGACATTTCTTGTGCAGTTCGTGTGAGCTGGACAGGGGCTCACGGGGACAACAATCGTTTATCGAGTCGCGTTTTCTCTGCCGCTCTGGCAACTTTGTGGCACTTCCATTCGGTTTTATTGGGTTCGGTGCGGGTCCCCAAACCCAAGCAAACGAAGCGAAACCATAAATACCGACAGTTCAAGGGATTCATTTCGATTAGAGCCACCTTACGATTATCCGGAGAGGGAGAGCAACCATTTCCAAGCTGATTTCGTGCAATTTTTTGAAGAAGTAATTGCATTTTGGCTTTCGGCAGCTTCCACACTCTCTTTTTGTATTTTCTTATTGGCTGAATAAACGTGAAATTCGAAAAGAAGAAGAGAAGAAAACTTTCCTAAATATCAAAGAATGTTGAAAAGTAAGGAAATCATATTTTCGAGGCAGATAAGCAACACTGGTAGAGAGAGAAGGGAATATACGACACAGATAGAGAAAGAAAAAACATCAAATAGACATTTAAAGCTTACAAGATCTTAAGGCAAGTGCTAAGCCACGCTGGTGAAGAGAGAAGGAAGAGAAAATTAGAGAAACATACTAGTATTCTTAAGCTTTTGGCATAGTCGTTGCCAGGTTTTGTATAGTGCTAAGCCACACTGGAAAAGGCTGAAGAAAAGTGATAAAAACTCGAAATTATCGACAGTCTACAACTCTATCCATGAGCCTTCCGGAAATCTCCTTCGACACTAGGTTGAGGCGATATATCTATCGATAAATCTGCACTAAATCGACTGCATTTCCGATAACTGATTAAAGTTTATGCAAAACTTGCAGCTACGTGTTCAGCAGAGAGTGAGAATGTTTCTATATGGCATATCCATAAAAAAAATTGGTGTCGAGTGTCGGGTTTGTCGATTGTTGAGTGGCTCCCCCCGCCATGCCTCACTTGCTCGCCCACCTTCTGGCTGGTAATGCGCTAATTAAAATGCCTGAGAAGAATGAAGGAGGAAAAGGAGAGGAGTGAAGCATTTTCTCCGGCTTCTGCCGTTCGAATGGGAATGCAAGGTGCAGCAGGCCTCTCTCCAGCTCTCCAGCTCTGCAGCTCTCAAGTGTGGATGGGTGTGTGTGTGTGTGTGTGTGGGGTCTTTATGGGGTCAGGGGTTATGGGTTGCCAAGGGATAAGCTTTTTGACTTGCCACTTATTAACTTGCCAAGCAATTATGGCCTGAAGATGGAGCCCCGAGAGCGGAAAGAAAGCTGAGAAAAGATTCCTTTTTCTTCGTTTTTACTCTATTTTTAGTAGATGGCCCGTAGTTCAGGTGGGGCTGCTCTGTGAGTGGGATATTTCCTTTCCTTTAGCCTGGTTTCGCCTATCCTTATCCTTCTCCTTATCCTGCTTAGATGCCCCCGTCCGGGTCTGCCGTCGCCGCCAAAGTGCCACGAGTACGAGTATATTTCGATGCTTTCTCTGTAATTGCTCAGAGCTCTGGGCGGGCCTCTCTTGCACGGCAATGGGGTGGCCAGGGGACAGGAGCCGGAAGTCATCTTACACATCAGACATGGGTGTGTGTCTGTGTGTGTGTGTCTGTGTGTGTGTGTGTCTGTGTGTGTGTGCTCTTAATAGGTAACAAGTTGCAAAAAGGCAGACAACGTCCGACCATCTCTCTGTCTGACGACTGACTGCCATTATCTGCATCAGCACGCGTAAACTTCGTTTGCACCAAAAACGAAAAAAAAAAAAAGAAGGCAGACAAAAACGAAACCAAAGATGAAACGTTGCGGGGAAGTGGGGGGCTGGGCGGGGGGGTGTTTCTGCCCGGGAGGGTGTTGCAAAAAAGAGGTAACTGCTTGCATCATTCAGCGGAACAAGAAGTCATTTCTTTTAAGCTCATGCGGAGGTACTTTGCCGTGACGCCACCCCCCCCTGTCACCTTCACCCTCCCCCTCTGCCACATTTTAACAGTTGGAGCCCACTGCTGGCACAGTGGGGCGAACTTCGGGGCAGAATTCTACAGATCATTCGGGATATCTGCCATTGAAGCCGTATAAGAGTATTCTCTGCATAATTTGTGGGGCAGTTCTTGGTTCTTGGTTCTAGTTTAATTAATTTCTTTATTTCACGTCTGTTCTTTCTTCTTGTCGATCGTCGAATCTCCCTTCAGAGTTATATTTAATTTAATTTAATTTAATTTAATTTAATATTTAATATATATTATTTTTTTCAATTTTTATAATTGTAATTAGTATTGTATTTATTTATTAATATGTTTTTATATGCAATTTTTTAAATATATACATATTTTTAATATTTAATATACATTATTTTTTTCAATTTTTTTTATTGTAATTAGTATTGTATTTATTTATTAATATGTTTTTATATGCATTTTTTTAAATATATACATATTTTTAATATTTAATATATATTATTTTTTTTTTAATTTTGTATTTTTTTTTATTGTAATTAGGATTGCATTTATTTATTAATATGTTTTTATATGCATTTTTTTAAATATATATATATTTTTAATATTTAATATACATATATTATTTTTTTAATTTTGTATTTTATTTTTGTATTGTAATTAGGATTGTATTTATTTATTAATATGTTTTTATATGCATTTTGTTTAATATATATTTATTAATATTTAATATATATTATTTTTCTTTAATTTTTTTGTTATTTTTGTATTGTAATTAGGATTGTATTTATTTATTAATATGTTTTTATATGCATTTTGTTTAATATATATTTAGTAATATTTAATATATATTATTTTTCTTTAATTTTTTTTTTATTGTAATTAGGATTGTATTTATTTAATAATATGTTTTTATATGCATTTTGTTTAATATATATTTTTAATATTTAATGTGTATTGTTTTTTTAATTTAATTTTTTTTTATTGTAATTAGGATTGTATTTATTTATTTATATGTATTTATTTATTTTTTATACATTTACAATTTTTTATTATTTTTCTTGCTTTAAAAATCTTTAAAAAAAACCCCCCCCCCCCAACAATCTGTAGTTTTTTATGGTTTATTCCATTTAAGGCACGATTGAGTTTCCAGCACTGAATCCTCACTTCCTGTTCGAACTACTTCATCATTTTATGGCTTTCAAATTGTTGGCTGGTTTCGTGTTTCGCCGGCTTCTGGCCATCGCCTTCTCCATGGGGTAGTCGTCGTCTCAGTTTCCCTCGGTCTCCGACTTTGGTTGTACATATACGCTTACCTACTTACGGGAACGCCCCCATCTGCACCGGAGTCTCAGCGGAGTCCATGCTTTTCGTTTCATTTTTGGTTTCATTTCATTTCCTCGGCTTACTTTCTCTCTGCCCTGCCCCCCGTCTCGGGCACTGTTCTAATGGGAATTTACAATTTTTCACCAAAAAGCAAAAAGCTGCGCCTTGCGTCCGACATGCCCCGCTCCAAGCCCCATCCATGTCGCTCTTCTTTTGCCGCGTTGTTTCTTGCATAAAATGAAATTGTATTGCATTTTCCTTTTTTCATTCTCCCTCTTTTTGCCTTGTTTTTGCTGTTGTTGCTGCTTTATGGCTGGACACAGAATGGCTGCCTCAGCAGCAGCACAAGGAGCAGGGAGGAGCAGGGAGGAGCCGCAGTAGAGTTACTGCTACTCCACTTGGAAGCTGCGTCCGCCATTCGGTGTCCGTTACTCTCACGCGCGAGAGTATCACGATTTGTTTGAACAGCTGTTGGCAGGACCCAAAAAAAGCGCCTGATGCCAGCAATATATCCACCTTGTTGCCAGGCAACCATCGCATCATTCCGCATAGATCTGTGGAGGATTCCATATAATCGAAAGGGTATTCTGGCTTGCCGTTTTTATGTCCATTTCCCGGCTCCACTCTCCAGTGGAACACAATAGAAAATCGTGAGAGCAACATGAAAATTTATGATGCATTTCTTTTGCTGCAGTACAGTACTCCCTCGCTTAAGTCGTCTTGGCCGTGCTTTCAAATTATTGCAAAACTTAAGTGAAATTTATATAATTGTAATGGAATTTATATTAGATTTTGTCCGCTGCAAACTGACAAATGGTTCCACCCTTCTCCTGGGAGGAGGATTGTGATTGTCAACGTCTCGTTGGTCTTGGTCTCGTTTCCCTTTTTTTTTTTTATTTTGTTGCTGTGACACAGATTTCGTTTTATTTATTTCGATTACTTAAGCTCAAGAATCATACAAATAGTTGAAGGAAACAGAGACGGGAAGGACAGGCAGGACAGGCAGGACAGGGCGGACAGGAAGGAAGGCTAGACAGTGTGGAAAGGGAGCTCTGACGGCGAAAGTTGAAGAAAGAGTTTCCAGCAGCTTTAAAGGTATTTTGCCACAAAAAATATTTCAATAATTGGCTGGGAAAAATTTTAGAGAAAGGCTCCCGCCTCTTTATTTAGGGAGACAACAGATTCGGGATCCCACAATCCCAGGGGAATTCTTCAATGCATAAAAACCCAACAGCCCCGGTGGATATCTGATGAAATATCCTCCCCCCCCCTTCCCCAAGGGGGGCACGGATACGAGTATCCACAGCCCATGAGTAGATAGAGAGGAGTGGAGAACGGAGTGGAGTCTCTCTCGTCCTGCTTAAGATGTTTTCGTTTTCTTTTCCTTTGTCTCGTTTTTTTTGTTCTTTGTGAGCAAATAGTTTTCCGCTTGCCGCCGCATAGTACAATACAATAGAATGGATTTTGGGGCATTCTTTATCAATTTTATCTGTGAAATATATTTCCGAAACATTTGCCATTATATTTGCATTAGTGGCCACAGCATCCGGACCGGGTCCGGCATGCCAGGAATTTGTTTTCGGATTGGACACACGACACGCCAGTTCGAAGCCCAATGAAAGGGGAGTGGAGCGAGTGCCGAGGACTAGGCATTCAAAGAGCTACACGTACACGTCCCTCTCGGCTTTGGTCTATTCCCAGGCGGAAACTGCTTATCACACATTTCCCACACACACACACACAGAGCAATACAGGAATGCCCCACAGGAAAAAAAAAAAAAAAAAAGGATACACCACAGAGTGGAGTGCCACTGGGGGGTGTGGGGGTGGTGTGGGGGTGGTGTGGGGGTGGTGTGGGGGTGGTGTGGGGGGTACTAGTACAGTAATAGCCAGAGCGTACAAAGAATGATGCGTAGACATGATTTCCGTGCGGTTGATTTCGCCACCCCCCTCCCTCCCTCCCTCCCTCCCTCTCTCTCTCTTGGAACACTGCTTCGGCCACGGCGGAAAATTTCCATAAATCTTGAACGGCTGTGGGACTGTGGGATATGTATTTATTGGCCAAGATCATCGCCTCCCTGATCCCCCTTGGCGGTTCTTTTTCCTGGAATTCTGTGCACGGTTTTCTTTCAAATTCATTCCCTTAAAGAAGCCGCCCCTAAAGCTATTTCCCCTGAACGTTGGCTCGGTCGTTTTGCCGTTTAAAATTCCTTTCTCTAATGGTTTTCCCTCCATTAGTTCTTTCTCTCTGCTCTGTGCTTCTCTGTTTTTCCACTACTCGTATTGTTGCCATTTCGACCATCCGTTCGGTGCTCTGCTCTGCTTTTTCCTGGGTTTTTTATGCCACCAGAGAGGGGGGGGGGGGGGAGAGAGGGAGAGGAAGTAAAGTGCCGGCAGGGAAACTATTTGCTTGGGGGATTTAGTTTCTGGTACCTTTTGTGCGTACAGAGTAGAGTGTTATCTACATGATTTTGCATGCGCAGGACTCTCAATCAGGATGAGGAATAGAGAGCCAGGCGGAGAGCAGAGCAGAGCAGAGCTGAGGCCACTCTGACACCGACTTAGGACTCATTCCTTGCCTCCATTCCTCCATTCCTCCATTCGTATACGGCAGTATCGCAGTATCACTGTCGTTGTCTAAGCTGCTGCCAGAAGCTGCCCCCAAGTAGCATGTAATTCATCTTATTCCCCAAAGACAACCAGCGACAAAGGAGACACGGACGCTTGAGCTTACAATTCCGGCGGGTAAATTGCTCGCGCAGATGCCACCCGACGTGGCAGGGCTGAATCCGGTGAACAGAACAGAACAGAACCCGGAAGCGAAGGCGTAGGCGGCGGCGAAGGCGGCGGCGAAAGCGAAGGCGGAGGCGGAGGCAGTCAAAGGCGTTGCTGTCGTCGCGTTGTGCGTGTCTCCATTGGGACATAAATGCCATTTGGCCCGTCCGCGCCCAGCCCACCGCCCAAAAACCCCACTCCTGGGCATGGGGCACGCGCCTCATTACGTGTCGAGTTCTGTGCCCATCTCCCAATCTCCTTTTGACGCATAAAATGCGTAATGAATTTTAGATTTCATTTCAATGGCACCGAAAGAAAGTTATGGCCACAGGCTCATCAGGGGGTTTTCGGATTTGCTTTGGACATGTCTTGTCATCCCCATCCCCCCATTCCCATCCCCATCCCCATCCCCATCCACAGCCCCTTTCTCCTACCCCTAAACGTACACTTTTATTTGCCCGTTAAGTGCGCGAAGAGCAACCGCAAAGCGTTTAGTCCAATGGCCTGCAAATAGTCTTAGGTGATCCTAAACGGGGTGTCTATCCCTGCCACCGTTGGATTGATCCGAACTAGTGGAGCGGAACGCAGTGGAATGGAACAGACAGGCAGAAAAGCACGTGCCTTGACACTGAGAAAACTTATAGGAGGAAAACTTATAGGAGGCGTGTCTGTCTCATAGACAATCCCTGATCTATTCGGTAATAACTAGTGGAACGGAACGCAATGGAATGGAACAGCGTGCGATCAGAGAACCAATAGTGCACGTTCCTCCTTGGTAATAACTAGTGAAACGGAACGCAATGGAATGGAACAGCGTGGGAGAAGAGTAACAGAAGCGCACGTTCCTCGACCCTCAGACACATTTTGCTCTCAGAGAAATATATGAATTATATTTTATATTTATTTAAAATTCTTTTCTTTCTTATCACAATTATGTTTATGGTGTTTTGTACCGAATACTCAATTCAAAAATTGGTGTGTATTTCTCTATGAAAAAGGTCAAAAGTCTCCCTAAAATAGAGCTGGCATTAAAGATTAAAATATACCAAAACTTGTTAATTTTCGAAGATCCGAATGTAAATTCATCCAGAAACGAATGAAAATGAATGGCAGGTGAATGGCAATGTAAGAGATGACAAAATGGATTGAAATAATAACAATGTCCGCCCATAACTCATCTTCAATTGAAGTTCAGTGTTCTGTGAATGGAATACCGGAGAATAGTTGAGAGACTACCATGGAAGGGTAGGGGCTTCGATGGGCTTCACTCACATCAAGATGGAAACAAATGGAACGGACCGGGCGGGCCCTAAACGGTGCATAATGGTGGGGAATACCCCCGTCATCGATAACTCGGGGCAGCGCAGCCTTGGCTTGGCTTATTTATCGCCCGTTGGTCGAAAGTTATCGATCAATTAAAGTTACATTTGCCTGCCCGGCGACACATTTGTCACCGAAAGGAGGCAGGGCCAGGGCCAGGGCTATCTGAGCTTTGCTCTTGAACCGAACGACCAGCCAGAGGGGAGGCCCCCCCCCTCTCTCTCTCTCTCTCTGAACTATTCAAACAGCATTGAGCATAATTTTTCATTCAGGGTCGTTGGCTTGGGCCCTGGGCCTGGTGCGACGCTGCGGCTTCTCTTTTTTATTATCTTGTGCAGAGCAGAGCAGAGCAGAGCAGACAGACCATCCACCACCCATCCATTCCGACCGCCTGTGGTCCAAACTGCAAACATAATTTTTCCTGCTTCTAATGCCAGATAAACGCAGACATGGCGGCCAGAGCGACAGCCAAAAAAGGAGGAGCACGAAGACGAAACCGAAACGGGCAAAAAGTTCCTTAACCCCATGTGGCACCCAGCCCCCAAGTCCCAACCATCATATTATTTTCAACATTTATTTGCCATGCGTAAATAAAAATAAAAAAAAATATAGCATATACATGTACAAATATATATATATATATATAGAGGGAGAATTCTTTTTCGTGCGATTTTCAAAGGCAAAAGTGGTAAAGTAAAATGGAAAATGGCTTTTCCCACACACACACACACACACACACACCCCCCCGACAGTCTCTCTCAATAATAAATGCAAAACTGCACCGCGCAAAGGAGAATTGCATTTTAGGTAAACATAGAGAAGGCCCTCCCCCCTCCCTACCCACAGTGGGAGGGAGGCTGGGGGTTAAATGGGTGTGCCGGGTGCCGGCTGGGGCGTGGGCACTGCGGGGCTAAGGCGTGTCCTGGCGCTTGTCCAATTGACGTAAATCGTGCGCAAGTTTTGGCAGCCAAAATGACTGCGGCTGCAGAGGGCCTGCAGACGCGACAGAGAAAAGGAGAAAGAGGGCGGGGTGGGAGTGGGGAGTGGGGAGAGGGAAAGGTCAGCAAACTTACAGCATTTCAGGGATCGATCACGGGAAAGTGATCTCAAAAGATGGCAGGATCGATAGAAACGGATAACAAATCGATTTTATGCGCCGCCCGTCATGCGGCAGTGCCCCTCGGTCGGTTGGGCGGGCACAGGGCTGCGTTTTGCCTGGAATCCGCGCGGGAACAGCCTTCTGCTGGCCACTTGATGCTGCATCGCCTCTGGTCGGGCTTAAACAATTAAGTTCAATCCCAGCAGGTCTCGAAAATCTTGTCAAATATTTCATAAGCATCATACAGTCCAATCCATGCGGTCGTATTTTCGAAGCGCTAGACTTTCTTTCCAGTTAAAAACCAACTGAAACTAATAACATTTCGGAATAATTATACACACAAAAATTGACACGAATGAATCCGCAAGAGAACAGCGAAAAGGAGCCTGGTCCTGATCCCGAACCGACTTCGATGAAGCTGAAGCTGATGGCTGCGAATGGTGGCCCGGAAGTGGCCGTCACGGGCGGCAGCGGCAGCGGCAGCGGCACCTATCCAGCAGCCATCCAGACGCCGGTGGAGGGGAGCACAAGGCCATTCAGCATCGCCGGTGGTGGCTCTTCGATCTCGTCGACCATTAATCAGAGCATTCACTCGATGACGATGACGATGCCGATGCCCACGTTGCGATTCGTTTTGCGGCGTCCGGCATCGCCCACCATCAGCACCACCACCAGCACCAGCACCGGCACCGGCTGCTCCCCCTTGCCACGACATGTCCGCTTCCACGAGAGTGTGGTCGACAACGAGAAAATGAATCGTCGCAAGTCCAAGTGCTGTTGCATCTACCGCAAGCCGCATCCCTTCGGCGAGAGCTCCTCCGACACGGACGACGAGTGCGAGCACTGTTTCGGGCATCCCGAGGTCCGGGCGCTGAATCGTCAAAAGAAGAAGATGGCCGGCTGTGGTTGCGGCTGTGGTTGTGGCGGACACTCTCCGCCGGCGGCTGTCGTCCCAGAGGAGCGCCCCGAGGCGCCAGAGCAGGAGGCTGTGCCGGGAGATTCCGTTGCTCCGAAGACCGATGATGATCAGAGCGGAGAGGAAACCCTATTATAATCTCCTCCACCCCCCCAAAAAAAACGTTTCCAATTCGACTTGTGTTCCAATCGAAAAAAAATAAATTTAAAATTAAACCCAAACGCCCTTCCATGTGCTCCCCTCAAGGCCATGCCATGCCGTAATGTTTTCCCCGGGCCAGCGTGCTGCACTCAGTCGTGGCTGAGACCGCTTAGGAGTCCTGGCACCAGCGATATCCTTCCCAGTTCCCCGGCCGCACCGTGCGTCTATTGATTGATTATTGCGAACTGTCGGCGCGAACTTGTAACTAGATTAATGAAGTTTTTGCCCGGACTGATTCCCACTCCTGACTGCACTTGTCGTCTGTGGCACAATCCCTGTGGCACAGAGCGTGCTTCAGTTGCAGCATATGGCCAGGACTGGCTAAGGATTTGTGCAGTTTGTTAACCCTGCCCTGCCCTCCGCCCTGCCCTCCGCCCTGCCCTCCGCCCTGCCCCTCCGAATTGCAGCTGCTGCTGTTCGTTTCTGGTGCACATTTCCCGTAGTTTCAGTTCCATTTTAAGTACAATTCTTCCTGCCATTTTAGTTGTTTCAGCCAGAGCAATATCCATCCAGTTGGCAGCACTCCCGCTCCGAATGGGTAACCAAATGAAGCTGCTGGCTCGTGCTGTACTTCGATAAACAGAAAGGGACCATGGGGGGGGCACATGGGGGGGCCCTGTGGGGCACTGTGACGTGGCGAAGGTTATGCAATTCCTGGCAAAAAAGGGCGAACAAAAAATCACAGACAAAAATGGAGCGAAATATTTCTGTTTTGGTTTCTCTTCTTCTGTCAAACTTTGAAACCTTTTCGTACACCCAGAGAAAAGGGTGGAAATTGTAACAACAAATCTAAACATAGTCCATATTGGACATAAATATATTTTATATTTAGTTGAAATATTTTTGCATTTATGTAGATTTTTCTTCATTTTCATATCTTAAAAATGCCTGTGTGTTCGCTGTTTCTCTGAGTGTATCTGTGGTGGCATCAAACCGCATTCCAATACGAATGTGTGTGTGTGTGTGTGTGCGTGTGGGTGTGGGTGTATCTGTAAGTGGGAGTCACGTTAGTCGTTTTTTATGAGGTCTCTTGGCGCTTGATTCCGCGGCCCCAAACCGCATTTGAAGTGCTCGCCTCCGCAGCCAAAGGATACGCCAAAATGTGATGTGGGTAGCGGAGCACAGCTACAGATACAGATACATTTTGCATAACTCATATGCGGGCATGTACTACATCTGGTCGCACCATCCATCCTAGTGGCAGTCGTATATGTGCCACGAGGCTGGGGAGATGCTTGGTTCGGATTTTGTAACTTGGTCAATGGGTCGTCGACGTCAACGAAGCTGAATTTTCCCTCTTTTCATAGTATTTACTTTCCCTTTTTCCACCGTTTTTTGCTCTTTTCTCTTTTCTCTTGTCTTTTGTGTTTCAATTTTCGGATGAGACGGGCATACGCTTTGGAAAACTATTCCTTCTCCTTCAATGATTAAGCCGATGATGATCTGGTTTCTTTGAACATGGCCCAGATACATATTGCGACTGTGCCCGATTCGGTCAAAGGGCTTTTTGCCCAACGAAATCTCAAGGGAACCCTTTTGGAGATCGCATTTACTGCCTTTAAAGAGTCGCTTCTAAGGCCTGAGGTGGCCCAAAAGTATCGGGATACCTAATCAACTGCCACTTGTAGATAACCGTACGGTCTAGGCCCATCAGAGCCAACGAAATTAGCCTTTAATTTGCTCGTTAGAGCCACCCACCTTGGAGCCCACAAATCGCATAACAGATCTTGGGTTTCCTTAGCTCAAGACCCTCTCTGGTATTCATACATTAAACTTGAAATCCCTGGGCTTCAATTCAATCGCAGCCTGCAATTAAAATTGGGCTACGGGCAGGGGCAGGGGCAGGGCCAGGGGAAGGGCCAGGGGCAAGAGCAGAGTCCCTCCTGTTGGCCATAATATCCGAATAGCTTTGAGGTCAGCAATAAACAATTTGCGAGCAATTCCACAAAAATATTGTGGTCAAATGTGGGCAAAGTGTGCCACAAGCAAAGGGACCCAAGGACTCGAAGGACACGAAATGAACCACAATTAAAATGGGGAATGTGGAGGGAGATGGGTACGTTTGGGTACGGTTCCTCTGGCCCAGACACAAATAATGAGGCAAACCACAACAATTACAGCAAACAAACAAATCTGAAAAAATAAAAAACCAATTGAGGAAAAGCTGGGAAAATGCTCTGTCTCTCTGTCTCTCTCTCTCTGTGTGTGTGTGTGTGTAAATGTTGTGAAATGTGCCAAAGTGAATAATTTCTTTTTAATTTCCACTTAAGTGACTTTTAAATGTTTCACACAACCAACAACAAAAAAATAAAAATGAAAAATAAAGTCAAAAGAGGGGGACCTCGAAGAGTTGGAGAAATGTAAAGCAAGGAAGTCAAGGTACTTATGGAAATGGGGAAAATGGGCGGGGAAAATGGTTAACAAGGGAACGGGACGGTAAGGGTCGGAACGGAACGGAACGGAACGGACTGTGAATGATGGTAGGTAGACGACACGTCACTTTGACGACCTCTGGTGTTGAAAATTGGCAGCCAAAGGTGGCCAGGGGGTGCACAAAGGGTCAGAGTGGGGCAGGCGGGGCGTGGCATGTGTCGAATGAATCGGTTGATTGAGAGGGAAATGCTCAAAGGCTCAAGCTATTCGTTGGTCTTGCTTTTTTTCTGTTTCTCGTTCCTTACTCGTTGATTACTCGATTCTTACTCGTTCCTTACTCGTTGATTACTCGATTCTTACTCGTTCCTTAATCGTTGATTACTCGATTCTTACTCGTTCCTTACTCGTTGATTACTCGATTCTTACTCGTTCCTTACTCGTTGATTACTCGTTTATTACGCGTTCCTTACTCGTTCCCTACTCCTTCTTTACCCGTTCCTTACTCGTACCTTATTCGTTCCTTACTCGTTCCTAACTCGTTTCTTACTCGTTCCTGACTCGTTCCTAACTCGTTTCTTACTCGTTCCTGACTCGTTCCTAACTCGTTCCGTACTCGTTCTTTACTCGTTCCTAACTCGTTCCTAACTCGTTCCCTACTCCTTCTTTACCCGTTCCTTACTCGTACCTTATTCGTTCCTTACTCATACCTTATTCGTTCCTTACTCGTTCCGTACTCGTTCCTTACTTGTTTCTTATTCGTTCCTTACTCGTTCCTTACCCGTTCCTAACTCGTTCCTTACTCGTTTCTTACTCGTTGATTACTCGTTCCTTACTCGTTCCTTACTTGTTCCTTACTCGTTCCTAACTCGTTCCCTACTCCTTCTTTACCCGTTCCTTACTCGTACCTTATTCGTTCCTTACTCATACCTTATTCGTTCCTTACTCGTTCCTAACTCGTTCCTAACTCGTTCCGTACTCGTTCCTTACTCGTTCCTTACTCGTTCCTTACTCGTTCCTTACTCGTTCCTTACTTGTTCCTTACTCGTTCCTAACTCGTTCCCTACTCCTTCTTTACCCGTTCCTTACTCGTTCCTTACTCCTTGACTACTCGTTCATTATGTCTACTCGCTACTATTTCATTTTTATCTTCCTTTCTCCTATATATTCCGTCTCTTTCGGTATTTCTTCTCCTCTCTCCTCTGCGAGAACATATTTCCATCAACTTCCTTTCATATCTCCCGTGTATCTTTTTGCCACATCTTGCTCCCAATTTTTACGCGTCATTCTTGCACCTTTCTCCCTCTCCTTCAGTTTTTTCTATATCGTTTATGTAATTGACTTCATTGCCAACAATCGATTCGAGTACAAAAGCATTCAGAGCCCACAGAAAGGCAACGGCAGCTCTTTGTACATCCTCCCTCCATTTCCTTATTGCTTTTGCATTTTCTTTTCTCATCTTTTTTTCTTCTTATTTATGGCTCGCATTTTGAAGGCTCTTCAGCAATTTTTGAGCATCGAATTGAATCCCACTTGAGAACGCACAGAGAGCCGAACAAAACAAAGAAAAAAACACACACACACACACAAAAAAGAAGAGATGTGAATGTGATATGCAAATGGGGAAAAAAAGCGGAATAAGGACCACAGTGTGGCAAGAGCATTGACAGCTCTGAGTCAGGTTTCGGGGGAGGTCCTGCGAGTGTCCCGGGCGGCTGAGTCAGCAAAACATTTTAGACCAGCAAATGGAAGCGATGATGGGTGGAAAATGCTGCAAAATGTTACAATGCAAAGTCAATGAAGGGGCCTTAAAGCACCCAAAAGAGTCCCTAGTTTTCCACACATTACAGTGCTCTCTCTCTCCAGCTCTCGATCCTGTAATTATGAGACCTCTAGCCCGGCCTATATACCCGTTAAGCATACGCAACGTATGCCCCCGGAATTCCTCAAAGAAGCAGGCGACCGGAAAGGCTGCGAAGCAAAGAAAGAACAAGAAGGAAAGCCGATAACATAAATCTATAATAATAAAGACAACAATAAAAATTGACTTCTCTCGCATGGGGGCATGCCCCCGCTTTTTTGACCAAAAACACCAGCCACAACACACACAGCCCCCATCTATGAGGTGGTGGTGGTGGTGCCTGCAAGGGGAGGTCATTTTTACGCTGATGATGTCTATGACATTATCAGCAAAATTTATTAAATGACAGACACATAAATATATAATATATTAGGCCATAAATATATGAGGACCCAGGGCGGGGGCAAAGGGGCCAAAACAGGAGTCGACCCAGCAGATATCCTATGGAAGATTCGATACAATTCGGGAAGATATTATATCGGGGGATTTTTGATCCCATCCCATCATAGATCCCCTTAAGCAGAGGAGCTACAGGAGAGCATCGAATACTTTGGTATTTATCCGTCCCAATGATGTGCAATTAAAGGGTATCCTTTAAATCGACCAACACCAGGACACACGCGAAAAAATCACACGCGAAAAGACATAAAAACGAATTACAATATTTTAATTTGATGTCGTTATTATCGCGCACACATGGTGCTCTCTGGTTACAAGTACCCCCCTCAATCGACGGTCCCCCCGGCTCCCAGACTTTCTCTTTTTTTTTGTATATTCTATTTATTTTCTAATGGCTTCTGGGGCCGCAGACTTGGAGCCACATGTGTTTGAGGGGGTGTGCGAAATTATTGACATCCAAATTAGGAATATTGAAACACTCCGTCGCGGCTGTGGACTCTCTTTCATTCCGTTTGAAGTTTGGGTGGTTTTGGCGGGGGCAGAGGACTGAAGGGCAGTGAAGACTCTGAATAATTCGCATCAATTTGCTGCCTTTTCGATCCGTTTCGCGCCCCGCTTCGATGCAGGGTGCTGCAAGAGATGCAACCAAAACTGAAAATCCATGTGCCACGCCTATGTGGCACGGTTATGTCTTTGTTTTTGCCACATGGCCACAATCGGTTACAGTCTCAGCTGTCAATGGAATCTTGACATTTTTTATTTAACACACAGAGCCCCCCCCCCCCCTCCCCCCCCACACACACAGAGGGAGAGAGAGAAAGTGGGAAAAAGAGTGACAGATGGAGGGTGTGGAGGGGTGGTCCTGTGTTGTTTGGGCCCTGTTTTGTTGGCCCTTTCTGTTGTTTACTGCTTAAATTTGCCAATTTACTCGTTTACGTTTAGGCTTTATGCCAAGGCGTCGCCGGGGGCTGCCAGGACGAAGTGGGCGGCCCAGGGAGCGTGCATGTGTGGCCGTATGTGTGTGGAAAATTAATATCTGTGTCATTTTTTGGGTTAATAAGGCTAAATTGCGAGTATATGTGCGAGACACACTTAATTATCATCATATTTATGACCGTCACGGGATCTTCGGGCTCCTCTTTGGGGGCTGCTTCATTTTTTATGCCCGTTTATTGTGATTACTTGTAATTATTTCGAGTATTTCGCATTTCTGAATAGCGCTGCCGAGACTGATATGCGGCTTGGCATTGGGAACTACGAATGGTTTCCCATTGAATATTATCCAAGGCGAATCTTTCCATCCCAGAGGTAGCCCAAGGTTCCCCTGCCCTTAAAAGTAGGCAACGAAATCGCTCACATGCACTCGCTGGAGTTCAGCGTGTGTTCGAGACGAGTTCTCGACGGAAAGTTGTCTTTTTCTCGCTATTATCGATCTGCTTTGATTCAGGAAGCGACGGCAACAGCGACAGAATAGTGGTTCAATATATTGTTTGTATCTGAATGCAGTTTCATGGCTACTACACTGTCTGCTGCGTGGAGAAAAGTACTCCCGAAGAACAGCAGAAAACACCACTCGCCCAAGCAACACGGCGATGACAGATGCCACCGTCTATCCGTCTTGTCGCGTCGATGGAAATGTCTAATCTCCCGGCCGACTGTCTAATCTCATTTGATGATGACTGGTCTTGACTCTTGACTTGACGACTCGCCCCCCCCTACTCGCTTTGTGGCGATTCGATTCGAATCGATGCACAACGAAGGCCCCCCCCACCTCTCTGAGAGAAGGCTTAGTTTAATCAATCATTGGCCTTCTCCCGTGCTGTGTGGCTCTCTGTAGCTACTTCTTCTATTTGATGGCTTCCCAACATGCTTCGGTTTCAATTAATTTCCCAGATTATACCACAAGCCATCTGCAATGGCCACAAAATGGAAAGAAGGTCCTCCCCCCCCCCCCCCCCCCCCCCCCCCCCTCACATCACAGAGCATTTTTGTTTCGCAAAAGTTTTGTTCAATTTGATTTTTGGATCATCAGCTTCTCCCCGCCCGCCATCCCCTTGAACTTTGAGGCTGAAAATTGTTGGTTTGAGCCGGCAATTGAAACTTTTGTGGCCAGCCAAAGATTGTCAAGTGTTTTCGGGCCTGGGAAACTTGAAAAGTGACCTGAAAAGTATGTTTAAAGGAAATTTGATTCGATTAGATGGGGAGGAGGAGGACTCCTGGACTCCTGGACTGCTGGACTCCTCGACTCCTCGACTCCTTCCTGTGTTGTTTGTGGGACATGAAAACGAAATCTTTATGGTTGATAGGCTCTAAGGGGAATAGCAAAGTCCTCGGATGGGACTGGCACACAGGTGCACAAATGGCAAACAGAAACAGTAAAACAACAACAGCCATGGAATTTACATAAAAACCAAAAAAAGGAAAGAAAAGTTTGCCATGCAAAAAGGACTAAAAACAAGGCAGCCTGGGCCCAGCACATGCACATGTTTGTGTATATTAAAAATGAAAATGTTATGAACGCTTAAGCATCCACCAGGAGTGGCCTCCAGGCAGAGGGGCAGGTACCAATATATGCATGATCATGTCTGGATTAGACTAATGAAAGCAAAGAATGCACCAACAATAACAATGGAGGAGCCCCAGCTGCCTCCACGGACAACAGCTGATGGCTGGGGACAGGGACGGAGAGGGAGACGGGGACTGGGGGTGGGACTGGGAGAGCAGGCGCCGGTAAGACGGCCTCTGGATACCCTCAGCCAGGGCTTGGGTGTAGCCCCGAGGGCCCGAGGCCCTTTTCCGAGCAATATAATAAATGTGGAAAAGCAAAAAATAAGTGTAGAAATATGTGAAAATTTTGGAAAATTCTTGAAAGAGCATTCGCCCAGTCGACCAGTCGATAGGTTATTATTTTGACTGGGACACGGGAAACGTGTTGGAGCTTTGACAAGATGACGGCAACAGCGAACGTGTGCAACACGGCAACAACAACAACAACAACAACAACAACAAAAGAGAAATGTTGCCAGCCATGAAAATCCTTCAGAGTCGTACCGGCATATCCGCGTGACGACAGCGTCATCGTCATCGTCCTTGTCTTGCCATTGCCTTTTCTGTGGCACGGTGGCACGGTGGCACGGTGGCACGTTGCACGTTGCCTTTGGCAGACATTGCTGCAAAGATTTACGGAAAGTTTACAGCCTCAGACATTTGTTGTGGCTTTTATAAATTGTCAGTGCGTGGGCCAAGGTGTCTTCACTCCTTCAACCCAGCGATGGGGCTTTGTTGCTGCTGTCGATTGCTGCAGTGTCAGCGCCACACAATGCATGACAACAGCAGCAACACGGAACACGAGACACGAGACACGAAACACGTTAAGCGCATTGCCATTTGTGCCACATCATGGAGAATGCCATGGACCGTGCCTCGAGCAGAACAGAGTGCCAGAGCAGGGGATACGATGGGCCTGGGCTGGTGGTGGTGCTGGGGGTGGGGGGGGTCATGGGAATGCCGAAAGCTGCCAGACAGCTGGAAAAGTTGTTCAATTCGCTAGCAAAACAAAGCAAATCAACAACGGCGGGGCGCCAAGGGAAGGGAATATAAAAGAATCGAATGGCATCGGAAGGAGGCGGATGGCGGATGGCAAAGGACTTAAGAGGGACTTATCGGGCCCGGTGAAAAGGTGAATTCGATTGATTGGTCGATGAAGATGATCGATGATTGAGAAATTGGGGATTGGCCCAGAAACACCGCAAAAGGCCAACGAATATTGAGGCCCGTCATGCCCAAGACATGCAATTTGTTTGCTCGTGTCATGCGCAAGACATGTACTTTGTTTTCACCACTAATCGATTGCCTCTGTGGCACATTTCTGGCCCGTGTGGAAACGGCGATACCTCGTTCAATTCGGTTTTCCATTCGGTAGATCTCAAATGGATTTATTGCCATTATCGATTGCCTGCATCCCCTTTTCAAACGACACTCATCCATCATTTCCTTGCCTGTCGCCAGACTCTTTCGTCGACTCATCGCTGGCTGGAGCAGCTCCTTGAGCTCTTCTTTCAGCTTGTTAAATGCATTTTCGGTTAATTGCATCGCCACAGATGGCCCCCACTCGCGCCGCAATTAACATTAATTTCGTATCAACTTTGGCACACTGCAGCCGCATTGCCTTTTCAATTGTCGTGTCCCAGCCGGGAGTATTCCGTATCACCCATGGAGGGAGGTCCTGTTGTTGCACACAAATTAACTGCGAGGCACAATTGTTTTACACGTCGTTGCTGTTAAGACAGTAGTAGGTAGAGGCACAGGCAGTGGCAGTGGCAGAGACAGAGACAGAGGCACAGGCAGTGGCAGTGGCACAGACAGAGACAGAGGCCCTGGCAGAGCCACCGACAGAAGGCAGATGGAAATTCCAAACGGGTGCAAAGGGATGCAACTGGGTGCCTGGGTGTCGTCCGTCTGTGTATCCCTGTATGTGCCTGTGCGTGGCCGCCATTTTGCAAGTTTATGGACTTTATACTGCAGATGAGAGGGGAGCCTCCTGCCTCCCTCTTGAGCTCAAGTTGACTGAAAATTGCTTCAATTAACCCTTTCGCAATGAGTGTTCAGACAGCTCCGGCCCACACCCGATTTGGGCTTAATTTGTCTTCATATTTGCCCCGAGATCATGGCCATATCTTTTCTCCAACTTATTCGGAACAAGCTCATTCATGATGCCTTCTCTTTTTGCTTTCAGGTAAGAGGCCCAGCCAATATCCGCATAAGGTACGAATTTCTGTGTGGGGGATAACTGTCGGAATGTCACAAATTGTGAGAACTCAATTAAAGTCCTGGCTGCACAGGACTGGGCTTTAAGATGTCAACAAATCTTGGATTGTGAAGAGCTTTATGGCTTTCCTTTGCTTTCCTTTGCTTTCTCTCTCCTTTCTCGTCGACTGACAATTGCAGCTCAAAAGCAACAACAGGGGGGGGGGGGAAAAACTGCAGTAAAACTGCAGGAAAAACAGGAGCAGACGCCAGAGGGGGCAGAGGCAGAGGCAGAGGCAGAGGCTGGTGGAGTAGAGAAAGCCAAACTAATAAGTAAAAGCAAAGTAAAAGCCAGGAGAAAGCCATAAACAAATGGCGCATGCACGTGACTCCAAGCGCAGGGCTACAGTGCGTGTCGAAAGTGTAGTTTGAAAATGATACATACAATTAGGGGCCGTCTGGGCATACAGCTTTGGCTGGCACTGTACCCTGGCACTGGACCGGAGTCGGAGTCGGAGTCGGAGTCGGGGAGTCCTTTTTGCGCGGCGGTGGCGGCGCCTTTGGAGTGAGAGAGAGCTTGAGTTTTGTTTTTATTGTGCTTTGTGCCTTATGGTTGACACATTTTCCTTCTTGTGTGCGTGTGCGTGTGTGTGTGTGTGTGCGATACCGGAAATTGCAAATGCAACAACTGTTTGAGGCATTGTTTCAGAGCAGCGCCAACTTCTCAAGGAATCCCAGCCATCAAAGCAGTCCAAAATTAAACCAATCTCTAGGAGAAAACCCAGAAAGCCCGGGGCACAGAGTAGTAGTCTCTGCCTCTCGTGCCACACACACGCACACAGATGTGTCTTGGATTCCCCATTGGAACGAGATCGCTCATTCATTGTTAAGCAAATTCTATATTCGACAACATCCAAATTGAAAACAAACGAAAATACTCACATAACGATGAACAGAAGCATCACCAAGAGCTCCTCCTCCGACACGGAGACCGCCTCGGGCAGCTACGAGGGCGGTGTCCACCAGTCGGCGGGCCTGGGGTACTCCCATTCGGAGTTCTCGCTGGGGGCGCCCGGCGCCAGGCCGATCATCTCGCAGCAGCGGCTGCCCGGGCCGACGGACGGCGGTGCCTCCGACGAGGATCTGTCCGACGAGGTGGTGGTCTCGCACACGCGGCTCAGCCTCCTGGCGGACCAGGCCAAGCAGGCCAACCAGGCCAGCCAGGTGTTGTGGGCGAAGCAGCGGCGGCTCTACGTGGACCTCGACATGCGCGTCGGCAGCGTGGCCGCGAATGTGGCGCTGCGCGGCGGAGAGGAGGAGGCCACGCGGAAGAGTGTCGAGCGGCTGATGAGCCGCGCCGCCCACCAGGAGCGGGTCGTTCGGCTGCAGAGGACGGCCTTCGGCTGTCCCCTGTCCGTTTGCCAGATGGCCGTGAACGCCACCAATTGCCTGGCCCACTGCCTGGAGCAGCATCCGACGGTGGCCGTGCTGGAGATGCGCCCCAACCTGACCGCCTGCCTGCCGCTGGGCCTGCCCCTGGTGCTGGGCGCCTGCGGCAGCCAGCGGTGCATTGGCATGCTGATCTTCGAGAGCGGCCGTCAGCGCGGCACAAACGTCGACCTGGCAGAACGCAACGAGGGCTGGACCAGCAGCCTGGCCGTGATGGGGCTGCTGTGGAAGACCTCCTGGGATGCCCAGCTCCACGGCCCCATGGTCACCCATCTGTACAACCTGTGGTTCTTCTGCCCACAGGCCCACCCGCCGCTGCAGGTACTGGTCTCCGCCGAGTCGCAGGTCAGGGCCAAGGAGGTCAAGCAGCTCAAGCGGGAGGTGAAGCAGCAGCTGATCCCCACCTCGGCCGATCCCCTGCTGCACGAGCAGCGGGCCATGCAGCGGGAGAACGAGCAATACATGCGCTTCACCCACCGCGAGATGAAGCTCCTGACCAACGATTTCACGACCGACATCGATCTGAAGCTGACGATTCAGGAGGAACAGAAGACGCCGCCAAAGGCCACAGATCTTGAGGAGGGGAATGGTTCTATCAAATCCAAGTATACAGAAGACCCAACTTCAAGCCACAATTTGGCGGTGGCCGTCGACGACCCCCTCCAGGCCCAGTCCCCGTCCAACGCCGATCTGGACGACGAATCAGTTGAAGGCACTCTAAAGATCATCGACTCCATGGCGGACGAGCTGCTGTCTGGCTTCGTGGACTTTGAGAAGTACAATTTGGACAATGATTTCGTAAAGGCCGTCAAGTCGCAGGCACTCATCGAGAAGGTCAAGTCTCGGTCCGTCTCGGCCTCGGTCTCAGAGGCACAGCTGGCTCAGCCCTCGGAGGGGCTGCCGTCTCTGGCAGTCCTCGAGGAGTCGCAGTCAAAGTCATCGGGTAAGACACCGTCACTGGCATCTGTGGTGGTACTGGAGAAGGTACAGCCACCGCTGGTGGACGGACCTCTCAAGCAGCAGCCAGACGGGGCGGGCTTACGGCTCCAAGCCGACCTGCAGCCCCAGCAGGAGGTGACCCCGACACAGAAAGATCTGGAGGAGAACGTCGTGGGGGAATTGCTGGACGAGCTCGTCGAGGAACACGAACTGTCGCTGTAGCACGAGACTGGCAGATTGGATGGTACCCTTGAGGGGGATTCCCAATATTAATTACCAAAATTTGATCGTTTTTTTTTTCCAATAATAATATTTCAAATATCAATGTTCTGCAGGAATCTCACCTCTCCCCGAACCCCACTTCATGGCCAAAACGCATCTTTTATTCTCGTTTGGAGTGGCAATTTTTCGCTTACGTCTGCGGCGTGCGAGTATGCAACACCCCCATCCCCCCCCCTTGACAGGTCGTTGGCAGCCATTAGCACAAATGTCCTGTGTCCAGGGCTCGGGCAGGAGGTGCGCGGGGGGTGGAGGGGTGGGGCGTAACTGCATCAACAACTTTTTAACCAACTTGCCAGCCAGCCAGCCAGCCAGCCAGCCAGCCAGCCAGCCAGCCCCTGGACTAACAAGACCACAGAATTGTCGGATCTCCCGAGTTGCGGGTAGCATGAAGCATGCGGCATGGGGCACGGGGCTTGCTGGCAAACTAACTAACTCGATGCGCTCGCCTGCCACTTGTTATGTGCCGTTATTGTTACAACAACAAGAAGGGAGAGGGGGAGAGGTGGAGAGGGGGAGGGAAGACGACGAGCGACTCTGCTTTGTCCGCGAAATAATTTTTTGTTGGGGCAGAGCGCAAAAAAAAAAAAGGGAGAGAGTTCAACTTCAGCTGCAGAGATTTTTCGGTCAGCGTTAATGCACAAGCTGCCTCAAAAACTTGCCCCCTACCCCCGGCCCCGGCCCCGGCCCCGCCGCATCCGCCTTATCCTTTTCCCCAGTGACTGCTGTTGAACGCTTTATGGCTGCCCCTGCCCCTGCCCCTCTGGCGGTCAGGTCCATTGTGGTCTGCTCATCTGTGTCCCCTGTCCCCTGTCCCTTGTCCCTTGTCCCTTGTCCCGTGTCTGCCAAGTTTTGTAGCCCCTTCCCTCCCCCCCCGCCCCAGAGCTAAATAGTTGCTAACTTTTTTCGTGTATATCGTGAAGTAGTACGATATGTATGTACCGCTTCCCGGCTCTCCCCCTCCCCTCCCCTCCCCACCCCCTTTGGACACTTTAAATTGCACACAAATTGGCAGAATTTTTTTTTTTTTTTTGTGTCCCGAATTCCCCATTTTTGGCCGTTGCCTTTGACAAGTTTTTCTGTATGGCTGGAAAAAATAGTTGTGCTACCCTTCCAGTCCAGTAGACCGCCAGTCGTAAAAATATCTGGATATATTCCACAAATTTTTGCCCACTTATTGGTTGGCGATGTCATGGGATATCCACAAGAAATAAAGAAAAATATGAACATATTTAAATTAAATATATTTCCAATCAATTTTTCCAGAAATATTCCATATATTTTTGGTAGGTTTTTTCCTTAACAAAAAAACAATGTCGGTTTTGTGTGACTTTTCTTGAACTCTTCTTTGTTGGGTTTTCCCAGACTTGTTTCTTGTGATTTTGCTGTTGTTTGAACTGCCAGAGTATTAAGTGCTGGCTGCGGTTGATGTTGTCTACGTTGCAGCCGCAAAATAAATTGCAATTGAATGTTTCATTGAGGCGACAGCTGCGACGACAGCAGCCCCCGAGATTGACATTCAGTCGGAGTCGGAGTCGGAGCCACAAGTTTTACCGAAATCCATACAACTTTGTTGGCAAACTACGATATACAGAGTCGGCTTTAATTGTGATTTCTGCTCAGCACTTGCCCCATACTTTACTGTGGCCTTGCCTCATGAAATTTTAATCAATTTAAATATTTATTTGCCTTTTTTTCATCATTGTTTACTTTCATGCTGGGTGGAAAAGTGAAAACTAAACAGCTACACCCTCTACTGCCAAGCCACACTGGGAGAGAGAGCCCCAATGGACTTTCCATTGCTTTTGCAGATGAAAAGTCCAAGGTTCCCAGCTTATTTCGGTCGGTATCCAGAAAGTGATGAGTGAATATTCTACATTTTGTTGAGGCTTGCACTGTTTCATATACACACACAGGTTTGAACAGTGAGAAAAAGACGAAAAAAGAAAATATTTCTGAGGACTTTCGTCTGCCGCAGCCAGTATTCGAACTCTGGACCTCTCGTCTCGAACACACGCTGAACTTCAGCGAGTGCGGGTGTATTTTGTGCTCCATTTTGCCTACTTGTTGCCTACTTTCAGGGGCAGGGCAACAGGAATTTTGCTGTACACACCATAAACAATGGAAGGCCTTCGCTTTGTGGCTACCTCTGAGATTTAAAGATTCGGTATCGGTGCTCAATCTTCAGTCGAAAGCTGACTTGATTTGATGGCATTAATCATTTTGTATGAAGTATGCCATATAGTGATTTCCAGCAAGCACAAAGTAAGCCACGGTTGCGCAGCTACTCGCTCGCGCAGAAGCTACTCGCTGGAAGGAAGAGCGAGAGGGCTCGCGCAGAAGCTACTCGCTGGAAGGAAGAGCGAGAGGGGTGCACGTGGCTTAAGACAGCGAGAACGCGCTGACGGATAAAACCGTAATAAACTGCTTGAAACCGAAAGGATAAAGCCCACACTTATATCTTTTTCTACGTTGAAACATGGCTCGTAGATATATTTATTTGTCTTTTGTTTTTTGCGTACAAATTGGATCAATTTGTGGGTTATTTGCCGGCTCACGTTTCCCACTTATTCTGCTGACTATTCTGTTCTGTTCTGCCCTGCTCTGCTCGACAATTACCCAGAGCCGAACAAACAATAATGGCAAGCAGTCGACTCGACTCGACTCGACTCGTCTGTGGTTGCATGAATTACGGGGTTAATTAGAAGTTTGACACGAGGCATGAGGCATTTACAATATGCAAAGGGAATAAATGCATATATAGTATGTATTTTCAGCTCCAGGAGCAGCTGTCGTTGCATTTTCATGGCACGTACCAGGCACCGACGGGCCCTGGGATGCCACCACAGCACACGGGGATGTTGCGCTTGAAGGGGGTCTCGGTCGTGGTTGGATCTCCCTCTTCAAAGGAGAGGTACCTATCCCCCGGATCTACCACCGCTCAAGAGCAGAGCCAAAGATCTCAGTTCTCCGCGTAGGGTCTCGCTGTGAAGCCCCGGAGGGGTAGTCCGTTTCGTTGACTGTACCACGCTTTTGGAGATTCTCAGCCATAGAAAATACCCACTCAGATACCCTAGTTCCCTGCATAAATAATGCAAAAGTGTGAAAAGACACACACACACACACACACACACACACACACACACACGGACATGTGCAGCAAAGAGAGGCAACATTTGCTTAGCTTTGCACCAGAAACAGTACCAGAACCAGAACCAGAACCAGGACGAAGGGATTACAGAGGAGTGGAACCATGAGTGGCAGGAGCAGCAGCAGCAGCAGCAGCAGTTTTCAATATCAAAAACCCAGTCGTTGAGGCCCAGAGTCACGCCCGTTTGGCCAGCTTGCACTTGTTTATCATTTATTACTGCAGTCGGAGGGAAAATCTGTTGCCAGCTGCATCTGCATTTCACTCTGTTTGTCGTTTGTTCAACTTCCATTTCCACTTCCACTTCCACTCTGGGCTCCTCTCTTTTATTTTTTATTTTCTTTGAATTTTTGCATATATTTTTGTACCATTTTGGCCGCCTGTACTTCTACTCGTTACTCCCACTCGCTACTCCTACTCGTACTCGCTTGCAGCTGAAATGTCAACTTGAAAATGGAAAAGATATGCATTTAAGGATATGGGTATATGGAACACATAATGGATGTCTCTGGGGTGGAATGGAATGTGCAGATTTCTATATATTTAGGAAGTAGAATTTGTACAAATTTTAGGCAGGGCGGGGCGGGGCAGGGCACTCCTGGAGGAGGGTTTTTGATAGAAACAGCAACAGATTCCAAAAGATTCCACCTAAAGACTGGCCTGTGCTTTTCTTTAAACAATAAAATGAAAAATGCATGCCACATAATGGGGTGCTTGGGGTAGGAGGTAGACTGTTGATTTATTATTTATAAATTGTATAGATATACGCTTTCAACACTCCACAAGTTCCCAAAAGATCTGGAAATACCACACACAGATACACACACTCAGATACAGATGCAGCAATTCAATTTCATAAGCCAAAAACGCAAAAGGATGCCTGCCCGTCCTGCCCCAAAGGGGCACACCTACACGGTGGCGGAGCGGGGGGGCACACAATGAGTTGCAATTGCAGTTATGTATCTGTGTGTATCTGTGTATTTGTGTGTGTGTGTGTGTGTGTGTGTGTGTGTGTGTACACCTCGTTTCTTGCTCGGTTGATAAAGTTCATTTACCTTTTAGCGTTTATCTAAATGCTGTTTCTGCTGCTGCACCCTCGCACGCTCTGCGCCGCAGTGGCAGTGGCAGAAGTGTAATTGTCTATCTTATGCTTTACATTTGCACACACATAGATACACAGATACATGCACACATATGCAAGCGCTAACTTTGTTTGTTTGTTTGCATTTGGCGCTGCTTGAGTTGAGAAATACTCCACGATGTCGTCTGGCAGACTGCCTGAATCCATTTGTATACGTCCCTGTATACATGTGTGTGTGTGTGCGCTTGCACTTGAGTCTCTGTGAGAGTGTGACATTAGTGCAGCGGGTCATGCCATATTCCATGCTCCCCGGCCATTCCCGGCCCATCCCAGCCCATCCCGAACCCAACCATCCCGCCATCCGCCGTCTTCGCGCGTTTTGAACTTGGTTTTATGACCGAAGCCAAAGTCAAAAACAAAATGAAATGCTGGGCAACAAAATTAAGGCAAAAGTCTCTTAAGTTTTGATTGCGAAACATTTGAATCTGAATTTCGAAAGTTTTCGCAAAGATCATTACGGGTTTGTCGCCCCGCAACAAAGGGCGTCCCGCCATTCGCTGAAGTTTGGCGAGAGGAATTCGGAGTGAATGTCCATCCGGTTGGGACGACCAAGGACCAAGGACCAAGGACAGACTATTCGTATTTGCACTCAAAGAAACAGAATACTCGTTTTGAGGCCATGGATGATCGGTAAGCCGACTCCAGAGGTGACCAGCACCTCATCAGCATCGTCCAAGAGAGTCCTTTAAGTCTTAACCTCATGGACATTCCTTCGGAAGGTGGCCAGAACCTTATCAGCATAGTCCACAGTACTCTACTGTCTCCTGTCCTATCCTGTCTAGTAGTCCTCGGCTGGCCCCCCACATTGCCCTTTCAATTCTATTAAACTAAAGCCAACCCTTTTGGGGGCCCATGGAAAACTCTCTCATAAATATCTGATGGATATCTTTTGCAATTAGCTCATTTGGAATTTAATTTCGAGCTTGTTTTCGACTTCAATTCAATTTCCGCTCTTCAATTTGACGCAATTAATAGTTGAAGTTCTCTGCCGAGCAGCCAATAAATTGAATTTAATTTTCCCGCATGCCGTACTCGTTTCCCCTATATTATGCAGGTTCAAAGGTAGATATATTTGTACATAAATATGGGTGTGTATATCGGGCATTGTGCGGTTGTTGCTGTTAACATTTATTGCGATTTTCTTATATGAACTTTTTGCACTGTTAAATGAAATGTTTTATTTCCAATTTCCACCATGGATTGGGTTGCCATGGGGCCGCATGTCCCGCCAGCAACCCTCTTGGCATTCCATTTCAATTTCACTTGAAAATGCACTTCACACAGGCACCGCGCGCTCGTCGCTCGTCGCTCGTCACTCGTCGCTCGTCGATCCGCGAACCACTCGTAGAAATCGGAGAAATCAGAGAGGCGCCCGGCCCAAACGCAATTACACGACTTTCGCGGCGAGGCGGCACGGAGTTCGCGGAGTGCGTTGCCCATGGAGAGGAGACGGCGATGCCGTATAAAGCATTGGGAAAACTTCATTACTAATTCCATTTCCCCACATATGCTACTCCTCCTCGTGTGCTGCTCGCAATTTCTTTTTCAAATTTCATCTTAAAAAATTGCCTGGCAGCCATAGAACTATAATTGAAAAATAATTTGCTCTAAAGTGGCTCTGGAAAAGATCCCAGTTGATGGAACAAGGGGTGTGAAGTCCATAGTCCATAGACCTTTCCGTTTCACGATTTTTAGCCTGGTTTTTCGGGAGATTGAACCATCGGTTCAGAGGAGTGCAAAAGGTGCCTTGAAGTTGGGTTTGAGCGGCTGCAAAAGTCTATGCAGTGCAATCAAATCATTGTCATTGGTCCCAAGCTGCCTCTGAAGGACTCCTAAGAGTCCTCCTATGATGATGGATGATCCTATGATCCTATGGATGATCAATTCTCCTTAGAAACGAGGGCCTTCCTCTGAAGTTTCTCTCCATCCTTGAGACTCGAATGGAAGCCCCATATGATATATGTATCTGTCCATCTTTTGGAATTATATTCCATATAAAGCCCCCCCTTCTTATATCACCTTTTCCCAAACATTCTCATTCGTTTGAGATGATTTTTGGGCGTGGCCTGTCGCTGGTCCGTTTGATTGCTTAAAGACGAAATATCGAAAATGCTGTACGAATTTATTCATCAATTTGTATTCCCATTTGATGGCATTCTCTTTCTCGGCGGACTATCTCTTTTCCACCTTCGTTTTAGGGGTCTGCATGTGTTTCGCTGTCGGTTTTTGCCCACGATTTGGTGCACCCAATCGACCCATAAACCCAGTTATTTACTTAGAAGCGCCTTTTAACTATTTTTTTTTTCTACTTTGTTGCCCCCTGCCCCCCCCTGCCCCACCGCTGGCCGCCACTGGCACACTGCTAGTGCATCGTTTCAGTGCTGCTTCTTCTGCCATTGCAACGTTTCAATGCTTCCTCTGCCAGTGCTGTGGCAATGCCTTCTTATGCCGCTGCTGCCGGTGCTGCCGCTGCTGCTGCTTTAATGGCAAGTCGACGCGGATACGGACGCGGGCTGCGCTGCTTCTGCCGCCGGCTGTCGGCTTTTTGCATTAAATCAACGCCGCCGAAGCCTCCGGAGGAGCCACCGCCACCGCCGCCAACAATAATCAACAGAGAGAGAGAGAGAGAGACAGAGAGAGAGAGAGAAAACTTTGGCCGCAATAAAAGCGAGAATACCCCCGTCGTTTCCGGTTGCACCGCGCCCCTGCCACCTCACTGCAGTGGTGCAACCAATTTCAATTGCAATTCGAACTCCAATACGAGAATTCGTTTCAATTTGTTGGCTGTGCCACCTCCCCCAAGCCTCCACCCTCTTCAACCACAAGGGCGGTGGGGGGTGGGGGCACCATTGGGTTGAGGGGGGGAGGCATAGGTGTGTGTGTGTGTTGCCAAGAATTGATCCGCGCACATGCAAATAAGGTCAACGTGCGCTGGCCGCCGCCGCCGCCAAACGACGTCAGTCAGGAGTGACGGCAGCGGCATGCACCACCCATGCAGCAGCAGCAGCAGCAGCAGCAAGGAGGGTTGGAGGGAGGGAGACTGAGCCAGAGACAGAGAGGCACAGCAGCAGCAATGCCGGAAAGCTTGCAACACTGCGGCAACCGCATGACTGAATGATGGCACAGGTTTGATGGGAGGAACTTGCATGATGGGCATTGGGCATGGGGCATGGGGCATGATGGGCATGATGGGCATGGGGCATGAACGAGGGCGAACGAGTGTCTGTGCCGCTTGTTTGCTGCCACGTTGCCATTTGGCACATTTCGAATGAGCGAGCGAGAGAGAGGGGAAGCCCGAGAGGAGCGAGACGGGGGACACGGATTGATGAAGAAGGAGAGCGGGGGGGGGCAGGGGGGGAGTGTGTGTGAGAAAACTGCAGTTCCTTTTGATTCTTGTTTTGTGCTGTTTTTGCAATTGCAAACGTTTAGCGAAAGGCGACCTAAAACACAGCTGGAGAACACGCAGCACACACATCGATGGAGACAGTGGGACAGGAAGAGAGGGCTACAGAGGGGGAGGGAGAGGAATAGAGAATATCAAAGCTACAGGTACGCCAGAGGATGGGCATAAAGGGGATAAAGGGAAAGGCTACGGTCGAGGTACATCATTGAAATTCAATGAAAATTGGGGACAACTAAGACGCGATAAAAGGGTAAAGAAACGACAAACCAGAGAATAACAGAACGAAATGGGTCAAGTATTGCATCAGCGAAAAAGGGGAATGCCATTCAATACCTTAAAAACGAGCTAACAAAATACTATACATACTCGTATATGCGTCAGAACTAATGAAGATTATACAAAAATTAAATTAAAAATGAAACAAACTTAATTTGCATAACTTAGAAAAAATAAAAACAAAAAAGAAAAAAAGAATATATATAAAATTAATTAATTTCATTAAAAAATAAAAATTAAAAAAGAAACCTTAATGAATAGAATTTAAAAATTAAAAAAAAAAAATTACTTCATATAAAGAAGCCAAAATAACAATTGGGAATACACAAATTAATTAAAAAAAAAAATGCATATCAATAAAAATTAGTAAAAATAAAAAAACTTAGATCAAAAAGAAAAAGTGTATAAAAATCAATATATAAAACAATAAAACACAAATTACAATTAAAAAAATTATTAAAAAAATCTGAATGAAAAGTAATAAAATATATAAAAATGAATCTTTAATTATTAAAGGCCAAAATAACAATTGCATGTACACAAATTAAGTTTTAAAAAAATTCCACCTTTAAAAACTGAGTAAAAACAACAGAAAAAACTTAAATAAAAAAGATAAAAATATATAAAAATTAATAAATAATACAAGGAAGCTAAAGCAACAATTGCAAATACATTAACTAATTTTATTTAAAAAAAATTAATTAAAAATACAAAAAAAAAACTTAAATGAAAAGGAATAAAATATATAAAAATTAATATTTAATATATAGAAGACAAAATAACAATTACGAATACACAATTAAATTTAAAAAATTAATACATAGCAATAAAAATGAGTAAAAAAAAAAACTTAAATGAAAAAGAAACAAATATATAGCAACTAATATATATTAAAAATTTGTAAAAAAAAGAATTAAAAACAAATAAGAAAAATAAAAAAATATATAAAACAAAGAATCTAAAATAAAACTGCGAATACATAAATTAATAAAAAATAAAAATAAAAGACAAAGACAAAGAAATAAAATTAAAAAGAAAACTAAAAAAATGTATGTACATAAAAGCTAAAAAAAATAATATATTGCTACTTTTCAGTGACTAAGTGCGTAAAAAATTAAATAAAATTAATTGGGAATAAAGAAAAATATAAGTAGTTTCCATCGGTCATTGCGCTGGCCAAAGAAGAGCTTCGCCTCTCAATCGTTTCCTCCCAAGAACCACTATCATTTTCTGCCGCAAAATGTACGACAAATGTGCACAATATTTGCTTAAATAATTGCACAAACAGCAATGTTGTTGGATCCTTTGAGCAAACGTTTCGAGACCCAAGCAACTCCTTTGGTAAATCAGAGAAATCGGTGTGAACTGAATGGGATAAATGAATTAGGGGGGGAGGCACTTTCCACTTTCCACTTTCCATTTTCCACTATCATCTTCCTCTAGTGCTTTTCAGTTTATTTGGGCTCTCCTCCTGCCCCCGCCACCCACATTCTCCCCTACGAAATGGACCCCACAATTCAACTAATTTCAGATTTAAATTCAGTTGATCCCACCCCGTGATGGGTGGAATATTCATGCACACAAATCGCATAATGGAATGAGGGAGAGAGATGCCAGACAAAATTGCATTCAAATGAAGAACGTTTAAGAGAAAATCAACAACAGAATTGCCCAAAAAATGCCAACAAGGAGTGAAGGGGGAACGAGTTTTTGGGACAGGTTTTAGGTCGAATTTCAGTGGCTCTTCCTCCTGCCACTAAAGGGTAACGTAGAGTCGAGAGCATTGCCTGGCTTTTGGCTAAAATACGCTCTATTTGGCAACAACACTGCAGGGGGGGGAAATTGGGGCTAGGTGGCTGAGGGGCTGAGGGGCTGAGTGGCTGAGTGGCTGAGTGGCTGGGGGGTGGGCCGTAAGTGGAGCACAGGGCACAGAGAAAAATAGAGAACTCTCGCTTCGTTTCAATCAATTAAGCGCCAATAATTAATTCAATTGATTTCGTTTCATTCTCACACCCAGCCCCCCTCCCCCTCCCCCCCACGACCCACCCACCCATCGGCCATTGAGCGCCACAATGTCGCGGCTGCGGCTGGGGGTTTTGGGCTGTATGTCTAAGGCCATTTGGATCCCGAATCTGCCATTAATTCATTTTAAAATTTATGGCCTACAAACCAAGCCGAAGACGATGGCGGGGGCCCTGGACCTTTTAATCGAGACAAGCGCCTGCAAAGGATGCCCCGCAGGATACACACACACACACACACACACACATTCGAGTAGATGTGTATAATTTATATAAATTATTGCAGATTTATTTTTGAGGGTCTTTGATGGGCAATTTAATGGCTTCGACAGCTGCTGCGTATGGCAGGGATTTGGATGGATCCATGTCCTTCCGCATAATCCCCCCCCGAATTATTGTGGACAAATGTGCAAATTTCCAGCCATCTTCTCGGTATCTGTATCTGGCTCAACATTCTGCATGCTGGCCAGCATTTAATATGAAATCTTTTTTTTTTTTTTGCCTTGGGGTGCTTGGGTTTTCCTTTTTGCACACACTTATCCAAGAACTTCATAAATTCTCTTCCTTTTGCAGGTAAGTCCCCTCCACTTCACTCCACTCGAGACTTTTGTTGAATGTAAGCCAAAAATCCATTTACATAATAAGATACGAGAGTTTCGAGGCAAAACAATCCGACTACAAAGTCCCTCCCCCCCCACCCCCCAACCCTTGGACACTGGAACTTTTGTTCGACTAAATGCCACATACACATGTGACTCATACACTCTCCCTCGCTCTCTGCCCCACCAGGCATGCCGCCCCGGAGTGGAGTTTGGCAAGAAAATTAACAAAACATAAATCGTGCCAGGGCACTTTTGCATGATAGAGAACCCCAAACAGGCTCTGGCCTGGACACATTGTCCTTGGCCATTTGAGCTTGATCCAAGCCGTAAATACCAGAGAATTGTGAGTTCCCAAAGTCGAGAAAGTCGGCCCGGCCCCCCTGCCATACTCGATATCCCACATGGCAGAAGAGTCTTTGTCGTTTGAGATCTTCATTGCATTCCCTCTCCCTCTCTCTCTCTCTCTCGGGCTCTACACACCTACGAGTGTATCCAAAACTCCACTCGCGCCACATAATCCATTCTCGAATGTTCTGTTCGGGCTGAAAAGGAAACTTCGACATTCAGACCGGGGGCCATTACTCTTTCTGTACCCCCCCCCACACACGCTTCCCCGTTGCCCTCCCCATCCCCCCTTTGGGCTGTTTGTACACTTGAGTCGAACGCCGCCAGGGGGCGCCCACTTTGCCTTTTAAAAGGCAAAAACGAAGAAAAACCAGAAAGAATTCACACTATAAAATCATAAATTACGCCATTTAAGTGGGTCAAATGGAGGCATTTGTGCGGAAGACACCCCGCTAAGGGGTTCGCCAGAGAAGTGGGTGGTGGGCGGTGGGCGGTAGCTAAGAGGATACATGGCTTGGGCCTACGACTGCGGTGCTTTTCCATGTTACTGGGTCACTGCAGGCACACACAAATTGCTGGCCCAGGGCCTGGCGGTTGGGTCTCCTCCTCAATATAAATGAGCAATGTTCGGGGCCACCCCACCCCTGGCTGTTGAGCAAAAGAAGCCGCAATAAAACAAACGAAAAATGGTAAACCGAACGACGACGACGTCATCGTCAATTGTTTGCTGCTGCTGTTGTTGTCGCAGTGGCAATTATTGCAAAACAAGAAGGTTGCCCCCAGCCCCACTACAACCCCCCCCCCCCCCAACCCGTCCGGCTCCTGCGGCACCGACCTTGTCAGCAGCATTTTCGTCTTGTGCTGCAGACACGTTGACAATTTTTCCAATTGCCACTCCGTCTCCCTGCGCTCCCTCAGCAATAATCAGTTAACTGAAGAGGGTCATGAGGGTGGAGAGAGGGGCTATGCTGCCCCTAATCAATACCTCGTATTGCTGCTTGCTGGTTGAGTTCTTGTTGCACGTCTCGCTGCCGCATTAGCGAGTAAAGACCAGCGAGAGGGCCAGAACTAGAGCAGGGGACTGGAGACCGAGGCAGGAGATACGGGTGCTTGTTCAGATCTGCTTGAAAACATGAGGACCATAGCCTCGTGTAGACTGTGGCCATTGCTGATCCGGAAGGGTATTCGGAACAAAGTCAAATTGTAGCTTCGCTTGATTCGCTTTCATGTTCTTTCCACCAACCCCTCCCCAACTCCAACCCCAACCCCTCCCGGCCCCTATCAGCACTGTCCCATGTCATGTCAGGGCTGAAAAGAATGGCCTAGGCTGGGGGGGGGGGGGTCGCTTGGTTGACGCTACCTTTTAATTTTTTTGCAGTCTCGCCCTTGACCCCAATCGATGGTAACGGTAATTTCAGGGCATTTTTTGCTTGTTTTTGAGGAGACACACACACACACATACACACACACGCGCAAGGCTCCCGGGCCCGGGCCCATAAAAGTAGGCAACGAATAATGCACTTGCACTCGCTGGAGAACGAGCGAAGAGGTCAAGAGTTCAACTACTGTAAAGTGCACCAAGTTCCTATTTGAATGATGGACTCGCTCATGCCGATAGTTTGGTTTCCCTATCGGCACTATCGGCATAAAAGCCATCACTTCGCTGGTTTTCGGGTCTTCGGGTCTCAATTCCCTTTTGCCAAACGGGGCTAATGGATGGATCAGGAAGGGGAAGAGGGTTAAGCACATTTTTGTGTCACTTTTGTGTGCCATGCACTTGTCCTCCACCCTCCTCCTGCCACACCCCCTAATTGCCATTGTCATTCACATTTTCAGTGATGTTTTTCTCAGTTTTTTTTTTGTGGAATGTGCATTTCATTTCGAGTGTAATTTTTTGAAATATTCCCAGAGCCGGAGAGAGCGAGAGAGGAGGTCCCTGAATCCTTGTTCCCTTTTAGCCATTCCTCTCTCTCCCTCCGTCTCCCTTTGGCATTCACTTTTAGCATTGTTATTATTATCCATCCGCCATCCTTGTTGTTCTGTGGGGGGTTTTGGCTGGGATCTAGGTCGCTTTTTGAATATATTGTTTGTATCTAAGATTAGTGATCCAGATATCACACACACACACACACACAGGCACACACACAGGCACAGGCACAGGCACAGAATGGCATATCATTTGCATAGTTAGACAGCGATGGCCACAAGTCGATACAGAATTTAAGCCACATTTAAACGCGGCCAACAACAACAACAAAACCCAAACGAAAGCAAACTTGTAAGCAGAAAAAAAACCGCAGAGTATTTGAAATATTTAATATTTAGAGGAAGAATTTTCAAAGGAATTCCTAGAGGTCCCCCGTGAAAGCCACCTCCCCGCCCTTGGGAGATCTATCCACAGTTCATCGTAGCCCCCCTCTTTATGGCCTATGAATGTTATGCCATTCCGAGAACCGCCAAAGGCACAGGACTCTGAGTCGAAGAGTCGAAGAGTCGAAGGGGGACTATTAAATTAATTTAAGTGGCTTACTCGCTCTCGTTCCAAGCAATTGTCAGTGCATTAATGTCAAGTACACGAGGGGTTCGAGCAGGCAACGGGCAAAGATGTGGCTCTGGCTCTACCGCTGGCGACAATGGCTGACAGGATACGGAAACGGATACGGAAACGAGCAGCAGAGTCTAAAAATCCATTTCCATGTGTTCTTTGCTTGGTCGCTGGGGTTATTTTGATTTGGAATTGCCCCCGAATTGCGGGTCCATAAAGATTTTTGCTTGGGGAGTGGAAAACAGAAGCATAAAATCAAATTACAAACTAATATTACTCACAGTGCGTTTACTTTTCCGTATCGTTAGTTTTCACTGTCAAACGAGGGTGGCCAAGGGGGCCACAAGGGGGTGGAAAATGCAGCAGAAGCGGAAACAAACAAAGACAAAGGGCAGCCCCATAAAAGGGTGGGGGGGGGGGGGGGGGGAAGGCAAACAAAATACACACAAAAGGAAAACCAACAGAACAGCAAACATGAAACAGCAAGAAAGCCAGTTATCCATGTGTGTGTGTGTGTGTGTGTGTGTGAGGCCATCAAACAATGCCAGAAATAATATAAGGAATTTTGTGTCGACGTCATCGATACGCAAAAATGACGCGGTGCCCCGGGAATGGGCCCGAAACTCCACAGAAAACTGTACAGAAATAGAGGGTATTCACACACAGCAAGGCGGGCATATATTTTGGCATAATGGTTTCAATAAAATCGTACCCTTAATCACTTACTCTGTGCCATCCGAATCAATCAATCAATCAATCAATCCTGTTGCAATCGCCGAGTAAAGTTCCTTGGCATCTCGTAAAGGGTATTCATTTACGATACAACGCTCGGCCGCGGCTCGATTGCATGTTCGTTTGTTGTTATATAATGTATGGAATTTGGGGCCAGAAGGCATCAAAAAATCACGTATACGTCAGCGGCGGCCGGTGGCCGGTGGCCGGTGGCCGGTGGCGTCGTTGAGGCTTATCTGCTTTTGCCCCGCTCCTTCGGTCCTTCGCTCCTTCGTGCTCCTTCGTGCTCCTTTTGCCTTTTGCTTTTGCTTCTGTTTTCCCATAATCGCAAGCGCCATAAAAAACGCATTGTTTATGCGACGTAATTGGACACCATCGCTGCCCCAGCCACAGTCCCTGTGCCACCCCGCCCCCCCTTCCCCTTCCCCAAAAAGGCTGGGCTTTTGGTCATCATCGGATCTTGCTCGACCATTTTCAATGCCATTAAAAGCGTCCATTGAGCGTGTCCATACAAAAGGGAGCTACCCCCCGGAGACCGGAGACCGACCACGTACCCCTCCTCCTGCACCTCCTCCTCCCGGAGCTTTGCACGCTTGTTGTCCGCTAATCCTTCGCGCATTTTATGCTCTTCACTGGGCCAATGTCCCACACCACGCTGAAAAACACCACATGAAAAAATGAAACATCCCCGACAGGCCCTCCACCGCCCCAACAATTCCTAGACCTGTCGAGGCTTATGCCCCCAAAAGGGGGCAAACGAAAAACAAAAGAAAACCAAAGGAAAATTCCTATCTTTCGAGGCCCAAACCGTGAGTTTGCTAGTGAAAATTTCAGGGATTCCCTTGGCTTTAGGCATCCACGATATATACTCTCATTAGTGCGATCTGGGAAGGAAGAGTAGGAGCCTGGACAGGGCCTGTGAAGGCCAAATAGCAGCTCTATAGATGGCAGAGGGACACCCTGGATGGGGCACGTCCCTGGTGGAGGGCCCAGCTATCGATCCACTGGCTGTTGCTGTCCGATCCGATGGCCGAGAAGGTCAACGACGAGTGGAACGTGCTGCTGGACTAGTTGGAGGACCAGAAGGATCTGAAGGACCCGAACATCCAGCGTAAGGAGGCCCTCAAGACCCTGTTCCTCTTAAGCACATTCAATAATCGAATCAGTGAACAAATTTCTTCATTTATGCATTTGTGGCGTCCATCCGGGGAGACCCTGGAAGCACTGCGGCTGGCAATCCATCTTCAATTTTGGGGCTCATGTAAATCGGGGGAGAGGGGGGGGGGGGGGCAAACAAGTTTTGAAGCGATTTCCGCTTTAGTTTATGTTGGAACATAATTTCTTCTTTTTTATTTTCTTTTTTTTTTCTTTTTTTTTTTTTTTTTTTTCTTTTTTTTTCTTTTTTTTTTCTTTTCTTTTTTTTTGGCAGCCCAAAACTTTTTGGGCCACACACGAACACACACACACACGCATAAAGCTCGTCGAAAATTTCAAATTAAAATTCTGCAAAGTTTGCCTTGTTCCTCGTTCTATCTCTCTCTCTCTCTCTCTCTGGTGTGTGTGTGTGTGTGTGTGTTTGGGCAAACACTGCGCATAATTTTGCTCAAATCTTTGACAAATATTTTCACATGCTAATTTCACGTGAGAGGCGGCCCAAATACCAAAAAGGCAAAACGAAACTTTGTTTGCCTTGAAAACCCCACCATCCGCCCTCCAGCCGCCCACCAGCCGCCCACCAGCCGCCCACCAGCCGCCCACCAGCCGCCCAGCCAGCCACCCTCCCCCGCCCGCCCTCTGTCCCAGCGAAAAGCTAAGCCCTGTTAGCCCTAGACCCGGCCCACTCCTGGCAAATGGACCAAAGGATTTATTGTGGCATAATCAAATTCCTTGGGATAAAACAAGCCAAGAAAATTGTCAGCGTTCCTCAACTTTTCAACGACGCAGAGAGGGCAGAAACCCAACTATTCCGTAACTTCAGAGGGGTGGGGGAGATACTTTCTCAAGAAAGGCAAGGACAAAAACAACAAACAAAAAAAACACACACACACACACACACACAAAGTAATTTGCTGCCTGTCTGCGAAAAATGACGACAGAAATTGAAAATTTTCCCAGAGAGGGGGGAAAAGGGACGCCCTGGGAGTCCCCTCTAGTTTCGGCAGTGAATCTGTGGTCCTGCCTCCCCTCTGATCTATTTCGAACAAGTGGGGGGCAACCAAATTCTCATTTGCCGCCGCGCCGTTGGCTATAATTAAAGCACACGCACACGCACACCTCTTTGCCGCAGGACCGCAGGACCGCAGGAGGTGTCCGGGGAGTGTCTTTATTTCCAACCTGCTTCGACTGGCATTAAAACTGGGCCAAAAGCATTCCTTAAGCTTGCCACCAAATTACACGCAACCCTGCTATCCCCCCTGCCACCCCCCTGCCCCTTCGGCACGCCCTTGGGCCGCACGTAGTTAAAAAACTTTTCGTTTGCAATTTTTCTTGAGCTGGCAGCGCCATTATTTGCGCCATTTGGCCATACCCAAGCCGCATGCCACATGCCCCCCAGATCCAGATCCATGCTACGTGCAGCTCTCTCGCCTGCCACAGCTCCTTGGGTACTTCTTTGGCCCAAACACCTCGTGGAGTCCTCGTGCCATTGGACTTTTCCTGTGGCAAGCATCAACACTCACTCTCTCTCTCTCTCTCTGTGGCGTAGCTCCATCTGGCTGCCTCCTCTCTGGTGGCCACACATCTGTCAGGGTTAAGGGATATCGCCCGGGACTTCGGGGTGCTTGGAGTACAGACTGACCCCTTGGCCCACCGCTTTTGCCTACTAATTAGCCAGCCAGATAGGATTTCCCCTGGCTGGGCCGAAAAAGAGCCAAATCATTTCGATTTCAGGGCAATTCTATTACCAATAATTGAAACTTAAGCCTGCCCTTAGCTACCAGGACACACGAGAGAGAGAGCATCAGTCAGGGCAGGCCCACAGGCCACCCCCCGCCCCCGAGAAGACAGCCCAGGAGGTTCCTCTGGAGAGGTCGGTGAACCCCTCGCCAGGGCAGGGTATGGAGAGCCACTGCAGTTTCGTCGGGGGGAGAGGGGCAAGTCCTGGAGTCCCCAAGGAAGCGGTGGAGTGGAGTCCCCCCTCCCCCCCCATGTGACGTAATAGATTTTACGCGCCCATAAACGTTCATAAAACATTCTTGAACGTAACTCACATAATCTTGTAATCTTGTTGCATGTCCTGCCATCCCCTTCCTCCCTCCCTCGCTCCCTCCTGCTTGTGTTTCATTAAATAATTCATTTAATTTGATTTGTCCCTCCAGCCCCCACTCCAAGCTTCGCCTTTTATACGCGCTGGCAAATCGATTTGGAATTCAGATACAGATACAGCTACAGAATATATATACATACATCAGTGGTGGAATGGCATCAATGGCTTTTATCCTCTGCCACTCTGCCAGAGCTCCCCCTCTATCGTAATTTATTTGCAAGCGCATTCCCCCCACCACCCACCGCCCACCGCCCACCCCCTCTATATTTGTGTGTGTCTCTAAATGGCTATTTTGGTGCTGGCTTCTCTTTGTTTTTGTGTTGCTTTTGTTGCGTGGAATAACTTAAAACTGATTTAGTTGTTTTGGGATTTACAATATTTTTATGGACTTTTCTGCACGATTTGGCATTCCCAAAAGGGGTCGGGGGGGGGGGCTTACCTTTCTGTGGCAAGCACTTTCTGTCAAGCCGCCAATTGGCATTGAATTGATTAAGCCATAACGCTGCACTTGGCCCCCTTTGGAGGACCTCCTAAGCCCAGCCAGTCGATTGTCTCTGAAGGAGCAGCGCTCCTCAATCCTCCAACCGAAGGTCGTCTATACGTTTTGATTTTAATTAGAAAGAAAAAAAAGGCTGTGCTGATGGGTGGCTAGGGTTGTGCTTTCACACATTTTCGTTGCAGTCAGCAGTTCTGCAGCTCTGCCGCTTGGCAGTTCTGCTTGAGGTGAGTGCCACAGACGAGAACATCAATCAAGGCGACAGGCGGTGGGCGGTGGGCGGCAGGCGGTGGGCGGCAGGCGGAGGCGGTGGGCGGCAGGCGGCAGGCGGAGGCGGCAGGCGGCAGGCGGAGGGCGAAGCTACTTGTCTCAAGGTAGAGGTTTCCCCCGTCCCACACAAAAATGGGGGCAGGGCTGCTGTCCAGTCAGCAGAAAATTCCTTTTGATGTCGCTGCAGAAAATCTGCAGATGAAGGAAAGGACGAAGCCGATGCCGATGCCGCGCGTGTTTATCTATTCGCAGGCCCCTTCTAATCAGCTGATGATGGGGTTGGGGATGGGGATGGGGATGCGGATGGGGCTGATATGATGATGGCGACAATGCCAATGATGAGCGATGGCTCGGTCGTTCGAATGTTGATTTAACCCTTGGGTCCTGCCCGCCTCGTCCTTGTGCGGGGGGGGGGGGGGGGGGGGGCACTTGGACTAATTAGTGCGGCAGCTGAAAATGATCAATGTGGCCGCTGGACATGGGCTTTGGGCCCTAAACAAACGCCTGAGAAAAGGGACCCCTGCCCCCCCCCCTGCCACCGAGGGATTTTTCTGCTAACCCAAACAAATCTCCGGGAGGTCTCTTGTTTCCTTTGGGGGGCTGGAGCGGGAGGGTCAGGTGCGGTCTGCATTTGAAGAAATTGAATTTTCAATTTATGGTTTCACTATCTTCCCACCCCTCCCCCCACCACTCTCTCTCACCCCCCCTGTGGCCATTGTGTAAGCCAAAAATTGTATCACTTGACAAAAACATAAATTTCTCGTTACCCCTTTGGGGGGTGGGGGGTGGGCAGGGGACAACATATGGCCGAGGGCATGCGCTGAGTTTTATGACAGGGCCAGGGGGCAGGGGGCAGGGCCAGGGGGCAGGGTACTACTTCATATTCAAGTCCCGAAAGGCTAATAAAGCATAATTTAATGAAGCATATATGGCAGGCAGTCAGTCGCTGGGCAAGGACTTCCGCTTTGTGTAAACAATAGTTTATAATTCGCACACACACACGCGCACACACACACACAGGCCGAGGCAATAAAAGAAGGCTGGCAAAAAGGGTTCAAACACGACTCGGGTCCGAAATGAGCAGAGGCCGGCACAGTGGCTCGAAATATGACATCATGTGGCCAAGAAGGCGAAGAAACTCCGCCACGAAAGGATATCCCCCGGCATCAGTGTACGGCCATAAGGGTGCAAATGGGAAAGGAAAGCAATGGCGGGTCTGCACTTGGACCTGGATCTGGTTAAAGGCTTAAAGTGTCCTGTGTGTGTGTGTGTGCGAGCCTTGAGCACACGCCTACGTGCCTGAATCATGGCAGAAAGGTCGTGATAAGGCCAGGCCAGGCCAGGGCAGGGCAGGGTAGGGCAGGGCAGGCCAGAGGCAGGTGAGGGCCGAGGCCCCAAGACGAGTGCCGCAATTGAAAACGCCCCAAACAGAGATGCAGGAGGGCACCAGAGCCGTGGTCGGTCCAGAAAGAAGGAACGGACTGGCAGTGGGAACGACCACTGACCAATTTGCATTAAGTATGATTGCACTCGGTCGAGATCTGGCAATTATAGATATGGAATGCGAAAGCCAGGCCCGGCCCGGCTGCTAATGATGATTATGAGGATTCGCGGCTAAAAGAGCAGAGCCTCGGAGTGGGAGAACTCCTGGAAAAAGGACTAAACTCCACCAGGAGATGTTCCCTACGCTGAAAAATGCATCTTCTAGAGCTACCCCGATATCCACAATATAGCATTCCCGAAGCTTGCCCGAGGGTTTCTGCCGAAAGGGTTTCCCACAGCAGAGACGGGAATGCCCTTGATGCACAGAGCCTCTTTGATCAGGCGTGTTCTTCGGGATCTGGACAGATCCCTTTCGGATGGAAAACCCCGGCTTTCCTCGCCACAAGCTGACGTCATGACGCTGTCGGCCACCTCAAAAGCTGCCAACGAATCACGCCAGGGCCTGGCTCTGTGCAGAGACTGATCGACGCTCAGACGGGGGGGCCGGGGTTCGAGTCCCGCCCGGCCCTGAATGACCCCGAATTTGTTTTTTTCCAAGATTCACTCTTCTACCGAGACAATCGGGCTCAATCGGGCTCAATCGGGCTTTTAGTTTAGTTCGGGCTTCGGGGGTACGAGCTCGGACCCCCTCCCTAGCAGCTTACGTAGCGCTTTTGCCGCCCTCATTTCGCCGCCGGGTGTGGCAGGTCGGTCTGAGCTGCCTGCCACACAAGTATGTCCGGTCCCGGGTTCGATTCCCGGTGGAGGCTGCGTAGTTCAAGTAGAAAGTGATAGGGGCAACTAAATACAACATTCGGAAATATAATATAATAACAACAAAACTAGTCAGGAAAATCATTGCAGGGGAAAATATAGGAATGCAACACGAGCTTTAAAATACGATAGGAACCAGAAAGACGACTGTGGAAAAATACAAAAAAATAGAAAAATTGTAACCAGCAAAATAAATCCAAAAAAAAATAGTAAAATAAAAAAAAAAAAAAAAAAAATTTTTGTTTTTTTTTTAAGGTAAATTTTTGCCAATAATTTAAGGGCTGAAAAAGGTATTCCAAAGTGTGACTGAAATTTGTAGAAAATGTAGCGCCATTTCAAGGACTTAAATCTAGAAAATATGAAAGTATGAGATTTTGTGAGGAGAGTGCCTCCAAGCTCTTTGAAATGTTGGATGAAAGGCCCTGAGAGAGAACTCAAAAGACAGCGCTCTCCCGTTCTTAGGCTTAATGGGTTTGGAAAGCGATTCCTTGAGGAGATTCCTGTAGTCCCTGACTTTAAAAACCTTTCCTCGTGCTGCCTTTAAGCGGGCCAGCAAACCAGTTGAAATTCGAAATTTCCCTATTCATTTCTCTGTCATCATGATCTCTCAACTCTGGAGCACACACACACACGCACACCTGATGGACCCAAGCCGCTAACCCAATCTGTCCAATGTCACTCGCCTCACCTGTCCCGGTGACCTCGGTGACAAAAAAAAAAAAAAAAAAGGTACCCTCGGTCTCGAAATCGTTTTTTCTTGCGGCATTTAATTTGGCCGCCCACACACACGGTGGGGGTGGGGGTGTGTGGGGGGGGGGGGGGTCCGTCCGATCAAAGTTGGTCATAAAAAGCAGAAGCGGAAAAAGGGGAAAACCCCAAAAAAAAAAAAAAAAAAAAAAAAGGGAACACACACAGAAACCAGCCGCAAAACGAGCAGCGACACAATATGCTAAAGCCGACGCCCCAGTCCCCGCCCCCCCCCCCCCCCCCACACACCGCACACACCACACACCGCTGGGCACCGCTGGGCCTCCTTCTGACCGGTCTGCCCTTTACATTTTAAATTTTATTATTTTTTATCGCCATGGACATTTTTTTTGTTTTGTTTTTATTTAATACCCAGTAATCGGACGGCCGCAGGGTGTGCTGTTTCGGTGGAAATGGATGTTCATAAATGGAGTTTCGGTGTAGACCGCTTAGAGTAGTGGGTATCGCATGGTGGGAGTTCTGGGTGGGATTTTTGCCTCGCTTCATGCACGCCTAACCCTTTCGCCTGGCTGGCTCGCTGACTGACTGGGCCCGGACCGGCTGAGAACAGCAAAATATGCTTTTTCCAGCAACACCTTGCGGAACAGAGCGCCCCGGCCCCACCCCGCCGACCACCCTTGAAGCCGGTTTATTGCCGCCTTTTGTCTTTGGTTATGTCCTTTTCTTTTCTGTTCCTTTCCTTTCTTATTTTTCGGACACCTTTTCGACTTACTGGCCACATTGTGTGTGTGTGTGTGTGTCTGTGCGGGAAAGATGGAGAGGGTTGGTTGGTTTTCCTTTAACTTCCGCTTCTCTCTTTGTCTTTCCTTGAGTCGAGCAGCCCGCCGCGTTGACAGGTAACTCAGATTACCTGAAAAAGTTAAACAACTCGAATAAATTCATGCATGAGTGTGCCCAGGAAAAGGAGTGCGGGAGTGCGGGAGTGCGGCAGGTGTAATATTTACTTAATTACCACGAAGAGATAAGAACAACATTGATGAATTGGCTCTATCCATGAGGGGGTCTGTCATGTGTATTTCTGCCATCAAAAAGGATTACTTAAAGCCTTTAAAGTTGGAGAGCCTAAGCCCTTGGCTTCTCATATTTCAACAGATATTTGTTGTTATTTATTGGCTTGTGATGCTGGAAATATTAAGTATACGACATAGATGATTTCTAATTGGTTTATAATTATTTTTATTGGATGAAAAAGATACTCGTTTTGGCATTAAAAATTAAGCGACGAATAATTCAAGGTAAAAATTGTGTTTTTTTATATTTATTTATTATTTGAAGGTTTTAAAAGTTTCAAAATTCAAAACCCGATCTCTGAAGCCAAGCCACATTTGTATAGAGGTACTATATACGATTTGTGGTGAAAATGGATGTGTGTAGCGGCCAGAAGGAAGCGTTTCCGACCCCATAAAGTATATACATATATTCTTGATCAGCTTCAATAGCCGACTCGATTGAGCCATGTCCGTCCCCATGAGCGCCTAGTGCTCAGAGACTATAAGAGCCAGAGCAATATCCTGACTTCTGTGATATGTCTCAGCCCCACCCCCTTCCGAACAACCCCTTTTGAAGATACAGAAAAAAGAAAAACCCACAATCATAGAGAGTGACCATATCTACCAGATAGCCGAATCTGGTTCAGATCGGATCATTTTTATAGCCAAAAGGAACAAATTAATTCTCGGTCGCCACGCAGCGCCCGAAGACACGCTCAGACGCGTTTTCTGTCTCTATCGCACGCAATCTTTTTCGTGTCGCTCTTTGTAAGCGTCGTCTGCGAAGCGTCACACGATGGGTAACCAGAGACTTCGGCTCTGGCGTCGGTCTCTGACGCGTCATCACGAGCCAAACGCAGTGGGAACATCTGTGCATGTGTTAGTGCACACGCAAAGTGCTTCGACAGAAATGTGTGGTTTGCTTGATTTTCTTCGTTTTTCGTTCTTCGTTTTCAGAGATCTGATGAATTCAATTTCTGTTTTCTGTTGTGCCGCCAGCATGCTTGAGTGTATGGGTACACACGCATTCTCACGTTTTTGCGTGTGTTGAGTGTTTCGTATTGCTGGCCGCTAGAACTCAAATTTGTGTTTACCGCCGCAAAATAAATGAGGAACGGGCTAGGGGGCGGGGGCATGGTGGGATATCAAATAAAAGCTGTTATTTGTTTGATTTTACAATAATATAATTACACATTTATTTCCTTATTTTAAACAGATTGATTATAAATTATAAAAATTATGTAAACGCCGTCGGCTCTCGACTTTTTTGTTTATTTTTGCAAAAAGAAATCAAAGAAAATGTATATGTATATACAGTATATATGTACATATATGTATGTGTATTCAACAAAACGAGAGAAAAGCCAATTTCTGAGCTCATTTCCCTTTGGGAAGCGATATCTCCGGAGATCCTTCAAAATTTAGTGGATTCTCTAACACGGTGACTACAAAAAGTTATTGAAGCTAAAGGAGGATATATATTTTATTCAATTTTGCTTAAGTCATTATTTTTTGTAAAGTTTAAATTTTTTTATTTTATATTAAACAATCTTGTCAAAATACCTGTGAAATTACTTATTAATTAAAATCTTTTTAAGTTTGAATGAAAATATATTTGTTGCCATATTTTTAAGTTTCTATTAGTAATATATTTAAAAGAAATATAACTCGAAGATTCTTAATAAAGTCACTAAAAAGTTATGCTAAAAATACTTCGTCAAATTAATTATTCCGACTAGTGGACATATTTCAAATCTCTTGTCCATCGGGCGCTTGCCGACGGCAATGTGCAAAGCAAAAATGTAGATGCCTGTCGCACCATAAATACTCTAATGGACAATACCCATAAATTAAAGCATAAACTAAAAAAAAAAAAAATAATAATAATAATAACAATATTCATCAAAGTAGATTGAGGAAAAAAATTTAATTGACATAAATAAAATTTCCGTTCTTAAAAAATGCTGCACTCAAATACGATATTCACATTGAAAAATTGTTTATTTTGGATGTGGTCCTCAGTTAGAGTGTCCTTATTACGAGAAAGAAATTTGGGTCGTGGTAAGTCCTTTTCAGAGGACAAAAAATCGACAAAAAAAGCCTCGAAGGAAGTTGGCCCATCGATAATGAAAATAAGTGATCAAATTTGTAAAACTAGGTGTGTTCTGAGTGATTTCATAAAGAACGGGTCAAGTTATGGCAAAAACATAAAAAAACCGAACCAAAATTGCTACTTTCGAGACCGCTATGAGATCTCATCTGCGAGCCGCATCTTAAAAACACGACTAAAACTCTATTTAAAAATCCAAAACTGTACTTTAAGCTAGTGCTAAAATAATAGAATATGTTTTTTCGAAGACTCCACACCATAAGGGACTGTAATTAATAAAAAAAAAAACACCTCAACTTTGTTGCATACTTGATGAAAAATCAACTGGTCCACGACGTTTTAGGATCTTGCTCACCACCCTGCTGTGAAAACGATCCCATTGTAATTCTTCTTTACTCCTCACTTCCTGTATTTCCTTGAGTCCTCATAAATATAAAAAGAAACCCTTATGCCCCTTCAAATTTACAACTTTATTCCTTTGAAAATGCAAAGTACGTGAGAATGCGTGTGTACCCATACACTCAAGCATGCTGGCGGCACAACAGAAAACAGAAATTGAATTCATCAGATCTCTGAAAACGAAGAACGAAAAACGAAGAAAATCAAGCAAACCACACATTTCTGTCGAAGCACATTGCGTGTGCACTAACACATGCACAGATGTTCCCACTGCGTTTGGCTCGTGATGACGCGTCAGAGACCGACGCCAGAGCCGAAGTCTCTGGTTACCCATCGTGTGACGCTTCGCAGACGACGCTTACAAAGAGCGACACGAAAAAGATTGCGTGCGATAGAGACAGAAAACGCGTCTGAGCGTGTCTTCGGGCGCTGCGTGGCGACCGAGAATTAATTTGTTCCTTTTGGCTATAAAAATGATCCGATCTGAACCAGATTCGGCTATCTGGTAGATATGGTCACTCTCTATGATTGTGGGTTTTTCTTTTTTCTGTATCTTCAAAAGGGGTTGTTCGGAAGGGGGTGGGGCTGAGACATATCACAGAAGTCAGGATATTGCTCTGGCTCTTATAGTCTCTGAGCACTGGGCGCTCATGGGGACGGACATGGCTCAATCGAGTCGGCTATTGAAGCTGATCAAGAATATATGTATATACTTTATGGGGTCGGAAACACTGCCTTCTGGCCGTTACACACATCCATTTTCCCCACAAATCTAATATAGTAGTACCTCCATACTGATTTCCAGTATCGGGTGCCCTTCTATGGTTAAATGTCGAAGTGTAGTCTCTGTGATGGACCGTGTCCATATCTTTTGGGCGGACCATTAGACGCACTCTTCATGCGAGTGTGGGCCTTGATCAAAATGCAATTGAATGATAAGTCCCGTATCCCAGCAGGACGAGGGAGCTGTCATCCTTTATTCTGCAATCTATTTTGCATCTTGAATCAATAAAGGATTTAAGCTGAAGCTGCATCTTGTCTGAAGCCACAACAGCAGCAGCAGCAGCAGCAGCAGCAGCAGATGACCATTTGCCAGCCCCCCCTGCTACATCTGCCCTTCCCCCTCTCTCTTTGACTGTCTCTTTGGCTACATGTCATCCAGGGACAGGGCGACAGGGCAGGACCTCAGCTTTCATTCGCATTCGGATTCTGCGGTGCCTGCAGCTTTTTATGGATAATCGATGCTTAAAGTCGAGACGCACTCAAAGGGAAACAGAAAAAGAGAAAGAGAGAGAGAGAGAGACAGAGACAGAGACAGAGACAGAGACCCGTCTTTTGCTGTGGGTGGAGGAGGAGGAGGAGGAGGAGGCGGGGATAACCTAACGACAGCTTAATCCTTTTAAAACTGAGACCGCATAAAAGCAGAAGGAAGCAACAACAGAAGTAAACCGCAAAGAAGCAAAAAGTACGAGAGAAAGCAAAGAAATCGACGACGATGGATGATGGGCGATGAGAACAATAAGGTGCTTGAGAGGATCCGCAAGGATTGGTCGATGGATGGCGACGGGACTGGGAATGGGGATGGGGATGGGGCTGGCTCTGAGGCAAGAGTTGACGCGACAGCGTGACACAATAAAGACAACCAACCCACAACGACAGAGCAACAGCCAGGACCAGAGCCCAGGACCAGACCGGAGCGGAGCCCAGGACAAAGGCAAAGTGTAATAACTATAAAAATAAACCGATGCCAAAAAGCCAAAAAGAAAAAGGGGAGAAACTGAAGGAAAACATCCAGAGAAAATTAGAGGGAGAAATGGAGAGAAAGGAGAGAGGCCAAAGAAAAGCTCAGACACAGAAGATTGGACGGCGCGGGTGGAGGGGGGTCTCTAGGGTAAACAAGGATAACTCCGAGAGCCAGTTTGTCATTACAAATCTTCGTCTAAGTATTTCCCCGACTTCGTGTTCGACTTAGCCCGAATTTACAATTTGTTGCGAGCGTGTTACATAATAAAACCAAATAATAACGGCCCTCCGGCAGCGGGAAGAGCGTTATCCCATATCCCACTCCCAGAATGTGCCCTCAACAGAGTCAGCCCCCTAGTCGAAGACGTACAACCCGAAAATCATCTGCGCCTATCCCTCGAGAAGCAGGCCGAAAATCGTCCTAAAGAAATAATGAAAAATCTTGACAAAAAAAATAAGACTTTTTGCTCACTTTTTCAGCCTTTAAATAATTGGCGAAAATTATCCTGAAAAAAAAACAAAAAATTTTTTTTTTTTTTTTTATTTTACTATTTTTTTTTGGATTTATTTTGCTGGTTACAATTTTTCTATTTTTTTGTATTTTTCCACAGTCGTCTTTCTGGTTCCTATCGTATTTTAAAGCTCGTGTTGCATTCCTATATTTTCCCCTGCAATGATTTTCCTGACTAGTTTTGTTGTTATTATATTATATTTCCGAATGTTGTATTTAGTTGCCCCTATCACTTTCTACTTGAACTACGCAGCCTCCACCGGGAATCGAACCCGGGACCGGACATACTTGTGTGGCAGGCAGCTCAGACCGACCTGCCACACCCGGCGGCGAAATGAGGGCGGCAAAAGCGCTACGTAACCTGCTAGGGAGGGGGTCCGAGCTCGTACCCCCGAGGCCCGAACTAAACTAAAAGCCCGATTGAGCCCGATTGTCTCGGTAGAAGAGTAAATCTTGGAAAAAAAACAAATTCGGGGTCATTCAGGGCCGGGCGGGACTCGAACCCCGGCCCCCCCGTCTGAGCGTCGATCAGTCTCTGCACAGAGCCAGGCCCTGGCGTGATTCGTTGGCAGCTTTTGAGGTGGCCGACAGCGTCATGACGTCAGCTTGTGGCGAGGAAAGCCGGGGTTTTCCATCCGAAAGGGATCTGTCCAGATCCCGAAGAACACGCCTGATCAAAGAGGCTCTGTGCATCAAGGGCATTCCTGTCTCTGCTGTGGGAAACCCTTTCGGCAGAAACCCTCGGGCAAGCTTCGGGAATGCTATATTGTGGAAGCTCTGGACCGACGGCTCCATCACTTAGCTGTGCAGATGATCCACATCGCAGGTTCTTTGGTGGGAATCGGTTAAGTATATCCCACAGCTGTCGTACAGTGCCCTGCCCTGCTCCCTGCTTCCTACAAACCAATTAGATGATGATGGAGCTCAGCTGTGGAGTCGTGTGGGGTCGGTCCCGCTTTCTTTGGCGACCATTAAATATTGAGCAACACTTAAAGTGCAGCACAAGTGGGGTCCCTCCTCTTCCGCCATTTCAGGCCATTTCTCTCAGGACAGGAGACTGAGACTGAGACTGCGACTGAGTCAAGTTCCTGGGCCATAAAGCGTAGCGTAGCAAATTTGTTGCTCTTAAGATGCTCATAATCGGTTTTGCCAGGATACACACGCACAGAGCGGAGAAAGTACGAGAAAGTGGCCGATGGGTGTAAGAGAGAAGGAAACGTTTTATGGGCTTAAAGCTGTTTGCCCAAAATTTCACCTAAATTGATTATTATACAGCACGCCAGTCGTCAGGATGGGGAAAAAACAGACAGCAGGACACGAAGACGGGGATACCCTGGCGAAAGACGGGGACTGTCAGCCAAAAGAGAGACCGGACTGATGGTGATATCGGCGAATACCAATCGGAATATGCCCTTTGCCAGGGTATGGAAAAACGAGCGAGAGACAGGGACAGAGTAAGAGAAACTTTGTAAATTTCAACACGTACACAAATCCCATAACAAAGCCTTTTAATGGCTGCCAGGAAAAACTAACAAACCACATTAGCGTTGGCATGGGCAGGACGAAGGAGGACACCACAACAGACCAGGCCAGAGCGAACTTCAACTAAAGTTGCCAGGCATATTTGTTGAGATTTGGAGAACACACCGCACCCGCAAACAGAAGGAAGCCTCATCAAGAGCAGCATCAGGGGCAGCAGCAACAACAGGAAGACATAACACACATCCTTTGGCACACACACACACACACACACACACAGACACACCCCGAAGCACACTCCGACAAATCTAATAATAAATCCAAGACACTTAACGCCTTGGCCGCAGCAACCATGACCCACAAACTAGCTGAGGGATTGCCCGAATGTGCTGTGTGCTGGAAGCGGAAGGAGTTGGAGTGTTCGAGGACGTGGACGTGGACGAGGACGAGGACGAGGACGAGGGATGCAAATCGCCGAAAACCAACGAAGCGTCAAGGCGTGCAAAGCGCGGGGGTCGAAGGACCCGCACTAATGTGCCACAAATTCCATGGCACCCATTTCGGGGGATTTCTTTTGCAGCTTGTTTATGGCCGTACGCACACTTTGACGCAGATCGGTTCGATTGACTGCCCCATGAATCCCCCTGCCCCCCGGCAAGGGGTTGGGAGTAGATAGTCGGGGTGGAGGATCTCATAAGGATTGAGCTGCGATTAGTTCCTTCCCGGTTCCTGGGATAAGAGCATCCCCCCAGCGACCAGCGAGAGGGCTGCCATCGACATCGTTGTCGTCGCCTCTGGATTTTCGGTAATTTAATTGAGCTTGCGGTCAAAACGCCTTGGAATCATGGCAAATTACTTGATTCTGATTTGATTTGCCCAGATAACCACTTGGCGTCGCTTCGCTCCGGTCCTTAGGCTCGTCCTTGGCTGCTCAAAGGGAGAGAGAAGATTATTCCCTTTTGTTTCAAGTGGCTTAGAGAGGGGACAGACAGTCTGGCCGAAAGTTTTCCTGTTTTCCTGTTTTCCGGCTGGTGGTGGAATCCTTTTTTGGCAAAGCCCAATGGATAAATGATTGAACCAACAATGCCAGCCAGGGGGTCCCCGACAGGGAATAGGCTCAGCCTTCTGTTGATTGCCCAAAACTAATTTGAATTTTATTGATTCGATTCGCGGCGGTCGGCCGTCCCTTCTTGGCCATGCCAATTCCGAACTTGGACTTCCTCTGCCTTCTGTCTTCTATCCTCTGTCTGTGATGTGTCTGTGATTGTGTTGTCCTTCTTCAGAAGTTTTTCCTTTCGCCCCAGCTGGGAAAAGGATTGGGTTTGTGCTTGGGTGTCCTTAAATGCATCTTTGATCCGCATTTGGGGCTCCTCTTTTAATATGCCAAATTGTCTTTTAATATGATAAACGAATATGCTCATTGAAATCGCATTATCGAGGCTTGCCCATCCAAGGGACCCGCTAAGTAGCTTAACGCCAATTGGCAAATTTTTCCAAGCCTTTTCCAAGTCCTTCCAAAGGATAACCAGGAGAGCACACACTGTTGTAGTCTGTGGACTGTTTGGGCAAGGACTTAGGATAGTTTCGACAGGATTAGCATGTGTTTATGGGGTAGGGATAAGCGTATGCCAGATACATTTTAAAGCCACCAAAGTTCTGTGTGTGCCACTTTTCTTAACTTAAGACGAGCTCATCATTCAGTGGCACACCTTCGAGGAGGAGGAGGAGGACTACGAGCCTGTGCTTCTGTTCAAACAAGACCGAGTTTTGCGGCTATAATCTCACGAATAATTACACACAAGAGAATGAAATTTGATTAATTCAATATTTGCACTGTACTAAACGGTATTATATGGTATGGTATGGTATGGTATGGTATGTCCCCCCCCCCCCCACTCTCTGCTGTGTTGCGACGTGCCTGGGCAAAAGTTTCCTCCGCTCTCTCTCTCTCTCTCTCTTTCTCTGTGTGTGTGAATTTCCATGTTTGTTTAGCTAATAAATTTTCGGGGCAAAAGTAATCAAATAATTGCAGAATATACACAAAAAGCAGCACACGAACAAAACAAACATTTCACATGTTTTAGGCTTGTTTTATTGCCATTTTATTTCATACAATTTACGAGCAGGAAAAAGTTTCTCACTTGTATTTCTGTTTCTCCAGACAAACTCCACAAAAAGGAGCAAAACGCGTAGACCAGAGGATATATGGAAGGACCCATAATAAACTTGTACAATGGAGTGTATCCGTCAAAAGTAGCGGAAATCATCTTGTCCTTTCTTTCTTTTTTGCCCTGTAACTTAATATTGATGACGATGCTTATATATGCCCATAAAACAGACCAATAATCCCAAGCTTCAGACTTGACAAATCGCGGTTAGCGGGGGGTTGGGGGAGCTGACATTTCCTTGATGATCCGCCGTTTGTTTTCGCAGAGACTATTGAAAGTTGCGGGGAAATCTCAGCGGAAGGACAAAGGCCTTCTGCCATGCAGGAGGATCGAAAAGAAGGGACTTTTCTCCACCGCTCGAACAGCACAGCTTTGTCGAACCTTTTTGATATCTTCCCTAACTTCCTTAGCTCCTCGGTTTCCGGTTTCCCACGCCCCCTGTCGGCCACCACAAAAGCTGGCATCGAGTCTTTCCAGGGCCTGGCTCAGTGGCGCGACTGATCGACGCTGAGACCGGGGGGGCACGGGTTCGAGTCCAGCCACGAATTCCTCTTTTTTTTTTTTCTTTTTTTCGAAGATTTAGCCAGCTAATAAAATCCAGCTGATTGAATGGATTAATTGGGACATAGAAAACTACAAAAAACTGGAGGATTCAAATAAAAAAGAGAGGGGGAACGTTGTGAGTTGCTGCTGCGACCGCTACTCTACATTTATACATAATCAGTATTGAGCGACAAAGAGTGCGTGCGAGAGAGACAGAAAACGTGTCTGAACGTGTCTGAACGTGTCGTCGGGCGCTGCTTGATTTGTTCCTTTCGGCTATAAAAATAATCCGATCTGAACCAGATTCGGCAATCTGCTAGATATGGTCTTTCTTTATGATTGTGCGTTTTTCTTTTTCTGGATGCCACAGATTTTCGTTCTTTGTGGGTGCTTCCGCTGGCGGGGCGGGGCTGAGAGCAAAACACCTCCATTCTCGAGGATATTCGGATATCTAAGGGTTAAATAGGCCTATGTGGAACCCCGCTGAGGACCGTCGCGGAGGATAATTTCCGCAGTTCAATGAATACCTTGAAAATACTGGATGAACTGGCGGAATGTCGATGTCAAGCCATCGTGATTAATATTTGAATCGTTTATGAAAAGAAGGCCACCTCTGCCTCAAATTTTGTCAAGCAATTGGACGACAGACAAACAGACTGTTCGTTTATTATATACTTGAGTTGATTTTTATTGCGAATATGCTGAAACACGTGTCGACGTATTGCCGGAAAGGATTCGAGGGGCCTCCGCCTCCTGTTGTGGGCTGTCGCTTCGGCTTTCGGCCTGCCCCACACCGCCCCGCACCGCCCCGCACGATGCGTGCATATCGAATTCGCTTTCTTTCTACTTACTTTCCTTTATTTAGGGTTACATTTAGGGCTGCCCCCCCGCCACCCACCCACACCCACATTGTCACTTTTGTGTGGGCTCTACGTGCGGTTGATTGATGGATTCGCTTGTTTACCCGTCAGGCCAGAGTACAACAAGAATGCGGATTGGTGGGTAGCCCCAAGCCCCAGCCCCAGTCCCACACACGACGAGATTTCGAAATAAGCAATAGTCATCAGTAATCGTGATATATCATATCGTATCCGTACGGGAACAAGAGCACGACCATGATATGGGTCGTTTTTTTTTTTTTTTTTTGTATTTTTTGTTGCTCTCAAAGTTTCTCAAAACGATTTTGCTTCGATTTCATTTTCTGTTTTTTTTACTTTATTCAACTCAACTTTATTTCTCTCGTTCTGCGGTCTTTTATTTTGTGACAGCCGCCGTGGGGCATTCACGGAATAAATTTTAAAGTCATCTCAAAGATCGGAATGGGACGTACATAAATCATAGCCAATCATTGGCCCAGTGGCGGCTGGTGGGGTGGCGTTTGGCGCGGGGCGAGACAAAACGCTTCCTGATGGGGTTACATTTTGAGAAGATTTCCAAAAATATGCATAAATATTGTCCAACAAGAGTGGGAAGCGAAGCTAATGAAGAAAGATGGTGGTTTATCTCCGAGTGTCACCCAGTAATCCGGGGTGCAAAATGTTCAGATTTCGAGTTGAGTGTTGAAAGGAAAAGGAACACACAACTATAATTTTGTATGCGATTTAAGACATGTGCACAGAGGGAAAGCACTCTGCCATTCAGAATTATTTCACATAAAATCTTGAATAATTTTTACCCGGACACATTTCACATTTCACATTCCACATTCCACATTGCAAGATGATCTAATAAACTTGCTTGAATGTCTGCAAAATCCCATTTGAAGTGGCTCTGAATCTCCGTCATTCTGTGTGCGTGTTGCTTGACTCTCATTACAATTGCAAAAGGAACGAACGGAAAAAGGCCCCCCCCCGGCCAAGGGTTCTGCAGGCCAAAGAATACGCATTTCATTTGCAGCCCCCTCGGAGCCACGACTAGCCGAGTAGAACCCAGAAAAGCCATCTAAAAGTTAATTACAATTGCCTCGGCAGTCGACAGTCGACAGTCGACAGTCGACAGTCAGCGCTGTTGCAACTTTAACTGCCGCAACGAGTTCGCATTAAGCCAAAACGAGGCACAAAAAAAGCCAAATAGAAACCAAGAAAGTAAGTCAAAGTTACACCAAACGAGGCAACACAAATACCCTAGAAAGTTTTGATCCAAAGTCTCATTTGTGGCACATGTAGGGATATGTTTTTTTAGCCATCCATCAACGCGGGCCGTTACTCGGCGGCCCGACGACTTCCCTTCTCCCTTTTCGAACAGGAAACATCTTCTGGCCTTGGTTCGTTATGCCCTCCGTCCAGGGTATACGGAAAAATGGCCACTCCCAAGCCCCAAGACCCAGCCCCAGCCCCAGCCCCAGCCCCAGCCCCAGCCCCAGCCCCAGCCCAGAGCCAAAATGAAGTTCAAGCCATAAGCAGTGCCAGTGGCAGTGTGGCACTGTGGCAATATCTAGCTGCTGCAGCTCGGCTCTGACTCTGGCTCTGGCTCTGGCTCTGGCACGGGGACGTATAAATATTAAAAAGAAAATCTGCTACATGGCTACGTGCAACGCATTTCAACGCAACCAACGCGACCTAAACGACCTCCTGGCCCCAGTGCCTACACACACACTGACACACTGACACACCACAAACACACACGCAGACACAGAGAGCGAAAAGGATACAGCAGGCAAAGTAGGAAGAAAAAACGAAGAAGAAAATGAAGTGAAATTTACTTTGACATATTTTTGTGCTTAGCAAAGCAAATACTTTCATTATTTTTCCTGTTGGGCCAGGCTCCTTTCCATGGCTCGCACAGAGTTGCATTTGAGTGGCTTAAAACATTTTGCCGGGGAATCCCCACTTATAGATGACCGGCAGTCCGGGGGCGTGTCCTCTCAGCCCCCCACCCCCACCCACCAAGCGGCAATTTGTTTTGCCTAAAACCAGAGGCCAGAGCCTCCTCGAACTGATTTCAGATAGGACACGAAAAAAAAACAATTTTAGGAGCGGAAACTTTGCTTAGATTTGGAGACTACACTTCGATTATTTTTGGAGGGAAATAATGGGAAAATTATCTGCCTTTAAGTGATATTTTTGGTGTTCTTTTGAAGGAGGATTGTCCTCCCAATGATAATCCTTATTATACTCCATTATTAATGAAATATTTCCCTCTCTGTTTGTGTTTTCTTTACTTGCAGAACTCTTAGTGTTGTGCGTCTATGAGGAGAACAGCAAAGTTTTTTGTTTTTTTTTTTTGGGCTCCAACTGCCTGCACACCCTCACACGGACGGACAGCAACAGAGACGGACAGGGACAGGGACAGGGACAGGGACAGGATACAGGCAGACAGGAGACAGCAGACGGATGTGTGTGTGAGCGACGGTGAGCGGTGAAGCAGAGTCGAGTCGAGGTGAGGTGAGAAGAGGGCTGCGTGTAGGCAGAAGGTGGCAGCAGCTGGACGCTGGACCTGGACCATGGATTGGACTCGGTGGCAAGAGGCCAGAGAAGGAGCTGGCAGCGGCAGCAACAACACCCGGAGTGGCAGCAACAATTGCGATTGTGAGACACGGCACAGCCATCGGCTGTTGCACATTTGATTCGTCGAGTCGAGGCTTCATCAGTAGGTTCAATCAGATCAGTCAGTCACCCACTCTCAATCAGTCGCCAGTCAAGCGCTTGCTTGTCGTTTGTCACACCATCATCCAACGATACTTAATCGACGATTAACCAAATTAGCAAGCGATCAAGACATGCACATTACTGTAAATAAAACGCAGATATACTAGTTTCATAAAACAGCCAACAATCAACTAAACCAACTAAAAACAACAAAAAAAAACCCCCCAAGAACAACCAAATAGTGAAGTGTTTTCCAGTGTATTGCCACAAAAAACCACAACGAATCGGCTGAAGAAAAACAGAACCAAAAGGGGATAGGGCGGCGCATGCTGCGGTTGGCTCCAGCCACAGTCTGGGGCAGCCAGCCCTCAATACAACCCAAAGGTCGAACCAGAACCAGAACCAGAACCAAAACCAGAACCAGAACCAGAACAACAGCATAACGCCCCAAACACTGCCAATGCCATTGCCATTATCCAGACCAACGTTCGCTCATCATCGTTCGTTTAGATTTGACACAAGTGAGTTTAGATCGAAACTATTTATCATTATCCATGCATATGTATCTTCTAACTAACTAGCAATATCAATAGATCTTCTAGCTCTAAGTATGTGAACTGTATATAAATCCTGTCTTCTCTAAGAACTAGTTGTCATACATCTGCGAGGGGAACAAGTACTTGGTTATTGGAGGGCAGTAGTTATATCTCTCTCTCTCTCGCTCTACAACAATTGTATATAAACATTTAATATATCATCTTTAAAAACAATTAGTTGTCACAATCGTACATCCACGGGGGGATGGGAACGTATCCATCGAGATCCCTTGAGCCGTTAAGAGCCACTTATACCACTTTTCACGGGCCACTCTTTGGGCCGCAGGTCCGCAGAATCCAACAACAAAAAACACACACAAGAAAGCAAAAACCGCAGCCTATACCGATGCTGGGACTCGGTCATGTACAAGACATCAAATTTGTTGTGGAATTCGCTTTGCATTTTCTCGGTCGGGGAGTCGCTACCGATTGAGGTAGTCCATCAAAGTGGCTCTCATTGAATCACTTAACCCACGGCACCCCACCATAGAGCCAGTTGTCGCCACCTCAAGCGGACAGCGAAGAACAAAGACCGCGAACGACAACGACAACGACCACGATTCGCATACCGATTCGATCCATCAATTAGTTGTGCACTAATTGCGACTAGCAGCCCCAACACCCCGTAAGCCCCCATCCACTGACCACTAACCACTAACCACTTGCTCCCTCAGGTGGCACCCTAGTTTCCATACGAGGGGTCTCCACTCCCTCGTGTCCACTCTCAATCACAATCACAATTGCAATTGCCATCTGCAATCTGACAAATCAAATCTTGTATGCAAAACAGCAACAGCGGACGGGGAACAAGCAGCCAGAGCCACGTGAGGCGCCAAGCAATTTGTACAAACATTTGCGCAAACAAAACGCAAGCGAGTGAGGAGCGGTGGAGCGGTGGAGCGGAGGAACAGCTGTACGGCCACTCCGTGGTCCGGCCGTCGCGTGACCCGCGAGTTTTGCACAATAAACAACGTAATTGCTCATAACGCAGCCCCGGGCAGGAGTGGAGCCCTTTGAGGAGTGCTGTCCAGTGAATGACCCACGGAGGAGGCAGGAGCTGCAAAGCAGGGCGTCCGGAGAGTGGGAGAGTGACGATAACTAACCGTTTATAGCAATTATACGACCGAGGCCGAGGCCGAGGCCGAGGCATACGGGCAAGAAGTGATTTGTGAGTGCGTGCCGAGTGTGTGTGGTGGCTGGTGGCTCGAAACAATTAGACTCCCGGGCGGAAATCCACCCGGAAGAGTAGCACCCACTCGCACCCCGGCTGGCTAGATGTATAAACCGGACACCCTTACGCGCCGCGGCAGTCTGAGATCCCTGCGAAGCGCCCCCCTACTGAGCACGGTGCTGGAGAGCACCCTCTCGCTGACCCGCATCCATCCGATCGCCTCGCTGGAACTGCCCGGCCTCGACTATGCCATTCAATCGCAATCGGCTCTGGGCGGCCTTGGCCACCATCGCGAACTAGGCACCTCCCTGCGCAGTGGCATTGCAGCGATCACAGCGGCCAGCGCCTCCGCCGGCGGCCTCTCCCAATCGCAGAGCGCCCTCTTGGGGCGGTACGGCCCAAACGCCTCCATACGCCACAACGAGCGAAAGATTGTCCAACCGAAACGGTACGTCCGAAAACCTCTCTACTTACTCATCCATCCTGGTAGTGTCTTAGAAGGGACATACAATAAATGCATATAGATCTACCTGCATCGCAGTACGAGTACGAGTACGGTAAGAACGTGGTGTGTAATGTCCTTCCAGCCATCCTGTTGGAGGGAAGATGGTGGTAGGTCCATTACAGGTTGTTTTCTCATACTTTTCTTAATTATTTTAAGGATAAATAGCATCAAAACTAGTACTAGTGTATTCCATTCAGAAGATCCCATATCATTCTGTATCTTTTATTTACAATATTTACATCCGCTGGCTCTCAAACTCTCCAGAAATCATCAAAGAAATGCATCAGACTAGGGCGCAAGCCCATGGCCAACCCCCGGCTCACTCGCTTCCAGCGATACGAGTCAAATATCGGACAACGACGACGACCGAAAACTGTTTATATACTAGGGAGATCACCTTGCCAGAAATATTTTATTCTTTATACACAAACGCCAGTCAATAGAGCAAGCCATGCCGTCCACTTGATCACCAGTCGCGCATGGGACACCAGCGCTTCAGGTTGCCGTCCCACGGTAGGTCGTCCAGGCCCGCCCGGGCGGCTATCACAGCCTTCACGCGATTGGCGAAACGCACTGGGGACTCGCCGGGCTCGCGGATCATGGGTGGTAGGTACCAAATGTCGCAGCTGAGGCACCAGGAGCTGACCAGCATCACCATGTAGCGGAACATCGAGTAGCGGGTGCTGTCCCAGTAGGCCTCCCCGTAGCGGCGGTCGTAGCGGATGGCCACCGGGTAGACGATGTCGCTGACGGCGAAGCTGCCCTTCTTGAACTGCATTACGGCGGTGTTGTTGATGCACGTGCCCTCGGGGAAGAGGAGAATCGGCGGCTTGTCCGGGGACTGCATGTGCTGGCGCAGGGCCTCGCCGAGGGCCTCACGCTCGCCCGGGATGCGCCGGTTGAACCACATGTGCGGCGAGACCCGCGACAGGGAGCTCTGGAAGATGCCGAGAATGCCGTCGTGTCGCTGGCCGGTCAGCGAGTAGTGCACATCGCACATGAGGATGAGCACGTCCAGCGGATTGGTGTGGTTGCACACACAGATGCCCTTGGTGGGGCGGTGCTCGGTATTGTGGTATCGCCGCATTATCGGCACACAGTTAGCGTTCATGCGTAGGGTCTGGCGGAGCAGCCACTTGGCCACACGCCGGTTGCACGACAATCTGCAGAGGAGCCCGATCAGGGCCGTGCTCGCCGGCACCACCACCAGGCAGCTGAGGCACATCACCGTCCGCAGGGGCATCAGCAGTGCATAGCGAAAGAGCAGTCCCAGCAGCCAGACCACTCGCAGCCTCCAGCTGAGCCGACCCACATGCACCGAGAGGTCACGCGTGAGCAGATTCCACTCACCCGCCGGCAGTGGGGCGGACACAAACCGGGTGGTCACATCGTCCTCCAGCACCAGCGCTATGCCCTCGGATATTATGTCGCAGCACAGCTCCATCTGGTGGCACAGCCGACTCTTCTGTTCGGACAGTATATTTTTGTGGCTTCTTCGGCGCGAATTTAGGCTCGACTTCCGCCTTTCCATGACTTCCGGGTTCTGTGTCCAGCCCTCGCCCAGGCGCTGGAGTTCCTCGCGCTCGCTGGCCTGCCGCTCGGCCTCCAGCTGCCGCGAGCTCCACTTGAAGAGGCACTCGAGCAGGCCCAGGTACACGTTCTGCATTAGGACCAGGCCGAAGCTGAAGATCAGGCCAATGGACACCAGTGGGACACACATGTCGTCTGGAAAGTTGAATTCTGTAGCACATTCAAACGAAAGACTGCTTATTATGACAGCTAAATGCCGGCCAGTGTGGCTTGGCTTTGTGTCCCTGTGTTGAATAGTGTTGGAAAGCACTCACTCAACTTAAGTGTTGGAAAGAACGAGGGCGAAAAGTAATATTTGAAGCGTTCCAAGGCTATGAAGCTTGAAAGGAAAAAGGAAAAATCTCTTTATTCCCCCAGTAACATTTGCCCCACAAATTTCCCAATTAAAGGCCCAAATTCAATTTGGCCCCCCACCACGGCTATTGCTGTCCTCCGTCCTGGCCTTCTTTGTTGAGCGCCCGAAAGACTTTTGATTTATTTAGCCAAAAAAAGAGGAAAAAAATTCAAGAAAAAAAAACGAACGAACGAAGAGCTGGAAAAGCTGTAAAGGAAGGAAAAGAAGGAAACTTTGCCGTCGTCGTCGTCGTCGAGAAGTCCTTTGCCAGGACAGGGTTTCGGTGTAGGGTTTTTGGGCCTCGTTTGTTTTTTCATATGGCAATAATTCAATTATGCCATAACAAGGCCGCAAAATGTTTGCCCCAGGCCCCTGCCCCTGTCCCTGCCCCTGTCCCTGCCCCTGCCGCAGTGAAGTCCTGACCCGAAATCACTTAAAAACCACAAAAACTTCTGGCTTTGTTAATTCGTTAATTAAATGGGCCTGGCTGACTCCCGATGACAGCTTGTAAACAGAAGAGCCCCCACCGAAAAAAGAAAACTTTAAGGATTACGCAATGAACGATGATGATGGGTGATGGGGGGGAGGGGGTGGGGGGGGCATGGGCAGGGGCATCCCTTAAGCTGCCTTTCCTTCCATTGATTACATTGGGTGGCAACAATCTTTGCTTATCAAATGCAAACAACGTCGACAGACAACGTCGAACGACAACTCATTTAGGCCCAGGCCCAGGCCCGGCCCCTTAATTAGCATAGAATGTGTTTTAAAAAGCCACTTGAGCTAAACATTCCAAACACCTCCGCCACCTGACTGTGTGCATCCTCCATCGTCGTCGCCATCGCGGACCCATCAACGACTTTTCCACTTGCCAGCGACAACGACCTTAGGCGCTTGCGGCCGAGTCTGCGGAGACGCCTCCGCCTGTCTCCTGTGTGCGTGTGTGTGTGTGGCACAGTTGGGCAAGTCTGGGGCCGGACAGATTTAGATACTCTAACGAATGGTGAACGAATTAAGGAAGAGCCCTTGTCTGCCAGAAGGCGTTTGTAACAGGTGAAAGCCGAGGCCGTGGCTAGTCCTTGGAATCATGGGTATTTCAGAGCCCCAAACGAATCGAGATGATTGTGGACTCAGGAGATATCCTTACAGGATGCTCGGAGTAGTGTATAGATCGCTGCGGTGTCCTGCGGCTGCCTGCTGTGGGGGTCTCCCCGGCACGTGACGCTCGAGTGTTGGGATAAGCATTTCCGCTCTTCAGACGTAACACGAAAAAAGCCCCCACACCCACCGCCAGTGACAAAGCGCCTGTTGTGGGCGCATGAGGGGGGGGGGGGTAGGCAAATGAGGAAGCACAAAATGAAATTGTGACGCTGACGCTGGGGCACGCCCCCACGTACGCCCACCTGCCATTCAAAAGTAATTTAGCGTTTAAAAAACATTTTTCTGCCTGACTTTTAAAAAAGTTGCGCGTAATGCGAGTGGGGAGTATCTATGTATGTGCGTGTGCGTGTGCGTGTGTCCGTGTGTGTGTGCGTGTGCTCAACACTCACCTGCTTGACGCCGTCACACGTTCCGAAGTCGATGTCGTTGTCGCTGTCGCTGTCGCTGTCGTCGTCTGTCTGATCCGCCTGATTGTATTATGGCCCCACGATGCAGGACTCGACAAGGATACTCCGCAGAGCTACCGGAACTTTTGTTTATTGACTCTGACGTCTCACCGACTGGCTACGTGCGGGCTTAGCCGGAGTTCGGGTTCGTGTCGATGGCAGAAATCGCGCTCAGATTGGGAGTACTTGTGGAAAGATTCTCGGCTACTGGGGGGGGTTGGGCGGTGGGAAGTATAATATGTATTGTATGTATATGCTATAGCTAGAAAAATATACTGCGGAATGGCAGGAAACGACTGTGTGACTAAATGCCGTATTTCAGTGTTGAAAAACTAGGGGGGAATACGACCTCCCCCAATGGTCAAGGGCCAGCGGACAGGAGAGGTGTGCTCTGTGCCGGGATAATTCCTGCTTTCGGGGACCCCATTCGAAAGACATTAGCAGCATTTTCATAAAAAAAAAAGACCCCTTTCTATGGCCCGCTCGCTGCCAAGTTAATTAAAAAAGTGTTTCCATTTGGCTTTGACCCTCAGCGGTCGAGCGGGCGAGCGGGCGAGCGACATAAATCCCTTTGACACTCGATGGCATCTCCCACATTGGCCCAGAGCTCAGGGCCCCTCTCGTAATTGGTTTATGCCATTTACTTGGCTTGTTTACCCGCAGACAACATTTGCATAATGGGACAGAAACAGAGCCCAGACGAAGGAGTACCGGAGCACCCAGAAACCGGGAATCAAAAACAAGAAATGTGATTTATAATTTTTTGTACTTTTTGTTGTTGCTTGCGGAGCATTTTAATTAGCCTGAGACCCGGGGCCCCCCCTCCCCCACCCCTCCGGAAAGGAGATCAGTGGCAGGGCCAGAGCGTCGACCCATTGGCTAATTATGTGCGGGGGGGGATGCGGCAGGATGCTTGGCGGTTCGTCGGTGTTTTTGGTGTCATCAAGTCATTATTTAATATAAGTCCGCTTTGATAAATTATTTCCTGTTTTGATGGACGCTACGTGACGAAAGTTGTCAGACCAAGGAAGTGGCCCCCGGGGGGTGGGGGGTGGGGCAAAACGTTTTTGATTTGCGGCCACGTTAAGGAGTTTACCAACCATTCATCCATCCAGCGCCATCCAGCGGCCATTCATTCACTCCCCTTCGTCGTGGGGATTACTTTGGAGGTTTACTCTCGCTGTGTTGTGCGTTTATTTGCAGCAATTAATCAATTTGGCCAGCGCGGTTTTTGTTGAATAAGTGATAAAGATTTATCACTTATACCCAAACCAAAGCAGTCCTTGGTCCACAGGCCCTAGTCCACTTCTAAGGACCCCTCTTAAAGAGCATTAAAGTCTGCATAGAGACGCAGAGACAGAGAGAGAGTCGAGTGCCGAGTGCCGAGTGCCGGCGGAGCACTCAACGTTCATTGAACCAAACATTTTGACTTTTGCGTCTGAACGCACATGAAAAGCTCTTGGAAAATGTACGAATTGAGTGTGCCAGAAAAGCGTGGCGCGGGGGCTAGTCGAAGCGAGGGATTCGGTATTTATTTTTTGACTAAGAACCGACAAAACGGCTGTCATACTCTTGTAATAAGCAGAAGTTGCGGCCAGTCCCAGTCGAATGCTGGAATGCTCTGTCCTGTCCTCCATCAAAGTCTAGATCTAAACATAGGAACATGTGGATAGGAACAGCGGAAAGAAGCTAGAGTTTCGTGCACTCTAAGAAAACGATGGGAATGGAACACTATCACCATCTTTTCGGCTTGGGATCCATAGCATAGATCCCATCTGTAGTCTTTAAACCACTCTCCATTTCCCCATTAAGTTTCTGCGGGGATTGCCGCCTGGATTTTGTGAATAGGAACAGCGGAAAGAAGCTAGAGTTTCGTGCACTCTAAGAAAACGATGGGAATGGAACACTATCATCATCTTTTCGGCTTGGGATCCATAGCATAGATCCCATCTGTAGTCTTTAAACCACTCTCCATTTCCCCATTAAGTTTCTGCGGGGATTGCCGCCTGGATTTTGTGGATAGGAACAGCGGAAAGAAGCTAGAGTTTCGTGCACTCTAAGAAAACGATGGGAATGGAACACTATCGCCATCTTTTCGGTTTGGGATCCATCCCATTAAGTTTCTGCGGGGATTGCCGTCCGGCTTTTGCCAAAGTCCAGCGACTCTCGGCTGTGTAAAGAGCATTCGAAGCTACAACCCGTTGAAATATTTCAACATAAATCTTTAAAGAATGTTAACGCCAGCAGCACAGGATATATACTGCCCTGTCCGCCCACTCCCTGTTCGGGCTGAATTTTTCGACCTTTTTTCCCCAGACCCAGACCCAGCCCCCGCCCCCGCCCTCGCCCCACCCACTCGCTCAAGCTGCAGCATGATGCAGCAGCAGTGGCAGAGGGAACCCGGGGGTCAATGCACTCGCCCCAGGGGCTCTACGGAGGATGCAGCCGTAGCCGGAGCCGTAGCCGTAGCCGGAGCCGGAGTCAGACGAGTTTCGTTCGCCGATGTTTACGTTTTGAGCCGCGGCATTTTCGGGGCTTGTCAACGCCATTGCCATCCTGGAGGAGGTCCTGCCAACTTATTACTGAAAAACTGAAGCCGCCCCGAACATTTTCTTAGGTGCAAAAAGTTGCACTTTCGTGGGTGGTGGCGGGGGTGGGGGCGGCGCCGTTTGCAGTCTGCGTGGGCGGGCGGGTTGGCGGTGTGGTCGCCCGGTCGCCCGGTCGGATGGTGGGCTCCCTCGGATGGCTGGTTTGTTGCCGTGTTAAGTGAAGTGTAGGCGCAAAGGCGAAACACGCGAAACTTGTCGGTGCAATGTAATAAATTTCGAAAACGTCCAAGCCCCCCGGCTATAACGAATGGCTTGCCCAATGCACATGGACAGCCGAGCGGCACCGCCACCACCCGATGGCCCCTGTCCTCCTGTCCTCCTGCCTCCTGCCTCCTACCTCCTGCCCTCGTGCCTTGTTAGGCCCGCTGCAATAAGTCTTTTATGGCTTAGAGTTGGTTGGTTGGATGGTTCCTCCACTAGAGCTGGAGCTGGAGCTGGAAAACTTTTATCATTAAAGTTGAAAGGTAAAATTCGACCATAAAAAAAAAACAACAACAGCAACAACAAAAACAATAGCGCACAAAAACTTAAGAAACGTGACTCACGAAATCCGCTCACGTGACTTAGTCAATAAGGCGGGCGAAAGTTTCTACATGAAAATATTCCCAGTGACCTTCCATGGCTTGGGGCTTGGGGTCATCGCAAGAAGTAGGGTCTCAAGCAGTATCTCAGGGAGTGCATCAGGCGATAAGCAATTTCTGAAGCCGCCCTGATTGGAAGGACCTTGTAGAGGCCTTTTTTCCATGCCAACAGCAGGGGCGGTGCAGCTGAACAGCTGGCTCGCCCTGTTCAATTTTAGACCGACTAATGGGCTCATCTTTGCCGAGGCTTTGTAGAACTTTAAGTGGTAGAAGAGACTGGCAGAAAGCTATAAACTCTTTGTGTTCATTTAATTCCTTGGGCTTTTAATCAATCGTTGAATGCTTCATACCCGGAATCCTTTTGTTGTATTTGCCAAAACCGAAACCGAAACCGAATATCGTAACAGTTTTGCTCACACACTTAACCGCCAACAATTTTAATCGATCGCACTTGTGCGCCATTGAATACGAATACCCTCAATCTAAGCACCACCTCTTTCAGGTAACTGAACTCTCGTTTAGCCGCCATTCGGCATCACCAGCCACCACCCACCACCCACACACCCACCACCCACACACCCACCATCCACCCACTTTATTTCATTTCATTTCGTGCCATTTGCAATTTTCCATTTCGGGTGCACATTTATTGATTTCGCCATGCAATATATTTGGCTTGGGGTTAGACCACCACCCCCACGCCCCACCCACGCCCCACCCACGCCCCACGCCCACGCCCCGCCCTCTATGTAAAGTGTGTGTGCTCTTTTTTGTTCTGCTTGTGTTTTTTCTTTTTTTTTGGCAATTTGTTAATTGTATTTCATATGGAAGCGTTGCATGCACTGAAAATTTTATTAGCTCTGCTCCCAAATGCAAATATTCGTAGAAGAGCGGAGCCAGGAATCAGCGTAACAGTAAATTGAAAAATAAATGGAAATAAACTGAAATATGCATGGCATGTAAATACACGAAGTCGATGCCTTCAAGGCTCTGCCCTCCGCCACCCTTTGCCTTGATTCTATTTAATATTTTTGCATAGTACCCGCCTTGAGCCTGGGGTTCTCCCTTGTACTCGTATTGATTTCGGTTCCTCTTGTTATCGCCGAATGGGAAACCGCTTTGGGGACTCTCTGGCAGTGCCTCAATTAGTCTGGCATTCTGCTGGACCAGCTTAAAGCTGGGATATCCCTTCCCCCACATCCTTACCATCGAAGCTCCAGCTGTCTCTGCCTCTGTCTCTCCCTCTGCCTCTGTTTTCCCCGCTGGCTATGCAAATTCAAATTCCTCGTCAAAATATTACTTGCAAAGTAAACGCGTGTAACTCGGCACCGACTACGGAGCCCGGAGAATGGAAAACCAAACAAAAGTACACACAAAAGTTGAGCAGAGTACTCCAAGAAAGGACACGACGAAAAGAAAAGTCGAATTTCTAGATACACTAGATACCCCGACTCGTTGGATTTTTGATCAATCTTAAATTGGTTATTAGCATCCTGTAATTGGCAAGCCCCTTGTGTCTGGTTAGCTTTTGTTTGGGGGCTCCCTTTGGGGACCTATCACGGGCCATCCTGGGGCTTGGACAAAATCTGGTTACCCGCTGCAAGTGCAACAAAATATACTACATGCGAGTACAACTGCAAATATTTTCTTATGCTTGTATGAAATGCAAGCATGTAAATACCAGACCCTCCCCCCCCCACAACCCCCACCCCCCACACGGACTGACATGCATAACTTTTTCCGACACAATGCGGCTGCAGTCTTCTCTTGTGGCACCATGAAAAAGAAGGAGAAGGCGAGACAGACGAGACAGACGAGGGCTGTTTGAATAGTAAGTTGTTCCGTAACTAAGCTCCAAATCAAACTCTTCTTCGGTCTGCTTTTTGGAATTCGTTGCGATTCGCTTTTTCGTAGCATACTTTTTGGGGACAACATTTGCTGCCAAAACTTTGCCTTGGCTCTTTTGCTTTTTTCAACGAAATATTAATAGCAAAAGAAGAATTTGAACTTTCCATGAAAAGTACGTGCCAGCCTTGTGTGTGTGTGTGTGTGTGTGCTGGAAATTGCTGCCTCACTCTCCGACGGATGGACGGACGCAGCGCACTTCTGGCCTGACAAAAAAAGAAAAAAAGCATCCAAAGCAGAGAAAAATAAAACAAAATTAGCATAAATTCCCCGCAAAAATGGATGAGCGGCAAGTCATCTTTGCACTCGGTTTATTTCTGCAAAAAGTTAGCGCAAAAAAGTGATGCAAACATGGCCTAATCCAGACATTGGAATTATCTTTAAATCTTGAACTAAACAAGCAACAACAAGCCTTTGTGGCTTCCAATCAGCAAAACTATGGCATTGAACTTTCCCATTTTCCTGGTACCGCTCTCAGTCCATCAAAGCGGCGGGCGGGTCACAGCAGTCATGAATATTGAATGGCCACGAATTGAATGAACGACACTAGTGCGACTCGTGCGACTCGTGTGCTCTAATCCCCATCAAAGGGGAAAATAATTGGGCATAGTTGTACAAACGATGACGGGGCCGAATTGGGTTAAATCTAGCAGGTTTCCACCCTGCCAACCCCCAGCTGCTTGTCGCACATATAGTTAACAGTTTTTTTTTGTATATTAAAATTGAGTTTTAAATAAGAGCCGTTCGGAGAGGCTTTTCCGATTTATCGCCCAGGGAAGCGTGTACGAGTATACGCCCACAATGCGGTCTCTCTCTGTCGCCCTCTCTCTCTCTCTCTCTCTGCCGCAAAGAGGAGACTTAAGCTCTGGGCTCTGGGCTCTGGGCTCTAGCTGAATCGATCGATCCGGGGAGCATTGCACATTTCATAATATCCTGCTGGGATTTTTAATATCGCAATGGCTTTCACTTGTTTACCGCTTTATGCAAATTTCATTGTGAGTCCCCGTCCCCGTCCCCCGTCCCCGTCCCCCGTCCCCTTCCGCCCTATTGAGCACTTTGATTTGTGTGTGCCTGTACATACGCCCATATATACATGTATATATGTATATGGTATATGCCTGATTGTCTTTGGGAGTTGGCAATTTATTTACTCTTGTCCATTGCGTCGTGTCCTTTGGCAATAAAATAAACATATGAAGAGAATTAAAATATTAAAACTTCAACTTGCAGACGAGTGGAGTGGAGTGGAGTGTGTGCATAAATCAATAAGAAATAAGGAGTAGGGAATCTGTTTGGCATATCCATGGCTTCTTTTGGGTTTTGTCTGAAACTTCGCCTAAAGACGCAGCGAGGGGGCGGTTTTCACAATATTACGCATACGCCGTGCTGCCGTGCTGCCGTTTGCCGTTTGCTTGGATTTCGCAGCCCACGGCTGAGGCAGCGACGAGGGAACAATGGAAATTAATTATACACCTATGTGTGTATGTGTATATTGAATAAATTCATAATTTACCCAAGAGGCAGAGACAAACGACGGACGAACGACGGACGGAGGTCATGCCAAGGGCTCTTCAAGAGAAGAACTTCACTGCAATGAATGCAATATGAAAAGCTAACAATTAAGAAAATTATTCAAACCAATATTGCGAGTGGAATGCCGAAGTGCTCGAAAGGAAATTATGGCAAGCACTTCTGCGAAATGTTTCAACTCCGTTTGTGCAACGTATCGGCACGAGTACGTGCGTATATGATGGCCAATCGATTATTTGATTACTCAATCAATTAAAACCAATCGAAGGCAGAACTGTTGTGAGTGCGTGCCGGAAAATAAACAAGCCCACAAAACAATTGTCCATCCGCAACAAGGTAATTGCTCGCCAAATGTCTGCCGAAGGGGCAGTTATCGAATAACCAGCTGCGAGTAATTATAGGTTTAGTCGCCTGTTGTCATTGCAGAGTCAAGCACATATTTCATTGGATTGATTGATGGTCTTGGGGTTTATTCAACGCTCATTGAACCAAGCAATTAGGGCCCGCATACACTGGGATTTACTGCCAAATGAATGCATTAATGGAGAGATGTTAAGTAAAAAATACTATGTACGAGTATATATCTGTACTTCGATTGGGAGTCAGCCTCTAAGCAGCGACATACGGCATACGGCATACGCCCCGCCCTCCCCGCTCACTAGCTCTCTCCTTTCTCTCTCTGGGCTGCACTTAAGCCCGATGCCACCCAAATTGGCCCATTCAGGTGCCCGACCGGCACTCAAAAGCTTACCCAGGTGCAGTGGCACGTGTAGATGTGGGCACGAGCTATGGCCACCATCAAATCCTGCTGCTCCGCCATCGCTCTGCGAAAGTGTAATTAAATATCCATTTAGTGTACATTACGTTTCCTTTTTGGCCGGGCCAGCACACAGGGAGAGTGGGAGACTGCGGCTGAGCTGGGTGAGACACATTACCAACTTTTCAAAAAATAAAAAGAAGAAGAAGGCAAACCCTTAAGAAAAAGACAGAGGGGTGGACGGGGGGTGGCCGGGGGAGGGGGTGGGGCGAGAGTATGGCAAAAGAAAAGCTAGGAAAAACACGAACCGCTTAGCCGGGTCTGAGGCAGAAGTTTAAAGAGCTGCTTATGTCTAAATTAATTTAAAAAGTTCGTTCACTTGAAAAATCGCGAAGGTCCCCACAACCACCGCTCTGGAGATGGGAAACGGGAGAACATCCTCTTGTCGTCCATTTTGTGGCCGCTCGAGGCCGCGTCCCAGCGTCTGTGGGTTCCCTGGTTCCCTGGTGTTCACTCGTTTATTAAAGATTATGCTTATAATGACGACGACAATGACGACGACAAGCAGGAGATGAGGAGGAAGAAATGGCCAGTCCACTCCGACACTACGACACTCCACCACTCCTCCCGTTTGGCCCCCACTTTGCCCAGTGCCATTCCATCTCCTGGATGATGATGATGATGATGCTGCTATTTTGCAACATTTTTCTTTTGCTTTTCTCCAAACATTTTTCTTCGGCCCCTGTCCGTGGTCCCTGGTCCGCTGTCTTCCCATTCGCGCTGCTCTTTATTTTATTTCATTTCATGCTTTCTTCTACTTCTTCTCGTCCTGCTGTTGTTTATCATTCCATAGTCCTTCCCCCGCTACCCGCTACCCGCTATCCGTTTTGGACGTGTTCTTAGCGCTTCTGACAGAAGTCCACATCGGGCCGGATCCCCGGCTTTGGCACTGCTTTTGGGTTGAAGTGTGACGTGATTTGTGTCGAGCAGTGCTCTACAGCACTCTTCATTCCCTCCCCCCCACACAGTGCAGCGGAGAAATATGCGTATCCTCTGATGAAAGTGATCCTTGCGATCCCAAACTCCGACTTTCGAATACTTTCCTGCCTCAGTGTACGGGAACACAAGACTGCTGTGACCCATATAGATGTGCACATACTATATGTGTGGGGACATGGGGACTCCCGCCATTTGACAGAATTCCACTGTCGTGCCACTGTCGTTGCCGCCGTTGCCGTTGTCGTCGTCGTCGTCATCATCATTGTCGTCAGAGTCGACGGCGGCCAAATGACTTGGCCATTGTATGTTTTTCTTTTTTTTTTTGGCCCAAAACCTTTGCGGCAAGAGGTGGCCGCCTGCCATTGTGTGCCCCACCGGGCACCGCAACCCTTCTGCGGACGGTCCGTCCATTGTTTCTCCTCTCTGTTTCATTTCTATGTCATTTCCGTTGGCTTTCTTCATCGCTGCCCCTACCCGTTGGCCCACTGCTGCTGCTGTTGGCATTTCACAGCTAATTTCAACGTGAAATTTTTGGATCGTGAGATTAGGGCGGTCGCCAGGGGGCTCTGGAACTAGAACTGGAACTGGGGCTGGATCTGGTTCTGGATGGGGATGTGGATGTGGATCTGGTGTGGGCATGGGGCTAGGCAGGACAACCATAAGTCATCCGACCGCTTGCCAGAGTGCGCTTATGCAAATTTGTGCCAGCTGACAAATGGGACAGCATTTGCACAATGCCAAAGGAGCGGGGAGCGGGGAGTGGGGAGTGGCGAGTGGGGAGGAGTGAGGGTTGAAGATTTTGGGAGCTGGTCCTGCTCCAGCTTCTGGTTCAGGTTCTAGCGGGGGCGCTGGGGCGTGTCTATATAAATGTCATTTGCGTCTGTGGATGTGGATGTGAAATCAGAAGGCAGGAGGCAGGAGGCAGGAGGCAGGAGGCAGGAGGCACTGGCCGGGAGGAGGCCGGCCTCTCGCTTAGCCTGACATGATGATGATAAAGTGCACATTAAAAAATATTTGCCATTGCCTTTTTTCGTTGTTTTCTTGTTGTTTGTTTCTTGTTGTTTGTTTCTTGCTGGTTGTTGGGTTGTTCGTTGTTCTTTCTCCACTTGGAATTATTTATGTGTCGAGCGCGTTGTGAATTTTAAAACTATGGCAAAAGCATCAGAGGCTACGGGTAAGAAATATAAGTACTTGAAGATGCCGAAGAAACCCAGAGAAAAGCAGTCCTGATTATCGGAATGGATACACGAAAAAGGCATGAGCTTTCACTCTTCGTTACGATATGTTTGAGTCCTGTCGAACCACTCCAATTAGGTAAAAGCGTGACCTACTTTGACGAGTACTTTAATTCGAGAAAGATTCAAAAAAGTTGCAGTACAACGAGTTTCGTCTCACTCGCTGGAAAGTAGCGAGACTCGCTTGAACAGAAAGGAGAGACTTTGGAAGCCAGTGAAAAATGGGAATGAATACGGAATCAATCAGAGAGGGGAAAGGACCCCGTTTAAACATGGTGAAGGAAGAAGCAACCAAAGAGGATGCAAGACAAGATGCCGACAATTACATAGATTCAGTTTGGTGGCTGGAAAATCAATACAAAGCAAACAAGAAACCAGCGAAAAAATACCGAAAAAGTGACAGAAAAATCTGAGCCCAATCTGGGGGGGGGGGGGAGGAGCAGCACTCCAACCAGACCCTCATCGCTTAGCCCCGCTTTGTGGCCTCCTTCGGCCTCGTGGGAGTGCGGGAGTACATAATCATTATTACACATTATTATATAATATAATGCCGCCGCATATAATTCACACTTGCACACAGACAGCCACAGCAACGGCACACACGTGGCACACACGCCCCTGCCGCAGCCTCAGTTACTGCCTCTTATCAACATGCTGCAAGCCGCACAAATGAAGTCTTCTCTTTTAATTTTTTTCGCCATCCCTTTTGCTCTGCCCCACCGTCTCCGCAGACTCTCTCTTTCAGTGCCATTCCCTGTGGCCCACACACACGCACATAAAATTATTTTCTTCATATAATAAGTGTAATAACTTTCATGTGTCGCATATTCGGAGCGAGCACAGGAGCACAGGAGCATAGGAGGAAAAGCTAAGGGCTTTCGGAGAGCTAGGAGCTCTGTGGAAAAGGGAAAGCTAAGGAGTAGCGAGCAGAGCACAAATCATGGCAAAAGCGGCAGATGGAGGGATCTACGAGTCCTTCTTGAAGTGCGTACACGCACCCATCAGACGACTCTGGACTGACCGGATTTCTGCTTTATAATATCTGCATTGATTTAAACATTTGTGTACCCAGGAAATGGCAAACATTCGAAAGAAATATATACATATACATATATAAAGCTTCCACTTTGGAGGCAACCCTCGCTGATAGCTTGCCACACTTTCGAGATGTGTCCCAGTGTCGTTGCATATCTGTGTGGAGGGAGCACTTAAATGGAACTGACTGCCGAGTGCGTTGTCCTCATTTGAAGCACAGATCCACAAATCCCGCGACGACAATACAAAATCCCCCCACCAAATGGAGAAGAGGGTATCGTGTCCCTGGCTACCATCTGGATAAGATATCCTTAAAGTTCTCATGTCGAGAAGTGGCACAAATATAGTTTCACTCGCCACCGCAGGGCCACGGAACCACCGCTGAACCACCGCTGAACCACCGCCGAACCACCGCTGAACCACCGCCGAACCACCGCCGAACCACCGCCGAACCACCGCCGAACTACCGCTGAACCCCCGCCGAACTACCGCCGAACCACCGCTGAACCACCGCCGAACCACCGCTGAACCACCGCCGAACCACCGCCGAACCACCGCCGAACCACCGCTGAACCCCCGCCGAACTACCGCCGAACCACCGCCGAACCACCGCCGAACCACCGCCGAACCACCGCCGAACCACCGCCGAACTACCGCCGAACTACCGCTGAACCCCCGCCGAACCACCGCCGAACCACCGCCGAACCCCCGCCGAACCACCGCCGAACTACCGCTGAACCCCCGCCGAACCACCGCCGAACCACCGCCGAACCCCCGCCGAACCACCGCTGAACCACCGCCGAACCACCGCCGAACCACCGCCGAACCACCGCCGAACTACCGCTGAACCCCCGCCGAACCACCGCCGAACCACCGCCGAACCACCGCCGAACCACCGCCGAACCACCGCCGAACCACCGCTGAACCACCGCCGAACCACCGCCGAAACACCGCCTAACCACTGAGCCACGGAACCACGGAACCAAGATCAATCAAGAGGCAGTGCCGTTCGATTGACAGGCTGTAAAGTCCAACAATGGCGGACAAAAGGCCTTTGAAAACTCCCAGAGCAGCTGTTGAAAATCATAAGGAAACTCACGAGAGACGGCCCAAAGAGGACTCCACTCTGTTTGCATCAAATATGGTTATGACTGGCTCCTCGTACATTAGCCAATGTCGATACAAATGCGCAGCGAGTGCTCGTACCTGTAATATCCACACCAGGGGCCACAGGACTACGTACACCCGTGGGGAGCGGGCGGGGGGTAGGGCTTTATTCGAAATGCATTTTGCGGTCATTGCTCGTCCGTTCGCTGGATGGCAAAATGGAAAACGGAATTATGCGCAATTATTTTGGCATTGGCATTTTCCAAGCTCTGTCAACTGACCTCTTCAGCTGGGCAACCGCAATCGCCCCCACCCCCCAATGGCCCCCGCTCGATTTGTTTCCATGCAATTTAAGCGGCTCAGCAGTGGGGTGGGCTTTGGGGACAGCAGGACAGCAATTACAGGACAACAAGAAGGCAATCTTGAAGGACTCGCCACAACAAAAGACAAAGGACAATATCAGGCACAAGAGTAAATTGTGGTTGGGCAATTAATTGGCCCCCGCCAAAGGACTGGCAGGACAGCCCTCTGCCAGGGTTGTCGAAGGCCTCAACAGGACTGGAATCGCATCGAATGCAATGGATAGTCCTTATTAATTTTGTTGCATGGTTTCGAAGGGAATTTAATAACCAGATATTCCTGACAAATGCTTGTCGGAACGATTGGAATTCTCCTTGCCAAGATGGCAGGAGATTTGTGGTTTTTAAGGGAAATTCATTTTGAAAGAGATTCCCGAAAGTGCAACCCCAAGATATATCTATCTATGGATACACATGTGCATTCACTGTTTTCTCCCAGTGTATTAGCCGACTTTTGTTTTTGGATAATTGTGCTTATTACGCTGCGAAGCCAAGGAGAAATGGCATCGAAGGGAAAGCCAAGAATATCAAATAAAGGCAAACAGTAGCGATGGGGAAAATCTGAAATATAAAATTCCGATGGCTTTGTCTTCATATGGAAAACAATTGCATGGCTATCTGCTCCCCTGCTCCATGCGAGAAGCTGTCGTCTGGCTGACCCCCAGGGGCCTTCGAGCCCTCCCATTAACTGTTGCAGGGGCAACTGCAGCGCCGCCTGTGACTGTGCCTCAGTTGTCGCCGCATCGCCACTAGAGACACGTGATGCCAGAGCGAAGGAGACAGATTTTTGTCGAGTGCCGCAGTGAGTGAGGAAAGAGTTTTGCAAAGTCGAGTATTGACCAACATAAAACTACCATATATTACAACTAAAACGGTGGAAGACCAGTCAGATCTGTCAGTCCCATCCCAAGTCCATCCAGACGAGAGTCGATGTCCCAGCAACCGATTTGTGGGTGAAATCAGAGCCACATAAGCCGTCTGCCTGTCACAGAATGGAAATCATTTGGTTAAAATGCAAAATGTTTGCAAAATTAGTTCATATTTATCTACAGAGCAGCCTAGGACCTAGCTAGGACCTAGGACCAGCATGGGTACTGAGAAGAATTATATATTGATCGCATACTGGCAGGGGGTACCATAAACCAGGGGTCTCAATGGGTTTTCGAAGCAGGTTTGGCGGCCAACATTTCTTGAGGAGTGCCCCACCCACCACCGCCTCAAAAGTTGTTAAAAATATTCATCCGATGGCGACTGGCATTCTTTACCTGTGACTTTTCAGGACTTTCACTGATTTGGATCTTTAAATAGAAATATTCCCGCGCCACTTCATGGCCATTTTGGTGCCTGCTCTTCTTTCTCGAATTAAATAAACTGTTCTCTTGGCCGCCTTCTCTTGGGGGGGGATTGTGGAAAAGGAAAAACACATTTATCTCGATTTTCACGCTGTCAGCAGCAACTCAAAAAGGCGACAGTTTGTAAAAGATGCGAAAAAAAATCAAGAAAAATAAATAAAGGAAAAAAAAGTAAAAAGGTGCCAGGGACAAGCGAACCGCAAGGAAGCAAAGGCGAACCGAACCGAACCGAGGCGAAGCGCCTGCACAAAGTCAATTTCAAGATTTATTTTTTGCAATTTAACATTTCTGTTACGCCTGTCAGCCGAAAAATAAAACAAAACAAAGACCCCAAAGTGAAACAAAACAAAGCGAAACCGCCGAAATATTTCCCAGGAAGAACGTAACGAACAAAGTCATGAGGCGTTCAACCCTCCAGAAATCGGTGGAGACCCAGACTCCAGACTCCAGACCCCAGACGCAGAAGGTGAATGCGGTTACAAAAATAATAATAAATTAAAAGCTTGTGCCCCTCCAGCCGAAAGGTCAAATAATTTCAATAAGACAACAACAACAATAGCAAAAGAGAGTGGGCGACGACGCCGAAAACAAGACCTCTGCAAGCTGCCACGCCCTCCCTGGAAGTAAACCGCCCTTCGTCGACTAAAGCCCATATTGAAATGCCGAAAACAGGGCCAACAAGTTGAAGGAAAAGCCGTAATGGATATCGACTTGGAGGATACCCTACGGAAAAGCAAGCCAACGATGGAGGCGATAAAAAAAAAGAAAGATTAACGGACAGTTCAGTGAAGAGAAGAGGGAAATGGAAATGGATGTAAGGGATAGTGGGTTCAAGTTATCGAAGGATTGGAATAAGTACAATTTGGTGGACGCGGAAACACACTCGCTCTCCTTGGCATCCGGAGGAGAAAGTGTAGCCAAAGGACATTTGGAGAATACAAGTAATGTTGCCGATGGCGATGTTGCTTTTTAAGTATTTTCAATTTTGTTCCTTCAGAATGGAACTGGGGCTGGGTACGGGTCCTCCCTACGTAGCAATTTGCTTTGTACTCGAATTTATTTGGCTTCTAGCGACCCCTAGGAGGCAGCTGGGAGGCGTGGCAAGGGGCAGAGAATGCAGACCGAGCTAAAGTCAATATGCACAGAGTCCAAGGTCCGAGAGGCTGTGGAAATTTTGTGGAGGCCAGAGCAGCAGACGAGAAATTTGTGTATGTTGCTCTCGAAAGTAATCAGCAAGCAGTTAGCATCCTCCTCCACCCAGAAGCCCCCAGCTCCTGTAGCCGCTACGCTCTCTTTTTTTCATTAATAATAAATTAGGCGCACACCGGAAACGGAAATGCGCGTTGGCAGCCAGCCCAGGACTCAGACCAGACCAGGCCAGACCAGAACAGAAAAGTTTATTAGTTTTCGTTCTGGGAATATGCAACATTAGGAAGATAGCATTTTTGCATTTTTCAGGAATTAAATTCCAGAGAAAGTTCCACAAGATTCTTTCCGCTTGATGATGGTTTTTGCTGGGTCTGTGTGCTCACATGGGAATCCAATTAAACGCGCTGCTAATCCAGAGAAAAGCACAGAAAATCACAGAAAATCTCCCTCGCAGCTAGATGCTTGAGTCAATAGAGTAGTAAATGAAGTCTTGGTCTTTATCAGCCAACTGGCATCGTTTTTTCTGAATGATGCACAGAGAGAAATGGGGTGGCAAGCCGTGGAAGCCATTGGCGATGGTTTGGTGACCCCGATCCCTCTTGTAAACATATCTCTGCAGAGTAATATATCCTTTCTGTACCATCTGATCTATGCCAGGATGTACATGCTTTTTTTCTCTTGGTGTACGAATGGGGAGTGAGCATCTTGCCTCCCAGTGAGTGTCTGTCTATCCGCGTCTTTGGTTAGTCAGAGCTTAAAAGCTTGGCTAATAAAAACGGGAATTATGCGTGAGTGTGTGCCAGAACAGGGCGTGGACGGAGCCAGAAACGAAGCGGGTATGGGAGATATGTATATGTAGATGGAACCGGAAATGAAATCGGAGCTGGAGCTAGAGCTGGAGCTGGAGAACTCTCCCTGTTGCTGGAGGCAATTAAGCGATAAGCGTAATCTACGTTGTCAATTCACACAAAATGCGTAAAGTCGTCAGCCGAGGAGGATTTCAATTAGGGAACGCAAAAATTCCACCCAATATTCCCCCACTATCTTGCCACTGTACCACCCCCCCTTCCTCTAGCTATCTATCCATGTTTCCTCCCTGGCCTGGCTGTGGCTGTGGCCTTTGCGCATATTTCATGAACACCACACACACACACACGCACAAGTGGATGCCTGCGGTGGAGTGGGCTGTGGATGTGTGTGGGGATGGGGACGGGGATGGGTTGGGCCACTAGTAGACCCACTAAGTGCGGCCAATTAGCACAAAGGCAGAGGAAAGTGTTTCCGTTTAAAAGATGAGAAAGGCGAGCACCTCTCGAGTGACAATTTGCTTAACGTTTAAATTTAGATGCGAGGGCCGAGTCAAGCACTGGATGACCTCGACTGAGGATAAGCCCCAGTATATACGCGTGTACATATCAGAGCGTCTCTCTCGCTCTTTCCCTGTGAGACTCGTCACTGATGTTGTGTTGCGTTTCGTTGCAGGGTTCTATCACGCAAACTAAAGCCACATCTTGTTGCGGACACCGTTAAGCAGTATATAAGTCGGGCCCAACGCACAACCAAAAAGGGTACCCAAGAGCAACAAAATAACATGGAGTTTTTACGCGGCGTCTATGCGTTTATGCAAGTGAGTAGATCATCGGTGAGTGTCAACTGTTTCCTTTTAACAACTGTACTAATCCATATGAACTTGCTCTATTTTTATACCGCCTTTGGTTCATTGAATGATTATACCATACCATACTCTACTCTACTACCACTCCAACTCAACTCAATTCAATCTCAATCTCAATCTCAATTCGAAACCCAAACGAAAAACAAAAATACAATACAAATTGAGTTTAAATCGTAAAACCACAACCGAAAAAAAAAACAAAAATAAAAAATAAATGCTTGAAAAGCAAAAAACAAATCGAATATGTTACTACTACTTTCTACTACATACCTATTACTACTACTACTACTACTACTACTACTACTACCACCACCACTGTTGTAAGCGTAACAAAGTATCGAGCAAAATACCAGATAAATACCAGAAAATACCAAATATAAACCAAAAAAAATGTAAACAAATTACACTGTACTGCCCCAAAAACCATACTGTACCACGTACATCCATCATGTATGTATGTATGTACATACATCCAAAGCCAAAAACTAACTCGTCGTGAAAACCATGCGAGAGAAGCAACCCTGACAGCCCGTGGACCACAATCTCAAACTCGAAAACAAACCGAATCAAGTAATCACCACAATATATACATATATATGATATCACCACCAAATAATAATGCAAGCGCTGAAGCAACAGCTGACAAATGAACAAACACTCTGTAAACGTGGCAGTGGATGGGCATAAATGTCCTTCCAGCTTCCAGATTCCAGATTCCAGAACTAGCCTCATCCGTACGAGCTGGTCCCCAAAAAAGAAACCATTCCATTCTCTTTTCTGTTTCCCCCCGCCATGTTTTTTCTGTTGTTTGCGTTTGAGTTTGGAGGCCGTGACTTTTCAACCATTGCCATTCCATAACCAAAACCCATAGATGATAATAATACCAACAAGAAATGAATACAAAAAAAAAAAAAAGCGAAAGTAATATGAATAATACATAATAATAATACATAATAATAATAATAATAATATACTTACCGTGAGCCTTAACATTCTGAGCGAACATTTTCAAAAGATCACAGAACAAAAGGAAACAAACAAATGAACATTCACATAAATTGCAAAAAAAAAAAAAAAAAACAGAAAAAGAAAGAAAAAAAAAGAGTATGAAAAAAAATGAAATTAATATGCAAAACATTCATCAAGTAGGATTTTGAACATGAAAATATCAACAGACAAAGAAAAAAACAGACAAAAACCCCCTTAAAACAAACAAAAAAAAAAACGAAACGAAACGAAAGAAAAACCCACAAAGGACAATCTTAAGAAAATGATGGCCAAGAACAAAACAGCCATCTCTGTCTTTTTGCCACTCTCTCGCCCACTCTCACTTTCACTCGCTCGCTGGGCCTCGCCGGGCAGGGAAGAGAGTTGGTAGCGCCATCACAGACCCATTTTTGCCCATTGTCCATTATAACCATTGTCCAGCCATCCGCCATACCCATCTCTCTTTCTCGCAGAGCTCTCCTCTCTCTCTCTTTCTCCCACCAGAATATACAGAATACACACACACACACACACACACACACAATACAAGCGTCTCTTTCTGGCTTACACACATACCATACACAGACACACACCCACACCCACACAAAAGGCAACCCAAGTCTCTGTCTCTGTCTCTGTCACTCCTTTTGTCTACGTTCAGTTTGATTTTTGATTGTAATTGGCTGTGTAATTGATTGATTGATATGCTTAGCTAAAATCTACAACTATAACTATACCTATAGCTGTACTATATCTATGTCTATGTCTGACTCTATTCTCGCTGTTTGTGTGTAATGAAAATTTTTGGCAAGAAAATTATTGTACGATTTTAACCGTTCTTATAAGTTTAGCTCTAGAACTCTTTGTTTTCTGTGTGCGCGTGTCTAGGCTTATGATTTCCCCACACACAAGGCACACTCAGAAACACAGCCCCAACCGAAGCGAAGTCTCTCTCAGTCTCCAAGTCTCCAAGTCCCTGTCCCTGTCCCTGTCCCTGGGCCCATCTTTCTCGAACTTTATAGTATCTACCTTTCTCCGTCTATGAAGGGTAACATGTAATTTAAAGCAAATGTTTTATTCTTTATATATATATATATATCTCCGAAACCGAAAAACACAAACGAACCCAATATACCAAAACCGAATCGAATCGAATCGAATCGAAACCCAACCGAACCGAACCGAAACATCATCAAAGGTTGACTACAGCAACAGCAGCAGCAACAACGTAAGCGGAAACGGAAACGGCAACGGTGAAGCCTGTGGCGGCTATGAGGCAACCCTGACAACCCTGCCCAGCGACGAGCCGGCGACGATCTCAAGCAGAAGATCCACGAACAGAACAGCGAACAGTGCAATCAGGACAATAAGGGAGACCGAGCCCGAGACCGAGGCAACGGCAACGGCAACAGCGGCCACAACAGCAACGGCCGAGGAGGCTGCCGCCACATGGCCTGGCCAAGCGCCCTCGCAGCAGACCAAGACCAAGTCCAAGTCGCAGACCAGAAGTCCTGCCCAGAAGCCCCAGCAAAGTCAGAGTCAGAGTCAAAGTCAGAGTCAGAGTCGCCAGGTCCTACAGACAGCAGCACCAGCAGAAACAGTACAGGACAGTTGAGAGTGCGGCAAAAATGTGGGCCATCGATATCGATGCCAGCGGTAATCAAGCGAGAACTATGTCGGGAAGAACAATATGAATAGCGAACGAACACGAACGAATGAATAATGCTAACGAATGTGATAACTCGTATGTATATATAGCCACGTATATCCATGTATAACAATTATTTACATATGAACTTGCAAGCAGAAAACCAAACCAAACCAAACAAACCAAAACCAAATCAAATCAAAACAAATAAAACCAAAATCAAATCGTAATCAATATCAAACGATAAATCGTGACGCAATAAAGATAACGATACTACGATATCGATAATTAAGCAAAGCACTCTAAAATAAAGTAAAAGAAACTCACATAAAATAAAATCAAAGAAAACAGGGCAACTATCAATAGGTGGCCTTAGATTGTGTGACTGAGATTTAGGAATGAAACAAAATCGATCAAACGATAAGTCAATAAAATAAAGCAAGAAGCGGATAGTCGATAACCGATAGCCGATAGCTGATAACCGATAAGCAATAATCGAGCAACGATCAACGATCAACGATAGGACGTGCAATCAAATAATATCAAAACAGAACCAGAACCAGAATCAGTAAACGAACTGCAACGAGAAGGCCTTCCCTTCCGAGCCAGAATCGAGAACAACTGCTCCACAACTGCTCTGCACCCCCGAAGGGTTGGTGGTGCGTGTGTGTGTGTGTGGTGTGCCCACGCGGGGGCGCCCATCCCCCCACCCCGCTAACGCAAAGTGATAGAAAATGGTAATTACAAAACAAGCAATTCTAGTTCATTTACCACTAAAACTAACCCCACAAAACCTCACACCTCCACCTCTCCACTTCTCAACCTCTCAACCACTCAACCTGTTTACCTCCTCACCCTACCCAAACGAAACCAGCCCCATAATCAACTTCAACTCAGTCTCGATCCTTCAATTGATCTATCTATCTATCTGTCTATCAATCTCAAGGTTGACCAACCCAAACCCAGCCCGCAAAAGAAGGGTCTCTCGAATGGCCCCGCCCCACCTCTATCTGTCCATCTATCTCTCTATTACACTTTGTTTTACACACCTGATCTATGCGTTGTTTTTGCCTTATAAATATTGCATATACGTATCGTAGATTATTATTAGCTCAAATTACGCTTATTTATTTATATTTTAGCTTTACCTTTCGAGTCCCCCATTCCCCTAGCTACACGGGGCGCCATCTGGCGGCCTATAACCTTTGGTTATTATCATTAACTTTGCTTTGGCTTTGTCGAATTTCGATTCAATCTGTCTCTCCTATCTCTATCTTCTCTCTCTCTCTCTCTCTCTCTCTCTCTCTTGTTCAGTGAATTTGTTTGATTGTGTTTAACTCGAGTAGAGTCCGCGATCCAGGAGCCAGAACCACAACTGAAAAAAAAAAAAAAAACAGAACAGAACAGGGGATACAAATTCAATAATCGACTATCGATATCGATATTCTATCAAAAAGCAGCCGAACCGCGTAGGACACCAGCTAAAGCCAACAAGAAACATAACCCAACGACAACAGATTGCTCGCCTGCTACCACAGAATATGCTGTCAACGTCAGCGATTGAAAAGAAATCGTCAAAACGAACCGCACTGATAAAAACCTGATAAAACAAAACAGAAACCCAATCAATGAAATCCAAATCAAAAATTAAACCTCAAATTAAACTGAAACTGAAACCAAATCAAATTTAATACAAAATGATGTTTGTGAGAAACCCAGCGTATTGTCTCTCTGCTGGTCTTTTTATCTCTACTTGTATCCCTACCTCTCTCTAACTCTCGATACTCTCGATACTCCCGATACTCTAGATACTCTAGATACTCGTATTTTTGTATCTCTCTCTGTCTAAACCCCTATTAAAACCTATAACTATAACTATAATTGACTCTGATCTCACACACACACAGACACAAACACACACACGCACAGACAGAATCCAGTTAAACAGATTTGTAAAAGTATAGTAAAGTGTTGCGATTGCCACCTGCGATAACCGCTAACCGATAACCGATAGGCATTGCAATAACGCTGAGTGCCGAAAGTGCCACAACCGGAACTGAAAGAAAAAACTAAAGTAAAAGTTACTTTTCATTTGATTTCAATTATGATTTTCCACATCTATCAATAACGATGACTATTTATGCGTATCTAACTAAGTAAATCCAATCGAGTATATCGAAATTAAGTAGGTCTGGCCTTAATGCCTAGCAAAACAACCAAGAAACAACCAAAGTACTTGCCAACATACGAGACGGGAAGCCGAAATCTGAGATCTGAAATCTTAAATCTGAAATCTGAGAACTAAAGGTAGCCGTAGCCCTAAAATAGCTCTATTGCCGCGTATATGGTGTTCTGTGTAAATATTTTGCCAAAATCAAATGCGACGATCCCCAATGCGGGCCCCAAACAAACACATAAAAGCAAACTTGAAATTGAGCAAACAAATCCTCCACCTTATATGGAACTATCGCCAAGAACCCAAAAAAGAAAACAAAACGAAACCCCCCCCCCCCTCTCTCTGTCTCTCTCTTTGTCGCTCTCGCTCTCTCTCTCTCTCTCTCTCTCTTTGTCTCTCTCACTCTCTCTCTCTCTCTGATTCTCTCTCAGTCCAGAAGCCTGAAAACCCTAACCTGAACTATAGATAAATAAACCTAAATTTATACAAAACTTTTCTTTAAATTCGATTCAAGAAAAAATATAATAAAAAGAAATATCTATGACCACTTTGATTCCACTTTGCCTACCCCCACACCGTGCACACCCCCGCAGATCCCAGCCCACCCACACATTTGGAAAGAAAATTTATTGATTTGAGAATATCTCCTATATTATTTTATTGTTTTTGTACCTACCCAAGTTCTCTGTCACACACTCACACACATACACCTCTTTTCTCCCCTGTCCGTCCCCCAAAGTAGTTAAAACCAATCAATCCAAACCCAAAACAATGCCAAAACCAAAACCAAACCAAAACCAAACCAAAACCCCCAACAACAAATTGCACGTGTCTTAAGCCGTAACTAACAACTCAATCAATTGCAGTCTCTTGTGTTCTATAATATGCATACCATATCTATATCTATATGCTACTGTACCATCTACTGTATCATTTGTTGTATTGTTTTGTCGGATCCTTGTAGTAGCGTAACGTACACGGAAATGTTTCAATTCAATCAGCAGATCAACAAAACAAACCAAAACCAAAACCAAAACCAAACGTACCTTACCATATATCGTAAACGTATCGTAATCAATCAATATCTACTACTCGTATTGCGGCATTTGTGGTATTGTATCCGTATCCGTATCCGTATTCGTATTACCAAGTGCAAATCCTTATCTACTAATTACTAATTACCAACTAAGCAAGATATATGCCAGCATATATACATACATACAGGCGTACATTCGTTCGCGTGCATGAGAATCGAAGCCAAATTGAATTTTGTTAATTCTCAAATCGAAACTTAAGAGATAATCTTGATAAAACTGGTAAAAAAATACGCACCCAATTCGCGATTGTCATCGAAATTCCGATTATGAATGTCTCACTGTCATCGATATCGATAGCGATCTCAACCTAACAATAGATGGCACTAGAACGGTATGTATGTATGTGTTTGTGTGTGTATGTATATGTGTTTGTACGCATCCAAACATAAGTATATCGCATTGTGTATGTGTATGCTTGTCTGTATGTGTATTTGTAAACAGTTGTACGTATATCGGTGTAGATTTGTTTAATTTGAGTTGAGTTCTCTTTCTTTTCGAATACCATTCGACTGCTCATTTTTTCAACTGATTGCACCGAGCAAACGAGAGCTAAAACGATTGTATTATTTTATTTCCAGCTAATAATAATCGTTATCGTAATCGTAATCGTAATCGTTTTTTTTCCTTGGTTCGTAATCGATTGTCTTTTGCGTTTCGTTTCCTTATTTCCTTATTTCGATAAGCAGTGAAGCGAACGAAGGATCGCTGGAACAGAATCGAGGAGAAGCAACAACTATCGTACTCAACACCATCTACATATATATATATATCTATATTCCTATCTACTCGTACTCAAACTAAATATATCTATAGCCATACTCTATAAACATACATACATATATACATATATATACATATATATATATATATCTATATGCATACCTCAACATATATATCTATATATCTATCTAAAAGAACAAACAAAAACAAAAAAATTACAATACAATAAATATTATTCATAATACCAAAAAGTAGTTGTCGTTGTTGATGTTGTTGAAAATGTGCAATTTTAATTGATTGAAAACGCAAAAAACCAAAAAAAAAAAAAAAAAAAATACCAAAACGAAGTACCAGAGAAGCGAACTTTAAGCAAACAACTTTTTTGACGAATGCCAAAAAAAAAGAAACTTAAACTCTATACCAAATAATACCATACTCAAGTATAAACTAATAGAGCCCGGTTCGAAAGCCAAAAAGTATGCAGCAGTATGCTTTTTGTGCTGGCGTTTTTTCGAACACTTTGTTTTTGAGAAGAAAAAAAAAATACCAGCCGTATGATGAAGACGATGAAGCAGAGGTACCACCACCGTAATCGTAACCCCCTCACAAAAACCGAACCAACCACACCACCAGAACAAAAAGTCCCTCCCGAAAAAATACTAGAAAAATACCACAAATTTCCCTCTCTCTCTCTCTCTCGCTCTCTCAATGTCTCTGTCTGTCTCACTTAAAAAAAAAATGCTAATTTCAATGTTTTTGTGTGTGTGCGTGTGTAGCGTGCGCTTGTGTGTGTAAATTCAATTGTATTAAATTTGGTTAACTAAACGAAAAAAAGCGATATATAAAACCGACAATTGATATGAACGAAAAAAAAATACCAAAGAAAAAAAAATACCAACTGCTAAGCGGACAGGCAGCATATATGTTGGCAATCGAGCAATTTCTGTGTAGAATCATCATCGGATGAACCGAGTCTCCTCTGTATCTCTGTCTCTACCCCACTCTCTCTCTCTCTCTCTCTCTCTCTCGCTCTCGCTCTCGCTCTATCTCTGTCTCACTGCGTCTCACTCCCTCTCTCTCTCTCTCTGTCTCTCTGTGTCTCTCTCTCTCTCGCCATCTCGATCTGTGTATATCTGTGTATACCCTCGCATAAGATAATAATTTTAGTTTAGTTCAGAGATATCAAGATTTGTTTTTTGTTTTAATTTTGAAATTTCGATAAACGAGAATAACAGAAAAACCAAAAATGAAGAATCACCAAAGTGTAAAAAAGAAAAAAACCCAAAACCAAACCAAAACTAAAACAAATGCAAACCCTACAGTAAACATGAACATATATACCTATACCTATACCTATACCATGTACTACTACTAATATACCCCATATACTAACCGAATCAAACTATTTACTCCAACTAAACTATAAACTATACTATACTCGAACCAATACTAATACCATGTACTATCTATATACCTGTTCGAAGTGCAACTTGAGCCACAGAGACACCAGCGCAGAACTATCCACCAAACACACCCAGTAGAACACGCTCTGAAGCAAACCGAGTCCACATTTTTTTGATTTTTTACTCCACACCAAAGACACACAATATATTGCATATCTGTATGATAGACCAACCCACACACACGCTCTTCTATATATATATATATACATATGTATGTATCTATCTATCTATCTATCTATCTACCTATCTACCTATCTACCTATCTATCTATCTATTGTACAATACTATAAGTAAGTTGAATACTGAAAAAACCGAGCAATTCCGATTGCCGTCTTTGCTGCTAATTGCCTTCGCTTAACTTTGTTGTTTGCATTTTGTTGGACAGCTTCGGCAACCCTGGCTTACACGAATACCCCCCAATCACTGCTCTATATATGAGGGAAGCATGCCTACACCTTACACTACCCTCTGCTCTCTGTGTCCTTCTCTGAAATGTACATACGATATACATATGTATAGGGCCAAGAAGACCCCCAAAACTGCACGTAACTCAAGATCTTTTCATTTTTCTAGCGACACATTTTTTGTGGCACGTCATTTAAGTTTTTAATTTGTTGTATGTAAGTTTTGTCTTGCCTTTGTCGAAACCTTGACAGGAATGGAGTCTCTGAGTGAGGCCCAGGCCCAGGCCCAGGCCCAGGCACCTCCGGCCTTGATATGTGTAAATAAGCCCCCAAGTATTTGTATTGAGAAAACCCTTTAAACAGAACAAAGTCTAACTGAAGTATGAGTAAAATATAATTCAAATGCAAACGGTACACGAACACCTATCTACTAAATAAACACACACTCACACACACACACACATAAAATATCGTATCTATAATCCAACGTATTTGTATATTGCATAAGAGAAGCATCAAGTCTGCCTGAAAACCCTCCTCAAAACTGAATCTTCTACCTCTAACACGAACATAGATACAGCAAATACACTTACTAGTACACTTGCAGCCTACACTAATCTGCAAAAGGTTGCTCCAACACGCCAGCCCCTCCATCCCCCCTCCACCCCACCCCAGACACAGCCTTGCCCAGCCACCAGCCACCAGCCACCCGCCACCACCCTCCGAGAATGTTGTTTGTTTCCACATTTGTCCCATTTGAGTTTGATTTTTGCTGAAATTTCTACCCATTGTTCGTTTAAGTCGCCAATTTAAAGTCAACTCCAATGATCTGTAGCCGAGCCGAGTCGAGGAGGCAGTGGGGGATACTGGGGGACGGTAGGCGGGCAGGATCTGATGGGTATCTGTCCTTGTTGGTTGCTTGTTTATTGCCACCAGGCACTTGGCACTTGGCACTTGGCTGTTCGCTGGTCCCTCAGCCCTCAGCCCTCAGCCCTGGGCTCTGGGCTCTGGGGCTCTTGGCTCTTCTGGTGCCTTCAATTTATTATTGACTTTGCTGCAAGAGTTCTCAGACGCATCCTAATGAAGCGTAAGTGGCAAGCACTGCGGCAAGGCCCATAACAATAACAGCCACAGCCCAAGCACAGCCCAAGCAAAGCCTGTGGAAGTCGCCTCCTTGTAGCAAAGCTTATTTTTATTGCCCAAAATATATTGCCAATGTTGTTCTAATAGCAGAAACGAGCTCCCAGTCATTGCCTAGCAGTGGCAGTGGCAGTGGCAGTAACCAGGACCAGTCTGGAGGCATTGGATGGAATGGGAATGGGAATGGGAATGGAACTGGGCATAAAATTCATTGTTATGGTTACTGGGCATAAGTCAGTCAGTCGCACAGAGCGAGCAGAGAAATCGCTGAAGTCGTCGTCATCGTCGTCGTCGTCGTAGTCGTAGACCTCCTTCAGCCTCTCTCTACTCATTTTGTTAATCAGCCTCAAGTAAGCCAGTCCAGCGCACATGATACTTATTACACAAGCTACTTACACACTCAAGTCAGTCCGGGACAGAGACAGGGACGGGGACGGGGACGGGGACGAGGACAGGGACAGGACGGGGAAATAATATGTGAATGGGTGTAAGGATAGAGATAGGGAAAGGGATACGGATAGGTATAGGAATAGGGAGAAGTCATTGTTCATCCACTTGGGCTGAATTTCATTATAACCCAAGGGTGCACTCGGGTAGATTGGTTTGGGCAGAAAGGATTGCCGGAGGCAGAGACAGGAAGTGCCCTACAGTCTCTAAGGTATATACAATTTTCGGGGAAAGATCAGCTTGACTGAGCCATAAGCAGTGTATTTTGTTGTTGAGCCAAGAAAGCTTAGAGTTCTCCTTGTAGGGTTGTATTTTACGAACAGGGTATCCCGCAGTCGTGCACACCGACCGACCCTCTTGCTCCGAGTCCCCCTCCGTTTTTTGTTTGCTCGTTTCGATTTCGTTTCGTTTCGTAGACATTTTCGGCTTATTGTTTTGGTTATGTTTTGATTTACGCCTTTCAATGATCATCCGTCTCTATATCTCTATGCCTCTATGTTTTTCTCCTCCAGCTCTCTCTAATTGTGCCCCGCTCTCTATGTCTCTCTCTATCGCTCTATCCGTCTCTCTCACTCTCTGTCGTTTGTATGTAATATGTTCTTTTGTATAGTGTGTGTCTATCCCAAGTCTAGAACCCAGACAAGTCCCTGGAAAGTGCCTATTACAAAAAGACAAACCAGAAACAAGAAACCAAAGTAAACGCCTCACCTAAACATTGTAGCCTACTAAAACGATTGATTAACTAACTCAAGTTTATAAACAATGCCAATTCGGACCCACCATCATTCCAGAAATCACGCAAACCTAATCAAAAAAGAACAATTCCGTTGTGCAAACTGTGACGAAAGTAATGCCAAAAAATATGCCTATGCCTCTCACCAAAAATCACAAAAAAATGATCGAATCGATGCAATGCAAAATATAAAAACCAAAAGGAAAACATTTAAACAATTACAAAAGACAACAAAAACAGCTAAATGTGAAACACGCCAAGCACAGGACACGAGTCACCAAAAACCAAAAACCAAACACAAAAGTCACGAGCTCACGAATCACTAACGAGTCACCAAAGTCACGAATCAGCGAATGCCATAAGCCGACCAGCAAATTAGTCGAACACGAAAGCTTCCCAGTAACCCAGCAACCCAGCAACCCAGCAATCCAGCAACCACTACCCAAACAAGACACTCGGTTAAGGACCTACCTCCTGTTCCTACCTCCTTATCCCTTGTCCACTTCCTCTCGTATGATTTGAGCTTCTCTCACTCTTTGTCCTGCTTTGTCTTTCGTTAAACACTCTGCCACAAGCCACAGTCAAGCTCTGTCGCTCTCTCTCTCTCTCTCTCTTTCTCACGTATCACGCCGCTCTCTGTCACACGTTAGCTCGCTCTCACCTGGTCACACCAGCTCACTCACTCACTCTCACTTTTTGGAATGGCCAAGTGCTCACTCACTCGACGCTTTCGAAGCTAACAACTGCCGCCCCACCCTGCCCAGCCCCGCCCCACCCCGCCACGTCTTCGACTGCTAGGATAAGCCAAGCTCAACTGTACCTCTATCTCTCTCTTTCTCGCTATATCTATCTCTCTCTCTCTTAAAATAAGTATACTTGTCTCACACCAACACTTAAACCAAAAACCAGAAAAAACCATGCTAAATCGAAATTAAACAACAAGAAAATTAAATATCTACACTTAAAAAGAACAAGCCGAAAATAAAACATAAAGAATATTGAATATTGAATAAATAACAACGTAAAATTACTCTCTAGCTATCTATCTCAATCACTCAATCACGGAATCACTTACTCACCAAAAACTCACTCGAATTTGTCTATCTCTCTCTCTCTCACGCAATCTCACGACTCTCACCTTTCCCCCCACCTCACCAAAAGATAAGCAAAAAAAAAAAAACCAGCTAACCAAAAGAAAAGCAAGCGTAACCAATACCAATACCAAGCCAAAAACCGAAACCAAAAACCAATAAAGCAACAATAAATGATAAAACCAGACACTTACTATATATCTATCTATCTACATGTATGTATCTCTGTCAGCTTTAAGTATATAAAAAGTAAACCAGCAAAGAAAAAACAAAAGCTAAACGCAACCAGAACCAGAACCAGAACCAGTACCAAAAACAAATCCAAACCAAACCACAAACTCAAGTCAAGTCAGCTCCAGACAACAAAACTCCAAACTCCAAACTCCAAAACTCGAAACTGCAAAAAGGCCAGCAGCACACACCACCTACAGCCAAAGAAACAACAGCAACAGTAACAAAAAACAAGAAACAACAGAGATCCGAACAAACATAACTACTTTATACCATATCTAGATCTTTATATAAACTATAGCTAGTTATATACCACTCTCTCTGTTTCTTTATCTCTATCCCAGATGTATTTGAGAAAGTTTTTCTTTTCATTTTCGAAATTAACCAAAGAGAACCACAAGAATACCAACCAACAAGAGATACAGACACAACTCAGACACAACAAAATACAAATAATAATGAAACAATACAGGATAACAAAAACCTGCTTAACCGAAATTGTAAAGCTAAGAAACCAAAAGTAAGAGCTAAATAAAATAAATCATTGAGCAAGTATTGCTTGGAATTGCTTAGATCGATGCGTGTCAGGGAACTACATATCTTATGCTCGTATTCCAAAATACATGTGCTCTGAACACTCTTCGATCTTTAAAGCAACCGAACCAAACCAAACCGAACCGAACACAGCGCCCACTGAGCCTTAGAACCCAGCTTTCCAGCGCTATCTGTATCTATCTATACCACACACTCACTATATATCTCTCTCTATCTCTCTCAGTATATATAATATATATGTATCTCTCTATATCGCTCTCTATGTCTGTTTGTCTCACTCTAACTTGTGTATTGTGTTTGATTTTTTTAGAATAAACGTAAACAAATTTTTAACCATTTTATATAAGCAGTTCTCTCTCTCTCTCTCGTACATTTTCGCCACATTCAATTCAATTCAATTCAATCTCCAGCTCACATAGATTTTTCACCACGTAAAATACCTAATTCTATTAACATTCAACTATATATTCAATTAATTTCTATATTGTACCCTCACTCACTCAATCACTTCACTCTATATCTCTGTTCCGATCTCTCTATCTCTCTGTCTCTCGCGATCACGATCACACACACGAAAGTTCACCAACACCAATTCAACTCACCAACACCACCGATCACGACCACGATCACCGATCACAGCCTATCACAAAAAACTCACCAATATCACGATCACGATCACGATCACGATCGCGATCACCACTCACCAACTCACCAACAAGTGCAGCTTTGTGGCTGTAGCACAAATGTTTCTCTCTCACCCCACCACAGTCACAACAGATAATAAAGATCACCACGATCACAGATCACGGATCACCGATCACTCACCGATCACCCACCGATCACTGACCGATCACTTCACTGCTCTCACCACTGCAGCAAATTTCAAACTCAGTATTCACCACTTAACGTATTAACTAACATGAACTCAACTCACCTTTTGCTAAAGCCGAAACGAAACAAAGAACCACAAATTCCAATTCGTTTTCCAACACCAAACCAATAAAGAAAACCGATCCGATTCCAGAAACCAACCAACAAACCACTCACTCTGAACCACCGAATCACTCAATCAATTAATTGCATTCAATTCTGATTCAAATTGTCAAATTCTGAAGCCATTATCGAAATTTCACAGGTCTCTCTTCTCATTCTATCTATCTCTCTCGGTCTCTCGCTCTCTGTGTGTTCCAAGTTTTTGGTTTGCCTTATTTGTTAACCAATTTCAAACATAACTAGTCAGCCAGTCAGTCAGTCAGATCAATATCGATAAGTGGTCATCGTTAGAAATCAAGAAAATTCGATAGCTAAATTTTGATGCAGAGTTGCATTGGTTGCCCAAAATTGAAATTAACAAACAGTAGAAGCGGCCCTTTCTCATTCTCTCCTCATTTCAATCGAATCTTCTATTAATCACTTCAGTGGCCCCCATTCCAATGCAATCGAATCTCGAAATCTGCATTCCCAGACAGTTCAATCACTTTTCGTTTCTCTCACACCTCTCTCAATATCTCTCTATCTCTCTCTCTATATGTCTATCTCTCTATCTCTTTCATATACACACGAATCTTAGCTTTTTGATTTGTTTCTCCTTTTTGTTGTTTTTGTGTAATAAAGAAAGGGCTAATGAAGAACCAGTCGAAACAATTGCTGTGACACCTTACTATACTTACTTGCTTAGAATAATCAAAAAAAGAAAAGAAAAAAATGAAAAAAGTAAACCGGAAAAACCGAAATGAATTCGAGAATTCTCAAAATGCAAATTGTATTTATTTCGCATTAATTTTAATACCCACAAACAAGGCTCTGCTCTGTGCTCTGTGCTCTCTGCTCCGCCTTCAAATTGAACAGATACTCGTTGAACAGATCTGCCGCAAGGAGTTCAGGTTGAAAGTGGAACGGTAACGGGCACGGGCACGGGCCCTTAATCTGAAAATAAAACTTTGTACTGTGTCTGGAGCAAGTTTTTCCCCCTGTATTAATTTGTAAGCGAGAGTTAACTAGATAATTGTAAGGCCCATCAAAAACAGAACAGAAATGGTTGAAACGAGTTGAATTACCAATCTATATCTAGCTATATACATATACATATATGTACATATAGTATATAACCAGACAACCCCCCAGATATGGAAAGCACTCGAGTACTATTCGACCATAGTCTCGACTCCATTCAGAACAGACATAGCAAAAGTTTTGCGTTCCAGAAGTTTCTCATCATCAGTTTGATTTTGTTCTTTCGTTTTACTTTCGATCGATTTACTTGCGCCACTGTCAAGACCCTCAATAATAATGTTCTTTCTCTTCGCCCACTCCAAACCAAAACCAAACAAAAACCAAATCAAACCAAAACCAATTCACACACAACCCAAAAAACAACTCTGCGATATCGATACTTGGCGCTCGATAACAGGTGTCTCATGTCAAAATCGATTCACCTGTTTTTCGCCTGCACACCAACGCAACGGTTATATTACTGATCACATTCTCGATTGCTGTGACGACGCGGCAGTACGTAGGAAATCCCATAGACTGTGTACACACAAGGTGAGTGCAATCAGCTGATTTCCTCATATGAATCCAATATACTATATATCCTCTTTGGTAACACACAGAGACATTCCCGAAGATGTTCTCAACACATATTGTTGGATACACTCAACGTATACAGTGGTCGATGCGTTTATGAAGAAGCAAGGTTCCGAGGTGCCTTTTCCCGGAGTTCACAATTCACAGGGGCGTGGCCCTCTAACAATAAAGCACACAAAATATTATCAATGGGTAGCGTTTACACTATTTTTTCAGGTAAGTTTATTTATGTCCCTTATGTATTTTTATGTCTTGAACTCATAACGGTAAAAGCTTCAAAGCTTTAAAGCTTTATTTCCCTTTGGCGCTGGAACTGCCTAAAAGCTGCTGTTAGCTTTTGTCTTGCATTTGAACTTTCATCCTATACCTGAAAGCTTCGCATTGAAAGCTTTGAGCTTTTCAGTTTGTTTCGAATTAACGGTAAAAGCTATGAGACAATGATTTTTTGGGTGTTCTGTCAATCTATAATTTATGATGGAATTCGTATATTTTCTGAAAAAAGCGAACTGAAGAAAAGCAGAGGAAAGCTTTATCTAGTTAAAAAATTGGGATTTTAATTAGTTAACATCATACAAAACGCTTATATAATTCCTTAATTTACATATATTTACCTACATGTGTACAATGTGCATACAAATATAAGATGGAATCGTAGATCTAATGGAGGAACAATTTTTACTAGAATATATACATTTGTATGCCTTTCTGGCTGTTCTATCATACCCCATCTGCATTCGTCTAGAGATGAATTCCTTAAGGTGGAAGGTGGAATCGTAGATCTAATGGAGGAACAATTTTTACTAAGAATATACATATGTAGGTATGCCTTTCTGGCATTCAGGAACAGAAACCTTATTTGTGGGCCAACCAATTACATACTCATATACATACATACATATATGTAAGGTTATTTAACAAATAATTAATATCATTAAGTAAGATGGAAATTCAGTATCATCGACACTGACTGGTATTACCTTATCATTATCGCCTCGAAACTGGCTCGCAGTGAAGTCTGCATTGCCTAGAGGCTGGAAATCTGGGAAATCAAGAGCCTCACATTTTGGGGTGAGCTATGCAGATGGGTTGGGGTGAGAGTGGGGTGTGTGAGCCCCGTCTAGCCAACCGCTTGGGATTCGCGTTTTGTCATCATCAACAATGAATGACCTTTCGCACGGAGCTAGACGTTGTCGCGTCCTTTTGTTGGCCATCAGAAAACGCTGCTGATGATGATGACGATGATAGATTAATGCGACACAGACGCTGCAGTAATAATCGCAGTCCGCCAGTATTGCGAGCACACTGCTCTACGGCAAAACTCCAACTCCGGGCTGCATTTTTGTGCATAATGATGATGTTTCGTGTGCGGCATCCGGAGAACCGAAGCCAGAAGTGTGGGCACCTATTTTTGGACTCTCTCTCCAGTTCTCCAGATACCCGTATGTTCGCCCGACCCAACCCCAACCCCAGCCCGCATCGCCCGTCTCTAGATGTTATTATATTTTCGATGCCGTTGTCTGCGCTATTTTTGTTAAAAAACAGAAAATGAAGGGGAAGGTGCCGGCGGTGGCGGTGGAGGTGGCGGTGGAGGTGGCGGAATGGGGAATGCAATCGCTTGACCCCGTTTAAACCCCACCGATGGAATCGGTCATGCCACTTGATTGGGAATCGGACTGCGTTTTCTGGTTCTGGTTCTCATCGTAGGCTCCTTAATTCGAACGTCTTTTATCAGTTTTATGCGCAGTGTTTGCCTGTTATTTCGATTAATTTTATTTATTTACGCCGCTCTCCCGTAGCGTTTGGGGGTGCTGAGAAAATTATAATTTATGTTCTGAGTGCGGCCAACTACCAGCTTCCAACAGGCATCCACCTCCACCCGTCCATGTGGTGCCCCTGGGGAATACCCAGGCCAAGAGCTGCGTCTCGTTAAATTTTGTTGATATCCAATTTTACAAATCATATTTCTTTTCGATCGCAACAAGAACTGACGCAACCATTTGACATCGCTCATAAAATTCTGCGTGTGCGGTGGTTCCTGGCCGATCATAAAATCATAACGAGCCAGAGGTGCTGATGGACGGGGCGGCCACAACAACGGCAGCGGCAGCGGCAACGGCAGCATGCCACCAACTAGTTCATCAAAGTGTTTTTCTTTTTTCGGTCTGGTCTGCAACATGAAACTACATAAAAGTGGGAAAATTACTGCCCCTGCGGTAGATCACAGATCTTGGACTAATAAACGAGAACCTCGGAAGACTTACACTACATAGATCTGCCTGTGGTATACTCTTACTTTCTCAGAGAAACTCAGAATTTGAGAGGATTTTGTGGTATTGCTGACCTTCAACACCCTTTCTTCAAAGCGTATGATTGGATGTGATGAATGGAGCTCGGATATCCTTTGTTCCTTTTCCTTTCGGACACTCATGGCTCTCTAACTGACGAATGAAACCATGTTCTCCTTGGATTCAGACCAGGTTTTGAATATATCCTTTTGCGTATATGTATAGTCTATTCCTAAGGCCTCGGCAGATGCACCTTGGAGGCGGTTACTCGGGAGACCCAGGACTAATTGAATGCCTTGGACACTAGCTACCTTGGGACCCTTTCATTCTCTCGTGCTCGGATCTTAATGCAACATTTGGCGCTGGGCCCAAAGAGAGACAGAGAGAGGGAGAGCTTTATCCGTCCGACTGTCATATCCGGGTAATGTTTTCAGTGTGCATTAATGAGGCAAGGCCTTTCCGGACATTGTCTCAGCCAGCAACAGAAACAGAAACAGAAACAGAAGCAGCAACAGCAACTGTCTGCTCTAAGCCAGGGCCAAGAAAACATCTCTTAATGGCCGAATTATGCAGAGGGATCTGCTCAGCCATTGTCTCAAGACGACGACGATGACGATGATGCTAGGCGTCTCACGTAGTGCCTCAAACCAATTGAATTTTGATGGCTATCCTCCATTTGCCATTCTCAAATTGAGCATTTCCCGTTCCCCGTTCCCCATTCCACATTCCCCATTCCAAGTGACAGTTGCCGTTCCCATTGTGTGGTGTCTGCGGCAGCTGTACGTCATGGAGACGGAGATGGAGATGGAGGACTCTTGGGGCCTCCGGGAGCCTCCTCTGACAACTTAATCAAATCGGCAAACGGATATGGCAGACAGTTTTTATTTCCATAACTCCAGCTGTGACAATGCCCCAACGGCCGACCGCCATAAAACTCCAATTGATATGCCCTGCATGATGTCTAGGCGCAAAAATCAAAATACGCATAAATTCCATCTTCCCATGTCCCATGTCCGATAAAGCATGTCGCATGTCCAATGTCTCTTGTCCCATGTCCCATGTCCTGCACAGGACAAAGAGCTTTGTCTGCCTGATTGCAGCAATAATGAGCGGAAATCGCACAAACAACAACGCGACAAGGAGCCGCATACTCGCCCAACAATACAAGTAGGAAACCCTGCGACACGTCGCACTCAATGCCACGCCACGCCACTCCACGCCAATGGTGTCCTGCCCTGCCCTGCCCTGTCCTGTCCTGTCCCGTCCCGTCCGTTCTCTCAGCTCCTAGCCATCTCCAGTACTAGTCCAGCCCTTGCTCCGACTCCGCTCCAGCCTCAGCTCCAACTACTTCTCTGGCGACTGCGACTGCGACTCCTTCTTCAGCTGTTGTCTGTTGTCGCTTCAAATCATTGGGCATCGGGTCTTGGTCGGGTTGTCGTGCCGCCGCTTCGTGGGTAGTTCGCCGCTCGCGAGCGTGCGAGAAATAAATGCCGAGTATGTAAATAGTTTGCTCAGATGCACAGTGGCACGAGGCTCATTCAAAAGCAATGATCAGTACCTATTACTGATTATTTTTCCCAAATGGTTTGTCGCAGACAACAGGCATCTTGCATTCTCCACTGATAAATGTAGTCCGAAAAATTGCCAGCTGTTCTCCATTTCCATTGGGAATGCTTTTAGTTGCCTTTAAATTTAATACAATTTATTACAAATATATTAATATTTTCTAATTTCGTTTTGTTGTTCTTTTTTTTCCTTGATCATGCATTATCGCGTATTATCGAATATTTATATGATTTTGTTTTTGTTTAAATGGGCCACTGTGCCTTGGGCCAAAGCAATGTTTTGATGAGGCCGAAGTCCCATTCTGATGGGATGCTGCCGCTGCTGCTACTGGAGTGGCGTATGGATGGGGTTTGGCGGATGGGAGGGGGCACTAGTGATGTACTGGTACTGGAACTGGGCCCATTGTTGATGCTCTTTTGGGGCTGTCCACAGATTGTTGCAACTGCCACAGCAAGCGCGAGCGTCTCGCCGCCACGTCCATTGTTGTTTACGGCCGCCGAATGCAGCCGTGGAGTGCCCCGTGCCCCATTGCCTCTCCGTCCACCGGAAGTGTGCGTGTCTCGCGAGCGAGTGGGGCAGGCCAGCAGGCCAGCAGCCAGCAGCCAGCGAGCGAGACAGAGCAGCCCCAACGCCAGAGAGAATCGGAGAATATGCTGCCACGCCTGCTGCGACGCTGCCTGCTGCCTGCTGCCCAAAAATTTGTTGGCAGCGCCGAGATCTCTGCCGGAGTGTGCTCTCTATCTCCCTATGGCTCTATGGCTCTATGCCTCTCTCTGTCTCTCTCTCTTTCTGGTTCGGTGTGTGCTCTGCTCTGCTCGATTCTGGCCTGGTCTGTTCGCATGGTCGTGGACCTGGCTTCTGGCCGGCTGCCCGCCAGTGTCTGTTGCGTTGGCAAAGTGAACACGCGCGCGTCTCTCCTGTTCCTCCAGTTCCCACCGTTCACCGCTCACCGTTGCTGCTCCGTCTCCGGCTACGGCTACGCGACTGCCTGCTTTCTCCGTTGATCTCCAAAAAAAAAAAAAATAAAATAATACAAAAACGGGCAAACACCAGAGAGGCATTCGAGTCGAAAATCCGGGATCATACTGATATTTCCCGATAAACGAGTTTTTTTTTTTCTGTGCCTCTGTGTTCTATCGAAAGATGTGAGAGCAGGAGTCCCGGAGTCCGGATGAGGGAGTGCTCGACCATGTCGGACACGTGACACGCGCCTGTCCCGCGCGATAGCCCACAACAATCAAATCAGAACAAGCGAAATCGTAAGGGCATCCTCCGATGATTGCAGTGCCAGTGTTTTTCTATATTTTCACACAATCAACACAACCGAAGAGCGAACCCATCCGATCCCATCCGCTTCGATTCGATCGGTGTGACTGCATTTTCGGGGCAGAGAAATGTATGTGCGAGTACATACAGAATGCGATTGGTATCATTATTGTATGCCCACATGCCCACATACATAATTCCTGCTCGTATTCATATGTGAATGCAAAATACCCACGTATATATTTCTGTACGAGTATATGTGTGTGTGTGTGTGTGTGTGTGTGGTGGCTGTGGGGGTGTGGGAATGGCCACCGCTTCATCATAATTAACTTTTACAAAGTAAATAAACTAAAAGCGAACCCCTGTCGAATGGAACTGCCCCGGGGGCCATGTGTTCCGCCCGAAAGAAACCGAACCGATCCCCGATCCCCGATCCCCGAGGGGATCGACAGGCAGGCATCTGAGAAATTGTACAATTAAAATTCGCAAATATTAATGGACGGGCACGGGAGGGCATCGAACATTTCTGACTGTTCAATCACCCGCAATCATCACCCGGCCCTGGACCTGGTCACGCCTACTACTTCCTCCTCGCAAAGTCTCCGTCTCTCTGTCTCTTTCGCTGGGTTTTCTGCTCTCTCCAAAGAAAAACGAAAACGAAAACGAAAATGCGGAAAAAAAGAATCGTGTTTTTACGTACACGATTTTTAATTTTTCATTTTATTTTTATATTTTATACGACGCTCGACGTCGGCGTCGAGCAGCTAGATTTTTGTTGTTTTCATATCATTCACACATTGTTTGGAATGAAATATTAAGTTTTATCATCCCCTTGTTTGTAATAACATCGAAAGTGTTTCGTTCTTTCTCTATTTTCTTTGCCCTCCGCACTCTCCATATATTTATTTATTCAAATATAAAAAAAGAACCAGAACAGTTGAGAGAAAGCCAATGAGAGATCCTAATGGATCAATGGGGTGATTCGAAATGAATGCAATCGATGGATGGAAATATCTCTATCAAGAATCTGAATGGAACTGGACCAAACCGTTTGAATGAATGAATCGAATTGGATTCGAAATTTTAATTCCATGTCAGTGGTGATTTTCCTGGATTATGTGGTTTCAGGCCCTACATATGGATCCTTCGCTCTTTTTTACATTACTATATTCCCGGGTCTTAGGAGCTTCGCTTAGGAAATACTTTTCTAATGCCAGCATCAAGATATGGAAACCATCTTGATCTTCAGCCCAGAATCTTCAGTAGAAAATTGTGGAATAAATATATTTCAATCATAAATAATAAAGAATGATTGAGGCAACTGTTAAGACCAACCAAAATATAGGAAGATCTTGGGGTCTTAAGGGATTACGGCCCTATCTTTCTGAATAAACTTTTGAGTCGCTGCAGAATGTGCAATCGTGAATTTTGGGATCTCCTATTGATCTCCATTGATCCCTTCAGCTGTACGAGTATTCACATTTGGTAATACTTTGGCAATGACAATTCCATGTGGGTGTATTCCTGTGTCCAGAGCACAAGTCTGAGGGAGGAACAGCAAGCCGCAGATCATTTACCAAAAGTGAACTGAACTTTTGAGCTCTTTGCGCTATTGACTCTGAAAATATTGAAATCAAATTGAATTTGGTTTTGGTTTTGATTTTGATTCCCCCTTTTTCGGGGCCAGCAGAGACTTCAAAGTGTGCTGTGGCCTCTTTTGATCGTTTCTGGAAAGCGGAGAAGGAGAATGTTTTTGTTATTCGTACCGCCTGCCTGCATTGGAAAGTGAATTCGATTTCGAATCGATTTGATTTGATTTGAGCAACATTCAAATTTTTGTTAAATTTTATGCTTCACGAGATCGATCTCCTCTGAACTTTTTGGTTTTTTGCGCCAGCCACCAGTGTGGGTGATTTTCCTTCTGGTTTTTCCGGTATGTCTTGAGGTTTTATTGTTCCATTGCTCATTGCCCGGCGAGGAAAACCCAATTAGTCATTTCCTTCCAACAGACCCATCTTCCCCTCCACACACATGATGCTCTCCATCTCTTTGTTTAACTTTCTCCTGATTTTATTTAAATATATTTTGTCAACACACAAAAATCCCACAAAATAATTATAGACAAAAGAAATTATAAAATTAGCCAGGGATCGGTGAAGGAGGAGGTGTGTGTGGGCACGCGCTGGGAAAACAAATGAAAAGTTTTTCATTTTGGGCGGGTTTCTCCCCCCATCCAACCTCCTCTAAAATGCATTGCCTTTCCGGTTTTTGGGGGGCTATTATCTCTAGAGCATGCCTGGCATATTTCACAATGCCGAGCAACCAAATATTTTCGTTGAAATGTCAAGTGCAGGCAGGAAGGCACAGCCATAGGCTGGTGGCATTGGCAGGGGCAGTGGCAGGGGCAGTGGCAGGGGCAGGGGCAGGGGACCCGTGTGTATGTTTTTTATAAACAAATCTGAGACCGGTCTGGATTACGAAATAGATTAACGATTTTTCTTGCCTTGGCCCAAGATCCAGCGAGATCTTTCGGTGCTGTTGCTGGTCAGCCTTCGCCTTTGACTCTCGCTGACTGCCAGGCAACGTGTGCGTATACGCAATTTTTGGCCAGCATCTTCCCCATCTTCGATGCCCTGCTCTTTGCAGAGGATTTTCTGCCTTTGAGCAGACGTTTGCCGCTACAGAAGGTATTATCTGAATGAATATCCGATCTGCGGGCCTACGTCTACGTCTACCCTTCGTTTTGTCGAACTGAAAGTGTATTAGAAGCTTCGGCCCCTGAGGACAGACTTCCTTTCCTCTATGTTTGTTCGATTCTTTTCGCTTTCGATGATGGTTTCCCCCGGCACCCCGGCCCCTGCCCCTGCACCCCATCCCTCATTTTATTATCGGCTACTCGGCGGGGAAATTTGTTTATAAACATTGCAATTTTAAAATGTACAGTTCATTTGGAAACTGTTCCTCCTCTTCGGACTTTTTGTTGTATTTTTTCGTCTCTACGTCAGTCAGCATAAGTTTATTAACATATGTGGCACGTAGCATGGAGCATGGGGCACGGAGAGGCAATGGCGCGCGGGACACGGGACACGGGGGGCACCGGCCTTAGGGATGAGGCAGGGCCATTTAATGCCACATTTTATTTATATGCACGAAGCGCTTTTTATATTTGTTTTGTTTCTTTACGAAATTTCAATGCTGTCGAGCATACAAAAACTACCGCGCGTCAAGAAAATAGTACCCCATCGTGGAAGACCCACGCTGAACGTGGCAGTAGTACTCGTAAAACGTCTGCGAAATCGGTTTGCACTTTGCTTTTGCCCACATAATTAATACGAGTAGGTGAAAGATTTGTGAAAATATAGAAAAATGTGCGCGCCGCTCCCCTGTTAGGTAATCCGATTGCTAACCGCCATTTTCTGGAGCAGTTGATGCTGACGAGGAGCCCGGTAAAAGCCAAAATTCAACTGATATCAGAAGCCAAGTTCAAATGTGAGAGAGGAAGAAGAGGGGGAAGCAAGCTGAACGGGAAACAGGAAACGGAACGGAACGGATCGGATCCAAAGATGCCCAGTTCTGTGACAGTGAAGCGCATAACGAACACGTCTCCGACCGAACAGTTTCAGTATCAGCACCAGTACCAGTACCAGTTCAAGTACCAGTTCGAACACCGGTTCCGGCTCGAATCAGACACGGCTGGAGCTGGAGCTTCTTTGGATGCCAGTGGATCGATACCGATATCGATATCCACCGCCACAGCGACCCCGATACTGATGACTGATGAGCCGATAATGGGCCTGCCGCGAAAGAGAAAGAACAGCCAGAACAGCCACAGTGCACAGCCAGTCGATAGCAAGACGCCAACGACAATAACAACGACGATAACAACCAACACGATACTCTGATAGCGAACTCTATCGAAAGAAAGAAGGAAAGAAAGAAAGCAGCAAGATAAGCGAAGCGAAGCGAAACGAGAGGAGAGTGAGACCAATCCGCGATCGCTAGCCTGCCCCCACAAACCATGTTAGATATATTTCGTGGATTGAAAAACCTTGTAAAGGTCAGTCACGTTAAAACCGATTCGATAGTATTCCGCCTGCACTACTCAATATCTGTGATGATTCTGATGTCATTCTCGCTAATTATAACCACACGCCAGTATGTGGGCAACCCCATCGATTGTGTACACACCAAAGATATTCCAGAGGATGTGCTCAACACCTACTGCTGGATCCAGTCAACGTATACGCTCAAGAGCCTGTTCCTCAAAAAGCAGGGCGTCTCCGTGCCCTATCCGGGCATTGGCAACTCCGATGGCGATGCATCCGATAAAAAGCACTACAAATACTATCAGTGGGTGTGCTTTTGCCTATTCTTTCAGGTGAGCAAATGCGGTTTCTTGGGGACTTACAGCCTCAGTGGATAGTCGATAAATCGATTAACAATTAATCAGCCCTAAGCTGATCTAATCAATTTCATTTCAGATAAAAGTTCCAGCCCAAGCAATTCGATTTTTGATTTTATCCATTATGGAATTATCCATCCATTATCCATATATCTATGAATCAAATAAAAATCCAACCCAATGTTGGTTGCGCTTGCGCGCCAGTCCATAAATCCGTGGGCTATAGTTATTTGGGGCGTTGAATGATTTGATGGATTAAGTAATTAAGCGATTTTTCACCGAGAGCGATCCATTGAGATGTATCTATATATATATATATATATATATATATAGTATATATATGTATGTGCTACCTCCCACACATGGATACGTATTTCTTTTCAATACAACATTTCAATTTCCAAATATTTGTTCCACTTTTTCTTCTGTGTTTTGCGGTTTTGGCCTTTTTTAAACGGCCAAACAATTTTGTGGGCCAAATGAGAATGTTTAAGTATTGTATTTTCATTTTGTTATTGTTGCCGAACATCTCACTTGGGGCACATACAAGGCCAACGGCATTTGGTAGCATCGCCAGCAACGCCAGAATCAGCATGGAGCCCATGATAGTGCGGGGCCGTGACGTAGATAGCCGGCCCGCAAGAGCCGAGTGAGAGATGAATGTCCATTAATTTATTGGATATCGATGGGCAATATGAACAGCAGAGCAGCCTTACCACTGGCCATTGATGTACACCGAAAAGAAAGAGCACCATGTGTATAAACAATATATATGTTGTATGCAAAATATTGAATATGATTAAATTATTAATTGAATAATCTTCGGTATACTTGGCACCTTTCCCCACTCCTCTGTCAGAGCGGCTACCCACCCTATTACCTCCCTCTCTCTGTCTCTGCCCCACCTGTTCCATGTCCCCCTGTTCTATCCCCCAAACTGTCATCGCTAATTGCTGGCACCGCTTAAAGGAGATTGATTGTGTCATGGATGCCATTTTAGCCATCCCCATTCCCATTCCCATTCCCATTACCATTCCCATCTTCCACCAACGGTGACGTCGCTCCTGCCCATATGGCATCTATAGTTAGTACTATACGATATGGTTTAGGTACGAGTGTGTATATATATATACACACCATACATACATATAGATGAAAAATATACATGTAGATGCGATGCTGCTTCTGCTGCTGTGCGACGATTACACAATATATCTTCCCGCTAACAATGTACAAATATTAAATGTATATTTTTATCACACTTTTTGTCAAGCGTGTCCCCTCATGGAGGGGGAAGAGTGGAGTGTGTGGTGTGGCAGGGGGGTAGGTTGGTGTTGGGGGGGGGGGAGGGGGCTACGTTTCTCGGTTAGTGTCACAGAGCGATTATAGAGACGTTCTAGTCACCCAAATTCCTATAAATACATTTATTATGGTATTCTCCCTGCTTAATGACGCGTAGACGCGTTTCTATAATTTACACTTTCCCCTAGCCCTAATTTTTGTTGTCTACGGGTGCCCTGCCCTGTTCCGCCCTGTTCTGCCCTGTTCTGTTCTGCTCTTATGCGATTTATTAATAACAAAAACGAATAAAAAATGCCGCCGATCGTCGATCACTGATTGGTGGCATGAGAGAGGCACCAGAGGAGGCGGAGGAACACCTCATATGATTAAATCATATGAAACGATCGTTAATAGTAAAATAGTAAAGACTCAATGGTCAATAGCACCTGCATCAGAGGATCGATCGAATGGGATATCTAGAATAGGAGTGGGTGGACGGCTAATGGCCAGATCCGTCATTAAGTTGGACAATGCAGCCATAAAATTGAAAAGCCTTAGCCATCAATTTCCATTCCGATCCGATACCATGCCATCGATCAGGCATTTCCCTCAGATATGTCAAAAATTGGCATTTCTCCTCCACGATGGCAGCAGCAGCGCCTCCTCTGGCCTCCTCTGGCCTCCTGCCCTCTGTTTCTGGTGCTGCTCCGGGCCGGGACGTCTAGATATTTATTGAAAAGGCGCAGACAAACATAAAAGTGAAATAATATTTCTGGCCAGATGCCAGGGAATTGCTGAAACAAAAAGCCATGGATATGCTAACAGGAATGGGTATGGGACTGCGATCGGGAACGGGAACGGGAACATCCATAGGCAATATGGTCAAAGGGAGCGGGAACTGGAAATTGCCGGCGGAGGGCCGGAGCGGGGGTGGCTGGATGGAGGATAAAGTCAGACGGACGTCGCAGCAGAGTTGGGGGTCCGGTCGGTCGGCTGCCTGGACTGGTCTGGCCCGGCCCGGCTTGCCTGTTTATATTTGACTTATGTGCGTGTATTTTTGTCCTCCCTGAACGGAGAGGGGGCAGTGTGGATGGGGGGTTTGGAGCTATATTCAATTTGGGGGGAGTTTCGTTCAGCTAGCGGCGCAGTCGCAGTGACAGCTCGAATTAAACACTTCCCCGGCGAAAATCAGACGAACATCTCTAGGAACAGTGGCCAAGGATGTGAGGAGATTTCAAGAAGCAATGGTGGAAAGAAGCAAATATATTGATGATTTCTAGAGTAGTATTTCCCCTCCATCCTGCAGTATTTTCCACATATATCTGTTCAGCAGGTCTTTGGTGTTTTTTCCAAATAAATTCTTATCCCAATCCATACATTTGTAGAACCCAATTTAAAGATTTTTCTAACGAGAGACCACTGTGCCTGGAATGACTTCTGTTTGACATGGACATGGACTTTGGCTTTCTTTTTTCTCCGATTGTGGGCTGTTGCATCTGCTTCCACTGCTGCCACTATGCTGTTGCATTTATGGGATGCTTTTGTGGCAATTTGAACGCTTGCCAAATTGCTTTCCACACACGCACGCACACGGGGCAGAGGGCGCGCAGAAGCGAAGGCGAAGGCGAGAGCGAGGGCGAGGGCGAGGACGAAAACGAGGCCGAGGGACGTGGAGGCCACCCTTTTACTCTGGTCTGGTGTTTTCTCTTCCTCAATTTGCTCGGTCTGTCGTCGGGGAAATGCAATTTCCCAGAAGAGGAAGACCGAAAAGGGCAGACGCCTGATCCCAGACCCAGACGCAGAAGCAGACGCAGACGCAGATGATGGCGAAGGCAACGATGATATGTTGATGGAGGCCAAAGAAAATCAAACGCATCATTTGACTTCCGGCAAGGCATGGTGGGGGCAGGGGCAGGGGCAGGGGCAGGGGCACGAGCTTTCAGTGTGTGGCAGTGTGAGTGGCACGATACAATGCCGTCATTGGAAGCGATACAAAGTGCCGCAGATGTTTGGGGCCGGCCAACCAATTAGACCCGCCGAATACCGAACGACAATGGCAAATAATTTGAAATTCTCTATTGTTGCAAGAGCAGAGCTCCCCTCCCCACACCACCCCAGAAGTAGGAGGAGGGAGGTTGAAAGGGAGGCATGATTCCCATGTAAGCACCGCGCGTGCTGTGACGTTTGGGGTGCAAATATTTTTGTGGGCTTCTGCCAAAATCCACCGGACAGCCGCCAGTCGGGCGCCCACTAAACAAACTGAACTCTCACCTCGCTCCAAGGCTCCGCTAAGCCCCCAACGAATCGAACGGACCAGAATGGCCAGACAACATATCCAGAGGATTAGCACCTGCCAGCGCGGGAGATCCCTCCCAGATGCGACTGGGCGACACATGGAGAGGTGCCAAAGCAAACAGACACCCACAGTTTACGCAATTTCGGGGACTCGAATAGTCGGGGATCACTGAATCTCCGAATCTGCGGCTAATTTACGATACAAGTTATTATTAATTTGTCATCGGGTCGGGGGCATCCATTCCCATTCCCATTCCCCAGTCACCAGGCACCAGTCACCAGTCACCAGTCCGGCGTAACAACAAAAGCTAGATCCCGCCGACGTACGGACTTAGTCGTATAATTAAGAAAGAATTCTTGTCGGCATGTCTGCTCTTGTCTGCTTTTGTCTGCTGTTGTCTGATGCCTGATGTGGCCCGATATCGTCCGATAGATATTGTGGTAGGTAAGCCCCCTGTCTAACTGACTGCTCTTAATGGCTCATGGCTAATTGACATGACTATAAATAGGGGCCTGGCCGGCTATGGAATTAGCAAAGACAATAAAGACAAAGCAAAGGGAAGGTCAGCGCCGGCCCCACCGACTAATGCCTTTGGCATTGTTTAACTGGAATCACCCGATGCGGAGTCCACCCTACTCTCGTCTTTCGTCCAACAACAGCTGGCAAATGTCACTTGTCGGGGATTTTTGTAGTTTTTACGACAGTTCCAATGCGACAACACGCCCACGGGCACACGGGCACACGGGCCCACGGGCTCACGTCCACCACGGAACTCACCTTTGCAGATGTATTCTCACTCACTCTCTCGTACAATATATATAAACATACATCGTCTATATGCTTTATATCATCTGTGGGTGCTCTCTATTTTTCCGCAGGCAATCTTATTTTATACACCAAGATGGCTGTGGAAATCTTGGGAGGGTGGCAAGATTCATGCGCTCATCATGGACTTAGACATAGGCATTTGTTCCGAAGCCGAGAAAAAACAAAAAAAGAAATTACTTTTAGATTATTTGTGGGAAAATTTAAGGTGAGTACTCTAAAATGTATCTTGTAAATTTATTAAGACCCACAAAATGGTTCCTCAAGTTTCTTTTGCCTTTAAATGTGTCCATAGCACAGTAATCAGCACTTTCGGATGAGCGGAATATTCAATATCTGATTCGTACTCAAATGCGAGACGAGGGAACGTACTCGCAAATTCCGAAACATTTCCACGAAATGCTGATATATTGCTGACACTTCCCTGACCATTGCTGCTAAAACGTTTCAATTCCCAGAAAACATTCTGCCCGATAATCAACGATTCTGCCCACGAATTCGAGCGTGACTCAGCCTCGGTTTCTCAGCAAAAAAAAAAGAAAAAGAAAAAAGACAAAGGAAACTTAAACAAGATTTGCCATTCGAATATATTTATTTACAAAGCAAGCAAATACTATTCACTGATTCACTTCTAATTGTCTTGTTTCCACCTCTTTCCTCCTACTTTTCCCTTTTCTCTTCCAGATATCACAATTGGTGGGCGTACAGATATTACGTGTGTGAGCTGCTCGCCCTTATAAATGTGATAGGTGAGTAGCAGTGCAGCACCGGAACTGCAGTCGAGTCGTGGATGGACGGATGGCCGGATGGCCGGATAGCCGGATGGCCGGATGGACGGACGGATGGATGGAGATGATCTACTGGGATCTACCTAGACCCATTCAGATCTGATCTGCTGATCTCTATTGGGACCAGATCTGATTGGGTCCGCCAATGTGTGTGTCTGATGGATGTTCCAATGCCTCTGATCTGTCTACTATAACTATTCACATGCCACTGATCTGCCTAGACCTACTCATATCTGATTTGAGTAGATTTATTCAGATCTAATCTGCTCTCTCGTTTGTCCGTCGATCGGTCTTGGGTCTTGTGCCCAAACGGGCTGATGATGTTCCAATTCCTTCGCTCTCTGATCCACAATCAGAACTAATTAGCTTCCCGAAATGGGGTGACGATGTTCCAATGAATCAGCCTGCTCTCGTTTGACCTGATCTGTTCTCAATTGGGATACCAGGTGCCCGTGCCCGTGCCAGTGCCAGTGCCAGTGCTCGATGGCAACTTTAGTAAACAAATTTTTCGGGGTTAACACCACAGAGACTATCCACTCTCCTCTCGCACGTTCCGATTTCGATATTCTTTCTGCCGAAAAATCAATGACGAATTTTTATTGACTGACCGCACCGTAGCCGCGAATCAAAATAAACACAGATACATCTACATCTACAGCCACAGATGCAGATGCAGATACAGTGTATCCCGTACTTCTTTCTGTGTTTTATCTCGTGGCTCGGTTCTCGGGGCGCGCGCTCTGAAATCCGAAATCTGACAAAATAATGAACTGTCAGAAAACATGGGAAATAAACAATAATAATGCCGATAATGCGGGTTACCCTGCACACATCCCTTCGTCCCACAAGCCACACAAAATGGCTGACATCTCCCATAGACAATGGGCCGCGTTGGGAAACGCACTGCCTAATTGGTCTGCGATGTGACGGCTATAGGAGGGGAGTGATGGATCTGCCGCAATCAATTTACGGGAGGGATATAGTGATCATATAGCTGATCAATTAGCCATATACGCAAGAAGTAGATCCAGAATCGTTCGGATCGGATGGTAGGAATGTACTAGGGTCCAAGAACCTATGAGGTGTCCGACCAACGGATTGGGCGTTGGGGCCCGATTTTCAACTAGCATTTTATATAGAAAGTACGCAACTGAATAATAGTCGGGTGCTTCGACTAGCGTTTGCTAGTAAGTTCTTGGACATGAATATATATTCAGAAAACAACGCACAGAGTTGTTGTTCATTGAACTTCCTCCACGGGTACAGCCACCTCCGGATAATAGCCCCCAATTAACCCGAACAATTGATGTATCTATCGCCCACACCCCCAAAAAGTATCTTGAATTTGTAATTAATTGTATTGCAACCGCAACTGGAGGATAGGGGTAGTGGGAGGGCCAGGGGTTGGGTAAAGTTCGAGTATATTGATTCGGTTTCGAATCGTTTACAGTCGCTGATCCATCAGCCCGCTTCGGGTGTGGGTGTGGGTTCGCTGGCACCATGTGCCTTCAGCCGAGATCGAATCGGATAATTTACAAATTGTTAACACAGAATTAACACAGAGCATCCAAACTCGCATGGGGGAGAGGGAGAAAGAGAGGGAGATAGGGATGGGGGAAGCCCATCAATTACATGGCCCAAGGAAAGTCCAAAGAGGGCGGGTGCGAAACGGAACGGAACGAAACGGAACGAAACGAAGAGTGTTAGAGAATTGGATCTAAATTCTGTTTGTGTTTCTTTGCAGGTCAAATGTTTCTTATGAATCGATTTTTCGATGGCGAATTTATGACATTTGGCCTGGATGTGATAGATTATATGGAGACCGATCAAGAAGACCGCATGGATCCTATGATTTACATTTTTCCCAGAATGACCAAATGTACATTTTTTAAATATGGTTCAAGTGGGGAGGTGAGTCGCGAAAACAGTAACTGTAACTCTTTTTGCGGCCATTAATGTGCAATCCGTTGCAATTGTTATCTTTCAGGTGGAGAAACACGACGCCATTTGCATTTTACCATTAAATGTTGTTAACGAGAAGATTTACATTTTCCTTTGGTTTTGGTTTATCTTATTAACGTTTCTCACGATGTTAACGCTAATATACAGGGTGGTTATTATATTCTCGCCTCGAATGAGGGTCTACTTATTTCGTATGCGATTTAGGTGAGTTGGGGATTCCCCTTCGCTTCCTGGATACTTATGATTTCGATTCCAATTGCAGGTTAGTGCGTCGTGACGCTATTGAAATAATCGTTCGTCGTTCGAAGATGGGCGATTGGTTTTTGTTGTATTTACTAGGTGAAAACATAGATACAGTTATATTTCGTGATGTTGTACAGGACTTAGCGAATCGTTTAGGACATAACCAACACCACAGGGTGCCTGGATTGAAAGGTGAAATACAGGATGCATGATATTGGGAGTATTAGAAACAATACAAAATGCAATTTGTCGTCTCCAACTGAAAACCATCAAAAAAGTAACTAACTAAAAAAAAAAACAACTGCAAAAACCACAAGAAAAAAAAACACCACACCCACAGCAGCAGCCACAGCAAGTACAACGATCACAGCAGCAGCCGCTTCATGAAAAAGTTCAAAAACATGTTTAAAAAAGTCTAAAAAAACGTATCTTCAAAAAATACAACCAAAAAAACTATCGTCAGCGCAGTCGCAATCGCAGTCATACATTTCAACTCAACTCACATCAGATATGAGATCAGATTGGATCAGATCCAGCTACAGACAGGAGCTGAGCAGCAGGACGGAGCAGAACGCGGAACGGAACTAACGATAGGCGATAGTCGATAGTAACACCAATAACGATAACTACAACAACCATCGAGCCACACACCACACCACTAGAAGGAAGCAAAGCGGACTCAACTGTACCAAAAGTGCGAGCGGAGGCGGAGGCAGAGGCAGAAGCGGAATATTCATGGGAAATGAATAGCCAGAGGAATAGCAAGAATGAAATCAACCAGCAAAGCAACAACAACAGAAATAAGAGTCGCTAGATCGTCAGAGATCGGTGATCGATCAGTCAGTCGTCAGTCAATCAAGAATGGATGCTATGCATAAAGCAGCCAGAGGAAAGAAGTGGATCGGGGACTGCCATTTGGGCAGTTGCCCCGGGCCGGACAATGCAACCGGATGCACGTAGCGCCTGCGTCCGGGCGCGTGTCACATGGATACAAGTCACAAGAGCGTGCCGCAACAAGCTGGCGCGCGATTAAATAGAAAAGTTGCCCCAAAGGACAAGTACAAGGAGTGTGTGCGGCCAAGGACATGGACAGACGAGGAGGTGGAAATGGGGAAATGGGTGTTAGCACAGTGCTCTCGCTCTTGCTCTGTCTCTCTCAGAGCATCTCAATCTCACCCACACGGACACAAGCACACAGACATCACTAGGCATCAATCATACGCCCCGTAGAACACACACACATACACGGACACACACACACACAAAAGCACATCGCACTTTGCTTGTCATGCAGCAGTAACTAAACCAAACATCAACTAAGTCGAGACGACGCCCGCGGAAAATTGCATTTCTGTATTAACCCCAATATAAAATAAGAGGAGCTAAGAGTAGGCTCCACAAAACATCAGCATCGAAGAAGAAACACCAACAACCAACAACAAAGTCACCAACGATGCGCGAAATACTGTAACAACAACAAAAACGAGAGACGGAGATCGAGGAGAAGTAGAAGGTTAATCTCTACCGGAAAATGGAATCTCGGCCATGCCGCAACATACAGTGGAACGTGGCAGCGAGAGAACAGGCGGCGGAATACTCGTAGGAAGCGGAATAAGAGAGGAAGCGGAAGGCGGAAGCCGGAAGCCGGAAGTGAGATAAGCGGCAGAAGAAGGCAGAAGTAAAGGTTTAATTAAATTAAATTCAATTCAATTAAATTACTTATTACAATGATATCTTGAAGTGTTCATGTATTCGAATGTAGGTTAACTAAGTCAAGCATACAACAAATATGTAATTCTATGCATAGTATGTATATGAATCCGTATATATATATATTATATATATATTGATAACAACTTTTTTTTTCTAACTCTAAGCATTTGTATTACCCGCTAAACAAATGAACAACAAAAACAAAAACAAAAACAAAACCACAAACAAATGAAATGAAAAACAAACCAAAAAACAAAAAAAATAAGAACCTACAACAACAACAAAAAAATACCAAAAAATGAAAACCGAAAACAGAATTTTTTCTATACAAAAATGGGGTGAAAAAGAAAAAACACAAAAAAACCAAAAAACAATGAGCAGATAAAAGATAAACCAAACGAACAAAAAATATCAGTAAATATCAAGAAAGAGTTCAGAGCAATGGAAATGGGAGAAGAAGTAAAAAACACGGAGAAAATACCATGAAATAAGCATTAATACCGAAAAAACCGAACAAGAAAACAAAACAAAAAATACACTTACATAATTTAATTAGATCGAAAATTTAGCGCGCATCATTATACATACAAACATACAAACATGCATACACACATACATACAAACATATAACCGAAACAACAAACAGACAGACTCAGATACAGATACAGATACAGATACAGACACTGACACACAGACGGAGACACACTCATGGAGTAATATTTTCAACTTATAAAAAGAGAAGACAATGATGTTCATGCATACAACAACAACACACACACACTCAGAGACACACACAAACACACCACACACACACACACACACATAGTATATAAATCAAATATATGTAATATTATCGATCATTCAGCAAAAAAGAGAGCAGCAAACATTCACAGCATAAATCAATTAACTCAACTAATAATAGAGCATACTCAGATAATTCTCTCTCTCTCTCTCTCTATCTCTCTATACGAAAATATGCCTAAATCTCAACCGCAACCACAAGAAAAAACCAAAAAAAAAAAAACAAAAACCCAAATAAAGAAAGAAATGGATAATGCTTTGCCACATAAATCAATTGTAATCATAATGATAATATAATTAATAATAATAATAATAATAATATGGATAATATTTCATACGTTTTTGATTCGACAATTCCTCCCTAACATAAAGTCAAAGTCAAAGGCATTGCAGCAACTCCAGCTACCCCCCGATCTGCCCCCCGCCCCACGAGCACACAGATACTTACGTAGCCTTAGAGCCTAGGATCAACCCCATCAGCCAAGCCACATACCATGTACATTCGTACTCGTAGATTCATCCACTCCACATAGAACTCGACTCGATTCGTCTCGATTCGATTTCATATTGTGCTGCAAATTGTAATATCCGTCCAAGAAACCTTTTTGAAGCGCACCCTTTGAGTTCAGGCAATCTTCATGTCTATCTGTCATCTGTATCACTGATTTCTTCATTCCTTACTTTCCGATTAGTCTTGCGTTTTCCAATTAAACCAAATACCAAAGTGAAAAGGACCAAATCAACAGTCACCAATGCCTCAAGAGTTTTCCATTTGCCCCAGAGATCAGCCTTACTATCACCATTCGACAACTTCAATCTTTATATTTGCATCTCTGAAAAGGACGACCAATGACGAACCAGACACAGCCAGACGAAGCCAAGCCAATAATGCAAAATGTCACTGCCAACAGAAATAATTCAAAAATCAAATTAAAATAGTTACAAAAAATACATAGGTTGGCTAAGAAATTGGGAAGGGAGTGGGACAGGGCATATACATATTTAGGTAGTGGAGAGCAGCTGCAATGCCTCACATAAAACAGGAATTGGCTACAAAACAATGTTCCTTGTCTCGAATTCTCGAACTCTAACTCAAAATTAGGAATTGCCGATGAATGTGCTCACAAGGAATTAATCCGCTCACGTTTTTTTTATTCTGGCAACTAATTCAAAGTAGATGCATTTTTCCTTTTTTCTTTTCTTTTGTGTGTTTTTTTTTTTTTTTTATAAAATCACATCACACAGCATACTCAAAGACGCATTAGATTTTAGCCAATGGAAATGTAAGGGAAAGGCAGGAGGAGCTCCGAATATATCCCTATGAAACTCAAAGTAGAGATGGGATGGGCATAGAGATGGGGATGGAGGAGCAGCAGCAGTAGCGGCAGCATGTAGTCGATGCAAAAAAACAATAATTATAACAATAAATGGTAATAAGTAATTTTAGCGTATTTTTTTTAACAGCTTATAGCCGAAGTAAGTGTACACATAATTCTAGTTCGAAACTGAACATATGTAAAGTAAAACAACTGAAGAAGATGGGACAGTCATATTGTTTTTTTTTTTTTTTTTATCGTTCTCGAGGCTTAGTATTAGATTTTAAGCGCAAACACACAAACCCACACACAAACAGAGAGAACAGAACAGAACAGAACAGACAACAGACACATACAATAAACTCACACTCACACTGAAATGGTAAACGAAAAGCAAAAAGCAAAAGCGAAGAATGTACTGTATAAATATCGTGGGAGATGGGATCGTAAGCTAAAGGATACTTACTCGTAAAATATATGTAATTATAGCGGAGGAAGGAATACCATACCAAAACGTAAGCATATTACAAGGAAATTGCCATTAGTCGATAGTGTTAAAGCGATACTTATGCATGTACATATTGTACGTATGGCCTACTCGTACGCGTACAGTATATACACAGATAGGATTAAACAAACACTTAGTTTAGCTCAATCAAGTCAAAGGAATCTCTCGCATCTCGTAACTCCAACTAAAAGCAATTGTAAAATATCGTAACACCCCCCGTACCCGTACCCCTACCCCTAGCCCGTCCCCCTCCTCTACCCGTAACCCCGAGGAGGTTCAAGCCAAAATTGAATCGCATCGGATCGCAACCAAAAAAAAAAAAACAAAAACCCCGTGTATGAATTAATCGGTTAATCGAAATTCAAATTGAACAAACAAACAAACAGACGAACAAGTGAGGCGACGGTGAAGCAAGACTTTATTTTTCAAAGTATTTGCCGCAATATACAATATATAGCATAGTATAAATACTACCTATATCTAAATGAGAATACGAATTGTAATAGCTGAATCTAGGCTCTAAGAACAAGGAAGAACAGAACAGAACAGAACGGAACGGAACAGAGAACATTTCATAGATGCAACTCGAAAAGCAATAAGCAGGTAAAGCAGAAGACGATATAATTAATGTATGTGGACTTTTCACCACGTTTCACCTCCGGTCAATTCGGTCCACACTCCACGCAAATGCGAGTCCCAGTCCCAGTCCCAGTCCCAAACCCACCCCTCTTCTCCACTCTATCACTTTATTTAACAGCTGATCTCAGCCAGGATTTTCAGACTTTTTTACCCCAGTACACAGTTTGTGGTTTTTATGTTGTTGTTGTTGTTTTTTTTTTTTTTTTTGGTCAGTTGTTTGTTTGTTTGTTCTGGCCTTGAGTTTGGTTTTTGTGTATCTTCAGTGTTCAGTGGCTAAGTTAAGGTTTTAGTTTTGTATCTTCTACCACATCACAAACACATACATACTTTCTCATTCATTTGTTCTTTCGGCAATAAAAACGAAACTTGTATACATATCATATTGTTTATTGGGTTTTATTTTTGGATATGGCACAGCTTGAGATCGGAACGAGGCAAAGGCAGCCCTGCCATCCAACATTGTCCAACACTATTTCCCCTTAGTCTTTCATCCTTCCAATCCACATCCCAAATCCAATCGGAGTCCCATTATCACTGTTTCCCACAACACTCTCGCACACGACAAAGAAAGTCAATTTCTCAGCATTCACAGCAAAAGAATCGAAACAAATCGAAATCGATATCGAAATCGCACTCGCAAACGAAATGAAACGAAATGAAATGAAACGAACTAACAAAAAACAATTAGTGAAAAGCATATTGGTGAAATACTCGTAACTTATGTATATTTTAAATCGAATCAATGAGTGATTAGCGCAATGGTAACGATAAAATACGATAATTTAGTTTGATTCCCTAGCAAATCGAATAGTGAGAACTTTTTATTAGACAAAAATAAACATTTTTTAATTGTATACTAATCAAATCAAAATTGTAAAAAGAAAAGCAAACCGTTAAGCCTACATATATTGAATACAAAAATTGAAACTGCCAATTCACATTCTCAGACAGAGTTTTAAGATGCTAAACCAAATCGAATCGAGCATTCAAATAATAATATTGATAATAATAATAAGCAAATATACACTGCATTCGTTGAAGTAAGAAAAGAAACGAAACGAAACGAAACTAAACGAAACCCAAAAGAGAACATTGCTGAATATATTTCGACGAAACAAAAACAGAAACAGAAACAGTGGAGAGTAGAGGAGAGGAGAGGTAGCCGACAAGCGAAATCCTATTATACAGTATATTGTATCTGGCATGCGACAAGACCATACTATACATATTCGTTGTCCTTTCGTTGGAACGAACCGATTCTCGAACCAATTAAATTGTTTGACTTTTGCTCTACCTACAGGATGCAGATCCAGATTCACATTCAGATTCAGATTAAGGATTCAGTTTCAGTTTCAGTTGAGGTTTACTTTAGGTATTTAGCGTATATCAATTTGTGTGTGTGTGAACAAATAGCAGACAATAATTAGTGGACGGCGTATGGAGCGTATGAAGCGGAAACGAAGTCACTGAAACCCAATGGCAATATCACATATGTATAGTAGTACTTTGTGTAAAACATCTGGCTTTTGTCCGGGCACACACTGCACAGGGAATGGAATCAATGGAACGTAACGGAACGGAACGGAACAAACCGGAACGTATCGGAATTGGGATGAGGCTGACGATGGGGATAGCTGGTGGCGAGTGAGGAGCGATGGCGGAGCAGATGTTGTTGTCTTCCAATTTAAAGCCAGTCTAGCATAATTGTTCAGTTGGTTTTAGCGGGTTTTTTCGGTTATGGCAGAAGTAGTTCCTAAACGCGGCATTCGAATATCGTAAGCAATATGTATATCGTAGACTTCAGTTACCCCTCAGCTCCTAGCTCCTAGCTCCTAGCCCCCATCTCCTCCTCCTCCTCCTCTTTGAGTCCCACGTAGTCCCTTAATGGCGGGAGGTTCCCTCCTCACCGATTCCCGCTCCTTTCATCCCAGATCAAATCGTTTTGTTTCGTAGTAGCCGGAAAGCAGAAACAGAAGCAGAAAGTTCTCGTTAGGAGAAGAGGACAAATTTATTTCCTGAATGTGTAGGAAAACTGAACTGCCTTAAAGTGATTTTTAAATGAAACCAAACGAACAACAAAATGCAACCCTGTACATAGTGCCCCAGCGGATGACGACAGCGGAACGAGCCTCAAAAATACGGAAATACAGAATGCAGTAGGAGACCATGTTTTTTTTACTAACAACCAAAAACCTAGCTACGTATCTACGAGTAAGCCTATCTTTTAAACGACTAACAACTAAGCTGTAAATACACACACACACGCGCGTATATATATACACATGCAACCATACTATATACACATACATATATACTATATACAAGCATATACATATAAAAATAAAATATATATACATACATATATATATACATATATATAGTAAAAGTTTTATAACGAAGCGAAGACGGTAGAATGGTAAACCAGATGGAGAGCGAAAGCGAACATCTTTAGCAAAATTACACCTAAGTTTTCCAGATTCAGATGACTTTTAAACCGAAAACAAACACACAGAATCGAAAGAATCGAAAAGAATCCTTCGAGCTGGCAAAAGGCTGGACAAAAGTTAGACAAATGGATGTAGGAGTGCAGTGCAGTGCAGAAAGAGGTGTACGTGTAGGGGTAGGAGTAGGAGTAGGAGTAGGAGTAGAAGTAGGAATAGGAGTAGGAATAGTAGGAGTGTAGGAGGAAGAGCTTTTTGTATTTCGACTTGTTTTCCAGAAGATCCTTAGTTTAGTCAACTAGCGTAATCGTAATGTAATGTAAAGATAAACACGAAAACCAAGAAACGAAACGAAACGAAACGAAAAGAAACGTATGTAAAATAATTGCATAAATAATTTTAAATATATTCGCCGATTGCCTTCAACTAGAGGAATTTTGATTAAACTTGATAACGAATAATAATTATAATTACTAAAGAATAACTATAATTATTAATATATAAAAACAATGCATTGAATATTTCTACAAAGTTATGGAATACAAAGCAGATGGGAAAGCGGTTAAACAGAAACAGAAACGGAAACAGAAAAAAGAAAACGAAAACGAAAAGAAAAAGAAGCCGACAGAGAACAAATCTACACAAAAATGAAATTCAAAAAGAACTGAAGTAAAAACAAAGATTTTAAAGCAGTAACAAATGGCAAACAAATAAAAAAAAACAAACCAAGCATTCGTATTTGTACACTAAAGACCCGATAAAGAGTACCCAACTTATACACGCAATATTAGACTAAAAAAAAAAAAACAGACCTCGAAGAACCGAACCGAACCGAACCGACCACAGAACACCCAGGCAGCAGCCCAGCCCCCTCTACAGCACTTCGAGTTCTAGTTCCAGATTCCATACCCAGCCAGGGAACAGACAGATAGGAACAGAAACAGATACTAGGGGGAGGGAGTCCTGTCCTGTCGGTACACTCTAACTTCACGCGAAATATCTTTCGAGATCCTTTCTTTGATTTGTTAACTAGAAACACTCGCACATATCCAATTAAAAGACGATTACCATTTTGAAAACCAATCCTAGCCCGATTACTGTCCATCTCCATCTCCCTTTTAATATCCACATCCCCATTAAGAGACAACCCAAGCAGAAACCACAATCACGCCCAAACCAAAACCCACACCCACAGCCACAAGCACAACCACTGAGAAAGCTGCACAGAACCACAGGAGCTGCAGAGGAGTAAAGGGAGAGTAACTCGAATCTAGAGCGTACTTTTAGGCGTTAAGCGTGCATACATACATCTAGTTTGTATCTCTTATATATACATATATATATATACACACACACACATATAAATATACATACATATAGATATACATACATATAACTTAGCATAATTATACAGATATACAACTAACGGTAACTCAATACGCATCCAACACTAGCCAGAGACGGCCAAGGCCGGGGCCGGGGCCGGGGCCGGGGCGAGGCGAGGCTGGATTAGATCCATCTTTTTTTTGTACTGTATACTGTATTGTATGGTAATGATAATGATAATGATAATGGTAATGATAATTATAATTATAATGATAATTATAATGATAATGGAAATTTAACTAGTTATAACGTGCAGTTATCGTAATTTATTATTATCGATTATTGAGTCTTGAGTACGATTATTATGGAACGTTTGATTTTGTTAATACGAAAACGAAAAACGCGAGCATGGTTAATAAAGCTTTAATTTGAAGCTATATAGGTATATATATATACGCCCATTTATATATATACACTCACACGAACACACAAAAACACACAGACACACGTACACATCTACACAGATAGAAGCAAGGAAACCGCAGTAGTCCTCAGTCTATAAATTTGCAAATGAGTGACACGGAAACTTGAATGAATCGAAAGCGAAAACGAAAACGAAACAGAAGCGAGTAGCTGGTGAGGAGAGAACACACAAGCAGCACTTAAGTCTAAGGCCCATATAAGTACGAGTATATTACGATTATAGTTATTTAACGATAGCAAAACGAAACCGGCACCGGAAACGTAAACGGAATGGAAATGGGATAGGAATGTGAATGGAGATCGAATAGAGGGATGTGATCGAGCAATCGAGAAGCAGGAATGCAGGATTGGTCGGGCATGCCCGCATACAGGTACCATGCATACATATGGCTATGTGTGTGTGCATGTGTGACGCCATACATACATATATACCCATATACTATATGCATAATACAATGGGAAACATTTTTAGTCTAAACTAAATACCGGAAAACGGAACAGCGGACGGAGAACGGAGAAGGCAAAACAACAAATCTATATACAATATACATGGCATACACATATATGAAAGCCCCTATATTGAGGATATAAACGTGAATTTTTAGCAATCTAAGTAATAAATAAAGCAATCTAACACACACAAACACAAACACATACATAAATACAAAACAAACACACACACACACACACACACACAGTAACAGAAACTGGAGAAAAGTGAACAGAACAGAAGGCATACGAAGAAATCATTTCTGGATCGCATAACATAATCGGACAAAACATGAATAAATACATACAACGATGAGGTGGTATATAGTATATCGTATATAGTATATAGTATATATTATATACATCATATAATACAAATACATACTAAAGAAAATGCAATGAACGATGCGATTCGATTCGATTCGAAGTGCGAGGGAAATGAATACTACGAGTGGAACGAGAACGAGAACGGTAACACTTATACATATGTAAGACACGAGACAAGAACAACAACAGCAACAACAATTATACAATTGACTTGTAAATAACATACATACACTCACATTCACATTCACACACACACACACACACACACACACATGTGCACCCCCTCCCCCGAACACACTGAACTGACAGACAGATACACACAGACAGACAGCCACATAAGTAAACATACACCCACACCCACACCCACACCCACACCTACACACACACATTTTACGACTAGTTAATTTTACAAAACTAAAATTATTGCAGCAGGCGCATTACATAAAAACCAAATGAAAAAAAAAATAAAGAAACCAAAGCCCCAAAATGGCAAAACAAAGCAAAAATCATATGCAGTAAAGTAAAAATAAAATTAAAGGTAAAAGTAAATGAGAAGAAGGGCAAAGACACACGAAAGAACAAAGCCAGAGGCTGAGGCCTGACGCCAGTGCCCGTTGGGGGGCGGGGGGCGGGTTGGAGGGTTGGACGGTTGGGCTGGGGCTTGGGATGACCAGAGACCACCCCTCTATCTCTCTATCTCCCCTGGCTCTGCCCCACCGTGCCACGCCCCCAGCCCTCATCTGGGCGGACACGAGGAAGATGAGAATTAATAAATTACCAAGTAATATTATAAAAATATTATTATATAAATTATTATAATTATAAATTATTATTAAAGAAAGCAAGCAACAAACGTAAAACCAAACAAAACCAACATGATTAAAAATACAAAATACAAAAAAAAAAACAACAACAAAACAAAAGAAAAGCGAAAACCCAAAAACAAAAACAAAACACATTATTATAATGCGATAATTGAGTAATCAACAAAACGAATTGAGAACGTTGTATGATTTTGATCAGAAAGTAATAAAAACAATTTTCGATTTGTTACGAAATATACATAAACATCAAATGGCTTTTTTTCGGATGTATGTTAGAGCTAAGGGGGTTAAGTGCGTAATGGAAGTGCATTCCTTCGATTGCAAGGAGGAAAGAGACTCATTCCCTTTCCAGACAATTATCTGTTGTATCTGTTGCTGACAGCATGAGACATGTAGAAATTTAATTTCTACATGATTTTTACACGCGATGTGGCGCCATCGGACGGCAGAATCTTCAAGCGCAAGGATTAATGTCAGCAGCGCCCCTGTATCTCAATCAAGTGGCGCCATAGTCAACAGTAAAAGTCATCGCCAATAGATGCCGCACGACGCTTAATAGTTCCATTTGTTGCCGTTTTTGGCGCCTAAGGCGCTGTAATTCGAAAATATTAAATGCGTTTCCTTCAATCCTGCAAGTCGATTTATCTCTAAAATTATCTTCTATTACAACACTCTGGAGTGCGGAGCAATTGTGGTCTCTGTCGTTGTCTTCATTCTGGTGACATCCAATCCACGTCACGCGCCTGGCCCTGTCCCCAACCAAGGACCGATTGCTGATGACCCACAAGAGCCTCCTACACATCACCCAGCCAATTACCGGAACAATCTCTTGAATTAAATAAGAGTATTATTCAAGCCCAGTAGCCAAGTATTATCCAGGCCTAGGCACAGCTGTACAGCATATACCCTCACAGATATGGCCAAAATTGAATCGGGTACTGATGCTGATCAGGAATATATATACTATAATTCCCATTCACCACAAAATTCTGGATACCCAAATAAGAACAAATGTCAGTACTGTCTGTGGCTGATTTTTATTGTAATAATGCTGGGGTATAATTTTAAGCCATATTGGGTCTGGGCCTAAGTGCCGTAGCTCTTTTTTCTGTGATCCCTTTGGCAGTTTGTTCATCTGGAACATCTGGAGAACTATAACTGGGCGTATTCTTGGCCTCGTTGCCTGAACAAATTGTACTGTTTTGGCGTTAATTTAGCTACTTCGAAAGGGATCGATTCATTTGATTCACCCCAGAGGCTGGTATATTTAACAGGTAACAATTGAACAATTAATGTTAATTAATGGAAATCATGGATGGAGGAAAAGCTCCATTACACTGGGAGAGATAGCCTGGACTCGAGGAGTTGGCAGTGGCTCATCTCGGGGACCAAGTGCCGTTATTTCGGCGCGGCACAACGGACAGCGACGCTCCCGATTGGATTGGGGCATCAACAACAACCTATTGATGCACGCACAACAGAATGTGTGTCCACAGGTCACGGCCACTGGTTCCGTCTTTGGGCCGAGACAAATTGAGCAATCGTCCTTGAGGTAGCGAGGGGCCCCCATCGAAAGTGTCACATCCTCATCCTTAGCTTCTACTTCTTCATGCTTTTCCATTATATTAGTTCCAAAAACTGATCAAATTTTGTGTTATTTGAAGTATATCTCCCATTGAAAAAAGACAACGACTTCAAAGCCTACATTTTCAGGGCTGAATCTCAGCCCTTACTGAGAGCCATCCACATATTAGGACGCTGTTTTTACAGAGAAAAATGCCATAGTAAAAAGAAACAAAACCATACAAATAAGAGTATTTATTCGTGCAAAAACAGTGAATTTAAATAGAATTCAATTTTATTTAAAGATAAATAGAATATACATATAAAGATAAAGATAAAGATATATAATCGAAGCAAGTTTTATATTCGATTCAGGGGGGAATGCCGTGACACCTCTGATAAGGTGCTTGATATCGTATCCAGGATGGCTCAGGTGTCGCTGCAGCAATCCGTTGAAGGCGATGGAAATCGCATCAACATCCGGCACTCTCCTGTACTGAGGGCCAATGTTGAGTAACTATTCCCTCTACTCGGGCCCTAATCCCACCGATAACCATCGGAATATTCAAGAGGGCATATCTCATTCATAAGTGCTGCTGCAGAGCAGAATCTCCATTTCATTGGCAGTGGAAATAAACAGCATGAGCTAATCCTATCCTGCTCCTAGTGCTGGTCCGATCTCATTGGTGTAATTCACACAGCTAGATCTGGGCAGGACGATATGATTTCCATGCGACATAATTACCGCTGATTGAATTGGGCCTGTCACAAAGGTGATGCCTCCGCCCTTCACGCACACGTATCGCATGACATAAAGCAACCGACCTGGGTCCGGGTCCGGGTCCGGGTCCGCGTCCGGGTGCGGGTACGGGTAGGGGTACGGGTCCCAGATGGGAGATAGGCGCACCTCTGCCTGCCACTCTTTTAGGAATTCCATTCCATTCCTCTCCTCTTTTTTTGTTTTGGCCAAGCGGAAATGCGCACTCGACAAATAACAGCAGCGACATGGCCTGAATGTTGCAACTTCAACGGCAACTGCAACTGGAAATGGAACTGGAAACCGGATAGAATCTAGTATGTTGATTCACTCGCTGTTTGTCTGCTGTTTGTTTGCTGCTTGTTTGCTGTTTGTTTGGAGCTGGCTGCCAAATCAATGCACAGCAAGGCAATGGCAAAGCAATGCGAAAAATAATGTCTGTCCCACAGTGGATACGTTTCAGTCAATTAGGATATCCATTAGTGGATGGAATGGCAACTTTTCCGAGGCTCCACTGTAGCTGAATGAACTGCCATTCATTAGTTGTCCGGCTGGCTCCGCTCCTGTGTTTGCCAACCTCTTGGGGCCCCTATTGATAGTGCCGCCTATTCGGCAAACGAAGTCCTCGAGGCTCGAGCTATTGGACTGCCACTCGAGGACTCATTCCTGCTGGCTGACACCTTGAATTGTCGATTGAGAGCGGGGCGCAGGAAAAGCTGATCGGAGACAGCTGCTTGAGGAAATGCCTAATAAATTTTGTCTAAGCGGACAGCCCAAAAGGCGGACCATAGAAAAGAGTTGCAATACCCCGAGAAAATACATATATACATATATATGTACATGTACATGCATGTAGTCGTATTTTTTGTTGGTATTTTGTATTTTGATTTTCGTGATTGTGATTTCTAATCCGAAATGCTCCATTTGTACTTCCATTAAACCGAGTGCCCGTTGTTTATATGTTCTCTGCTTCTGCTTTTGCTTCTGATTTATTTATTTATTATTACATTTGACTGATTGCCGACACCATCCACCATTCACAGGCCCCGCCCACGTGCCACATCCCATATACATATGACACTCGCACGGCCGTGCTACTGCCACATCCTCCTACCCGTTCCCCGTTCCCCGTTCCCCCTGGCAGCTCAAAAACTCTCATGTTTTATGAACAAGTTGATTGTCGTGTGCATCTATCTATCCCTCACGGTGCGTGTTGATTTTCGTTTTGTGTAGGCAAATCATATTATATCATATCATATATTATGCAGGATTCCCCAAAAAAATAATAAAAACCCCGGCCCAGAGATAGAAACCGAAACAGAAACAGAAACGGAATCAGATTTAGAGCTCATCTGATGGAATCCCCTCAAATCAGCTCAAATCATTGGGATCCCTGGCCCACACTCTCGCTCTCTGTGCAGCTCTTTGAATGATGGGTCAGTAAGTACATTTTGCAGAGAGCTTTGCAGGGTAATGCGTGACAGATACTTCTCCTATGAAATGTTTGTTTTTAATATCAAGATTTAATGAGCTACAGAGAGATGGAAAATACAACCACATCTCTGCCATCCAGAGTCACACAATCATTTTGTAGATTGCAAAGATCCTAAAACTTATTTGGAAGATCAAGATCTTCGCATTTGGGTTTGTGGATAAATCTTGACTATAGATCAGGGCTCCAGGACTTTATTGCCAGGAATGGAGTGAGGGGGGGGGGGGGGGGGGGGAGTAGTGGGCCTGAGGCCATTAACAAAATCAACAGTCAAGACTCACACGCACACTCGTTATTCACCATTCAGCGCACTCACAGTTGTATTCACACGCACTTGCACACAGGGCAGCCAGCCAGCAGCCAGCAGCCGTTCTACTTAGATGCAAGCAAGGCAGCAACAAAGGCAGCCACTCTTTCTGTCTCCCTCTCTCTCTCTGGGTTGATCCACCTCTTTCTGGGGACTCGGTCCGCTGGCTGGCTGGCTGGCTGGCTGGCTGGCTGACTGACTGACTGTTGGCAACGATGTGGAAAATGTTACGCTACAATTTAATTGAAAGGATAATCAGGGGCACAGCGGACGAGCACTCGGAGAAGGCTAGAGAGAGAGAGAGAGATGGGTATACAGAGGGAAGGAGACACACAGAGACAGAGAAAGAGAGAGACACGGACAAAAGGCAGCGCTAAAAGCTGGCTGCAAGCGAATGAATGAGGCAAATAGAAATAAAATAGCAAACGGTGGCAGCGACACAACATCGGCTTTTGTTGTACCCGTCAAGTGTCCTTTTTGATGAGGAGGACTCCGAGGACTTCCCAGACGAGTACTCTGTGGACGGAGAACGGAGAACGGAGGACGCAGGACGCAGGACGATGAGGACGTTTCGGGGTTGCTCTGGTAGACCTCGCTTGTGGCCGGGTACGTGAGCCCACAACGTGGCCGGCTTTGCTTCCTGTGCAGCGACGATCCTCGCCCCAGTCCCTGGGAGTGAGTGTCCTGTGGCGCAGGATTCGGCCGGCGAAGGGTTGTCGAATGGGACAAAAAAAAACGAAGCAGAGGAGATGGTGCTAGTGCTGGGGGGCGGGGGGCAGGAGTGTGCGATTGGCAAATGAAACTCAAATGAAATAAAATTAAATGCGTTGCACAAGTTGCAAATTCGAGCAACAATCAAAAGGATTCACGCTGCGTGTCCTGTTCCTCGCTGTGCCACAGCGACGGCAGCGAGGCAACTCCGTCGAAGAGTGAAAAATGTAATTTTAATCGAATTCAGCTTCCCTTCCCTTCGCTTCCCTCCACCCCTGGCCGTGGTCCATGCATAGTTTTTGATTCCCATTCAAGTGCTAACCTTATTAGTGCCGGAGGAGGACTCTACCCCTCTCCCGCTACCCGTTTTCCAGGGCCTGATTCGTGTTGTGCCAACAGTCGCTGAGATGACGCAGCGGGAGCACATCACCCCAGCCCCCCGCCACTACCCCTTCCCCCGGCCCTGCCCCTGGCCAAAGGCATTCTTCTGCGAGAAATGCAATTAACTTGGCCAGCAGAAGCAGCAGCAGCAGCAATGACGACCCACCATTCACCATTCCTGCAACTCCAACCACGTAGCAGACCCCCCATCCCCATCCTCATCCCCAGCCCACACAAATCTCGGGCCTCGCATGGCGAGCACAATTAAAACAAAAGGCGTTCGTCGCTAATTAACATTGTTAGCATTAGCGGAGCTCTGGAACAAAAAAAAAAACCCAAGCCCCAACCCAATAAAGAATAGACAGGGAGAGCGGGAAAAAAACAGGACTGAAGGGCAGAAACCGAGCTGCGATGATGAAGACGAGGGGACACCCTCCGTTGGGGCAGCTTTGACCTTTTCAAACCTTGTGCTCCTCGGCTAGAGCCGAATCATCGATTCCCTATAATCACACCACCTTCTACTGTATTTTCAATTCGGGATCAAAAGAATATCAAAGAACATACTTTTGACCTTAGAGATGGCCGTGAAATACAGCTTCATGACTGTTTGGGGAAGTCCGTTATAAATAGACTTTCTGACCAGAAATTAGAGCACATTGTTCCCTACATCAGAGATTTTAAACAGAATATATTAAGCAAATATCTATTCTTAATCCTTTCAGATTTGATTAACCAATTAACGATACACGTATTTTCCATCGCCAGTTGTCCTCTCCATGAGTCTACATGGCATGGCTCTCCCTCTCTCTCTTTCTCCCTCTCCCTCTCATCAAGCTGGATCCTGAATGCTGAATCCTGAATGCTGGATACACATGTAAAATTAAATATGGTTTATTGTCAGAGCTAACCCGACCTTTGGCCCGCCGTATTAATCAACCTTCTGTGTACTTTCTCCCCCAACCGGCAGCCGGCAGTCTTCCCCACTTGTTTATTTATCGACTTGCCAGCAGTTTTGCACTCTGCCCCCTCACTGGGTCTCCCCCATTTGCTTTTCGGTTCGTGCGGCTGTTACTTGTAAAACAAAAAAACGTGGGGGAACGTTGTGAGTTTCTGCGGCGACCGCAACTCTACATTTACACCCGATACTTAGTCAGTATGGCTCTGCTCCACCAGACGACGCTAAAATGTGGCCGACACGACACGACAAAGAGTGCGTGCGAGAGAGACATAAAAATATCATTATAATAATTTTGATTTTTATTTGTATAATTATTATTCTTGTTTTTTATGGAATAATTATTATTATAATTATTATTCTTGATTTGTATTGAATAATTATTATCATAATTATTATTCTTGATTTTTATTGAATAATTATTGTTATAATTGTTATTCTTGATTGTTATTGAATAATTATTATTTTTGATTTTTAATGAGTAATTATTATTTTGGATTCTTATTATTGAATTATTATTTTTGATTTTTATTTTTTTGCTTAAAATAAAACTCAAAAAAATAAAAAATAGAGGGTAACGAAATTTTGAAATATACGTTTAATAATGAGATCTAACAGGAGTGTGGATAGCAAATTTGGTAACTCTAGACTTAATAGTCTCTGAGATTTGTGGATGCCCCAGATTTTCGTCCTTTGCGGACAGACAGACAGGGCTCAATGGACTCGGCTATTGATGCTGATCAAAAATATATATACTTTATGGGGTCGGAAACGCTTCCTTCTGGCCGTAACACACATCCATTTTCACCACAAATCTAATATACCCCAATACCCATTTTGAGTATCGGGTATAAAAACCTGGAAAAAGTACGAAAAAAATGGGGGGCCAGGCAGCAGCATTTATAGCTAATTTTCTTGTCATTGTTTTGACTTTTACACCTTCGCACCGCGTTGCCGCGTGTTTACCAGCAAATGTGGAGTGGAGTGGCGGGACGTGGGGGGAGCGGCGTTGTCGCATTGTTTGGCCATGTAAAATAATATTATATTTGGCCTGTTTGCCTGCAAAGCTCCTGGCTAATGAAGGACAACCAATGAAGGGGGGACTGTTGTCCTGGTTGTTGGGGCGAAAAAGGGTTTGAATGTCAGCAGCGAAGCCTTAGAAGAATATTTGAGCACTCCACTCCAGAGGACACCCGAGGCACGAGGATTGATGATGTGGAACCCCTGGCTGTACAAATAGTGTGCCATGTCACAGTCCATAGAGCCCACTGGGCTGGAACTCCAGGCTAGGAGCTAGAGACCAGAGAGTGAACTCTACAAGGCCTCTACAAGTTGAAGTCCATGGAAGGGATATCATCCGATGAACAATGGAATCCTCGATAATGTCTGGAGGTAACAGGAGGTATTACACAATTATATTATATATACAAACATGTAATTGTTACATTTACCAAAAAATTCGTATACCAATTTTCATCTGATCTGATCTGATCTGATCGGATCTCGACGTGGCGCCACTATGTGTGTCCGCTCTGATTTATGTTGCAGTTGCTGCTAAAAACCAAAACAGCAGTTGGCCCTCAGCCTCAGCCCGAGACTGGATTAATGGGAAGCACTTGGCAAAGTGAGTTGTCAATGCGGGGACGGGAACGAGGACGGGGCAGCAAGTGGCAAGTGGCACCTACGAGGAAACGGGAAACCCAACCCGAGCCCGAACTCGAACCCTAACCCAAAAACAAAACGCACACAAGCACCGGACTCTCGAACTCGAACTCGAACCCATTTCCAGCTTATTACTTAATCAATATGCTCATTTGTTTTTTTTTTGTTTTCCTTTAACTGGAAGCACTTTGCTAAAGAGTGATGTGGATGTTGGATGGAGGATGGAGGAGTAGGTTACATATTTTGACAGCATCGGGAGCAACACACAACAGCATGTAAGCGGACCCAAAATGTAATTGGAATCCCGAGTCCCAAGCCGAGTCCTGGGTGCTGTTTTTGGCGCGCCTCTGCTCGATTCCTGCTGAATTCCTGCTTCGATCTCGATATGTCTATCGCTACCTGATCTATTTACCATCTAGCACAGATCGCTCCTACCAGCTCTGACAGCTGTTCAGATTTGGCAACTGTCGTTTGTCGTCTGTCGATTGTCGGTGACTGTTTCTGTCGGTCTGTCGCTCTGTCTGACGGAGGCAATTAGGCCAGTGTCTGGGACTCGTACTGGACACGGCATGAGGTCGACGGAATCAGCTGTACGTGTAGATAAGCAGCCTGCTCCCATTTCCAGCAGCACCACATGACAAAGAAGAGGAAAGAAGGCGGTAAACGACAGCCAATGCTTGACCACTGGGTGCGCCAGATTGGCCTAAGGCTGCTGCTGCTAGTCATCCAACTTGACCGCGGAAGTGACCAAAAGTCGACCCAAGGGCCAAGGCGCATGCGCAACGGATTAAGCCCAGAGGGAATGAGGGGGGAATCTAGGGAGAGCGAGAATCGAGGGCATTGTCCAGGGCACGACCGCCTGGAATGAAGCTGTTAGGCCCGTCGATCCGCGCCCATTGTTTGGCGCAAAGCAGCAAAAACTTGCATCATAATTAAACTGTCGTAATTGCCGCCCCTGAGACGCGACATTTGTGCCCGGGCACGGGCACGGCCACGGACCGGAGGACTCCTTCCCCTTCTGTTCGGGAATCAACCTCAGCGGCAACCGCCGCACCGACAAAAGTTTCCATTGTACGCTTCTCTCCGCTCCTCTGCTCTGCTCTTCCGTTTTTTGAAACTTTACCAACATGCAAATAAAACACACTTGAACACTGGGAACCGGGAGACCTCGATTCAGATGCAGATACTGTTACAGCAGCAGATTCAGAATCAGAATGAGAATGAGAGTGTGGTCGGGTTGGACGTCTGCAGGATTAAGCGATACAACGTGCGGAATCGGAGGGAAGAAGTGCGGAAAGGGCGAGAAACCCGGGCCGGAAACCCATCGGATAAACGACACAAAACTCAAAACTCACTCACGATAGTCGAGAGAATGCACAAGCACTATCAAATAAAATACAAATTAAATGTCCAACAACAATTGCAATGGAGCTCAGCTCTTGGGAATGGACGGTGATGGGAGATTGGCTTAGAAGTGGGACGCCAACTGCCAGAGCCAACTGGTGTACTGATGGACTTTGAGGTGATTGTTCATTGAAATGTACTTGAATAACTTTTAGGAGAAGAATCATTGGATTTCCCATAAAAATCCCTTCATAATTCTTTGCCATATCTTTGATTCCGTTCTCATATGAACCACTTTCCAGCTCATTTTGTTATTTCACTATTTTTAAAATCCTCCTCTCCATGTGCCATTTGCCACGGGGGCAGAGCAATCATTTTTGTATCGCACGGCCAATTTGATGACATTATTACGACCAACTGCACAGCAATTGTACCGAGTGCTGAGTGGCGCGCGTTGGCCAGGACTTTGCAACATTCAGCTGGTCCTGGTCCGGGTCCGGGTCCGGGTCCTGGCAAAAACCTGACTCACACGACCATTTAGGGAGAACAAAATATATATCAAGAGAGAGACACAGTCACACAGGTACACACACAGTTTGTCCGTCCTTTTTGTTGTGCTCTCAATGCCCCGGCTCTGGCTTTGGCTGTGCCTTGGCATGTGTTGCTGAGCATGAAAATTGCAATTTTTCGCCAGATAATTTCAATTCAGAACTGCCCAAACCCAAACCCAAACCCATACCCGTAGCCGTTGCCGTCGCCGAATTGGGTTTTATATTGGGAATAATGCTGCAATGTTGTTCGCCTTTTGCCGATTTCACACTAGCCGGGGACAATCTCGGCAATTGGCTGAATAGAAATTGATTCGTTGCACCATCATCGAGTCGGGCCTTGCTCCTTGGAGGATTGTCATTTTGTGGGGTCGACCGCAGTCGTTTGGCCACAGCGGGTTGCCCGGGACCGGATCGGTTCGCCTGCTGACGATCCATCGATGCTCCACGTGACGAGCGTATCGAAACGGTTGGACAATGCCTGGCGACGGTGGTAACAGGCCCCTGGGCACTTCTTGTACCGTTTATGGGCACAGTTTTTGCGCATTTGTCAGGTCCGCTCTCTGTGCTCGGACGTGGCATGATCTGATCTGTTCTGTTCTGTTCTGTTCTGTACTGTTCTGATGTGATGTATTCATTCAATTTGCTACTGCCGATCATCGATTGTCCATTGTCGTTATCTGAAGTGCTAAGTGGTGGCATGTGACCAATTGGCAGAGAGCACAGCTGGCTGGCTGGCCGAGGGAGACTGGCCTGGCGGTGATTAGGGCACCACAAGAGCTTGGAAAATGACGTGTGAAGAAAATTTGTTTGGGAAATTATCTGATCATAGAGCGACGACGAAGGGACGACATCGTCTGGGAAAGGCTTCTGAGATTTCGAGCCACAGATGACAGCAAATGAAGCGAATGAGGAATGAATCGACAGATCAGTTTGAGGTCTGTTGAAAAAGCACGATAAAGGTACACGATAAAGAGCCTCCTCATAGACAGACCAAAGTTCAAGACATCTAGGCACAGGACTGCCTGCCTCTCTGCTAGATCAGACTCTCTCTCTGCCTCTCCACTTGGCATAGCCTCTTCTCTCTCTATCAGATATGCAGAGACCATCTCTAAAATATAAAGAAATTTGCTGCACCTGCCAATTTGCGAATGCCCTCCACTAAATTGTGAATTGAATTCTGCAACTGCTCTAAATTGGATTGTGTGCCGATGCCAATTGAATATTTTGTGTGGCGTGCAGGAAGACCCACCGATATTTATTTGAGCAATTTGAAGGGTAAAATTGAAAAATAGAAGAGGAAATGAAATGACCGGAAGTTAAATCAAACCAACTTGCCCAAAAGGCGAAAAAGTCAAGAGAATCAAAAGGCAAAAGGCAAAAATACATCGCATGCCGGGCACGTAAGAAACGAAACTAAATACAAATACAAATACAAACACAAATGCGAATGCGAATACGAATCTTTTGCGAATAATTCAAATAAAATTTACACCTTGCCCCAGATTGAGAGGGGGAAAAACGAAGGAGCCGAAAGGGGACAGCAGTCGCCTTTCCGTTGCCATACGAGTATTGATAGACTTTGGTCGAATGGTTGACCAAGGGACTACAAACGGAAATCCTTTTTCAATTTTCAATTTTATTTTATTTTATTTTATTCTCTCACACACACACAGACACACACAAACACCGCATCTGCTGCGAGTTATAGCCGAAGTATAAATTGAGTTGCTGGCCACTGAAGTTGATTATGGTCTGTGCTTCAACGGATCTCAGCCAACAAATTTCTCTCGATTCGGTTAAAAAATCAACACCAGGCCAGCCAGCACTTTCTGGCCAGGACTACAGGACTAAAGGACTGCGCCGAGGACGTCATGTGTGAGGAGGGTTCCCCTTCGGGTGGATGGGTCGAGTGTGTCGGTGTGTGGGTGTGTGGGTGTGTGGGGCTAAGCCCTGCGGCTCACATATCAGCGCGCATTAAAACAAAGTGGGCATCGATGTAGAACCCGAATCCGAAACCTACCAAATCCCCACCCAAGCCCCACCCAAACCCTAAGGGGGTAACTAAATTTGCGCAAAACAAAAGAAAGTCGAAAAAAAATGTTTGGGGGAGCAAAGAAAATTGTAAAGCCAAGGGACACAGACGAGCGAATGCCCTAGGAAAAAGAAAAATAGGAAACGTTAAGGTTTTGAAGGGCATGAAGTTTCAGAAAAGGATTAAGTACTGATCGCTGAAGAATCTCGGAAGAGTAGCTTACATTCTATGGCAGAAGACATCAATCGCTTCTCTTTTATTTTAAAGCTCAGAGAACTACTCGCAAATCACTCACGAAGCCCATTCACTAAGTGGAACGAGAGAGTGTGTCTCCTGGAAAGGGCCACGGCTCTGACCGTCAGAGAGCGGCTGCTTTTCACTTATCGGAAGCGGTCGGGGTCCAAATTATTAACGCTTAAAGCTCCAAATCCGATTTGTTGAGCCCTGCCTAGCCCCAATCGCAGACCCAAAGGGATCCACACATGATATGCAAAGTGATGGCAGAGGCCGCAGCCGCACAGCTGCTGCAGGTTGCAGGGACACCGGCTACGACTCTCTGGAGGATTGAGATTGGGCGACCCACAGACTCGGTGACTCGGAGACGGAAGTGGCAGGGTTGGGTGCACTTGAGGCGAGATGTCGCTGGCGCCGGAATTCGTGTGAAAAGAGTGTTTGAGCCGGCGATTGAGAGACCTCTTTGGAGTGTCAGCTTGCAGGACAGATAAGACAGGATGGGGACGGGTGACAAGAGGATGGTTCCCGGTGGGGGGTGGGGGAACCTGCACTGATCCTAAGTGAGGACAAATGTCGTTGCAAGTGTTTGCGCAACATCCTGTGTCCGAGTGTTGAGTTCTCGGGCAGCACCGTGTCGCTTGTCGCACTCATTAATTGCATTTCGATAATAATTTCATGCTCGTTAACAGGGACTCTGCTGTCCGTTCGTCCGTTCGGTGTGTGAGAGTGTCCTGTGTGTCCTGAGTGTCCTGTGTGTGCCCTGCAAGTCTAATTTTCTGGCATATTAGTTACAGGACCCACAGCCGTCGCTTGTTATCGTTAAACAGTCGCTAATTAGCCGCACATGTGTAACATGAAACCGCATTTAAGCGCCCCCTCCGTCCGCTCATGTTTTCGGTGGAAGGTGGAAGGTTGTGGGATAGGTTGGAGGAATGATACTGTAACTGTAACTGCAACTGCAACTGAGAGTGGGACTGAGACTGAGACTGAGACTGGAACAGGAGCACCACGAAAAACGCACCACGCACCACCAACCACCACCGTCGCGACGGTCGTGTTTTTTGTTTTTTGTTCCGGCGAAGCACTAAAACTGTCCCAATTGTATCGAAATTATACACTTGAACTTCTCGAACTTCTGTGCCCCGAGTAGTGCCACATTTCGTGCCTCCTTGCCACGGGTTAAGCGCGTCATTCGCAGGTTGGGCTGGGGGTCAGGTCACAGTCACAGTCACAGCTCTTTTTGACAATTTCTGCCCTGACAGACCCCTTGCCAAATACAATATATTGCCAGAAGTGTCAAGCGACCTTAATGGTGGGTGCGTATGGGAAAGTGTGTCTGGTATAAAAAGAGTTCACGGGTTGCTGGATCTGTATTACGATCGGAGGAATCTCTATAGCGATAATCTGTTGAAGATTTGTGTAAAATCTCTATTTAATTAAGATATTCATTCCAAAAACTGCCTTAGGGGGAGCTGACAAATTCTCAGAAATGTTTACTTTTCGATTACTCTTACTTTAAGCAGCTTTATGGTCAGTCTTTAAGATATTTTGCTCTCAAAATTATTTTAATTTTAAGGGAAATCGCTCCTTCAGGATGTTTACAGAATTGTCTGTAACCTGCTTTGGCCAGGAATTCTGTGAGACTTTTCTTCAATAAACTTATACTTGTTTGCCCCCTTTAATCTATTGGGCCAACAGCTGTGGCCAATGGCCGAAATTAAGCAATCCATCCCACCCATCCATCCATCCAGGCATCCATCCCCTCCAGAGTCTCGTCCAGACCTCCCCTCGATATTGTTTTTGTTTCAGGCATTTTCCGCCTTTTGTTTTTAATAAATTTCAGCGCAGGATGGGCCAGGGACAGAACCACGGCCAGGGCAGGACATGACGATGGTGGCCATGATAATGCCGATGATGTTGCTGTTGCTGTTGCTGCCTCCGAGCTATGGCTCCTCTCCTCCATTGTTATTTTCGTCGGGCGACATTTGCATGCCTCATTTGAGGACAAGTTCCTCTTCATTTATTTATTTTATTGCGGCCTCATTCGCGTTATGAACTCAATGGGCTGTGGACATTATTTTAATAATTGCACTCGGCTCTCTCTCTCTCTCTCGCTCGCTCGCTCGCTCGCTCAACAGAACAACAACAATAACAACAACAACGAGCATTCAATCCATTTCAATCCAATCACATACCATCCCTCGCCTGATCCCAGCCCCAGTTCCAGCTCTGAAATGTTGTTTGCCCTCTCTTTATGGCTCGCATTCCATTGATTTTCATGGATTTCTCGTAATAAACTTTTGCTGTATTGTACTATAATTTTCGTACAACATTTTCTCCCTGCCCTCTCCCGCTTTCCCTGCTTTCTGCTGATGATATACACATGTACAATAGTCTGTAAGAATATACTATGGTGGCCATCAGTAGGTGATAATCAGCCGGAAGACATGCCGTCTGAGGAAGAACCTGCTACCTAGAGGAGGCCCAGAATACAATCCCAGGGCTAAGCTTACACATTCAAGTAGTACTTTGTGGCCGTAATTTATCTTGAGTGGATCAATTGGGCGAGCCCACAGAACAAGAGCCAAAACAAAGGGCCATCGATCGATGGAGGCCATGATCCGCCAGCTCATAGATCGCATCGAACCGACGGCTTTGGGCCGGATCGTATGACTGGGCGAGCGAGAGCAGGTTCCTTTGTGGCCGGGTGTGCTTTTGTTGCTTTGTTTTGTTTGGTCGCTGGGCGGGGATTAAGACAAGTGTCGGTTGCACAATGGCCAGGCGATCCAGCCACCCAAACAAAGGACCTGCACGATCTACGGCCTGCGATAAAGGATTAGCCCTTGGTCCCACACACACCGGCCCTCGGACCTCGAGAGACAGCCAGTCTAGCGCGCATCCTCTCGTCCACATTAGGCCTAAGTGCGGCTTAGCCAAATGCTAATAGATTTGCTAATGTGAAAGCCCCGGCCACACATGGCTCATGTGAGCCTCTGTCCTGTCCCGTACCGGCTCCTTTCTCATTTCTCTCCTCTCCGGGCTTAGCCCGGGCCCTCCACTGGCTTTTATTGTGTGCCGCCTTTTGTGGGAACGCAACTCCATTGTTGCCACAAATTGCTGAACAAAGCAAAGCGTAGCGCCGGCGCTGCCATCGATCCCTACGAGACCGAGATAGCCTACCGCCTACAGCCTACAGCCTACAGCCTACAGCCTACAGCCATCTCCCTCGTTCTCACACCCCACACCCATTAATATTTCAATCACTAAAATATTCGGAACAAACTAACAAATCGGTGTAGCGTGTCCGACCATTCCACTTGACCATTTTGTATTCATGGCATAGGATTTGCTGGGGGCACTCAACAGGAGTACTATACAATACACACGATTCCCTGGCTTACCAAAGAGCCCATAAACGACAGCGACCTGCTCATGCTCTAGAACTCGATTGTACGCCATAGCAAAACTTAAGTGAACTTTAATGTTTGCCCTAATATATCTACCGGAATAGACATCTTATGGCAACTAATTTTACATCAATTTAAAGGCCATACATTGCTCTTTTTAATTCCTTTTAAGGGGTACATAACCCATGCTAAAGATGGTCAACCAGGCCTAAAACTTAGTTTTCGTGTATTATCCCGAGCTGCCAGGCCAGTTCCTTGAAATCATCCTGGAAATATACGTATGCCACTGCTTCCTAGGGTATGGGGATGACGAGGTTTTCCTCCTCCATTCCGGGGCTGGCCAGCGTGCGTGCTTTTTTTATGGCATCAGTGCTTTTTCCATCGGGTTTTTTTTTCGCTCCGGCCCGGTCCGCCAGTTGGCACAGCTTCATTGGGCCCCACTATGTTTCTAATCAGTGCAGCTTCCGTTGCCAGCTTCCTCTGCTCCACAGCCAGTACCACAGCCAGTCCTGGTCTCTGTCCCTGTCCCTGTTCCATGTCCACTGGCAGTTCTGTCTAACGACCTGCCTGTGCGGGGCGTCAGTCAACATAGAGCGATATTTGTCAACAAGCGGAACTACGAGTATAAATATGCATGCAATGCACGGCAAAGGGCTCTGGGACTCTCGTATAAAGGCAGACCAAAGGCAAAAAGGAAAATTTGATATGGGAAAATGGAAATGCCATCGCACTAGGCTTTGATTTGGTCTCTCGGAGACTGCTCGGACTGCATTTCATCCCATTCAATTCCTTAAATGAATTTTTCCACAAGCACACACACACACACACACGAAAACTCGTATGTTTAAGAGTCCGACTCAAATTCAAAATGATCTAAAACCAAAAATACGAATCCGCAGAAAAAACAGAGCTCCCAGAAGGAAGCCCCAGAACGTACGGCAACTCTGAAAGTGTTTGACAGATAATGACAGGTCAGACCTGCCAACTCGATGAATGAACGAAAAGGTCTGACTTGGTAAATTTTTGGTTATGGTAGTAGCCCTTGAGTTTGTAATTCCACTTTGAACTCACTTGAACAGCTCTGCATTACAGTTCATTTGTGTTCGTCTGTGAAGTAATATTCGAGTTCCCCAAAAACGAATCTAAAAAAATAAAAAATAAAAGTTCAAGTAAACTTCATACATATACATATACATATTCATATAAAAATACAAAAAGCAGCCGCTAAGATGTCTCGCCAGATGGATATGCGAGAGGCTATTCTCTCCAGAGCCTTAAAGCGCTCCCTCCTATACGGTTAGTATTTTCAGTGCGGTATTGAAGATAGTCCCAGGCAAATAGCTGGTCGGTTTCCTTGTCCCTTCAGATTCGCAGCGTAAAATGAAGTTCCTGGATATCGTTGTGGTGCTACCAGAGCCGCCTGAGAAGCCTAACCGCACAGTCCATCAGCCCATGGTGCGGTCCAAGAGCTCAAACAGTATTGATCGCATACTGTGGGAGGAGGAACCAGAACCATTGGATCCATACACAGAGCTCCTGCCATTGGGCCAAAAGTCAGTGGCCGTCTGCAAGGAAGAGTTCTTCCAGCAGAAGGCCAACAATGGGTTCGGTAAACGGATCAAACCGTTCTCCGGCCCCTGGCATAATGTGCAGCCGAAAAAGCTGTTGGCGGAGCTGATCGCCGTAATGAACCCCGAGGCGCCCAAGGAAGCCACTCAGCTCGAAACGAATCTAGAGGCGGAGGAATCACTAGAAGACAAAGCGATTGAAAATCGCATCAATGAGGCCATGCTCTACTTCATGGAAGCGTCAAACCCTTTGATAGACGACCAGTTGGAAATTCTGTCCAAGCTTATGAACTCCAAAGACGATACGAACCAGCAGTCAGAGGAGCAGGATCCCAATGTGGTTAAACGTAAGAAAAATAAGAAGAAGCCCCAAAAGCGGAACCGCAAGAGGAATAAGGGCTATATACCAAACAAGGATACCACTTTGGACTGTCCTGAGGAGGCTAATGCTGAGTCTGCTTCGGGGCAGACCACCAACCTGGACCCTGAAGGCGCAGCAAAGACCGATGCTGCCCATGACAAGTCCCTGGACACAGGCGCCAGCATTGAACCCCAAGCAAACCCCGATTCCGAAGAAGCTGGACCCAAGTCTTTTGCCCCAAAGGTGGACGTGGACACAAACGAGAAGCCCAACAACTTGGAAGCCAAAGATGAAATTGTGGTCGATGCAGCAGGAGAGCAAGCTCGATTCGACACCGAAGAAGGGGATCCACAGATGCCCTTTGCATTGACACTTTAAAATCAATTTTCAATTTCACATCTTTTGGCCAATATTGTTTTTTAAATTCTAGTTATGGTCCGCTGTTTAAACGCCTCTGAGAACAGTTGATGTGTCTTTGCTATGGGTTCAGGGGTTCAGGGGTTCGCTATTCTTGGCACTGTGGTGTGGGTGTAGGGGTACCGCAGCCACTTCCGTTCCGTTCCGTTCCGTTCAGGCATGTAAATCACGGCGGAAGGGCCCCACGTTTGAGCTGTGCTGCCATCTCCATCACCTGCCTACAAATGACACTTGCAAATCCACTCGATATTGAGAGTTCGCGTCACCCTGGGCAACAAGAGCAGAGCCATTCCGTGGGGAGGTGGGCATGGAGTAAAGGTAATGCAAATGTGGAGTGTGGAGAGGGTTAAGGGTAAGTCTAGGCAAAAAAGAAAGTCATAACGAGGCAGCGGCAGCGGCAGCGGCAGGGAGAGCAAACAACCAACAACCAGCAACCGACAACCGGGAATCGGGAACCGGGAACCGACAACACATAAGCCGCCATGTTACGGATGCGAGAGTGCAGCAGCAACAGCCAACGTTGCACCTCCATGGGGCTTACACATACACATATACACACACAGAACACACAGGAAAAAAGCGACGCGTTTCGGAATTGGGAATCGGTTGCTCTTGGGGCAGGAGATGGAGCTCTTGGGGCAAAAGGCAGACTAGACCAAAGCGCCCCATGGGGAAAGCAGGAGAACCGGCAGGAAAACGCCGCACAAACATTCATTCTATCAAAACAATTCAGGATCAAAAGGTTAGTCCATCCAGCGAAACTCAAGCAGAAAAAAACGGTGTCAATTCTTACCTTTTTCATATGTAAATTAAAGCATTTCCGTACTATGCAAGCCATTATATGATATTCCCATGCAGTATCAGTCCTCGTTGCCTTCTGGCTAATACTGACTCGTATTCTTCTTTTGATTCTTTCTGTCATGGAATTTTCTCAGTGGCCTCCGGTTATAATTCCTCCTGTTGCTGGCCGTTCGGGCAATTTGGCTAAGACTGAGACTGGAGCTGGGACTGGGAGCTAAGACAGGAAGCCAGCCGTTTCACTTTCAACCCGATTCGATGGACACAAGTAGTGCGAGTACGTACGCTTTTGGCCAGTTGCTTTTAAGCATGAAATAGCAATGCGAGCCGAGTCCAGCTCTTGACCCCATCTCTGCCCCATCCTCTCCAGCAAACTCCGGAGGGTCCATCCATTCATCCATCGGTCCATCGGTCCATCCATCGTTCGGTGCTTCAGCCAGGACGCATACAAATCACACTAAGCCGAATACGTCAGGGCGGTGGCAGAGAATGGGAAAGCGAATAGGGATAGAGATATGGGGAGAGCTGGGCTTTGGCTTTGGCTTTCCTTTGAGTGCTAGCTGGCTCAATATCACAGAAAAATACCCGCAAAAAACTGGAACCCGTCAAGGAGAAGAAACAAAAAGGAGCAGCAGCAGTAGCAGGAAAAAACCGAAACAAGTTAGGAGGGTATTGTCGTAAAGTGTTGCGACTGCAAGATACCCCCGAAATTTAGAGCAAATGAATCGATCGTCCTTCGACAGAGACTCTAAAATGCGAAGACATTGCATAAAGAAGAAATTACATTTGAATCGCTGCCAACTCGGGCTCGTCTGTTAGACAATGCCTAGGGCGACTGAGTCGGTCCCGGAATCCAACAACAATATGCATAAATGCCTTTTTTGAGGCGCAAAAGTCGGTCCCAATATATAGTACTTTTCTTGGGCGTGGCGATTGAGGTGAAGAAATATTTGGCAATAGAAAATCGTTGGTAATGCATGAAACTCCATCCATTCGAATACACCCTGGCACTCGACTGCTGGCAGGGTATTAGCCGAAGAGCAGAAGCAGAAAACGGCAAAAAGGGAAAACAGAAGCTGCCTTGACTACAAAACCCAAGTCGGAACGGATGCGGCATCAACATCATCGACAACATCGGCATGCTCAGGAAGCAGTGTGGCAGTGGCAGTGGCAGTGGCAGGAACAGTGGGGGCACTGGGATGGATGTGCAAGGATTGACTTTGACTCCTGCCGAGCCATATGTATATCCTGTTTGTGCAGAGATTTGGCTTTGAGCTATGGATATCGTTAGAGATTGCCGTCGCTGGCTTTGTGTGCCCAGCCCCCCGCTCATCGATTTGCACCCTGGACGGACGGACGGAAGGGTGGGATGCCAGAACGTGGGCATGAGGGGGAGCCGGAGCGGTGTAGAGGAGCTGCTTCCAGTGGTGGCAACTTCGAGTGTCGTGTGCAGCAAGTTTACAAGGCTGCAGCGCCGCACTCCTTTTTTTTGTGTTGCTTTGCTGCAGCCCCACTGCCCGAAGCCCAGCATAGAGGCTGTTGATGTTGCCGTTTTTTAATTACATCCTTCACGGGGAATCAGTTCACGTGGGGGCCCAGTCGTCTGAGGTATGGCACATATCAAGCATACGTCGTGTATGACGACGCGCCTCTGGGGGGCGGCAGGAGAACAGCAGGAAAAAAACCAAACCAAACCAAACCAAAAACTTGTACAAATGCCATGGTTTGGCTTTGGCCTATCTCTACCTCCCGCTCTTGTTCATTCACTCCCCCAGCTGGAGCTCGGGCTAAAGCTTCGTTAGTTTATTGTGAAATTCCAATAAATGCAGTTTAAACCAAAGCCTTGCCAACGATCGGCAAGGTACAAAAAAAGAACTACAGAACATCAACAAAAAAAACAGGAATTACAGGAGCACAGGGGGAGACCTCGACCTACCTCCCAGAAGATGGAAAAACGAACGAGTAAATCGTAGAAAATCGGAAAATTGGCCCCGCAATGTGGCAGGAGGACAGGGGATTGGTAAAAGCTGGGCAAAGGGCTGTGATGACTGTGTGATGGTTCCGCCATGTGGAACACCAAACGCCGCTACTCAGAAGGCCGAATATACAGAAGGGTCCTGTAAGATTTTAATGGTGGCGTGATATAGTATAAAATATGTCGTACATGTATGTATATAGCTACCAAATATATGTAAATATCTGCAGAGTCTGCAGGGTATTCCCAGAGTCAGCACAGATCGTTGCCTGGCCAAAGGGGCGCCAGCAGGTAACTCGCCCCCACACGACTCGGTTCAATTGTGCAAGGGATTGCCACGATGCCGATGCCGATGCCGATGCCGTGAGATGCTGAGCGATGCAGAGCGATGGGAAGCGATGCGCCAAGGCCATCATGACGATGATGATGATGGTGAGCGCTCCATCAGAGTAACGATACGGGGACCGCGCCATCCATAGAGCCAGTTGTCGGATGGATAGCGGAGGTGGTGGCGATGTCGGTGGCAGTGGCAGTCGACAAGGACTTTCTCTCTCTCTCTCTCTGTCTCCACTTCCTTTGGATACTCTAGGTACTTGGGTACTTTGGGGATTTTGTGCAGATTTACATGCAAACAATCAAGATACGCCCGGGCTTTCAAGTGCCCCGGAGCCGGAGCCGGAGCCGGTAGAGCACACAGAACAGAGCTCCTGCGACCTCGCAATTCGCTTCTCAGGGACTCGTGCCAATACGTCATGTGTGTCCCAACAGCGGCTTACTCCCGGCTCCGGGAGGAGTTATGGCTATGGGTACGGTCCCGGGTTCGGGTCCGGGTCCGGGCCGGTGCCCGGGCTCTGCTCGAAGCTGGGGTATGGGTTAAATGCTCCCGGTGCACGTTCCGTTTGCTTTTCACATCTTTTCACCTTTGATTTGCCATCGTGTTGCGCCCATCTCCAGTTCCATTCGCATTTCGATTGTCGTTGTGCCTTCCCTTCGATGTCCTTCGCCTGTTTGCCCTTCCTTTCCTGCCACTGCCACTGCCACTGCCACTGCGTGCCTCTGGTATCGCTCTTGATATTTCGCAGTGTTTGTTAAATAAATATCTCTACACATGTTCCGATTACAGTCCCAGTCCCAGTCGCCACTCAATCACTTTGCATGTCTCTGGCTCTGGAAGTCCCTGTTTGAGCTTGTTATTTTTTGGTTGATATTATTGGTTTTTAATTCAATTGCTACTTACGTATGTTAAATGTTCTCTTTGGGGGATTACTTGGCGTTGTCTGTGTCCTGACAGCCCGGCCCCCGCTCTGGCTTCCTCCCCCTCCGCAGAGTGGCGCTCTCTGCATCCTTATAAATGATAAATGAGAGTTAATTATTTAATGTCTGTCACCCAGTGGCTAACACGAGGCTAACCCACCCGCTGAAATGCAAATTGCCATCGTCACATGTTAGCAGCTGGACTTGGACTTGGCTTTGGCCATGGACATGGACAGCGACAGGGACAGGGACAGGGACAGGGAGAAGGACAGCATGAGGTTGTAGTACCCATCTCACGGTGCCGTGTGTAGCACAGTTAACCCAAGTGACACATACAACACACAGGGACACAGCAGCAGGACATCGGACACTGGACATAGGACCTCGGACAACTAGACGAAGCCAGACTGTTGAAAACAACTAAAAGGAAACACCTCCGACATCAGCATGCGGTTGACAGACGTTCGAATACCCTGCAGACTTGTAATCTACAAGTAAAGATAAATGGAGATAGTTATCGAATTTATTCTTATTGCAGAATCAACGAAAGATCAGATATGTAATGAGAGGCCGTACTTCTCGTTCACAGGAGGCTCCACCTTGTCCTCCTCTGGCTCGGATGGCTACTCCAGCTGATGCTCCTCCTTCGGTCGATGGCTTGCTCAGGGTCCTCCTTGCTCAATATCTTTGTTTTAATGAATCAGGAGTATATGTACATATATAGCAGCTTTATCTAAAAAAGTAAAGAATTTCGTTTTCTTGTCAGTTAATGCAGATTTGCAATTGATGTCTTTTTTATGAGTTTCCAATGCCACCCTTTTGGCCATAGATCCCCAACACCATCCCCATTCTGTAAATATGGCCGCCAGCTACTCAGTGGGTCAACAGCTTGTCAGCTGGGAAACCCGCTTTTGGGGGAGGCATCTCGCAGAGTGGCTGATCAGTGCGCATGCCTCAATTCCGATGATGATCTTTGGGGGTAGGTCAAGTCATGGCCAGGCGAGAGTCCCATCCGATAGCCGCTATCTTTCCAATGGAAAAGGTCCAGCTGGGCTTCAAGGTCTGCTCATGCAAATGCAAATTGAATGACATGGAGCACGGCTAGTCGCCCCTTTCCCCTTCCTGCCTTCCTCCCAAATCCCCTGCCATGTCAAGGGGCTGCGCTGGACGGTGAAAAGAATTAGAACTAAGACGGGTAGATTTGCTGGATTCAAATGTTTTTCGCCCCAGAGCAGGACAGGACACAGCCAGGCTCTGACTGCGGGCTCTGGCCCGGACAATGGTCAGCCGCGTATCCATTCTGGCATCCTCCTGCTGCTGGTGCTGCAATATTTACGACTTTGCCGCGCGCATTATCATTAATTTAGCAGATTAGGAGGATCCGGGGGGAAACGTAGAAGAGGAACATCAAAAACCACAAAACCGCCTCGAAAATATTGTGCAGACGAGCACACAGACAATGGGCACACAGCGGAGGAGGGAGGGGTCTTGGAAAGTGTTGAGCGTATTCCAAGAATTTTAATTGAGCTGTAGCCCCGAAGATCTCTGACTGCTGACTGCTGGCTGCTGGCTGCTGTCTTCTGACTGCTGACTGGTGCGTGATTTAAGGCAAATCCCAAAAACTGTGATAATCGACTTTGATGCCCGACTGTCGCCGCCGACATTGTCGCCTGCCTATCTGCTCTGCTGACTGCTGGTTTGCATTGCATTTGGAAATGGTATACTGGACAACAAAAGACATTCCCCAGATAGACTGCCGAATGCCGGACAGACACACACAGATATCCTGTTGTTTTTCCAGCCAACATACTCCACAAGATATTGAGAGCAGAATACAGACAGAGACAGACAGAGATTGCCAATGCCCATGCCATGCCTTTTATTATTACGACAGCGAGCGGGCGACCGAGTCCGAGTCTGAGTCTGAGTCCCAGTCCCAGTCCGAGACCGAGTCCGAGTCGAGCGATGACACTTGGGTGCAAACGAGCCGATTATTGCCGCCTGATAATGTTCTAATTGCCCTGCAGCGATAGCGACAGCTAGTCCAAGCCAATTCCAACTGCGTCCAAGCTTGGTCGAGCCCAAGAACGAGGAGTCCCGGCCAGGACAGGACAGGGCTCCTACTGTTTGGGCACTGCGCACTTTTTATTTTTGGCAAAAGGACTTGCCTCGAACCTGGACTCTGTGTAGCTGCAGTTGTCCTTTGTCACGATGCCGGACGGCACGCTGAGTCCTCAATCTCTGTGCTCTGTGTCTGTCTCCCTTTCTCAGCTTATCGCTATTGTCGTCTCGTGTGTCGGTAGGTGTTTTATTTGCCAAATGCATCCGACAACGCCCCGGGGGCTGGGGTATCCGTGTCCGTGTCCGTGTCCATGTCCCTCCAGAGCACTTCATTAGTGTGTTTTCTGTACGTGGGCGAGAGTAGACGAGAGGTCCTTTTCAACCGTACACCATATACCGTCTACCGTCAGCGCTTAGCCGCCTATCGCTGACCGCAGTTGGTCACTTTCCCGGAATCACTGGCAGTGTCGGCGGGTCCTTTTATATGTCGCCAAGCCATGAGAATTGATTTCACATTATTTTTCACCTTTCCCTGGTTCAATATTCGATTGAATTGCCGCAATGTCAAGTATGGCAAGTACTGCAAGTGCGGATATATGGGTGTACCTTGTAGTCTGTGCACCATGTGAAAGTACCTCCGATGCAGATGCACTGGCGCCTCTTTGGCAGCCCTTAAATGAAACAAATCCCAATAAAAACTGTACATTAGCATATAATATTGAATATATATATGTACTCACATTGTACCTACTATTGGTAACAGTCGAAGGCTGCAGCAGTAAATGGTTTCAATGTTCCTATGAGAGTGCAAAGTCGATTCGGACGTTCGTTGCCTTCAGCATCCTGTTGCACTTGGGAATAGACACTGCTGTAAATTCATCCAGGGTGTGGGGAACCCCGCTTACGGCTTTGATTCCAAATGCAGATTCCTGTAACATCCGCTTACCTTCGAAGCTATAGCCAAAAGCAATGATTCAATGGAAAATCCTACTTGGTTGTACAACGCGTGCCCCGTGCAGACTCTACGAAGAGTGTAATCGACGCTTCCTGCAACGCGGCACTTCACGGCGGAACTTCGTGCTCGAAAAAAACTTTACCATTAATATAAACGACTCTGAAATTTCTGTTGTTCCTTCTGGCTATAATTATTGTCCAATGGGAACCAAATGGGATATCTGATAGACACGGTCACTTTCTGGGATGCACGCTTAGCTCTCCACTTCCACCAAAAATCGAATACGCCCCTATACTCTTCGAATATATGTAGTTCTTATTGGCAGTATGGTTAATTTTGATCATTTTGTCCGACTAAGTACACAATTTACACCAGCAACTTTTCACGAGGGAATCAATCAGCTGTTCTTTGTCCAGCCTGTGCTTTGGCCATTCGCATGTTAACGTAAGCGCGCGCGATTCGAATATCGTATGTTAGAATGTGTTACCAAAACGTTTAATTAGTACATATATTAAGTTACTTTCAATAAAAATACATGTTTTAAAAATCTGTTTTAGTCAGCGGCTGCAGTTGCTTAGTTTAGGAAAAATACCGAAATCAATTGAATGGCGATAATATATCGATAATAAAAACGCCTAGTAAATACGTTGCTCAACACTGAAAGCGGATCATCATTCTGAGAAGAAATATTAACTGAAAATTAATTGCAAATTTCAGTTTGTGGCACGCGAAAACCTAATCAATCAGCTTATTTCCAAGTGACCCATTGTGTTCTCACAGTTCTGTAATAAGTCGGACCAATTTCGAGACGGTAACTGTTAACTTACGGGCCAACAAGAACTGCCTAAAGGTATTAAGCTGAGTCACTGTTGGCTTGTGCAATTCGTGTAATTTCGATTATCAGAAGATTTGTATTCTGCAGGGCTCGAGAGTAATTTAGAAATGAGCGCGGAGAAACAATCTGGTGACGATGTGCCGAAGCTGCCCGGACCATCAATTGACGACGACGAATATTGCCCTATTTGTCTAATGGATACACTAGATCCGGTGACAGTGGAGTGCGGACACAGTTTTTGTTTTGAGTGCCTCAGCCGAGTTTTTAGTCAGCCTGTTTTCCGTTGGACTGGCCCTCGGAAATGCCCACTGTGCCGTTGCGTGATCTCAATGGACGCTACCGTCAAGATCCCCAAACCTTAGAATAATGAACACGTATACTGTATATGTACATATGTCTTGGCTTCCCAAATAGATGTGTAGTAAATACGGTATGCCCATGGGCTACTCCCAATTGTGCGAGCAGAGAGTTTAATTGGTGGGTAAATGGTGTATATGGGGGATAGAAAATGTCCAACAAGATTTGATTTTTATCGCAAGTATATTCGAATTTTATTGCGTACCAAATTCTCGATACAATCGCCGGGCCATAAAAGCGACTGGAGCCCTGGAGCCAAGCCAGGGCAGGACATGGCAGGCCAGGCCATACCGTCACGTAGTCGGGCAGCCAAGCTACACTGTGACAAAAGGACAATCTCAAATCCAGTAGGTAAAGTGTTTTATCCAAGCAGCAAAGGCACTCATCAATACTTCAATTGCAGAGACATGAATCTGGAAGCACGCATCATTCGGGAAAGCGACGATTGAAAGGAGGAACAGGTGTTGAGTTCAAGCTCAAGGACCAGCAGTTCGTCGTACTTCTTATTAGCTTCTTAAGGTAATACTAAGACTGGGACTAGGGGCAATTCCAGGCAGCTATAATACAGAACAGAGGGATTATTTCGAGCTCACTAGCAGCACCGTTCGGAGTCTCTTTTGGAGCTGTAATATACACATTTTCTGCCACTGTAGACTTGGCCAAAACAGGGATAACAAGCAGCAGTAGCAGGAGCTCGAGCGGCACCATTTCTTGGCCACGTTGGCGTCATTTTCCACGCAATAAAATAAACATTCAAAACGAAATCAACTTAAACGCTCCACGTGGACCCGCTGCACCCTTCTGCGCGCCTTGGGGTCCCAGTCCCAGCTCCAGTCTCGGTTCCAGTGCCCCATCCAATCCAACCCAATGTGGCACATTTAATTTTATGCTTATTTTTATGTCACTCTTCTTTATTTTTGCCCGGACTGAAAGGGGTCCGGAACGTCCACCCCCAGGGGTCCTCCCTGCAGTGGCCAGTGGCCAGTGGCCAGTGGCCGCAAATCCCTGGACCCCGGCTAATAGTTTGGGCAAACAGCAGTAATCGTGGGCAGGGCAGGGCAGGCAAAGGGTTGATTTAATAAGTTGAACCGATTCGATTTCTATTATCTGCTGCCCTGATGTGTGCTGTGCGGGACCCAAATCAAATGCGTATTTATCGGGACTTAAATGCGATGCGATGCGATGCGAAGCGAAGCGAGGGAGATTGAAGGAACACCCACGACCCTCGGACAGACCTAAAGTGCCCTGGCCACAATGGGTTCGGTTCTCGTTTCGGGGTTTGGGGTTTTCAGCAGCAGTAAACAATCGTAAAACGTCTCGAACTGAACCAAAATGAGACAATGAGAGGCAGAGCATACAGGAAGAGGAAACGACATTGAGCAGCGGGCTAACTCCGACTCCGACTCCGACTCCGACTACCGACCAAGACTCCAACTCCAACTCCGTGTGTGGTGACATCATCGCCTTTGACTAAACAACAATTACACAGGACCATGGACCATGGACCGTGGACCGTGGACCGTGGATCGTGGACACAATGCCGCTGAATGGCTGTTACCATTTTCTTGGCCTTGATTGCTTCATTTGCCAGAACACAACAGTGGCCCAAGTGCTAGTCTCTAGATGAGTTATGGCGGCTCATCCTCATGCCACACCATCATACCATCGTACCATCGTACAATGGGATCAGCAGTGTTTGAAAGATCGTCATTCTTGGCTTGATTTATACTGCGGATGCGTCTGGCATTTGGAAGCCGTTTGCAAGCCTCATAAATGCCCCGGCCCCCCACTGCACATTTTTTGGCAGCTGGCTGCAGGCTCATCCTTAGAACTATACATTCATGGGATGTTTCAAGCAAACCATGTCTATTGTCATGGAGTTTCCATTAGGACAAGCTCTTTACCCCTAGTTAAGCCCCCATTTAATAGGTAATTTCAAAGCTTTTGCAGGTATGGTTTCTGCATAGAAAAAATGCAATATTTATGTGCATTTTGCTACAAAGCATCCGCAAAGAATCCCATATGGATTCAAGCAAATATATATGTACATAAGCTACCATTTTCTTTACTTCAAGGACTTACTTACATGAAATAGTACATCAATTGGAACGTTTGGGGGCTGGGCTTTGCATTGAGTTTCGGTTGGGGGTGGGTGGGATCTGCGTCATTTTCGAATTGGTCTGCGGTCCGTGGCGTCGTCCTGGTCCCCCGGCATGTTATGAAATCCAGAAATTCGAACAACAAATGAATTTTATGTGCTCGCATAAAAAGAAGCAGCGGCAGAAGCAGAGACAGAGGCAGAAGGCAGAAGGCGGGGGTAGCGGGAAAACGGCAAATCAAAAAATCAAAACGATAAAAATGGTCCCCTGACCCCCTCATACACACAAACAAACACACACACACGCCCATATGTGGGTGGTGGGGGGTCAGGCAAATTGTCATTAGACATGCCGAATTTATGATTTTCGGCTGTGATTTCTCTTCTCTCTTTTCCACTTTTGAACCACCCACCACCAGCCACGTCAAGCCCCACGCCCGCTTAAGTATGCTACACACATTTTTTTGGGTAACCCTTGCCCTTCTGGCTCCCGCCCCTCCGCATCACACACAAGCCCATAAATTCCATAAATTGTTGGGCTATTATTTCTCGTGGCTGTCAACGCAATATTGCAGGCAAATTGTCCTGGACACCGACAACAACACGGTCGAATGGTGCGGAGGGCGAGGGAAATCCAAACGGGGACCGAAACGCATTTCAAATATGTTTTTAACGAATTTTGTACTTTATATATTGTATAAAGATGTATGTATGTATGTGCCGCCAGCAGCTGTGATAACCCTTTAAGAAGTCTGGGGAATTGTCTCTGCGACAATTTAAGGTCCAAGTGTGTGTTAAAAGTGTGTCTTTAAACAGAGTTTAAAGATTTCTTGGCTTGGCATGGTATGTAATCTGATATTTAACCCAGTCGGAGAAGGTTCAGAGTATGTCTTTGGTTACACCCAAAGAGAGTTATCCATAGCTGTGACAGAGAGTACGAGCCCACTCTCATTCCTGGCCCAATCCTCTAGCCACCCTATTAAAGGTTTTCCACACCCATTTACACGTAGATGATTTTTGTCATATTTTTTATACACATTGTAGCGTTACTTTTATGACACTTTTCCCCGACTCCTCGTTTATGCCACTTACTTTTTTGTGGCACGCATGTTGCTGCAATTGACTTTGCAGCCTTGACTTACGCCAAATGACATAATTAGGGCCCAAGAGGGCGGGGCAGGTAGTCCGGCTGGACGGGATCGGGAACGGGAACGGTAACGGGGACGGAGCTGGGGTTAGGGTTATGGCTAGGGTTACATGGCCCTAACCCTAATGCCCAACCCCGTCATAAAAAAGATGCAATTTCGCGCGAATTCTAACCCCAGCAAATCCTTTTTCCTTTCTTTTCCATTAAATTACCGTTTTTTCGGGGCATTTTCCACCGAAATTCGCTGTCAACTTTTCTGATGTTTTTTTTTTTTTTTTATTTGTCAGCCTTTTTTTGTGATTTTTTCTGACGGTTAGAAAGTCAATTGGTTTATGAGTCGTCGAAGCCTATGTGTAGCCCAACCGATACGAAACAGAATACAATGGAACCGAACCGAACAGAACCCCCTGGATTATGTGTCAGGGACATTTGGGAAGGGTGGCCTCAGTCAGATTCGATCATTCTCCAGCTGCATCTCGAACCAAAATACATACAATTTTTCGATAAAAAATTCCTATTAAATTACGTCAAAAACTTTCGTTACAAAAAGTACACATATTTCTGCTTAACTTTTTCCGTTCCGTTAACAAAATCATTAATCGGCTTTGCAATGCAGCGCGGGGCATCGAACAGTGGACTCCTGAAAGCCTTCACCGCTTTCAGACTGGGCCTGATCCGGGCTCGTCCGGTGCACAAGGAATCCGCCGGCAGCCATGGACTCTTCCATGCCATTAGCCGGGGCAAGCAGACCAATAGCCTGGGTCACTCCTCGACGGATGGCTCGAGGGAGGGACAGGACGGGCAGGCGTCATGCAGCAACGACAGCGGGGAGCGGGACGTCTGGCAGAACTACTTAAAATCATATGCCACCCGCCATTATATGACTCTGAGCCCCGAGAATGTAAATGATCAAGACTTCAAGAAGGAGCCGGCTGCTCCATGCAGCCCTGTGCACCAGCCAAGCCGTGGACTCCTCAATGCCCAGGGATATAGCCACAAGACAGTGCAGGGCATCCGCCAAACGCACCGGAACTCCACGACAGATGACATAGAACCTCACAAGGAGCAGCAGGAGCTGGAGGCAGAGACAGAGGCAGAAATAGAGGCAGGCACCACCGATGATGTGGATAAGTCGGAGAGCTTGCTGGAACTCCCCGATATTCGAATGGTGCCATGCCGCTATCAGATGATGTTGGGCATTGACGGGGCGAACCCCGAAGAAGAAGCTGGAGAAGAATCAGGAGAAGAATCTGGAGAAGAAGACCAGTTCCAGATAGAGCCAATTCTTCTATTAGAGAAGAACGTGGATCCAACCGCAGACGTGGATGCGAACCCTTACACAATCGGTCAGACACTGGAGGGCGCGCCTGAGGACAAGTTCGATGATGCGGAGGCCCAGCAGGACGGAGAGCAAAAGGAAGCACAGGAGCCCGAGACGGAGCCAGAGGCCGAGATAGAGCCGTTCCAACAGCAGCAGCCCATGGGCCACTCCACAATGCGGGTGACCGCCAGTGACGATGGCTCTGACGGCAGGGAGCGACCACAGGCAGACAGCGATCGTCGCTTCAAGGAGAAGGCCAGCGCATCGGAGGCCGAGGACGAGGCAGATGACAGCGGTCCCAGAGATCGCAGGGACTCCATGGAGCCCACTGACGAGTTCATTCGCACCGACCGTCAGAGGCACAAGGAGCGCGAATATGAGGGCATCTACTGGAACGGCAAGGGCGAGCGCTATGACTCTCGTCTGGACATCGCCGAGGGGGAGGACACTGGCTACGTGACGGGCAAGGGCACACCTCTGCCGAGACCCGAGCCCCAGCCGATTCCGCTCGTGCCCGAAAAGAAGTAGATGCCAGAGACCCCATACCCCATGCCCCATGCCCCAGGCCCCAGGCCCCAGGCCTAGCCTCCCGCCACACCAGATCGGACCAGTACGCAAAGCAGTTGCTCAGTTAGCTCAAACATAGAAATAGAAATAGAAATAAAGAAAAGACAAGACAATAGCGTTTATGGCGTCTACGGGTTTTCCTTTTGCCGGAGGGAAGAGAGTTCCCGCTAAATCGTAAATGGTGGATGGTAGACGCTACATAGGTTTACGATCACAGCCCACTCCCTGAGGTTTCTGCGGGTTGCATTGAGTTGAGTCATCTCTCAGGACCAGTGCCAGCACTCGTACCTGTGATCCGTGGCTTAGCAAATTTTATGCAATGCCAGTCAGGAGTCAAGGACAACCATGGGTCTCTCCTACCTGCCACCTCAACACGCTTCCAACACGCGGCTGACTCTTTTTTTTGGCTTGTCCAAATCCTTTTTTTAGTGCGCGAATCCTTTTTTCGAGGGAAATGGAAATCCAGCCAGGACCAAGCCAAAAGCCGAGACCGAGACCGAGACCAAGCCAACAGCTAGCCGTTTATTTAGCCATTTATTTTTGGTCATTTACTTTTATTCGAATCGCTTCTGCTGCCGCCCTCAGAACGTTCCAACTTGAAGCAATTATAGTTCAATAAATTCACCCAATCACCTAGCGGATAGACAGCGGCACCGAGGGAGAGAGCGGATGGAAAGTGACTCTTTTGATGGTTCAATTTACGTGGAAAATAGCCCAAAACAAAAACACAACCAAGTACCCAAGAGTCGGTGGAGGATTTGGGCCCAAAACATTTTTCAATGGGCCAGCAACAGCAGCAGCAGCAGCAAAAAAAGGAATTGGTAAATAATAAAAAGAAAGAACAAAAACGGCCCCCGCCCCATTTGATGATGTAGTCTGTAGCTCGGTGTATCGGTGTATCGGTGTATCTGTGTACCTGTACCTCTACCCGTATCTGCCTCTGGATTTGTATCTCCCTGGACCCAAAGCGGCAATTGTGCCCGCTCAATGTAGTGGCAAGACTTTCGACGCGCGATGATAAATGATGTTTGCCAATCTATCTGACCCAGGGCCGGAAATTAAATTTGTTTGGAAAATTTGCCACTCTGCCCAAGTTGGGAAATCTGTTCCTTCAATACGATCCCGCCCCAGCCACAGGAACTGTGGGAACCCAACCAGTTGCGGGGTTACTTTCGTGAGGGGTTGGCCAGTAACTAATTGGTTATTGTGGGGGTTGCCGAATGTCTTAGAAAGTCATCTGGGGGTAAGACAAATTGATAAGTAGCAAAGAAACTGCCCTTTTTTGCTGAGATTTACATGGTATCATTTTCATTTCTTCACCATATCTTCTTCTATATGTTATTATTGTATAATTTATGTGCCATTTAGTCACCTTTTCTGACTAAATTTTGTGTCAAATATTTTAGGAAATTTCTCCGTCACATTCGATGGCCACACGGCGGTCAATTAAGTTGTTAAATACTCGTTTGACTTGCCCTGCCCACTGCAGAGCCAGTTGTAGTTGGAGGTAATGCCGAAGACCTCCCAGTGTGCCCAGGAGTCCCAAACGCTTAAGAGGAGAAGCTCCGCTGCCCCCCGGCTCGGGTCTGCGACCGTTTATTGAAACATTTTTCATCATTTCTTACACAAATCCGTGGCCAGCAGGACAATTGACAATAGGAATCGGGAATCAGGAGTCGGGATTGGGATTGGGGCATCCTCATAAATCATGTCACAAGCTGCGGTCATAGCCGGTTGCGGTGCCAGCTCGTCTGCCGAGCTGTAAAAAGTGAAATCGAAACTATTATCGGGGATTTCTTCCCTCCCGCAGTGTGCTCCTTTGTGCGGTTTGTTGGGGTCACATGGATCTGGTTTTTTGTAGAGCTCTCTGCGACGTTTCGTTTCGTTTCGTTTCCCAAAAACGACGACAAATAAAAACATCAAATCATTCATAACACTTGTTTGGCTGGCATTGATTGAGCCAACAAACAGCATACACCCCATGATCCTGACCATTTCCTTTGCATTGTCTGAGGTGTACCCACAGCGCTAACCGAGTTCCCATTTAGCCCAAAGTTCTCATTTCTCTTGGTTCTCTGGGCCATGGGCTATGGACTATGGGCTATGGGCTACGGGTTCCCAACCTGTTCACATTCATTGATGGCTCGTCTCGGATCCTCATTGTTTACGGAAAACATTTCGAGTTCTGCTGAATCGCTCATTGTTTGATTCGAATTGATTAATGTGCCCTCTGGTTAGCTGCTGCTCTCTGTTCTGCTCAGTTCTATTCATCGCTTAGCGTTTCCCTTTTTTTCTTTTCTTTTTTTTTTCATTTTCGTTTTCATTTCTCTGGTCTTCAGCTATCGAAGTCGAATGTCGGGGGAGGATAATACAGCACTGTGTGCTGCGCATTTCTACAGGTTCTTTCACTGCCTCAGCATCAGTTAATGAGGCCATCAATAAGTCAATTAGTTTCCCCAACTCCCTCTCTCTCTCTCTCTCTCTCTGTCTCTCTCTCTGTCTGGATCTGGAAGGGACGATTAGGGTTGATGTTGATCCCCGCTTTGTTATCGGGGACTTCGACTTCAACTCGTTTTCTAGCTGGTCAATTGACTTGTTTGCAATGATTGGATCTTAGCTGAACCTAAGCTAACCCTAAACTTTACAGAATAATCGCAATCGAAGCAGTTGGTTACAGAAAGAATTGATATTCCCCAGGCAGCTGAGGCACACAAGGCTACAAAAACTAGTTTTAAAATCGATTAAATTTTAATCGAAGATTCCTCTAGTGCTTCCCCTCCAGGCCTGATGGTCCACAGCTTGACCTTTAACCTTAGCCACCAGAAAGTATACAACCGCCACCCCTCATCACAATGGGTTTTGGCTATTCTTTTTTTGGGCAATTAAATTTTCACGCTATGGAAACGAAAGAATATAGTACGAGTATGTGTATCCCCATAGATGTGTGGAAAGTCGGAAAATTGATGTGAAAATTATGCACAAACGGGGGAATGGCAATGCCACTATGACAACGTCAGGTGTCCTTGGTTGGGTGGTGGTTTTTCCTTTCATCAGAGATCTGCGGGGCCGCCAAGATTTCCTGCCTGTTGTTGTTGCACTTGTTCCGAGGCGCATTCGCCACGCATGGTATATGCGTGGCACGATACAAATGATGTGGCACCCCCTATGCCACAGCCATGACTGGCTGACTGGCTTCTGGCTTCCCCTCGTAGTCGTTGGGTTTGTGTTTCTTGCTTTTTTTTTTGGTTTGGTTTGGTTCGGCTTGGTGATAACGTGAAATAATTGCGTGACAACCATGTTGCGATAATTTTCAATTAAACGGCGTTTTCCGTTTTCCCCGCTAAGAGAGAAAGAGAGGGCGAGAGAGACCGTGGCGAGGCGAGGCGAGGCGAGGGCTGGTGGAGAAAAACTGCGAGAGAGCAGCGTGAAATTTCATATTAAAATCAACTGATTTTCTGCTTTCATTTATTCATGCCACAGTTCCTTCCTTGTTCGTTTGTTCGCCTTTCGCTTCATGTTGTTGTCGCTACCACACGCACACACACACACAGACACAGACACAGACACAGATTCAGATACAGAGAGATAAAAAAGCAATTGTAACAATTTGCTCTTGTTTCGTATTTCAACTCCAATGGAATGGCACATTGGTCGCATTGGTTGCTAAAAATTGGTTTAGATAAAGGGTATTCCATGATTGATATATTTATGTACGATGGATGGGTTACGAATAGATTTGTTTTTAATGGACCAAAGATATGCAGAGATATATTTTGATATTGAGAAAGATACATATGTAAATTAATCAGTTTCATAATAAATCGAATAAATTATCGCGATGAAGGTTATAAAGACAAAGATATAAGTGATAGATCCTTTAATAGGTGCACAAATATTTAAATGAATATTGCAGAAGAGACTATTAAATATTTTTGAATTGAATTTCAAAATCTTTTCTTTTTAGATTATTTTTTATTATTATATATTAAAATAAATACATCTTACTGAAATGAAAAAAAAAACTTTCTATATATGAGTATATATAATACGTTTAGTGACATTATCTTTTATATATAGTGATATATATTTATTTTTTATGATATTAAACTTGTTCAAGTATCACCATCAGCACTGGTGTTGCCCCACTGTTCGAAGGGCCGGGAGTTTGCTGGAAAAAAGTGTCACACTTGTGCGTCATTAACGCCGTCGGGTCACAGCTGGTGGATGCGTGATGGGGGTGGGGCTGCTGCGTGCGTGGTTGGGTGTCTCGATGGGTGGGTGTGAGTGGGTGGGTTTCGCTGAGTGACTGACTGACTGGGTGACTGGGTGGCTGTTTGGTTCGGTTTTTGGTTGGTGCAACCAACCCATGGAGTTGGAGTTGGAGATGGAGTAGAGATGGAGGAGGTTAGCCTTTCATTTTTTCGGGGGTGGCTGCCGCTGCCGCTGCCGCTGCCACTGTGGTTGCCAACGACATTGGCAACCATTTTTCTGCGGCCAAAAGACAACAACATCATGAAAAATACGAGAGACGGACGGCCGAAGGAAGGAGGACCGAAGAAGAGTGAAAAGTGCAGAGCGCGTTTGTTAATTTGATTTGCGCGCTTTGCAATTTAACAATAATATTGTCATCAGGTTTCGCAGATCCGAAGGTGGTTCACCCGGGGGAGCAGGGGGCGTAACCAATGCCCATTTAATTAGATTGCGCGCCATCTGCAGGGGAGGCGGCGCACTGCGCAGCTTTACTTGATGCCTGCCCCCAAATGGATGGTCTGCCGCTGCCCCCGCCCCTGCCTCTGCCTCCATCTTGTGTTTCGGAGTATTATTAACTTTTTTTGGGCAGTTCCTTCTGGGATCTTCTTATCGCCGACATTATTGATGCTCATCTGTGGAATCTTTGGCTGGCATTCCATGGCATTCCACTCCGCTTTTCCCCTTCTGAATATTTCTGGATATTATTGGTTTTAATTGGTTTCATATCATTTGCGGACTGGAAATAGCAGAGGAGAGGTGGCTTTCAAAGTTGATTCCATCTGCTCAATTTTATGGATAAACTATCCTTTTTTTGTGTGTTAATTTACTAGGAGGCACTCACTCACGGCTCGTTGATCAGTCATATATCGAGATAATATAGAGAGATATTTTTTCAAGTCCCTTATTCCTTTTTTCCTCTATTTATTCTACTGACCAAATTGAATGGATTTCTCATTGCCCCTGAACTCGAATGTGCCGTTCATTGTCTTCTTTATCATTCCCCTGGCTTTTCCCGACCACAACTTTCGATTCTTTTGCGCTCTCCGACTTCAAAGTAAAAAGTCAAAGTAAAAAGTGCCTCCCCAGCCTCTTTTCTGTAATCAAAAACGATATCAAAATCAAATCTTTCACGATCTGAACTTCACTTAACTTCTGCCGTGCCTCGCACCACACAACCACATCAGTGCCCAACCACCCACACACATATGGAGATGGGTGACTTGGGGGGGAGGGGCACATGGGTTATTGGGTTAATCAGCACGCACAAGGATTGCCGGCAAAGCTTTTGCGCAATTTTGGGGGCATTTTGAAAGGACATGATTTTGAACTTAAGAACCAAACACTTTTCGGGCATCGCGTGCGAATCGCGTCATATGGATAAATGAGTCCACAGTCCACAGGCCACAGGAGATGGGAGGATGGAAGGATGGAAGGATGGTGGGATGGTGGGATTGTAGGGCAACAAGTTTTGCGTGGACACGTGTTCCGCCAAGAGAATGAGACTTAAGCCAGGGCACGAGCTCTCCTCTCCGCTGATATGTAGGAAAGTAATCACAAAGCAACCACCGACACCACCACCGCCACCGCCACCGCCACCACACCACCAGCCCAGCACAGCACAGCACCACCCCCAATTCCTGGCAATTCCTGAAGTAGTTTCTACGTGCCTCCTTATTGTTTGATGTGGATTTTAATTGAACTCAAGTTGATGCTTGATGCCAGGACCCTGAATGCCCTGAATGCCCTTATTTGAGATGGATGGATGGACGGATGGATGGGATGGGATGGGATGGCTTAACAACAAGCTTCCAGCAACAACCGCAAATATTAAAAAAAATAAAATACAACCGAATATAAAGAAAGCCAAAACCCAAAAGAACCCAAAACATCATCAGCAACAACAAAGGCCAACAGGGGACAACAGTGGGTGCTCGTAAGTATGCGCACAGCCCACGACCACGACCACGAAGCGTTGAACTCATTAAAAAGCGGAGAGAAAGGAAAGGCGGAGGGGGGGGGAATATGATTCCAAAACGCATATGTCACTCAATGAGGCGCAACCACCCTTTAGATGGGGTGGTGGCTGCGGTTCCGGTCCCCGTGTGTCCGTGTGTTTTCACTCACTTGTCAGAGCTCATTGTTAATGACAGGATCCTCTCAGGCAAGACAGACAGACAGACAGATGGACCGACCAAGTGCACTGCAATTGCGCTTTAATTTGAATTTGAATTTGATAAATGATTGACTACCCTTCAGCCCACTCTCCAGCCACTCCACCTCCACTCACAGTGCTCTCCTTCGCCCTCTCTCTTTCCGTCGCTGTTCGGCTTTGGGCCAAGGATAAGTCACTTAGCCACTGTCCTCTGTTCTCCCGTTTCCGGCTTCCGTGAGGCCGTGTCGCGGTTTCGTCAAAATGCAAAACAAAGCCGACGACCAAAAAAGAAGAAAATTGTAAAGCGAAATATGGCAAAGGAAAACACGATGACAGAGGGCAGAGGGCAGCAGCAGAGCAGGACGCAAGAAGGAAAAAATGGAAAAAGATGAATGAAATTGCGTACCGTCATCAGGGCTGTCTTGCACAAATTGAATTATATGTTGCCATCGTCCTTGGCCGCATATATCCTGTGCGCAATTACGCGAGAGAAAGCGAGCATCCTAAATTAAATTTGTGCCATTCCTAGCCTTAGCCCTAGCCGCTCCCAGTCCCAGCCACGAGGACTCCTCCTCCACTTATTATTTGTGCCTTGTGGCATATCGATAGGAGCCTGAGCCCAGCAACCTTTTGCGTTTAAGAGCATTATCTGGGACAAAAACCCACATATGCCGTTGAGATGCAGGACATATGAATGGATAATCCACAGGTACTTGTACTGCGACAGGAGCCTCCATTCACACTCCTCAGGCCTGGGGCGACAGTTGCTAAGCGGATCAGAGTCGGGGTCGGAGTCGGGGTCGGAGTCGGGGTCGGAGTCGGGGTCAGTTTCCCAGGCTCTTCCACTGACCAGGACAGTCTCAGGAGAGTGACTCATCGGCGGATGAGCCCCCCAGAGCCAGTCCCAAGTCCTCGGCCTGGCAACGACTCTGAACTATGCGAGGAATGCCGCCTTGTAAGCCAATTAATGCGGCAACTTATTAGTTTTTGTGCGTGTGTGCGTGTGTGCGTTTGTGTGTGTGGAACAGATATGGACAAATGAACGGGGCAGATCAACCCCAGGGTTGCAAGTGGTGCAAGTGGTGCAGCTGCTCCGCCCCATCCATGCTCTGCTCTGATTTCCTTTTCCCGATTCGGACTTCATGCCATTCCGCGTGCTTTCGCTCCCCCATCACGCTGGCAGGCAGGCAGGCGGGCGGGCGGGCGGGCGGTATGCAGCTTCATTATTGAAATACACACGGATACGCGGACACGGATACACGGACATGGGCAGACACTCGCACATCAAAAGCAGGAAAGAGCACGAAAGAGCGCGGAAGAGCCAGAACCAGCAAGTTGCAAACCATTGTGGCCACCCCAAAACACAACCCAAAGGAAAACACACCCAAAGGGGGAGTTGTGGGAGCAGCCGTTCGATTTCTCAGGATGTAGAGGCACTCTTGTGCGGGCCCACACAAGAGGACATCGAGTGCAATTAATGTTAATGTTGAGATATTTATGATGCAACCCCCTTTTGGCTTTATTCATTTTTTTTCTCCTCCCCCTTTCCCCCCACCACCCACCACCCACCGCCCTCTCTGACTCGCTCTGTCTCTTTCTCTGTCGTTGGGTCAGGTTAGAGGACACCCTTTCGGGCAGGATGGATGGCATATATTTGCGTATGGGCTTCTCGTATCCGTATTCAAATGTGTCACCCTCAAAGGACACGTTGGCATGGCCACGAGGCACCGCGAAGCGGCAGTAGAGTTCAATTTCTGTCAAATAGTTTTCGTATTGTTCGGAAAGCCCTGCCCAGCCCTGCCCAGCCCGAGGATTTGTCAAATCAAAAACTTATGTTACAGCTGGATTAAAATTATACATGTCACTGGGCCCGACTGCCCGACTGCTGCAGCTGAGTGCCAAGGAAGGAGTCGTCCTCCGACCCTTCAGAGAGTCCTGAGTCCTGAGGCCTGAGGCCTGAGTCCTTCGTCCCCTGTTTGTTGTGCCCGATTTAACGCATCAGCGCGCAAAAAGTAAAACTTTCAAATGAACAGCTAAATGCGCACTAATAGGGGTTCAGATTTCAGTTTCAGGACTCCGGAATCCAGCCAGCCAGCCAGCCAGCCAGCATCGGGGGTTACTGATTACTCCTTTTCCGAGACTGAAGCTGAGGCTGATCCTGGGCATCGGGAGCCCGAGCCCGAGCCCGAGCTCCGGGATTGATTGTGACATTAAGTAGGATTTATTTATTTATTTACTCCTTTTCCTTTTCAGAGTTTTTTAATTTTAACACGAGATGCAAATCATGTTTCGCACTTTGTTACATTTGAGGTGCAGATCCTGCAGATCGAATCCTGTCGCTCCTGCCGCTCCTGCCGCTCCTGGGGGTTGTGCGGGTTGTTTGCCGCAGGTCTAAGTTTCTTCTTTATTTGATTTGTGCATTTGGGTATCGCATCGCATCGCGCCTTGGTCTTTGTTTTTTTCCGCTCCACTCTGCGCTGTTCGTTTTTTAAGGTTTTAGACAAACAAATGAAAATGTTGCCGCTCTCGCGCTATTTCAATTTCAATTTGAAATGGCCCGGGCTTAGCGGCAAATCGACAATGACAGAATACAACAAAAATATAACAGAACCGAACAGAACAGAACAGAACAGAACAGAGTAGAGCTGAGTAGAGCTGAGTAGAGTGGAGGTCTGCTGGGAGCCACCGAACTGAGGCAATGAGCGAACAATGAACGGTTTGCTGCTGGAACACACTCGGACAAATGTCCTTCCTTCCTTCCTGACAGCTTTATGTTTTGAATTTGTAATGAAGCAATCTATGTATTCCATATGGATGAGGCATACCCCCATCCCCATTACCATTACCAACCCCCGCCCCCGCCCCCGCCAAACAAGTGAACAAAAACATTTCAACACTATGTTTGCCATAGTTTATTCGGTCGGCGGAAGGCTTCGATTGGGTCGACCCGGATCGGATCGGCCTGGTGGCCCAGTCAGAGTGCGCTACGCACCAAAAGATACAAAGGTATCTATCCTCTGGGACTTGCCCCTGGGAGTCCTTCTTGGGACTTCTCTTCTAGTGGCACCTAAGAATAATATTTTTTTTTGTTTCAGAACGCACCCAAATCATCCGTACTCCCGTCTCACTCATCTGTCTCTCGCTCACTCTTGTCCCCCCCTCTCTTTTTGGCGTATCGCAGCTTGATCTACTCGTGTGAATAAGCCCCAATCACGGGGCATCAAGTAGCGCAACGACGTGTCGAAAATCTGCCCCCAAAATCTGCACACAAAAAATCCAGTAAATAAATGCACACACCCACGGGCACACATCCCTATAGATACATACATACGTATATGTATATGTATATGCATCTGTGTGGATAACGGAACAGCAAAGTTTCACTCGATTTTTATATATATATTTTTTTTTTTTTTTTTTTATATTTCTGTGCTGTGATTCAGATTCTGTTGGGGGGCTCTGTGCACGGTTTAGTGATTCAATTATTTTTGTGCGCAATTTAGATTTATTGAGTTTGAAGCCGAGTTCGTTTCGCTGGATGTGGATGTGGATGTGGACGTGTGGAGTTTGTTGCAGCTGCAGCTGCCTCTGTTGCAGTTGCAGTTGCCACTGTTTCTGCTGCTGCAGGGATTTGCAACAACAAACTGCATAATCAATACTAAAACGCAAACGTGTTTTGCTCTGCTTGCCATTTGATGTCGGAACAAGAGCAAATGGATTCGCGATTGGGATTGGGATTGGGATTGGGAGGACGACGACTCCCGGTGGCAGGATGAGTGCGAATCGCCGCTAAAAGCTTAATGCTCGACGTGCGTTCACTCCGTCCGTCCGTCCGTCCGTCGGTCTGTCTGTCACGTGACGCATGCAATTTGCATCCGTTTCCGGTTAAGCACAGTTTCGGGCGGGCCACAGAGACGTGCCTGCTGGCTGGCTGGCTGGCTGGCTGGCACAGGGTTAAAAATCATTTGAAAACCATAAAAAATAAACTCACTCGCGTGTCTGTCTAAAATAAATAAATAGCAAAAATACAAAATCCGAAAAATAAAAGAAATATTTGTGCCTTCCCTTAGTTGTGGCTCTCGTTTCTCGTTTCATTTTCTGTTTAAGCTTTACACATTTTTGTTGCCAAATCCTTTCACTTAGCACGTGATCTGGGCCCTGTTTGTGTGTGTTTCTGCTGCCCGCACACCAAAAAAATTGCAATTTAGAATATTTGCCATTCCCTTTGGCAGGAAAAATAAAGCCTGGTCACCCGGTCTCTCGTCTCTCGTCTCTCTCTAGCTCCATCTCTGTGTCTGTCCTCCACCACCACCACCTTGATGAAAATGTAAATTGATGCGGCAAAGGAATTTTTCCAAATTCTCTGCCAGATTCCCTGGCGATTACTTGAGATCTCTGGCATAGCTCCCACCCTCTCTCTCTCTCTCTCTGTTGCCAATTTTGTTAATGACAACATTTGCTCGTTAGATTTTTAGATTCTCAGATTTTTCCTGGGCAAGTGCCTCCTTTCGTGTCGTATCAGATTTTGTGTCGAGGAATATTTATTATTCTAATGTGTATACTTAGGAGCAACTTGCTTTGAGGTCTTGGAATTTTTCTGTGCCTTTTATTATCTCAAAGTGAGACGTCTACTAGGAGGCAAGCCCCCTGAACACTCGCCAAAAGGAGTAAAATATCAAATAGAGAGAGAGAGAGATTCTATCTATTTTTTACCAGCTATTTCGTAGATATATGGGACTATCCATTATTTTTACTTCCATCGAAGCTTGGTATCTTTTACACATACTATATAAGTGTATCTTCAACCAACTGCAACCCTTTCAGCCCTGATAGGATCTCGTTCGGAATCCTTACACCTCAATTAGTTGGTGCATTGCGTGCGCCTCATCAAGTTGTCACAACCTTTCAGCTCAGCTCAGGGGAGATCAGATCGGATCGGATCAGATCAGATGAGATCAGCGTCTTGTTCCGTTTCGATCCGTTCGGATCGGCCCGAGTCATCTTGTTAGCCAGGGCGAGAGCAGGGTATGGAGGGGGACTATCGTTAGCCAGCCCTTCCTCCGTCGCGCCTGTCGCGCCTGTCGCGCCTGTCGCGCCTTTGTCGCTTTGTCCATTGTTCGGTGTAAATTGTAGATTTCATTATAATGCTTAATTTTTCATTACAACATCAACACCCTGTGTTGGACAACTTGTGAACATGACAATGCAATTGACGATACTAGAAGGGAGCGGGCACGGGAGCGGGAGCGAATCCTTTCGGCATCATCGGCATCGCTAGCCCTGTGTTAGGGTAGGGCTCGGGCTCTGGCTCGGGCTCTGGCTCGGGCTTGGGCTCAGGGGTTGGGCATTGGTTATGAAATGTTTGAACCCTTTTTTTGTTGCCTCATAATTTGGCCTTTGTGCGTCAAATTTATTGAAGTTAATATTTGTCGCCGGCCATGGACTTGTACTGTCTGCAGAGGGGGTGCCAGAGGGTGTGGAAAATTGCAACAAGACTCGGCAAAAACAAAAAATGAAATAAAAAAGCCAGCAGAGAAGAGCAGTGCAGAGCAGAGCAGAGCAGAAAAGAAAGAGAAATATATTACACCGCAGTGAAAGGGGTGCCGCGACGGCAACTGCTGCTGCTCGGAGTTTTTGGTGAAATTGTTGCGAGCATAAATCATGCAACATATTGCATAATCATTCCGTGGCAGAGGAGGCAGCGGTGGCAGCGATGGCAGCAGCGGCTGGTTGACAGCCCGGGCGCGTGATTTGTCGTCCTTTTGGGCTAATGGACTCTCTCTCTGTCGCGCTCGGCATGCCCTGCCCTGGGTGGGCCATCGCCGAATCATTTAAGGGACAAATCATGCCCAAGGTCATCGCAGCCTTTTGCCCAAAGGATTTGCTGCCTTTGGCTTTCGAGGTAACCCGGAGAAATGCAATGTTGCATCTTTACGATCATCCCGATCCGATGCGATCCTTTCTTGGTTCGGTTTTATGATGCAATTTCGAAATTGAGGCCGTGCCAATATGGCTCGCCCGCTGCGCCTTCGCCCGAAACCCGGCCATTATATAAAGTTGCGCATAATTTCCATAGATATTTCAGATATTGGTCGTCGAAGAGCGGGTTCCGCTGCGACTTTCCCCTGCGGGCCCTTTAATGACGGAACATTTCCAGCGAATTCCCGTCCAAATCGGTACCTTTTGCCCTTCTGTTTGCTCTACTTTCGCTGCGTCCTGCCTTTCTCTGCCTTTGCTTCCTTCCTTTTTGGTTTTTGGGTTAACTCAGAGCTCTTGTCCTTTGTCCCTTTTGTCGAGTTGTCGGGTTGCCGGTTGCCTTTCTCCCCGCTCTATGCAAATACGAGTTCTGTCCCGGAATGCGTGTCCTTCGAGCGTTTATATGATGCCCTCTTTTGTCGCAATATTATACAAATATCGGGCAATCGGTCGGCCCTGTCCTCCTCATCGCGGTTGTCGTCTGCCCGCTGCATTTATGGACCATAATAAAAGTTTTGTGGTGCCGAAAACCAGGCCATAACTGGTAAATGGTAAATGGTAACTGGTAACTGGTAACTTGTCTCCGGGGCTCGGCATTCGGCGTTCGGGGAAATCCTTTGAAGGATCTTTCAGACTTACAATAGTTGGGGGGAAAAGCAGTTGCCATTCCCCGTCGATGGGAACCGCCTGTGTCATCTTGGATACGGCCAAACACACAAACATTATCCACGCCCATTTAGTGTTTCACCGAAGATTTCACAATTTTCCAGTTTACTTTTTTTTTGTACTTTATTTTTTAGCACCCTTTCCCTTGCCCTTTCCCTCGCCCTGTCCCGTTCCCATCCTCCACTGGTTACGGCGGCCGACCGTTAATCTCTTAATTTATCAATTGAGCCCAAGAACCAGGACGATTCACAGGCCCAGGCGCAGGCACAGGAGATGGCTTCCGTTTCCTCTCGCCCCTTATGTTTCTATTTCTATTTCCATTTACATTTTCGGTTTCAGTTTCAATTTCAATTTGAGTTTGAGTTTCGCAAATTAATTTCCATAAATGCGCGACGACGAAGGACAAAAAAAAAATCAAACAAAACGTGTCAAAGGGTTGCCGCGACAGGGCTGCTAAGGAGGGGTTGGTAAAAGGGTTTCGACAAAAGTTATGTTTACATAATTAATTAAACAATCCCAGGCAGTGTGTGGGCAAGGGGGGAAGGCACGCACACACACATGTGCAGCGAAAAACAGTGTGAAAACCTGTGACCAAGCGCGAAGGCAATGCCAAGACGAGCCGCCGAATGGTCAGCCGCGCGTACAGTGGGGCAAAAATTGGGAAAAACAAACAACATAGTATGTATAGTACAGGAAGTTGTAAAAATAAAGCACATACACTTTAAGAATTGAGAAAATGTTGTTTCTTTTTTGTTTATAAGGATGTGATGATGATAAATAAAATGAATAAATAATCCCCCAAAGATCCCCGAGATCAGGGCCGATTCAGGCTCATGACACTGGGATATAGCATGGCAGAAATAAAGGGATAAATAATATATATACATTTAAAGGAAGACTGTTTTCCAAAATTGCAGTAAATATCTAGCAAAGAATTAATTTTCTTCGATGGGACCCAAAAATATACTTTATAAATGAATAAAAAATTATTTTTTTTTACGTTCAACGATTGTATTTTTTATTTTTATTCAAAATATGGAACTTTTTAACACAATGACTGAATGGGCGGCCAAAGATCGAAGGTTGACGATTGATGTCTCCTTAAGGCACAGGCATTCAGAGCCTTCTCCTTTATCCATTACATTGCAAATACATTCGCAGCCGAATCTGTGTGCATAATCCGTTCCACAAGACTCTTTTTTCACTGCATTTACACCATGAACAATTTGTCTTTCTAATTGGTATTCCCATATCCGAATCAATAAAGCCGCAACCACTGTTCGCCTCGACCAGGATAATTCGATACGATTTATGTAATTTCACACACACACACATACAGATAGAGAGAGAGAAAAGATATAGCTTTAACCTGGAGGAAAAAGGGTTGCTGTGGATGATGGGTGAAAGGGATCTCCGTCATTTACTTACGCCTCACGTTAATAAACTCATAAAAAGCCAACTAAAAAGGGGAACATTAAAACAAAACTAAATTGTCATCTCCACGCACGCCCAGGCCAGCCCACCGACAAGGCCGCATAATGGCCGTGCACTGGCACAAAAGGGCTGGGGGGGGGACAGTGTGGTAAAGGGTTAACGCCTGAGAACACACACGGATACAAAAGGATACAGATACAGATGCAGAAGTAGAGCAGCAGCAGCAGGGCACACACGGTGGGCGTGCCACTTGGCACATTTGTCATGAGGAAGCGGACCAAACTGGTTCCCCACACACACGCACACCCCACACACACACACACACAGATGCACACAGAAAGAGAAATGACTTTTTGATTCACTTGCGCGGCAAAGGATCTCGGATCCGTGCGTTAAACAGGCACAAATGTCCCAAAGGAGCCATCCCGAGAACTGAGTCGAGTCCTGCACCATGCCTCAGCCAGCTGCCGCCTCGACTCTCCCCCTCTCTCTGCCGCCAGCACCCCCTTCTCAACAGTGGAAATTAAATCGCAGCCATTTGGTGTTGCCATTTTATGGCACTTTTGTGACGCTTTTCCACTTGGCTGCCTCTCGCTTTTCTCGTTCTAAGCTTCATCCCCCTCCGGCTCCAGCACCGGCACCGGCACCGGCACCGGCACCGGCACCGTCCTCGACCTCGGCCAGGTGTGAAATTAGCGCAATTTTCCGGCACACACACGCACACATGATGCAGGAGGGTCCATCCGTGCGAGTGTGTGGCAGGATGTGGGGCCAGTGGCCGCCGCTGTGTGTGTCCCACTGTGGCCAGAAGACTGTGGGATAGGCCACAAGTCGGATAGGGGAAATGAGGCGAAAGAAGGCCGTGGGCGGAGGTAAATGGAGGATTGGATCAATGCGGATTAAAAGATACGATTCAGCTCCAATGACCAGAGATCTGAGAGATACTTTAGACACACTAAATAATTGCGGATAAGACACTAAACAAAATGCTTAAAGGCGGCTTAACTAAGAGCAAAATATGTTGCCAATCTACGACGCAAATAGGCTCGATTTTGAAGGCAACTCCTGGGGGTACTACTGGAAGCAGATTGAGGCATCTTTCAACGAAATGTAACTATTTAAAGAACATACTAGAAACCCTAAACAGCCCTATTAAATATCAAAAGAGTGACATCCCATGTACTGGGCACCTTCTCCAAGTGCCATCCACTTCCCGACGCATCCATCCATCAATCGTTTCAATCCCTTCAATTCAGCCAAAAATCAGAGTGAAATTTATGTGACTCCTTAAACATCGCAGACAAAAATTATTATAAATTTCCCATCTATTTGGAAAACGAATCCCATAAATTGGGAGCTATTTAAGAGTTCAATCTCCTAAATGAGCTCCGCTCCTCGACAAAGGAGTCTCTGCGCTGCGCGAGAGTAAGCCCCTAATCAATAGATGTGTGCCTCTGCCTGGCGGGAGGAGTAATCACTTAATGCCGCACACGAAACAGCCACCACCCACCCCCCACTGCCACTGCCACTGCCACTCCCACCTCCCACTCAACACTTTGTTTGGGTTGACAAAATTCTTGAGATACTTTTATGACGCACGGCTAAATGCCTGGAAAATCGACAGCGGCCCAGACTGCTCCACAGTAAATCACATGACCCTCTCTGACCTACTCCCGCCCGCCGCCGCCACTTGTAGTGCCCCAACTCCAGGACCTATCCTATCCCTTGATTATACCTGGGGTACTCGGCTCAGCGGCGGGTATATTGATTCGATTTCCCTACAGCGTAGGACCGGAGGTGAGTATCTTCTGGTGGTGGGTATCTTCTAGTCGTAGCTGAAGAAGCTTCTCCCTCCTCAATCTCCTTCTGGTGGTGCGGCCCCCTTCCCTGACATTCCTCCATTCTATCGTACATCTTGTGTCTGTCCTGTACTGTTCTTTTCGCTTGGGGCGTGAGTAATGCGCATGGCTTAATTTCAGTTTGTTGTCACATATTTCGGAGACGGGCACCCGGCCCCCGTCCCCCGTCCCCCACCTAGGCATAAATATTTATAGCGCTTCAGCCAGCCCCTTCACAGATTAGAAAACGCTCAAGTGCGACTTTTGGCTCGTGACTTGTCTTAAGTGAACGCCGCCCCTCCACCATTTGACAGCCACAGTCCCTCCTCCCTGCCCTGCCCTGCCCTGCTCTGCTCTGGTGGCACGCGTGTTTTAGGTGTCATCTCTCTGGTCCACCCTTCCCGTGCCCCTTCGGCGGTGCACCCGCACGTTTGGTTTATAGTTGGGCCGACAAATATGAGGCGCAGATACTTGTGTAATTTGAGGAATCCCCTACGCAACTGGGGCGGCTCTGACTTGTTTGATTATGTTGTCGCACGCGCTGTTTAATTTTGTATGAATATGAAAATAAACCCACCCCCGCACCACTACCCGTGCCACTCATATTCCCGGTCGGGGCGGTGGTGGTGGGGGGGCTGGAGGCGAGGCGAGGCGAGGGTGGTTGGGTTGCCCTGGTTGCCCTGGCGCGGCGGGTTAATTGAAAAACTTAAGTGGCAACAGTCGCTGTGGATTAGAGCATGTTAAAAATTTAATTAACGCCTGCCTCACGGCCGCACACGGCCAACAGCCCGTTGGAAACTATCTAAATTGTCTCCTGCCTCTCCTGCCTCTCAAGATACTGAGACAACAAGGAGGCGTGCCCGACACACGCCCAAATCCACAGAGCACGAGAGTAGAGGAGTCTGTGGCACGACAGACAGCCAGAGAGAGAGAGAGAGAGAGAGACAGAGAAAGAGATGAGTGCTGTCGCTTAATGAGGCTCAATTAGGCGAGGCCCAGGCAGAATATGTTCAAGTTTTTTTTATTTAAATATGTTAATTGCTTAACAATATTAGAAGATCCCAAATACATTGCCCCTGCATGGGCTGTGGGAGGGCAAGGTGTGAACAAATATGAAAACTGAAATTCCAAAGAGGGGTATTAATCATACTTGAATAATAATTTACTCAAGCCAATTAAAAATCAAAAGAAGCGGCTACTTTTTTTGAATAATATTCATCCTGCGTATACCCTTCAGCAGACACGAATCAATCTTAAGATACAAAACTTTGGGCACTTCCAATCCCTGTATGAATAAACATTTCAAAACTCGTAACTTTTTACATCGAAAATTATAAATAAATAACAGATTGGCTCTACAATTTCCACAATAATGAGCGCGGCAGATGAGTAGATCAGTAGATGAGTACAGCGATTTGCTGGCAATTTTCACTCGGCCTCTGAAGCATTGATATCCAAAAAAATCAATGGGTTGAAAAGAGAACTGTATGACCTTATAAAGGATTTTTCATTCGTGTCAATACAATGGCTATAACTGAAGATATACTCACCCAAAGTTTGAGTTGTCTAACACTTTTAATGTTTCTTCGACTTTGGAATTTTTTTAAAATTTTTTTTTGTATGGTAACTAGGAAAGCCAAATAAATAAATAAATAATATTCAACTAATGTCCAATCACCTCCTTAGTATCATTTGCATTCCTGGAGTATATATTCCACAAACTTTGATTGGTCAAATCGATGGGTTTCTATGAATGAAACTGTCCGCCAAAAGAAGCATTAACCACCCTCAGAAAAGCGGAATTAAGGGAGAGCTTAGAGAGTGCAATAATCATAGAATGTGTGTTTATTGTCCATGTTTGATTTCCTAGTAACTTTATTGGTCAAATCAACGTTTGCTCGTTGGCAGTAAATGCCTGCACGTATCCCCACATCCGCACATCCCCAGCAGCAGACCAGCAGCAGACCAGCAGCACAGACAGCAATCAGAAATGGATGGCCAGAGGGCATTTATGGCTTGAACGGGCAAAGTAAAACACTTTTGGTAATTCATTAAGTTACGGAAGTTGAACTCAGAACTGCAATTTCCCCTAGAACCAATTATAGAAAAATTTAAATTCGTTTTAAAAAGCAGACCAGAAGCAGAAGCAGAAGCAGAAAGCAGAACGCATGTCCCATGTCCCATGTCCAGTAGCTGTGCCCGAGAACAGACCAGACCAGACCAGACCAGACACACGGACCGACGACAGGCAGACGGACGGCACTCTGCTGATGAGGGGGGTAAGGTGCAGGGGTGCAGGGGTGCAGGGGTGCAGGAGAAGGACCTGAAGCCGAAGGAGGAACAGTAGCAGTAGCTGATGGATGAATGTGTGTTGTCATGTGTGTGGGTGGATATGCGGATACGTGTGTGTGTGTGTGTGTGTGTGTGTGTGTGTGTGTGTGGATAGCGGCATGTTCATAAATTGAAATCACTTCCATATCCACCAAGAGAGAGGAAAAGTTCGGCAACAAAATCGAGCAAAGCGACGCTTTCCGCCCAAAAAAAATGAGAACAAAAATACTCGGCGACGTTTCATGCTCGGTGGCTATCCCTCATTCTCATTCCGATTCCCATTCTCATTCCCATTCCCATTCCCATTCCCTTTCCCATCATCGCATCATCCCATCATCTCCCATTCCCTGGCAACTGCAATAAAAAATTCCGTTTTTAAACCGGTTGGCAGCAGCAGCAGCAGATGGAGCAATGGAAGCTCAGAAGAATGGAGGTTGTAGGTTGGAGGATGGAGGATGGGACACAGACTGGACTGAATCGAGGACCCTGGACCCATGTACGACAAGTGGGCAACACTTGACACAGTTGCCACTTTCAATTGCCAACATAACTCGAGTGGTGGGCGGCCCCTGGCTGAAGAAGGCCAAAGTGTGGGTCCCCTGCGAGTGGGTGCTGCTGCAACTGGACCTGGGAACTGGTAGAGGAGCCTGGAGCCTGGAGTCTGGGGTGCTCTGTGTAGTTGGGCCTGCATATAAATACCGCCTGTGGCCATAAAAGTGGAGGCCATCCAACCGACGGTGTAACAAGCCTATCCTCCCCCCTCTCCGCCACTTCAGGCACCCAAAAAAAAAAAGATAGCATAGAGTGCTGCAATTGAACCTACCAACCTACCAGAACCCCCCTGGCCGAAACCCTACTAAAAAATGGCTAACCGAATGTGTGTGGGCGCGAGGCTGTGGATGGTCTGTGGATCGGTCCTTGTGGGTGTGCTGTGCATATGCTGGTCCCTCCCTCTCTTACTCGCTCCCTCTTTGTCCAGCAAATCCGAATCAAGCGCCAGAAGAGATGCTCCGTCGAAGCCAGGGAAGAGTTCTTTGGCTATCGGTTTCATCTGTTTTCTACACGAATGCTAAAGGGATGGATCTCCAAGCTGATCTCCCAAAGCAAAGCGAGTGAGCCGGGGTCAGGCCTCCTCTCTTTTTTTGTGCATCTTTCAAAAGAGTATCTCAGCTTCGTTGGCACCCACCATTGTGTCTCCCAGAGAATGTTTCTACCTTTTTTTGTGTACCATTCTCTTGGTTTTTTTTTTTGTTGTTGTTTTTCGCTCGGCTCTGCCAGGCATATCCTTTCCTCTGGCCACTGGCCATGGTCCCTGCTCCTGTTGTTTAGTTACTTTGGTAGTTTCGTTATATTTATTGGCCCACATCGGGTGAAAAATGTTCAACGCTTTGGCAATTTAGTTGAGTACCCCGTTATATGCTGGCTGGCTGGCTGGCTGGCTGGCTGGCTGGCTGGCTGGCTGGCTGGGAATTGGATGGCGGGGACGGAGAGTGGATGGAGTGCGACTGCTATGGTCAAGCTCATAAAAAGCGAAGCGAAGGCAAAACAATGGCGAAACAGCAGGAGAGGCCCAGGACCAGGACCAGAATTCCACCTAGTCCATGATGTAGATGGAGATTGGCCGGGATGAAGGAGGAGGAGGAGGAGAAAAATGGAGTGCCTGAAGTGGTGTCGCTTGACGATTTACGATTTGGCATTTTGCTGCTCAACTGGGCCGTGAACAGGAGACAAGACAGCCAAATGATGGCCACAGCCCCGAGCCGGGCCAGGGACCCACTGAGTTTTAGAGTAAAAAGTGTACCTGCAGCGACGAGGCAGTGGACAGGAGGACAGGTGGAAGGAGCACCGCTTCGACCTCAGCTTTCAGCTTTATTTCATATTACATAATTGGGCGTGTAACGAGTCTAATTGAGTTTTTATGTTTTTCGGGTCCAAGCCAGCGCCAGCGCCAGCGCCAGACAAAGTTCCCCAACAATTCTGGCCATCGTCGCGTGTGGGCCCTTTGTGCTGTGCAACCCTTTTTGGCGGCCGGCACACACACACACACACACACTTGTGCCCACACATGTGCGGTACATTTTATGGCCGCTGGCCATTGCCACGCCCCCTCGGGACGCACAAGCTTGGGGGGAAAGGGAGGCTGCATGTCTAGCTCATTTTGTCCCCGGCACTGGGACTGGGACTGGGCGTCAGGTCAGCAAATCAATTAACTTCGCTGGCAACATGTGTTAATATCCTTTTCAACTTCCGCTCGTCCTGCTTCGAAGCGGCAAAGGTTTTTTGGGCTGGTGGCCCGGTGGAAGCTGCAGTCTGGAAATAGTTCAAAGGACTATCCGAAACTATGGAATACGATTCATTTTCGAATGGCTAGCAGCAAAGACAAACTTAAGTTGATGCTTTCTTGGGACTTTCCCGGGGGCTCACGTGTGTGGGGCTGCGTGTGCCGCGATGCGCCTAATGCTCTATTGCCACGCCCCTAACGCCCAGCCACCCGCTGGTCGGCTGGCCTTGGGCGTGCGCGGCGGATGCTAATGAGAAAAGCGACGGCAATGGACCAACCGCTGGGCAATGTCCTCGAACTGCCACGATGCCAGGATGCCAGCGAGCGCACCTTTCGCCGAGGCTGCGCGTGCACAGAAGCTGCTTCCTCTGCAATCTCTTTCTCTCTCACTCGTATGCCTGCTCTGTGAAATTCTCTAGAGATCTCTCTCTCTCTCTCTCTTAGTATCTGTCAACACGCAGCGTGAGGGCCGAACGGCAGCCAGTCCAGAATCACAGAGTCCCGCTGTGTTGCGCACGCGAATCGAGCGGTGCGGCATAGGTAGGAGTCCGAGTCTGCGTCTGAGGCAGGGACTGCGGCAAGAAAGGAACTCAGACAGGGACTCAGACTCAGTGGCATAGGGATCCTTTTTCGCGTCCCTTTTTACAACTTTCTACGAAGGCAGCTCTCGCGCCTGTGGCTTTACGATGTCCGCTTCATTGGAATGCACTCCGCTCTGGCCAGGATCGTAGCGGGAACGGGAACGGGAACGGGAACGGGGACTCGGACTCGGACTGGGTGCAGCAACGACGGGACATCCTCGCGGGGATCGCTCGCGCTGTGCGATGCACCGCTGTGACGTGTCGCGTGCATTTGAGATGCGGAAAATGCGTGCCCGCTGGGCGGCCTGGGCGCGCGCGACCATCGGAGTGGGTCCGGTCCGGGAGCGGGGGTAGGCGTGGCCGGGACACCCTAAATGCCTCGCATACGAATTTGTATCTACACAGATTCACTTCTGGTGTCCGGAACTGGGTTTTCTCCGTGGGACACCATGCCGCGCAATTGATTTCCCGTCACCGACTTTTTCCAAAGTGCATTAATAATAGGGCGGGGGGGGAGGAGTAAAGAGACCCCGGGTCGGAATAGTTGAGGTCACACCCATGTAAGTGGTTTTAGTCTGTTTGCGAGCGGATAGATCTTTGAGTACATTAAACACTTGGAAGTACTTGGATAGATACTCGAATAGAGGCCAGGCTGGGGACATCTAAGGGATCTAACTCATTCAGAACTATCGGATACATGAGGTCCATCAAAAGGAGAGCATTCCTTAGTGTAATATTGTTGAAATGCCGAGGGAATATGATGATTGGACCTGCAGATCTCGGAGAAACCCACAGAGATACTCCGTTTGCTACATTTCCAGCTTGATTCTACTGGTGTAAGAAAATAAATATAATATCAACGATAGACGAAGATATTACCCTAATCCATGGCCATCATTCTCCCGAAGATATAGCTATGAAAAATGTTTATTTTCTGGGATGAGCAGTTCCTCTGTTGCGAAAGTGTTCGATGGGCCTTCGATAAATTAAAGTCGTCTCATATCATACTTACGCACAGATGCATGCACAATAAATGTGCCTCTCTGCCACATGGGGCTGGAACTGGGCCTGGGACTGGGACTGGGACTGGGACTGGGGCTGGGACTGGGGCTGGTGCTGACACCCTCTTCAGATTGCTGCTTGTTGCCCGATCGGAAGGGTACTCGTGTCCTGCTTGCCTCGGGGGTGACAAGGGTCTCGCTTTCGACCTGTCTTCAGCATCCCGGAGACCCTTGTTCTTCTCCCGCCGCACCACATCCCCAAAGGCCAACGGCTGCTGCATTGCCCCCTTCTGTTGCGCTTTGTCAGCCATTCCAAACACAAACAAAAAGTCCCCCCCCCGCCCCCCATCGCTCCATCTTTTTTGCTGCGCTTTTTTTATGCTTTATGGCGCAAAAATTTTGTTCGTTTCTTTGGGGCTTTTTGCGCTTCCTTGCAGCGGGGCTACTGTTTCTGCAACATGCTGCAATTGTGCCACGCCACCCACCCGCATTCCCCCCACTCGCTTCAGGGGCCCGCTGGCCCGCTGGCCCTCCGCGCCTTTGTCCAGGGCTCTCTCTGGCTCTCTCTCTCTGCCAATCCATGCATTTTTTTGCGGGTATCCGATATAGTTGGGTCAGCGCTTGTGGCCAGAACGGTTCTGGTTGCCAACTCCACCGAATGTGGCAGATAGCAGCGAGGAGGGGAGGGCCAGATTGGAGTAGGGGATGCTGTTGCTGTTGCTGCTGCTGCTGCTGCTGCTGGGTGTTATTGAGTGCAAATAGCAATTTCGCAACAATTCTTCCGAATCTGCCACTCCCGTTCCCGCTCCCTCGCTCTGTGGCTGTTCTTTTTTGCTTTCAGCACTTTAGGCCGAGATTCCCCCCAGTTACCGCCGCTCTATCCCCCCCCCCCCCCCCCCCCCTGCCCGGGCCCGGGTCCCATCTTTCGACCGAAGACCTCATACCTCCATATGCAACATTCTTTGCGTCTATTGACTTGACTCGTTGTGCCCCCCACGCCAGCAAATCCCATTTTAGGAGATTGCTAAGTGGAGCGGCGGGGGGCACGGGGCACGGGGCTTATCCGGGGCTTTCGCACAATGAACTGTCAAAAATGTTGGCATTTTTTTTGTTTTGTTTTGCAGTGGGGTCCGTCCGGGTGCAAAAAACATTCCTGCAGTCGATTTTATTGGATTACGGTTTAGATTGCATTGGCGAAAAAGTGCAGCAGCAGAGCAGAGCAGCAGCAGAGCAGGCAATCCGTGTGTGTGTGTGTGTGTGTGTGTGTGTGTGGCTCTTGTTGTTTAGAAAACATGCAAAAAACTTAACGCCACTTGGCCAGGCCGCTTGTCCTTGTCGTCGTCGTCCTTTTTGATTTCTCTTTTGCCTTCTTCGTGTTTTTGTTTTTTTTTTTTTTGGGTGTTCTTTTTAGGTCGCTCACTCTGCCACAATTTGTTGCTGCCACTGCCACTGGTGGTGCTTCTGTTTGCTGCTGTTTTTTGGTGGCAACAACAGCAACAGCAACAGCAACAATAGGCCTGGGCGTTAACGAATTGAAATTTGTTTGTTTGCTGTTTGCTGTTCGATTCCGTGCGCTTCCGTTTTTAAAATGTACGTGCAACAGTGCAACATCTACATATGTATACGTGTGTGTGTGTGTGTGTGTGTGCAGCAGGAGGCAGGTGCTTTGGGGAATACATGGCAAAAAGTCTGAGAGAGTGCCCAGAATGGAATAGTTCCCCAAGGAAAAGCAACATATGAAGAAATTGCCAGGGTAACTTTTAGATATTTTATGGGTAATAATCTTCTCAAGATCCGGGCTTAACTACGTAATTTCTTGATAGTCAAATAGTTGGAAATAAACTGAGAAAAGAGCGCCAGGAGAGCCAGGAGCCAGCTCAAAAACAGCCTGAACAAATCTCGTACCAAAAAAATGTATGGCCGTTACTCTTCGGATATAAATATTTCTCATATATTTATATTTTCTCGGGCTTTGTGCTATTTCCATAGGAAAGGCCGACACTCCCAAAAGGACACAGGAAAACCATCAAATGATGGCTCAAGGATATGCCACGAATGTCCCAAACATCTAGTTTATTTTCGAACTCAAAAGATCTCCACTGGAGAATGCTTTTGCCGCATTTGTATGTGGAGTCTCAGCGTGCTGCAGGATGGGTCCACAGGATCCGTTCTTGCCATTCCTCATCCATTCCCAATGCATTCCGCATCGGAGGAGGGGCCCGGAAGTGACTTAGGATATATGCAGGCCCCGCACCGATGTTTCCCTTATTCGATTTGTTTTCTTTTTTTTTGTCTGGGGGGGGGTCTTTTTTATTGGGTTTTTTGGTACAGCGGCCGACACCTCCCATTCCCTGTGTCGTGGGGGAAATTGGATGCCATACCAAAGGTTTCTTTTTGGCTTCTTGTCAAAGGATCTGCATTCTGGGACCAAAGACCGAGGCTAAGCTAATTAAATTTTGGGCCCCGGGAATGGGGCCCCATCCACCGCCATTGGCATTAGAGCAGCGCAGAGCGTAGAGTCAAAGGTCAAAGCCAAATGAGATTCAGTGGCTGAGGAGGGAACAACATTTTAATTAAAAATTTCCACTAAGCAGCTGGGGATCAAAAGCTACTGCGGCGCTATCACTGATGCGGCGAGTGGCGACCACAAGCTGCAGGACACGTACATGGGCACGGATACGGATACAGGGATACCACCCCACCCCCGTTCCGAACCATTCATTGGCCAGCATATGCGTTAGATTAGAGCCATGTGTGTGTGTGTGTGTGTGTGTGTGTGTGTGCGGCACAGTGTGGTACAGCGTGGCATGGGTTCGAAAGTGATGTGTGCACAGCGATAATCCTGAAATTTTCAACTAATTAAATTGTCAAATATTTTTGTTTTGCCAGGGGCGTGGCGCGTACACCCACGCAAACACCGAGCAACACACATCTCCGACTAATTTGCAGCTAATTCATGAGGAATCCGGGGCAGGTACACCAGCGGTGTACACCTCTCGTAGCTCTCTAAGGATCAATCCTTTCTCTCCTTTCTCTCGCTTTGTGCTGCGGTCAAGCCCAGTAGAAGAAGGATCACCGGGCCACGGCCGAAAAGGAGTAAGAGGGCAAAGGGAGTAAAGGAGTGAGGCCATAAAACCCCTATGCTCGCACTCGTACTGTTCGAGGTCGCGGGGAAATTCTGGTTTATTTATGCACTTGCATTGTGTGGCCAGAGCAAACGGCAATTGGTCTGGTTCTGGTTCTGGTTTTGGCCGGGTCGGGTCGGGTCGGGTCGGTCTCATTTTATGGCATGGTGGAAGCGCGGGCAACCCTTTCCATTTCCATTTCTTTTCTGGCTGCTTTCATTGGAATTGCTCAGTGCTTCTGTTACCCTTTCTCCCGTCTACCGTCTGCCGTCTCCTGGCCTGACTGCCTGTCCGGGGCCCTCGTCTCACGTCCTTTCGTCCTGGCGCGCCCTTTTTGCAGCTTGTCAGTCATTCGAACAAAACTAATTTGCATGTCATTTCTTTAGCACTCTTGAAATTCGCGCACGAAATGCACTCGACCGAGGGCCCATCGAACAGTTCCCGAAACAGTTTGTGGTAGAAAAATCTATTCAGTTATTCAGTAAAAACTGCTGTTTGTTTCACACACTCCTTGTGCACATCATGGACGGGGAAGTCCCATAGATCCCCTCTGTTCCGGCCAGCAGCTCTAACAGAGCCCCGGCGCTGTTAATATCGCACGCTGTTAACAGACTGTTATCGACCCAGCTGTTACAGCTCACTGTTAGCGCGCTCTTCCTCACGATCCACACGGCTCTTGAGCGGACTAGGGAATGTCTAGGGAACTGCTGGGGCGCACCTCGAAGGCTCGGCAATCTGCTGTCGTCCGCTGAAATAAATACTATTTACAGAGCACTTTGCCACGCCTACTTACCTGAAAATTGGCTCAAGGAGGGCCGTCCCCTGAGCCCCTTCGGAGCAGAGGAGTGCTCGCCCCTTAGTGCAGGCCTAGACCCTTTTGGGTGGCGCTTATGTTGGATCGCATTACATTTATTCTTAAGGATCTGTGCGTTCAGGTACAACACGTGTAATTTTGACTGTTTGTGTCCAAATATAAATCGATGCAATCAAAGTATTCAACACGAGCGGGACAGTAACGCCACAAGCCTACAAATACGGAAGGGGGGGGGGGGGGGGGAGATGGTTGAAAGGTTTTTGGTGTCGCCAGAGAACAGTTCCTCCCCCTTTGACGCGGTGCGGCCTCTGTGTGCACCGCTGTCTGCCTCTGGCTGGGCCACTGTCGAGGACAACCACCCCCTCGCTAGGCGGCATCGCCATCGCCGTCAGCATCGCCGCCCCCATCCTCGTCCTGGTGTTGGCCTTGATGAAGGATCTTCTCGTAGTTGTCTACCTGCTGCACAATGTTCGCCAGACGCTCCTGTATCTGAACCAATACGTCCCTGATGCGATCCAGGGGGATTACTGCATCCTGCTGTAGAGCCAAAAATTGTCCTGCTACCGCCTGTATTGGCTGCTGTATGTCCATCATTTGTCCAATTTCGTTGTTGTCGCCGTTGCCCTGCTGCAAGGCCAGTGCGTCGTTGTCGTCGTTGTCGTCGTTGTCGTCGTGGTTGTCGCCGTTCATTTCCAAAGGCTCCCAGAGATCTTCGGCAGCCTGTCGGAAGCGGCGATCGAGGCCGTGTCCGTTTCCGGGGGCATCTTCGTTGCCGTGGTCGTGCTGAGAGACCTGCCCGCCACCGTGGTTAGCGATTAATCCATCCTCGATGCCGGCATCTGCAAAAGGCTGCCCGCCTTCGGGGCCCTCGACAGGCTCCTGTTCGTGGCGTTGTCCGTCTTGGGCTGCCGCTTGGGCGACCTCTCCCTCGCCGCCATCATGACCATCGATGGGTACATGGTGCTGGGGTCTGAAGCCCACAGCCACTGGAATGATCTGTGCACGGACGTTTTCCAAGAAGAATCGACGGCGATTAATGTCCCGAAGGAATTGTCCGACGAAGTTGAAAATATGACGATGTCTGGGCCGACGCCTTGCCTGGCCGCGGAACGGGCCTTCGCCATCGCCCGGAAAATCACCCAGATGAACAACCTGGACCTGCTGAATGTGGGGTCCATCCCCATCCCCAGCGTGGGCGCGGAGCCGGAGCTGGGCGTGGTCGAAATTGGGAAACATGCCGCGAGGGCCATCGCCCTCTCCCAAGTGGACGACATTTGGGCCGACTCCAGGGCCATCGCCGGCACCTGCAGCAGCAGCAGCAGCAGCAGCAGCAGCAGCAGCAGCAGCAGCAGCAGCAGCAGCAGCAGCAGCAGCAGCCCCAGCACCTTCTCCATTCGAGCCGTCTCCCGCCTGATAGCGTCTAATCCCGCGGAGCTGTCCTCTGCCGGCCATAGCGCGGACCGCGCCACCCCTGATGCCGCGAAAAACAAAGTTCAGATTCATGGCAGCCCGATGGCGCAGAATCAAGTCGCCAGCGACTTCATTGTTGCCACGAAAGTAATGGACGCCGCCCAGTGGTGGGAGCTCGGCATCGCCGCCTCCGATGCGTGCAATCAGCTGATGTTGCGGTACGTCTGGCACCAGGTTCTCCATATTAAACACGACCCGATCGCCGCCTCCCTGGTTCCGCTGGCCCGGGGCCATCAAGATCGGAGGAGCCTGCTGGCCGGCTGGGTTGTTTGAATCCTCTGTATCCCGAGTGCGGCGTGGCGGCAAGGTGAATCGATTCACATACCGGCGACGGCTCATCAGGATGTTCAGACAGGCATCGAGATCCCGGGACGCCACGCGGCCCTCACTGTTCGGTTCCAGACTCGCGATGAATTCAGCGACGATGTAGTCCTTGTGCTGCTGGTTCGAAGCCATGCCCAAAACGAGAGCTGCCAACAAAATGTACAAAATATTAACAATAAAAAGAATAACTATTACGATTATTATATAGTACAATTATGTATGTGTTTGGGACTGTGGCTGGCCACAGAGACTTGGTCTTACCCGTGATATCTTCTGGGTAAAATCTAAGTTCCTAAATAATATTGTTTGAAACACAATTGGTAGCGATTGGTAGCCGTTAGTACGCGCTTTAAACTTGTTTTAGCTTCCGAACGTTTCAATTTAAAATATAAAAAACAACAAAAAAAACAAAACTCGCCGGAAATTTATTTGTTTAGAAAGATGATTCGTTTGGCCGAATATCGAATTTTGTGAGCGATTCACGTTTCCGTCTCAAAGCTATTTATGACAATATTTGGACAGCCATCTTTGTGATATTTAATACGGAATATATCTGTGCGAGTATGTGTCTAGGAACACATTCTATTCCCTTCACTTCGAGTCGAGAAAGGGCCACAAAACTCAACTCTTAATGCCCCATACACATGTATATACATATGTATATGTAGTGTATGTATTATGTGTATGGATGTATCTATAAAGTGGCATATCACCTGCTGCTGGGCAATGGTGTTGCCATGGCTAGGACACGGATGGCAAAGGCATTAATGTGCACCGGCAGGACATGTTCATAAAAAGCAGCTGGCCAGCAGGACAGGCAGGACATTCGAGACAGCGGAGTGGCGAGTGGCGAGTGGCCAACAAATCATATTACAAAACTTTACACGCTTAAAAGCGCATGTAATTGGCTTTTGAAATGGACGCGAACACCCGCCCCCGTTCCCCGCTATCCCTATCCCTATCCCAATCCCACTCCCACCCACTCACGCCTTTCGCCCACAGCAAAAGGTTAACACGTTCTGGAGCCAGGTCTGGCCCACTGTCTCTCTTGTCGCCTTCACCCCATGGACAATGGCCAGAGCTCTCTCTCTCTCTCTCTCTCTCTCTCTGATCCTGGGATGCTAATAACAATAAGTGTCGATGTCCCTTGCCTCAGACCGCACCGTCCATACCCGCTTCCTGGTCGTCCGTTCTTTGGTGTCTGTGAAATATGAGCAGCACCCGGACCCAGAAGCACAAGGACACAACGTTGGACAACCCTCAATTTTTCAACATTTTTTCAGTTCATTTTTTTTTACCTCACTTGGGGCTAATTTTTGTTAAAAAGCTATTCAGGGCCAAGTAAAACATTCAGAAAATGTGTAAAGAAAGCCCAACAGAAGCGGAACAACGGAGAAGAAAAGTAAATGGGGTAAAGCCCATTGCAAAAGGGTACGAACACGATTTATATTGACTATTTAGTGGTGGTACTATATTCCATAGGCCCATATATGTATATGGCGAAAATCAATCATGAAACAAATTATCAAAACCAAACAGAAGTCGCTTACTTGTTTGTATTGTATTAAAGCCACTAAAAATATGACCATGCCATACAAAAAACAATTTAAGCAAAATTGAGAGACAAAAATGAAAGAAAACTTGAACTTTGGCTCGATATAACTTCAGTTTCAGCCACTTTATTCACACGAATAAAAAATCCTTTGAGAGGTCATTTGATTTCCTTTTGAACCATATAGTTTTGTTTGATATCGGTGAGGCAGACGCCGAGTGAAAATTATGAAAGTTGAAGCCCAAGAACACCGTGTATTACCCTATTGTACTGTCAAAACTCCGATGTGAATGCCAAACGATTTTCCCAAAAATTCCATTGATACTATTTAGCTTCTGCAATGCACTGGCTATCCTCTGGCTTTCATTTTCCTTATCAAAGATTTTGAAATATTTTCGATATATGTAGTTCCTATGAGAATTTCCATCACTTCCATCATTCAAATCAGGACTCAAATCAAAAGTCATTCAAAGTAGGTTTTTGGTTGAATTTTTGGTGCTTCCCAGCAACAACAATTTAACATTTCCTACCCCTATTATTATTACTGGTGCTGTTGTTGTTGTTGTTTGTTTGTTGTTGTTGTTTTTATCGCTTGGTGTTGGCGTTGTTATATCCTTGAAACTTTTTTTCGGTGCTAGGCATGTGCTCGTTGTAGCTAGTGACGTATATTTAACATGCCGCACCGCAACTCTGAACCACCGACACCCATCATAACCCAGCCCCGCAGCCCCGCAGCCCCCCAGCTCTATCCCCAATCCAGACCCCCGCCCATCGCAGCTCCAGTTCCAGCTCCAGCTCCAGCGATGGCCAAAAAAGCATGCTACGATTTTTGAGTGTTGGCATGTTTGCTGTCAGAAAATTGTCAGAATTGTATGCAACATTGCCTGTGGAGGGGGGGTGGGGGGGGGGGGGGGGGGCTGGGTTGGGGTTTCTACTGCTGGGGTTGTTGTTGTTGTTGTTGTTGTGTATCGTGTGGTTGTTGCAGCAGGCTATTGCTATTGCTATCGCATGCCAGAGTGAGCTAGATTTTTCATTAGGCTTGATGATTGGAAAAATTGACAGCCGCTTTTCAAAAGCGATAACTTTATAGCGATGTATCCCTGTGTGTGTGTGTGTGTTTGTGTGTGTGGGTGTGCGTGAGTGCTCCACAAATGCAACGCCAAATGTTTGGCCAGACAATTGACGAAAATCTATAACAGCAACAATGTATACACATGTATGGTGTATCTGTGTGAGTGTATCTGCGGGGGTGTGAGTGCTAATGCACATGGCAATAAACTTTAACATGCCAATGCATTTCGAGAGGCGATTCCAAAATGGAAGTAAATCAAGATGATGATGACGATGACGATGATGGTTCTGTTCTGGATGGCTGATGCCTCTCGGGGGGGGGGTCGGTTCGGCAGGGTGCAGCAACAAAAGCGATAAACTTGAATGGCCGACCAGCCAACGACGATAAAGTTGACTTAGATGTCTGGACTATCGATTGGCAAAAGCTTCTGTTGAAAATATCGATAAACGTACAAAGAAATCCGTAGGCGTGCACGATGGAAGGACTTAAGCACAAGCCCATAAATATTTCCCCCCCCCCATTTAGGAGGTTTCCTTAGCACATTACACATATGTATGTATGTATGCCCCCACGCACATTACGTATCCGCCTGGTGGTGTTGGGGTTGTCTCATTACGAGCGCAGCACTTTTGCGGGTAATTAAAATGCAAAAAAGCAAAAGCTTGAAGCTGGTTTTATGTTTATGTGTAATACGCGGGGATATGACACTTTGTGGTTACGAGACAGCAGTTCCTCTCATCATCAACGGATTGTCGAGTGCTCGGTAGGCCCTGAGCAGGTATTCAGTCACTGAGGCAGGAGGGGTTTCTCAAACAAAACTGAGTGCCGACAGCATCTTAAAATTCTTTGTAATTATTTAGGACCTACAATTCGTACACAAAATGTCACAGAATCAAGTGACAGCAAGAGAGACGCATACTAAGGCCACATTGGAGGTGGAGATGGAGGAAGGAGAGCAACCAATTGTGGCAGAGATACAGAGGAGTGATTGGGATGAAGAAACCCCCAAGGGGCGGCAATCAGACGAGGGAGAGACCAAAGAGAAGTATTCAGAGTACGGTGGGTCTGGTGACCATTCCCTCCCCGCGGTGCCAGAGGCTGTGGCATCATTCACTCGCAGGATCCGCAGCAGCTCACACTTGGCCCAAGTCATACGCAATGAGCGCAGCATCCGCATTTGCCAGGCTATTCAACATCGTCTGTGCCATATCTCTGAAGATTTGCGCCGCAGAACCGAGGAATTGGGAGGAGTGAAGATCCCAGAGAATAAGGTCATGTCGGGCCCCACGGAGGAGTAGTGCCAGCAAGGATCTGCATTGCCCACACAATATGCTCAAAGAATGCTTCTACTCTTTCATAAAATTATTGCTATAATATTCCCAGATAAATAGGCGATAGTTTTTCTTATATCCATGGATATGGCCTTGACATACATTCCGTGAAAATGGCTGCTGCCTAAGCCAATCTAAGTCCCACACTCGCGGATGCACAGATACACAGTATCTAGGACCCTTACATTCTGGTAACTGTTTTCGTTTCTGGTGGGTTTTGTTACCCCGGATATCTCTCGAGTCGAGTCGAGTCGAGTCGCGAGGCCATTGTTTGATATCTAATACGCGCCGGGGGGTCATGCCCGAAAACAAAATAGAAAAAAAAAACAACCAGAAGGAGCGACGAGAGGTCGGGTACATCCATCATAAGTGCGCTTTGCCAGCAGCCTGCATATGCCCGATAATGTTATGCCCCACTCCAGTGCATCCTCTCCTCTCCTCTCCTCTCCACTCCACTCGCCCCGGAGTCTAGTCCCATCCCCGTTTGAAGTGGTTGGTTGTACGATTTGGATTTGTGATTTCAATGCCACTCAACACTGGCCGCTGGGAAAATCGCCTTAAAAAGTCCATTTCGACGGTTAAACCGAAAGCGAAAGGCAGCCACAACCCCTCTGCCTACATATGTATCTGTATGTATCCGTATCTGTGTCTACACGAAGATACACTTATGTGTGCGCTGGGTGGGAGAGAGGGGCAGGGAAGGGAAGGTCGAGCCATTGGCCATGCCGTGGGGTGGCTTTTTCATTATCATTTGCCGCTGCACATAAATTATTTATTGTTAGCGATTTTCCCAAAAAGATAACACACACACACACACACACACACACACACACACCACACCACACTCACTCTTTCCGCGGTGACTACTGGCAGGAGTGAGTCCTCAGAGGAGGATGGAAAGGGACCCAGGAGCCAGAGGGAGGTTCGGACATCGGGCGGAGAGATCGACACTGAAACACAAATTTCTCTCTCTCCCCCTCTCTTTTTTAATCCTGCAGCTCATCTTCATTATGTTACTCTCTCCTTAAATTCCCCCTCTATCTCTTTCTCCCTTTCTCTGGTTACCCTAATCGCAGAGCCGGATGTAAATAAATATTTATAAGTTCTGCTGCCTTTGCCGCATTATGAGAGGCATACAACATAATAAACGTAATATTAATATGAATTCTGTTCACTCGAGTAAATAGCCCAAAGGCAGGCCAAAGATTTCCATATACAGTGGTGCAGGGCGGCAGAAGGAAGTACTGTCGAGGGGGTATATGAACACATATGAACACTATCTGAGCCCGCCACGAATGTAATTGAAATACGATATACACACAAACAGCTGGGCTACAGTTTGCACCCGCAAAGAAGCAACAATTTCAAGTATCTATTAACAAATTCTTATTAAAGACAATTTTGTGAGACTCTCCATAAGCCACAAGAAAATCCACAAAATCGAATAGTTAATACTAGATTTAAAAATGTAGAAAAAGCTTTCTACAATCAATACAAAATAATTACATACATACTTAAAATAAATATATACCTTTTAATTAAATTGTTTTATAATTAAACAAAATATATTTACTACAAATTTAATATTTTTATTTATAATTAAGTATGTCCCCTATTCAAAATACTTTTTAAAGCATTTATGTTTATTTCACAGTCAATGCTTGATTATTCAATCAAGTGAATACTTAATTAAAATATTGGTGTGCTTTTTATCATTTTTTTTGTGCTTTTTACACACTATTTCCGACTTCTATTTGCGGTATATTTTAGGACCATTTATAAAACTCCTAAATCACACCCAGGATCCTCTTCCTGACTCATTCGATAAGTCTATTTAATTATCCTTGCATCAATTCCCTTCATTCATATCCCATCAACCAAATCCTAGAATTTTCAGTATATTTTGTAAGAAATTTCATTAAATTCGCGTCTGGTATCACTTCAATGATTTTCATCATCTCCATTTGTCTCATTTATTAACCATCACTGCAACCTCCAAGCCCCACCCGGCAGTGGGTGCCCCTCCCTGTATCATTTACATGTTTGACCTTTGGACTAACAAGTTGCAAATTTGTTTTCATTCATTTCCCCCAGCCCGCACGCCCAAAAACCAACCCGCAAAAAAAATAAAATAAAAACCAAAATGATTTCTCCACTGGATCTGGATGTGGATGTGGATGTGGATCCAAAAATTGGAAACATGGGACGTGGCATTAAAAAAAGTGCCTACCGTGACCGCCAAACAACGCCACTACATTAGCAGCTGCATCTGGGGTTTAAAAAATCACCCCGCGCCCACCCAACCATCCCCGGCAAACGGCAGGAGCCAGGATCCCACTAGAACCACTGCTGCCACCCTTCCGTCCGTCCAGGCAAACAATGCCAAATAATTGGACTTTATGCAGAAGCAGTACGCAAAATCTCACCCTCTCTCTCTCTCTCTCTCTCTCTCTCGATGGGCACACCGAGTGCATGCGGCTATCTCTGTCTAGCCACAAGAGCGGAAGTTAACTTGCGTGCCAGGCCCCACTCAGCCCACTCAACCCACTCAACCCACTCAACCCACTCGACCCACTCGAATGGTCCACCTCCTCACGGATTGCTGTTGCTGGCGGCTTGGCTCGTTCGGTTGCGGTTCAAATTTAATATTCACTCGCGCAAATAATCCACACAGACCCCAACAGACACACAAACACACACACACACACACAAAATGGCGCTGCTAAGCTGACAAGAAGGGGCTGGGGGATGGGGGATGGGGATGGGGACGGGGTTGAGGTTGGCTCTGGCTCTGGCTCTGGTGGAGTACGGGCAACTGCAAACTGCAACTGCAAGTGAAGTGTTGTCTGTGGCTAGCCAGGAGCTCGGAATTCAGGATTCCATTCTCATATGTGTGATTGTTCAGGGCAGAACGAGATGGGCGAAGAGAGAGCGAGGCAGAGAGGGGGAGAGCTGGACGGAGCTAGATTATTTATTATTTGCCTGCGGAGATTTCATTTACACAGCCTCCAACCATGACGAAGTGCATTAAAACGATTTGGATTGAACTTGAAGTGGGAGCTTGAACTTGATCAGTGCTCAAATGAAGCGGAAAATCTTCAAAAAAAAATCTCCAAATTAATAAAAATAATATGTAGCTGATGAAAATGCGGGAAAAGCCAACACTTGCCTATGGGTCGGACTTAGCTAATAAAAAAAGGTGGAACATGTCATGGAAAAATCCCAAAAATACTTTAGGGATCCCTTAACTTATTTTAAAGCTATTCCACAGCTGGCACACATTCCGAGCTTCTAAAAACGCGGCAAAACACCATCGATGTTCTGAATTTAATATCAAGTTAAAGCTAATACAAATTGTAGGAAATGCCATGGAAATCTGTTGGAAAAATGTTCGAAAATATTTGAAGGAATTTTTACGAGTAACAGATTCTTAAAGTAATCTATGCCGCTTTTCTCATGCCATCTACCACCAATTAGAGACTCCAAAACCCATTTGTAGCATATGCATATTACGCATACGCCACATGTGACACTTGAGAGGGAGAGACAGAGATGGTGCTCAGGTAGAACATTTGGCCATTAGTTGGCCCTAATTAGCCGCAAATTGGTGGCTCCTAGACCGAAGAGAATCTCGGTTCAATGACCAGGCCCGTGCCATGCCCGGCAGAGTCGAGTCAGGTCGGGTCGTTCCTGGGCCAAGTTGAAAAGCGGTCAGAACGTGTTGGGCCAACAATTAGGGAAAAGGTTTGACTGTAATTTGGTTTGATTTGCTAGCTGACCGGTGACTGGTGACTGGTGACCACTGCTCCTGCTGCAGTTGCTCTGATACAGCCCCCCACCCCCTGCCGACGGTCCCTGCCAAATGCAACTCCAGCAGAACGGAGATTCCTCCTGCCACTGGCACTGGCATTGGCACTGCCTCTGCCCCTCCAATAAAATGCCTTCATGTCACTGTCGCGACTCTTTGTTGTTGCCCCGTTGTTAGTGTTTGCTTCGTTTCACTCGCTGTTGTTGCTGTTGCTGTTGCTGGTGTCGCTGTTGCTGGTGTCGCTGATGCCTCTCGTACAACTGTCCAAGTGACAGCTGCCGCCGTGACTGTCAGTTCAGCCACCTCCCCGAACGGGCAAAAAACAAAGCGAATAAGAAAGCCAGAGACGAGTATTCCAACGCGCAGATACCCCCCCTTCAAGTGTGAAAGGTTCGTACAAATATAATATAAAATTTAATGAATATAATTCCCATATTTTGGGATATACTACAAGCCTACTTTATACTTCATGTATCCTTTATCTATCTGTCATAGAGCCACACGAATACGGCATACCCTTGTACCCCATTGAGTACCTTCTATACAAATGGAAAAACAACACAATGGCAAAAAGAAAACCCCATCGTGGCTCAACCTCCTCGAACCTCCCTCTCTCTCTCTCTCTCTCTCTCTGCAGCAATGCGCAATCAGTTGCAACGCAATTTGATTTTGTCGCTTCATGGCTCATGCACCACCGCTGCCCTGCTGCCCTGCCCCACTGGCCCCACGCCACGCCCCCTCGTCCACTGCACTCCACTGCCATTCCACTCCACTCCTCTCTTGGCCGCCATAAAGTGCACATGTCGCTTCATGTTCACAGTGACATTCATTCGCCGTCGAAGCGCTTTCTTTTCCACAGCCATAAAAACTTTCTGGCCCTGCATCCTGTCTACTGTCCCCGTCCCTTTCTCCCTCTCCCTTTCTCACCGCCTCTGTCTGTTTGGGATGTCTGGCCATTGCAATTGTTTCACCTTTGATAGCCCAACCTCCCCCGAATCCCAGCCCCGGCCCCGGCCCCAGCTCCAGCCCTAACCCCATCCATGGACATTTTTTGGCCATTTATTTGACGGCTTCAAGTTGCCGACGTTGCTGCGGTTGCAAAAGTGCATTAGCCGCTGCCCGTCATTCATCGGATCAAGTGCTATATGTGGCATGCAAGCATTGTCGGCGACGAACGGAGCGGGTGGGGGGAATGGGGGAACGGGTTGCCCCTGTGGAGGTTTCATTGGGAAAGGATTGGTGTGTGGCTTGTGCTCACATTTTTGCTGTGGCGATGGCAATAGGCAACGGAACGGACCAAACGACATACACTTTAGAACAGGAATACCCCGATTCACTTTGAAACTAAAACTGAACAAAAAAAATGCAAATTACTCACTTATTTTCCGGTAAATTAACTTCCTTGAGTTTGCTCCTTTCTTCGATTAGTATTCAGTGTATATATTCAGTTAATGTATGTCTATGCCCTGACACAGATTTCCATGCAGTAGAAACAGTAAAAAATCCAGCTCCAGGCTACCCTTCTCCGATTGCTTGGATTGGAATACCTTTGAATATTTCCGAGTTCGCTTTGATGTCCCTTCGAAAAACCTTAAGGAGAAAAAATATGGTTGGAATTATCAATTGAATCGCGCAATTTTAGATGATTTAAACATGTCCTGCACCACCATTTTCAATGGTATGAAAAAGGGCCTATAATTGTGTAACATGTTTAGCTTAAGGGCAACACAAAGAGATCTCAGAGGCTATTGGAGCAACAAAGTAGGCTCACACTGAATCCACTTTGCCTCAAAATCTTTGCCCACAACCCTCTCGAATGGCGAAAACGGAAAATCATAGAAAAACGATTGAGAAGACCACCCGCTCGGGCTCTAACTCTTCCTTGTCCAGAGGCCCGCCCTCTGGCGGAGTGAGCGAGATATGACCAACTGAAATATAGCGAAATGAATCATATTTTACTCACGTGCGCTTAATTAACTGTAACTGTCTGTTTCAATAGCTTGTGGTATGCGTTAATAAGTATTTGTAATTTGTTCCTTTGGCGTGAAAGTGGACTCAATCAAAAAACGTTCACGTGCTTTCATAATTTTCACAAAAACTGTGCTTATGTATGTGCTCAAATATATGAATGATATTTCAATGCTACAAGGACGTGAATATTTGACAAACTATTTATTTAGTTCTCTAGAAAGGAAATCTCTTATATGGTTCCCTCAGCACAAGGCCGATCAATACTTAAGTATATATCAACATAATATAATTTTAGTCTGGGATTAATAGGGTATCTTAATGTCGTGACACTCGAATATTAACTCATTTTTTGACCCCCGGCTGGAGGTTTACTTTAATTGTATTTTTTTGTGTGGATCGAAACTATTCTGTGGTTCGTTCTCCTCATTTTTTGGCGGGACGAAAACCTTTGCGGGATGCAAATTCTTTTTTAACGTCTCTGAAACGTTAACGACAATGACACTGACACTGGCACTGGCTTTTTTTTTTATTTTGCATTCGCTCGGTTTTTTTTATATAATTGTTGTTGTTGGTTTTTAGCACTCAATTGATTTTTGCATTGTTCTTATTGTTGGTGCATTATGGCTTCCCGTCTGTTTGCCTTGGGACAGTCGCTCCGACCTCAGGTCCTCCCCGGCCACCGGCCACCGGCCCCGGCCCCTGGCTCCCGGCGCTACTTCCTGCAGATATTGTGGAATTTTTTTCGCGCTACAATCTCTGGTCTGGTCCCCGCCCCTCCCGCTGGGGCTTTCGCTTGGCGCATCGGTTGTGAAATACCCGAAGCATTGCGGTCGCCATATTGCGTTTGCATACACGCCCACATGCCAAACACAGCAAAGGCGGCAGTGGCAGTGGCAGTGGCAGTGGCAGCGGCAGCAGGAGCACACACACACACACACAGGCAAATGCACACAGACACAATACACATACACACACACGCATACGTATGTAGGAAAGCCATTGACAAGAGCGTATTGATGGCCATGTTTCATGCGCCGTTGTCAGCCAAATTTAATGCGCGCCGCAAATATGCAATGCACCCCCTCCGGGCCACTCGCCACCCCAGTCCCCACCCCAGTGCACACCCCTACTGCCCCATTGTCTCTGCCTCAGTTGAGTCCCCCTCTCCCCCTGAGCCAGCGCGACTTTTCATTTGGTCATTTAATAAAATGCAATGCCGCCGCCAGCCACCATGTGGACAAAGAGGTGGGAGGGGGTCTTGCAATCTCTATCCCTCTGCTGCCGATTCCCCATGCCAAACACCCCACTCCTCGTCGCTTTCTGCTTTATTACAACGCTGGGGCCAGCGAAAATGTTGTTGGATTTATGGCGGCATTACATGACATGATTAATGGGCTCCAATACAGCAGGAAGAACATTGGCCAAACGGACACAAGGGGCACGGCCCGACAATGGGTGGAGGAAGGCAGGGAGGCCGGAAGGCTGGGAGGCTGGGAGGCTGGCAAAACCAGGACAATGGACACGCCAGCAAATGTTGACCAGAAGGCGGATTTAAAACGCAGCAGCTCCATCCGAGAGCATCATCATCGCCATTAGCATCAGTATCCAGCATCCAGAGTCCAGCGTCCAGCTTCGAGCAATATCCACAAAGTCAGGCATCAAAGCAGCTGCCAGAAATGAGGTGCAATGTTTGAAGAGAGTCACCTGAGGGGTAAGCGCTGGGCAGGAGTGGTGACCAGGTCATTGGGCATAGGACACTGATTGAAGAAGAAGGAGCGATTCGTGCAGGAATCCATACATACTATGGGATGCACATGGGATTCTGTAGAGTTGAGAGCTGAAATCCCTATCGCCTATAAGACACAATTGAATCTGTTGTAAGTGTACACCTTTCCAGTCCTGTTTCTGTAATTTCCATAGCTTCGAAGTCTCGTATTTCCGCTATGCAAATGGCTTCCAATTAGTTCAAACTGAATGCTCGGCCAATGCTCAGCTTCCTGCTGCAACACCCTCTCCATCTGCCACTAAATTTGCAGCTCCACTGCCAAAAAAAAAGAAAAAGTTCCCCCCAAAAATATGACACACTCAGGCAGAGCTCTGGGCTGCTGTCCTCCTGGCTGTCAGTCAGCCAATCAGCCTCCTCGAATCGTGGTGAATCGAGCTGGGGACCCAAGCCGATTCCCCAATTACCTCGTTCCGCCTCCACCTGTCTCCTGTCTCCTGTCTCCGTCTCCGGCTCTGGCTCTGGGTCTGTCCCTCGCTCGTTCGCTCGCTTACGATTCGTTTGTTCTGTTGATCCATCAAATTAAAAATGTAATGCTTCAACATTTAAACACGACGAGTGCACCCTAATGCAGTGCTCTCGCCCGGCGCCAGTGGGACTCTGGAATCTGGGGATCAGGTGGCATGCTACTAATAAGTGCAATCAGTGATGATGGCTCCCCACCAGCTCCTTCCTGCAGTTTGCCTTTTGTCTCCTCAATCTCTCTCCCTCTCTCTGGTGTTTTTTTTTCTGGTTTTATTTTGGCATTCGTCTAATGAACTCATCCAGGAGAGGGGAAGGGAAGCGCAGCAGGCAGCAGGCAGCAGGCAGGAGCCAGGACCTCGTCCGACCATCAAGTGGCATCAACGTTGTCATGATTTCTGCTTGTTAACATGACTACCGGAGGAGGAACCATTGGGTTTTCGGTTTTGCTATCTTCCGAATTTCTGAATTCTGAAAATTTAACTCTTCACGTGGCTCGGAGCTCTTTTTTGAAATGGAATGTGTGCAGAGGATGGGAACCAAAGGCTGCCATAATTCCTCGTCGACATGTCAACAGTGTGCTCCATGGGTCCCCGTCCCGGCCCCGTCCCCGTCTCCGTCCCCGTCCCCGGCACCGCAACAGGACGGAAGGGAACAAGAGGAAAACAGTAACAGATTCCATAGACGGGATGGGTCGGGTCGGGTCGGGACGGGACAGCGACAGCCCCTCCACCTCCACTAAAAAGACAGACAGACGGATGGACGGACCGACGTGTTAGTTCATTTTGATTGCTAATTGGTTTGTTAAACAATGGCGTCGGGGGTTTTAACGAATTGCCCAAAAATTCAACGAGACGAGAAGCTGAATTTTGGGCGACAGCAAAGGATGGAACGGAAATCCATCTAGGATTTCGCTGCTCAGAGAGGGTTGATCCAGGGCTAATGAACTCGAAGCTAAGTGATCATTTAGCACTTGTATCTATCTATCTATCTATCTATCTATCTTCTGTCAAATCCTATAAAGGACTACACTTTGCCTTCTTCCTGAAGCTCCGCATGGATTGGATATCCTCGAGGCAACCCTCTGTCTCTCTCTCTGTGTTTGCATGCATCTCTAGTTAAGTAACTCCCAGGAGCAGCCGACTGTTGACTTTGACTGACCGCAACCCAGATTCCCCATTTTCCGATTTCCCAGACCCAGAGGCATGCCTCAGATGCGTCTCGTAAATCTTGTTACAATTTGGCAACGTGAGAGATGGGGCATGGAAGGGGGAGCATACGGATGGGGATGGGGATGGGGATGGGGATGGGGATGCATTCAATTAAGTGCAAGGCCGTTTTGGGCGCGTTTTTACAGTTTAATTGTTTGTTGTTCTAGATGCGAATGCGTATTCGAATGTGGCTGTGGATGTGGAATGCTTTCAGGTAGAGCCAGCCGCTGGCCAGGACACGGTTGCAACAAGTGAGGCAGGCGACCGCATAATCCACAGCAACCACAAAGGCCACACCACCGGCACCGCCAGCCAGCCGCCAGGACACGGGGCTCTCAAACACCGATGCGCATTAATAAATTTCTCTGGCCTGCAAAAAGCCCAAGCAGCAGCGAAAATATTGAAAAACCGATCTCTACACAATTGTCCATAAAGTGGACAGTGGGTCTCCGCTCTGCCACTGCCACTGCCGCTGCCACTGCCGCTGCCACTGCCCCACTCTTTTTGTTGTTGCTGTTCTCTTTTCTGCTGTTGTGTGGTTGTTGGCATCGGCATTGTTTTTGCTGTGTGCGACCACAGTCGGGATTAAAGCGGACAGTTGAGCGGACAGTTGAGCGGACACGACACGGGGCACGGCCCGGCTCCATTCGCTGCTCTGTTGTGACAATGCGGCTAACAAAAGCAAACAGCAAACAGCGAACAGGGAACAGCAGGCGACAGCCAGAGACAGGGCCAACAATGACTCGTTGATATTGACAACTTTTTAATCACTTAATAAATTCAATAAAATTAAATGCGGTTAAGCGTCAACAAGGACAACGGATAGCGCCCCAACTCAGAGAACCCCAAACCCTTTCCATCAGCCATCCATCCATCCATCCATCCATCCATCGTTGATCCATCATCAGTCTGGTTTCAGTCAATCAAGCGTTTGACAAAAGTACTTCACAAGCTGACACCGGACAAAAGACTCGGGCAAAAAGGATTCGACACCCGCCCCCGGACACCCGGACACCCGGACACCCCCATCAAAGCGATTTCCTTTAGACGCTGTCCTCCAGGGGATCTAAGTGTTTTATAGAGTATTCATTACTGCGTGCTAGTGCAGGGGATTGGACTTCCTTTGAAGGACATTTAATTAGCGTGAATTATGTTGTTCGCAGAATTTTAATTTAACAAATTAAGTGGCCAGGAGGTCCACCTCCACCTCCAACTCCGGTTCCGGCTCCGGCTCCGGTTACACTCTGCAACAAATTATTGTGCGAATTAAAATTGTAAGATGAGTGCATGCAGCACTCGACGTTTTTATATGCAAAATAATTGTGTAATTACAGTTTTGTGCAGCAGCGTTTTTTCTCCACTAAAAGAATTGTTCTTTTCAATTAAGCTCTTTGCCGGGCCCTGCCCAGCACTGATTTAACAAATGAGAGAGTGGTCGCCTTTCAAAATTAACAATTTAACAAATCAGTGAAATGTAGAAAGGATGTGTCCGAACTTGTTGCACAGTGCCCTCTCTGTATGTGGCATTGGTTTGGTGGCAAGACCCTCTTTCGCTCTGGGGAGAATTAGCTGAGGATTTAGTTGGGGAAATCTCAGCTATTGGGGATTATGTCGCACCAGTGGCTGATTGGCTGATTGGCTGGTGCCTCTCGGCCAAGTCGATTTCATTCTCCTCCAATTCCTCACATTTTAAGAGCATTAAGAGAACTTTGGCTGAGAGGGGCGAGGAGCGGGGTGGGGAGAGAACAGGAAGAAGTCTGGCCGACAAACCTAACAACGGCTAACCGCGAAAGCCCCAAAAGAAGGGGTGGGCGGGCCACAATGCCCCGCCCAGTGGCATACACCTTTCAGCCATCTTCCGTGCAGCTGATGGACGGGGCGACAACTAACATTGGCATTTAAAATGTAATGCTTAAAGGGCCTCTAAAGTTTGCCCAGACAATTGACTTTGGTCGCGTGACGTTTTAGATTTTGCGGACAGCACGCGCCCCTCCCCCTTTGCCCTTATACCCGTTTGAGAGCCACCTCCATGGGACAACCTTTTGGCCACATGCAATCAGCGTTACCAACGCATTTCATTAGCACCTAATTGGCAAAAATCACCAAAAAAAACAAATAAAACACAGCGAGAGGAGGCAGGCCAGCAGTGGCAGCCGAAGCATTAGATACCCTAGAATGAACTCCACTAATCTACCTTCATCTGAGGCTTGCTTGGTTGCTAGAGAGTGCCACAAATATTGCTACACCGAAGCCCTCTTTCCTACAGGTGGCATCTCAAAAGGAAATTTTGTAGGCAGTTTCCACAATTTGCTCCACAGCGGCTGCTGTTTTTGGTTCCCCAGAGCATCACATTAGACCCCAAAAGATGATGTATTTATGTTGTGTTCATAAGGAAGGCTAGAATACCCTCCAGCCAGGGTATTAGTGCTCGTCGTATAAAAGAACATAACAAAAAAAAACAGAATCGAAACGCGGCTCATTTCGTATGTAATTTGTTCGGTGAAATTGGAGGGGCGGCCAGTACGATTGGGAGAACGGAACGGGGGCTCCATTCAGTTCTTTCACCTCTCTGTGTAGCCCCCCCCACACACACACACACACGCCCACACACACACACACGGCTCTTTGTAATTTCTGGCCAACCATTTTCCATTTGCATTGGCCATTTTTATATTTTCGGCTCATTTCCCTCCTCCCCAACTCCTACTCCTCCTCCCACTCCTCGTTCGCCCCATCTGCTCGTTCTTCTCCATTCTCCGGCCTGATTGTAATACCCTGGGATTAACAAGGGGGGTATTCTGATTGCAGCGCAGCGAATGAACCAAATCATACCCCTTGCAATTGTAGACCTATTTTCGTTTTAAAAATTGTACAAAATGTTTCCATAAAATCCAAACCAAAAGACAATAGATTTATTTATGGGATAAAATTATGCATGATGCAAATTATGATGCAAAACAGCAGCTTTTCCGCCAGTTGTATCTTCCAGGGAACCCCTTTTCTGTCTCCAAAAAAAACTGCACTACTTTCACTCACTTTCATATCTCTCTTCAAAGGATTGAGTGACTACATCATATAGTAATTTATTTCATAGGGTATACATTGGTTGAGTCCTTAAAACTGATTATTTTCTTTCTTGTTTTTTGTGTTGTTTCGCTGCGTTTTCGATTCGTTTTCGCTCCAAGCGCCGCGCGGTTTCGTCTATCTTTGTATCTGTACCGAGTATCTGTGTACTGTTTGCATCTCTGTCTGTGTGTGTGTGTGTGTGTGTCTGCGTCTGTGTGCGTGTGCCGGCGTAGGCATTTTTTGGCTGTGGCCCGATGCATGCCCCAAACCGCCAACAATCAGAGAGTCAACCTCAGTCGGTGGCAACAACAGCAACAACAGCAGCAGCAGCAGCAGCGCCAAATGAAGCAACAACAAATAGCCAAATAGTTTTCCACGCGCCGCATTTCACAAAAGGGGCGCCACCCCACCACACACACCCACCCCCCGCCCACCCTCTACCGACAACAACAGCAACAAAATGCAAAGAAAAACAACAGGGAAATCAAGAGAGCCCCCCGACCAACAAAAAGCAACAACCAACTCGAAGCCGGGGCAAAAACATGGAGAAAAGTGTAAAACACATTGTGAAAATGTAAATTTTCCATTGATTAAATGCGAAAATGCAAGTGGCAAAGTGGAGGTAGAGCTGGAAGGGGGGGCTCAACTGTATTTTTGGTATCATTATGGGTTGACCCCACTATTTCCCCCGTCCCGCAAAATGGGTTTTCCGACCCGAAAATATTCGTAATTTTTACCAGTTCAATCGCACATTCTGTTCGATTCAGCAGGCGCTAAAGTCCTTGGAATTCCCGCTCTTATTGAGTGAGAGGACCACTTCTTCGCAATCAGAGAAGAGTCCTTGGCTGAGAGCTGTTTTTATCCTCATAGTTAGGGAGTGTTTCCCCATCATTGTCCATTCAAATGCGACGACTCTTCTCATCATTCTTCAGCAAGGTAAAGTTTATTCTTTCATGGGAACATAAATTATAATTTATAAATATTCATCACATCATAAAAGACCTCCATTCATTATCCAAAGGAAGTGCTCGTTCCAAACCTCTTATCTTATTTTCATTCCCCACCCACCAGGACATGCCATTCAGGACCACACCAAGTGAGAAACCCCATTGCCTTGTCACCGAATTGAGCGTCAAAATTGCATTTTTGTGTGGCTGCCTTGACCAATCGAAGTGAAGGTCAGCATGTGTCCATTTGGCCTTGAGGAGACAACTCGACCGACTCGATTCTTTGGTCAACACCTTGGCCAGCGATCCCCTAATGAGGCGTGCCCGATGGACGATGCTCGATGCTCGATGCCCGGCCATCGACTGTGCGGTTAATGGCACCGACAAATCGCGCTGCGGTTGGGCCCGCCGTGGAGTCCGTGTACCCGAGGATGTTGCACTGCTGGTGCCGTGTCGACACACAGAATTGAGTTGAGTTCGCTTTGGGCCAATTAGCGCGACAATTGTCGAAAAGTACACGCTGCGTCGGCCGTGTCCCAGTGCCCATAATCACTAATAATCCGCATTAATTGCCATCAATTTGGTTTCTGGCTACGTCCTGCGGTTACCGGGATGACCTTCGTCGCGCATTAGGGAGGACCACCAGCCGAAGAGGTTCCCGCCTTATCTGCCCTCAGCCCGGAACACCACACCACGTAGTACTTTTGTGCAGATAGCCAAATCGATTCGATTGACAAAGATCTCCCGTGGAACGTGCCTGGGGGCCAGTTCACTTTTGGAGTTACCCCAGACCACAGACCCCCACAGGCCCCCACCGGAGGGGCCCGCTATCAATAAGTAGCGGACCCTCTAGAGATAAGGTTCAAGTGATCTTTCGATCAGAGGTATTCCCACAATGGCAGCTGCCGTCATCAAGTAGTGGTTCCACTGCTCATAATTCAATTGTGGAATTTCTCAATTTGCGGCCAATTCTTGACCACTTTCAATCACTTTTTTATATCGCCTTCCGTTGTCTGCCGTCCGTCTGTGATAAGGCTAACTCTGCCAACTAATGGGAAAGGGGAGTGAGTACAAAATTAATTCATTTTCTGAGTGTTTTGGTTAGAGGATTGTGTTAGACTTACAAAGAATGATCCAAAACAAACGCAAGGAAGGGCCCAAATATTTTGTAATCACTTTAAAAATTTCCAAAAATATCTGTTGGGAGCCAGGGGATTTTTTATGATCTACACAAATTTAATTCAAATACTTTTTCCACGAAACAAAAAACTAAACGAACAAAATTTCAAATACTCGTATATGGGCCTTTTTCTAAATTTAAAAATTGTTGCGAATTTATTTCAAACTTAAAATTAAAATAAAGAACTTTTGGAATATCATAAGGAAACAGTTCCATTATTGAAGAAAAATCTGTGCATTAAAATTTAAAATAAAATACTGAAAATCACATTTTAAAACAATATTAATATTCCATATTTGACGATTCAAGACAGCTGATGGAACAGAAATCCCAGCAAGGTATAAGGCTCCCAAATTGTAACATCATTTTAAGTGAGGATAAAACCTCACTTTGTTGTAGGAAATCATCCTGTATTAATATTTTACAATAGAAGACACAAATTTTCAAAAATCCTTCCATTCACAAACTCCGTTTTATGAAAATTTCACTGCAATAATGGAAGAACCTGAATTCCTGAAAAAGAATTAATTAAAAAGACAATCCAAATGTTTTTTGTAAATAATTTTTGTGTGTGATTTTTGTTTTTTCTGTTTTATTTGGTTTTGGGGGAAATTCGTTTGTGTTAGATGTTTTTTTTTCTCGCGCTAAAACTTAAGTCTAGACAAAAAAAAGTTCTGTTCACTTACATCACTAGATAAACTTAGGAATTATCCAATAGCTAAATTCGAATTATCCACAAAAAAATATATGTTTCCTCAAAAAAAAAATGCTCTATATCTATGTACAGTATTTTGTGGTGGCTAGGAAGGGGCGGTGTGTGGTAAGTGGTGTGTATAAAGTGAAAATAAAAAATAATTTACAAATAATAAATGTTTCGAGTCGTTTAGGAATTGAACTAAAGTGTTATTCTCTCTATCGCTATATTACTTTTTATCGTTCTTTGCGTTTCTGTCGGCTTTGGGTTTTGGTTTTCGTTAGGTTTTCGTTAGAGATCTTGCCGCTCGGGAAGATCTCGGGAAATTCTTTGCGTTCTTCTTTATTTGGTTGTGCAACACCAGTCAGCCAGTGTTGGTTCACGAACTCGGCCTACGATTTTATGAATCGAGCATAAAACTACGTCGGAGCTCGATGCACCAACTCTCCTAATCCTCTCTGCTGTCTGTGATCGTGGGTTCTTGTTCCACTTCCTCTCCGTTTGCCCGCCGGAGGCCTGCCGTCTAACTTACATCACTATATCACAATTTTTGTTTGCTTGCCGCTCAGCGCTGCTTCCGTTCCGTTCCGTTCTGTTCTGTTCCGTTCTGTTCCGTTCCGCTGCCCTTGCCACTCCACTCATGCCAATATCACTTTTGTCGAGGATCCTGATTCTGATCCGCCTGCTTTCTCCTGCTGTTTGCTGTTTGCTGTTTGCCTCCTTAGTAGGGCCTCCACACGGTCTTCTGCTGGACAGCGGAATTCTTCAGCTTGGTGGCCGCCGGCAGCGTGGTCTCGGGCGAAGCCTGTCGGTTTGTGGCCGCCGCCGCGCTCTCGTGGAAGAGGGGCTTCAGGGCCGAGGGTGCCTTGAGGTCGCAGCGCATGCGGAGGGGCACGGAGATGTGCTGGGCGAGGGGAGAGCTGCGGCTGGAGTCGATGGACTTGTCCAGGTCGTACTCGGACTTGACCACGTCGATCTGCTCGTCATCGGAGTCGGCGTCGGAGGCGGACTGCTCGTGGATGGAGCTCGTCTCGATGGAGGTGTTCAGCTTGAGGAGGACGTGCTGCTGCGTGGGTGAGGAGCTGGAGGGGCGCGACGAGGCCGGACTGATGTGGCTGATGCCGGTGGCGTCTCCGCCGTGGTGCAGGACAGCCGCTGCCGCATTGCGCGCGCGCAGACCCGCGGCGGCGGCAAAGTTGTACGGATGGAAGGCGTGGGGCGTGGACTTGGCGTGATGCTGCTGCTGCTGCTGGGCGGCGGCCGCTGCGGCTGCGGCCACATGATTGAACGGGAACTGGGGTATGGCGTAGGCGGCTGCCGGAGCGGCTCCTGGCGGCGAGGGCATCATGGCAGCCGGTTGGCCAGCGGCCGTTGGTGCCCCGGACGGTGGCGGCGTGATCTGCGACACATGATGGTAGTCGGCAGGACCCGCCGCCCCGTTGCCAGCTCCACTGGAAGCCGCGGCACTGGCGCTGGGCGACACGATGCTGGAGCTGCTCGAGGGCGAGGCCTTGGACAGGGCCGGATGGTGCACGGCTGCCTGGGCGGCGGCCTGGTGCCGGAAGTAGTCCGCGTAGCCGTAGGTCATGTAGGCGGCGTCCAGCCAGGCGGGATTCAGCATGAAGGGGTTAAAGGCGCCGGGATGTGGATAGCCATAGCCTGGAAAAAGCAGAAAAGCAAAACAAAAAGTCAGTAAAGAACATAAATCAAAAGAAAAGTTTGTAATAATTTCCAAAGGGAAGGGGGAGGAGAGGTTTTTGGTGGGAGATCAAAGGAAATCAATAAAGATTGAATCCAAATGGATTTGAATATGTTTAAGGAACGGATCGCAACGATCTCGAAGTCTTTGCAATGCGGAAGGATCCGTGGAGGGATCGCGAGGATCGTGAGGGAAGGTGTGTGGGGTTTTTGGGAACGGATTTGGATTGAACTGAAAACGTAATGGAAACTAAAAAACTCACTTTGCTTACTTCTTGGCTCCCGCGGCCCGTCGACCGTCACCTTGATGGCCTTGCTGTAGCTGGCTATCTGCACGGGGTATGTGGCAATCGTGATGGTCAGCGTGAAGGACTTGCCCCTGCCAGAGCGGCCCACGAACCGGAGATCGTTGAACTTGGCCACCTGGTTCTTCATCGTCGTGGTGCAGTTGCGCAGCTCCCCGCAGTAGTTCTCATCGTTGCCGCACTTGATCGACACCAGAGTGCCGTCGGGCACATCGTCCAGGGCGATCACCTTGAAGGCCCCCGGCAGCGACTTGTTGGAGCGCCAATGGTTGGGCAGGGCGCTGCACAGGATCGAGGGTGAGCCGGTCTGGGCCAGCTCGCCGTGGTACTCCTGCAGCATCTCGTGCAGGCTGGCAAACATGTCCGTCATCGAGCTGGGCATCTTGGCCGAGTTGCTGTTGCTGCTGCCGTTGTTCGCTGTGCTGTTGGCGGTGTTCGTGTTGCTGTTGCTGTTGCTGCTGCTGCTGCTGTTGGCGGTGGTGTTGGCGGTGGCGCTGATGTCCGGCGTGGAGCTGCCGGTGCTGCTGCTGGCCGAGTGGGTGCTGGTGTTGGCCAGGGACGTGCTCTGTGCCACCGAAACGCCGCTGGAGCCGGAATTGACCACGGCCGCTGCTGCGGCCGCTGCGGCTGCCGCTGCCAGGACCTGTGTGTGCGCCACAGCGGTGCTGTTGGCTACCATCGTGGGACCGTTGGGTAGATGCATCTTTGCTAATGTATCTTGTATCTTTCGGTTGTTCTCCAACAAAAAAAAACCCGCTCCTGTTGCTCCTGTTGCTCCTGCTGTTGCTGCTGTGGTTGTAATCCAAGAGTTGTAATCCTTGTGGGTGTCGGGGCGATGGGTGTTCGGGATTTCGCACTGCACTTTCTTGCGAGCTGGCAAGGCCGCCCGCTCTCGCAAAAACGCGTTTTTCACTGGCAAAAAAAAAATGTTGTGCCGTTTTCGTTCGTATTTTTTCGGGGATTTTTCTTTAGTGCTGCATTTGGGAAATGTTTCTCAAGCAAAAAACTAAGACGCGACGTGTGTAAATCTCTTTCTCTCGATGCTCGATTCTCGCTTCTCACTGTTTTCTCTCTCTCTCTCTCTCTCAAGACTGTCTCTTCTCTGGGCGTTCTCGACACGGTAAAGTCGCTGAGTGAACTGATTCTCTGCTGCGATCGTTGCCAGTATTTAAAGTGGAATGCGCTTGTCGCCGCTGGCAGCGCTGCCCGCTGCCACGCAGCTCGCTCTCTCTCCTTCTACCTAGCGCACCCTCTCGCTTGCACTACCTCCGCCGGCCGGCCTGCTGCTGCTGCTGCTGCTGCTGCTGACCTGCTCTTTCGCACACGCTGGCATTGTCCTGGCAGTGTGGTTTGGTTGGTTCGCTCGCTTACCTATACACACGCACACGGAGCACACACACACACAGCCGGATGGCAGTGGCGGACTAAGGGTGCAGGGCGGCGGCAGTCTGCGAGACAAAAGGGGCAGGTATCAAGCAACCACCATTGCCGCAACAACAACCACAGTAAAAATTTTCCCATTTTTCCATTGCGGTATACAACTCGCGCACACACACACACACACAGTGGCAGAGAGGAAGGAGATGTCTGAGGCGTGCTGCTGCTGCCACTGCCTCTGCTGCCGACGTTCGTTGCTGCCACTGCTGCTGCTGCTGCTGCTTGTTACTTGTGGCCAGAGGCGCGCGGCCAAATAAAAAAAAAAATGAAAATGAAAATGAAAAAGGCAAAGCAACAACCACATTGGAAGCAAAATAAAAATCTGCCAGAGAGGGTGTGCGAGTGAGAGAGGCCATTGCGCTATTTCTCTCTCCCCGAAAGAGAGAGCGAGCGAGAGAGCACCGACTGGAAAGGCAAGGCGCAGCAGAAAAAGAAAACAAAAAAAAAACGCAACAAAGAAATTGTCGGGGAAATAAAAATCAACGGAAGAAAAAACACAAAAAAAAAAAATAAAAATCAGGAGAAATTTGTGTGCGCTCTCTCTCTTGCTATCCAGCCATCCATCCATCCATCCATCCATCTCTCTCTCCCCATCTCTGTCGCTCGCACGGTCTGTTGGATTTGTGTGTCTCTTTCCGCCAACGGGCGGTCGGTCCGGGTCCGGGTCCGGGTCTGGGTCCGGGTATGGGTCTGGAACGCACAGTTTTTCCTTCGTTTTTTCCTTAACGCACGGCCAAAGGAGCGCGCTCTCAGTCCGGCTCTGTTCCTTGCCCAACATGCAACAGTTCCTACTGCGCGCGTGTTGCTGCTGGCACCCTGCGGCGGTGTCCAGGGGCCCAGTTGGAGGGGGGCCGCCCTCTGTGCCACAGAGGGTGGCACAGGTAGCACACACATCGGTCTGTGCCGTCTGCCAGGGAGGGGGCCCGTGGGCTGTCAGGGGCGTCCTCCTAAGGACTCAATTAGGGGACACGCATCGCATAATCGCAAGCTGTCTATGTAGATCAGAAATACTTCAGAGGGTAGAGAGATCTATCATCATCTAAAGATAATCTGGCAGGGAAATGGTCTAAGAGGGATTGAAATATGATCCAAAATATGAACGGGAATACTGATCCATGAATTGATCTTCAAATCACCCAAAGGACTTCTATCTAAAACATTATATTGACGGAAAAAGAAATATGAATTTTTACAGCTTACATTTACAGATCTTACATCCAATTATTATTGTTGAAAATATCATTATCTATCATATATTTATCCTGCAATATATAGATATACTAGGGGCAAGCCCCCTACGCTCGGCTTTCTAAAAAGAACGATTTTTCTAATGTGCTGTCCTTTAGTTTCATGTATGTAATTCGCATTTTTATTAATCCTCATCAAGCCAACGATCACGTTCAAAAATACACTCAAAATATTCAATACAAAATTGACGCTACAAAACCCATTTCTGGTATTCCTTTAATCTCTTCAAATTAGTTTTATATTCAAGATCTTGTTCATTTGCTGACAAGATCAAATTACTGGGCAAACACCCATTCTTGTGCAATGTTTTCCTATGATTCGATGCAACGTTTCTCTCTTCAAATATCAGTAGATCTGTGGATCCTTAGTCTCGAATCTCAAAGATCTAAAGAGTAGAGCTATCCGATCTGCAGCCGATCCAACTAACACCCATTGTCGGGGCAATGCATTCCTGAATACTATCTAAATTTGCCTTAAACGATCTGCTGGGCCCGCGCCCTGGCAGATCGCCCTAATCCTAATGCTGATCGGGGCGATTAGCCGGCGATTAGACATGTAAATATTTGTGCTCTTCAATGGCGCAATCTGCGCACTGTTTTCGGGGCCACCCTCGCAGATCGTTCGTTGATTGGATCATGTTCAGCTTAGGCTCGAGAGCTCAACTGATCTGTGATCTGTGATCTGGGATCTGTGATCCCTGATCGCATCCGATTCCATTCGATGCCAGCGGAAGTGTCATACTTGGAATCATTCGGGGCACTCCCCCTGCTGGGACGGGGCTACGCCTCTGTCTGGTGTGCCGGACAAATCAAATGCCTGGACATTCCACAAAAAATATCTGCGGAGCCCCAAAAGAACGTTGAAACGAGGCCAGCGCGGTACAACCACAATGAGGAATCGCACTCTGGTGGCTGGCTCCTAGGGGGGATGGTGGGTGTCGGGGTGGTGTTGGGGGGAGCCACGAGTCAAGATGCTGCGGCTTCGGAGCCAACCAAAATGTCGCCAGTGTCGCCGCTCTCTGTCTCACTCTCTTTCTCTCTGTTTCTCTCTGTCAGCACACTTCCCTTCCAATAAATCGCTGCCGCTTTCCCGGCAAGCAGCGGCGTCGACTTCGCTGCTTTTGTGCGTGCGCGCCCGCTCGCTGTGAGGGGCACACAGACGTCGGACTCTGCCACAGGTTACTGTTACTGCCACAGCTTCTCGGCGTTCACCGTTCAACGTTCAACGTTCAGCGCTTAGCGTGCGACAAGGACGCGCTGTCAGAGCGCGACTTTTCCAGCGAAACTGGGCAGCCGCTTCTGGGTTCCGTGTAGCGTGTCCGGGGTGCTGGACCCCGCTGCGTTTTTCCTCGTTTTTCCACAATTTCGTCGTGGCCCATTCAGCGCCCGCTGATCGATCGACGATCGACAGAAGCTGGTGCGCGCGCCTCCAGCGCGACAGGAGGACACGACAGGATCGTGCCACTTACCTGTTTTCACGGCCTCTTCCCTGAGCGCAGCTGTACAAGGAGCTGTACGCCACTCCCAAAGGAAACACGCACCCTTTTTTATGGATTTTTTGTAGTCCCCACACTAATGCAAAAAATCGAGAGATCGGGAAAACATCGAGCAGGTATTACCTGAGAGAATATGGATATCAGGTATCGAAACCACACAAAATCGCTGTCTCGCGACCTCCATCCGTAATCCTTTACTTACGAAAGTCAATCGCCGGGATTAGCCAGCACGCCCCGCAAATATTTTGGCCGATTAGCCGCCGCCCCGCCATCGTAAACCCGTGATCCGTGATCCGCGATCCGCACAAAAAATATCCCATAGCTCGCTACCTGTTTTTCGGTAGGATTCCGCGTTTTTTCGATCGGGATTAGGCGGGAAGGTTCAGGGATCACCATGAACGGATTAGCGGGAGGACTCGTTTAGGGCCCCGTTTTATTGGACTTTAATTGAAGCGATGATCCAAGGATCTGGTATCTGATGAGAGGCTGGAGAGCCAGCTTAGAAGATACTTCTGGACATGGTTTCTCACCTACATATGTGCAAAACAATCGGATCACTCGGAGATCTACCCAAACATTTTGAGGGATCTTTCTTATGTAAAAACATGACCAAATGTTTTCACAACCCAGATATGCCAATTCCAATGCAAAAAAGTGAGGATCATCCCCCCAAAAAGGTTGTTTATGTACCGCAGGGAAGATCGTATTGATCGTATTCCCCACAGGTCATGCGACTGATAATCAAAAAGATTCGCTAGATCCGTCCCTTCGCAGACGATCCACAATGCAAAGCAGAGAGAGCACGCTCTTTCCTAGCTATAGCGAACACAGAACAAGCGATCGATCACACCCCAATCCAAGAGAGAGAGAGAGAGAGAGGGAGAGAGAGATCGCGTGCTCCGCCAACCAATGGAGGGATCGCCGCCGCCACTGCGGCATGGGGGTTGATTTATTAATAGAGTATGCGGCGTGTGGCCACGCATTCGAGCGTGAAGAGCAGTGAGTGATCGATGTGCGTGAGTGAGAGAGGAAGAGTGTTGGTCCGTTGGCTCCGCCCCCCTGCTCCGCTCCGCACCGAGCACTGAGCACTGAGCACTGAGCACCGACTGCTCCCGTTAGCGAGGCAACACTGACACGGCATTTCCAAAAGGAAAACTCGAAGGAAAAACTCATGGCAGCAACAGCCGTGGAAATTCCAGTGGCGCAGGGGAAATGCCTCCCACCACCAACTGCGAGTCCCCTCTGCGAGAGCCATTTTTTAAAACACCTCAATGCCGACTGCGCAGCGAGCAGCAGCAGCAGCAGCAGCGGCCCGAGTAAAAGTAACAGTAACCGGGCAGGGGCAGCGCTGCAGCACCAGGAACAGGAGCCAAAGCAGCGCAGCGCAGCGCAGCAGCAGTGGCAGCAGCGGCAGCGGCAGCAACCAGCGACAGCGACTGCGGCGCTGTGTAAGTGAATTGTGGTTTGTTGTTTTGGTTGGCGCTGCGTCGACGGCGGGCAGCAGCGACAGAGCGCGCGCGCTCCTTTTCAATTGTTTCACTCACCCCCGTCCACCGACCAGCAACCGGGCAGCGTGCAAGTGTGTGAGTGAGTGAGAGCGAAAAAAAAATTCTCACCACACCACAGCACAGCACAGCAAACCACTCTCTTACACAGCCCCCTCCCCCCATGACGACACTGGAAAACGACTGTTTGAGTGATTTTTTGTCTTTCCTTTTTTTGCTGTCTCTTTTGGGGTTGGTTTCGTGGTGGAATCGCCCAAAAGACGGGGGTGGGGGGCAATGAGTGCGTTCTTTTGGTTTTCTGTGTGTGTGTGTGTGTGTTTTTTTTTGTGTTTTGTGTTTGCATTTGCTTTGGTGTGTGTGCGTTTGTTGGTGCGGTGACACTCCCACAAAATTGTGTTTTTGGTTAGACGCGCGCCCCCCAGCCATTGGTTGCTCGTACGTCCCTGAATCGGAGAGGGAGAGGGTCCTACGGAAGGATGCTACCTCTTTCATGGACTCTGCCCCCACTCCTTGGTCCTGTGGAGCAGCTGTTCCATCGCTTGGAACGTGTGTGTGCCCTACATATTTTTGGTCGTAGGACACATTTCAAGGCTCCTCATCCTCATCCTGCCTAACCATTTTGTTTTCTTTCCTATACTTTGATATTTTCTTTGTTGCTCTCTCTCATCTCTCCCCTGTTCTTGGGCCCGCGACAATTAGCCAAAGAGAGAGAAAGATCTAGAGCTGGAGAGGAGGCTGCATAGAGGATCTCTGCAGCTGCCCAGCGTTGAAATTCCTAATGATCATTCCCGATTGTTGCCAGTGTCAAACACAATTTGTAACAAGAATTTCATAAAAAATAGAGATCTCTTTAAAGAATATCCATTGTTGATGGAGGGGTTCGCTCGACGGAGGCTGGAGGTGTGTTATTTCTGGGCAAAACAAAGGACACTGGTGATGTTTGTACACGTTTCCCTCAAAGGACACACGCTATGGCCCCCAGATGGTCGGAATAAAGTCATATATCATATCAGCGGCTTCTTTGAAACCATAGTCTCTGGGGCGGCCATCAAATCATCGAAAATCCATGCAAGATATTCTATACATTGAATTTCAAGTTATTTATTTTATATATTATATAATATCTCTCTATAATATCCCTAGTTAAATGATGTTATATTAATTTTATGCTCCGATTTGCTTGAATATAGAAAAACCTTTATTTTGAATGGCTGCCATATCATCCATACAAAATTGTTGCATTTTTCCCTTAATTAATTTTCTAGTTCTATTCCATGGCTTTTTATGAGGTACTTTTTATAGACCTATCACTAAGTCCATAAACTGCTTATTTCTCCCCATTTTTTATGGGCTTAAATATTTATTTGTACCTTTATAAATGTATTCTTGGTGAACAAGTTTCTTCCGTATTTAAAATTTAATTGATTTATACTCTCTTTCCATGATATCTCCCTCTGCAACCCTTCTTCAGAATGCTCTTCTAGGAATAGAATTTTCTTTGTATGTTTCTCGCCACGATCCCCTCGGATATGCCGCTTCCTGGCGCTAACTTCTGAGGTGCAACTTTTGGCCTATGCCATTGAGACGGCCACTCATGTATGTACATATGTATGGCTATATACAGCACGCTTCACTCACACACACACACACGCTCTTGAGTTTTTTGATGGGCAGACAATGTACAGATTAAAGCTGGAAATCCGTTAAGCCCGTCAATGCGCCCTTAATGCGCCGAATGCGACCCTCGTATTGCCCACGGGATAACAGGAATCTGACAGGAATCGGAATCGGAATCGGTATCGGCTCGAGGACTCGAGTAGAACCAGTTCTCTGGGTCTCCGAGAGAGAAAACTAAATATCAAATTTCATATAATTTGGCGGCCATTTTGATCGGTGGCACATCCGTGGACAGATGCCGCAAATGCCCGCCCGTTTGCAGTGTAGAGTAGCGCGCGCGCCTGGAATTGTGTGGCAATTGAAGGCAACACCGACCTCCCCCTGGCGTACTTTTTCGCCCCCATTTTTGCATTTTTCTGCGTTTTTTTGTTGTCTATTTTTTCCCCAGGTTTCTCCCCGAAACAGAGGCTCTGTAAGAGGGGGCTGGCTCTTGATCAGCCCCGGCTGGGACGCCTCTGTTGGAGGCATTTCCATGACAACTCTTTTTCCTTTTTGTTTTTGTTTTTTTTTCTTTTTGAATTGAAACAAATTTCACTCTCTTTCTCTGTCGGGCTTTTGCTCCTACTGTCTCTTTCTGGCTGGAAAAACTGAGAGAGTCTTTGAAAAGTGCTCTGGGTTGTGGGCTGCTTGTCCATGTTTTTGATTTTGCTTTTGCTTGGCTTTTTTTTCCACCCCAAAAAGGCTAGATGCTCAGCGGGCCATGGGCTATGGGCCATAGGTCGTTGGGCAGGGGGGGGGCAGGCGGCTGGGTGCAGGGGGCAGGGGGAAAGAGCTCTTTGAGGGCTGCGGCAGCTGCGGCCACAAAACTAGTTTGGCTTTGGCTTTGCCAGAGCGAGACAGTGCTTTGCCACAGAGCCATAGAAGGGTAGCAGACAGTGAGACAGAGAGAGAGAGAGAGAGAGAGAGAGAGAGTGAGCGGAGGGGTGGTTTGGGGAGGGGGGTAAAACCATATTTTCCACCCACTTTTCTGGTTATTTCTCTGGTTATTTCGGTCGGCCCGTCTTACCATCGAGGCGGCGGCTCTTAAGGGTTGCAAATCAAAACGCGGTTTGTTGGTTTGTATTTCTGGCCAAAGTCGTCTCGTAACTTTTTCAAGCACGTCGGCATTCTTAGAAAGAGACAGACAGCGGGTGCGAGTGGGAGAGCGACAGCCATAGTCAAAGGGTGAGTGAGAGAAAGGGGCGGTGGTGCACACACACACACACTCACACACAGAGAGAGAGAGAGAGAGACAGAGTGAGAGTGGGGGGAACTCGACATTAAAGAGTTTTCAGCGCCATTATTGACACTTGGGTTAACTCCGTGGAGCACCCAATATAGAAGCCCCACTGTACGTACAGTGGGGCCCCCACCACCCCTCTCTCTCTCTCTCTCTCTCTGTGTTCCTCTCTGGAAGTTGTCAACTTGTTTGCATAATTGCCTTGCATTTTTATGTGGAACTTGGCGCAGTTTTTTATGCTGTCTCTCTCTCCAGCTTACTGTCTCGCTCTTGGGGCTTTTGTGCGGATGGGGTTGGGGCTGGGGGGTTAAACCATTTGTTTGTCGTTGTTTCTGTGTTTGTGTGCAATTTTAGTTTGGGATTTTCGTGGCATTTTTGTGGCCTTTTGTCTGGTTAACCGTGGTTGGTTATTGGTCAGCACACACCCAGAAAGAGTGAGAGAAAGACACACACACACGCACGCACGCACGCACACACATTGAGTGGGTGAAAGTTTGTCAATGTGTGAAACCGCAAAAAAAATATTGACTTGAACCAAAAATGCTTGATTAACTCTTTCGTAATTTTAATGGGAGGCCATTTAAACCAAGGACAAAAACTATTAAAAGTCCATCCGAATGTCTGGATACCCTAACAGATCTATAGCTGATACGCTGATATTGATTCTGGCTGAACTTTCTTTGAAAGAAAATAGTCCTATGTCCATTAGCCCAAAGACAGTAATAATATCCGATAAATTTCGAATTTTTCTATAAGATTTTATTCGATAATTTATTATAGTTTTTATGACAAACAAAAAGGCCCACAATTTGTGGTGCAAAGTCATCATATTTGGATAGCCTTACAGATTATTTTGCTAATCGAAATACCATTACCAGAGACCGCAGCAGAGCCGCTCATAAACGACTTTTTTACACCTCAACCGCAGGAAAAAAAACAAAAAAACAAACAAGAACGAGAACGAGAACAGGAACAGGAAAAACAGAGCAATCCAGGACAAAGGATCCTCGTCGAATGTGATGCAACAATCGCGGCTAAAAAGCCAAGGCCCGAGACAATTTCCCACTGGACAGGACAGGACAGGGCAGGGCCGGTCCGTTGTTGGGTTCCATAAAACATTGCTCCAGTTTTTTGACCAATTTTTAGTGCAGTTTTTTGTGAGCATACCGTTTTTTCCATTGGCCCAACAAAAGAGCCATCTATTTTGGGGAATCGGCGACCCCGGGCCGAGGATCCGCTGAGGCAATTACAGGGAAATGCAGAGCAAAAATCTACAACTTTGTTACAGTTTTTTCTGTTGTTGTTGTTGGTCCATGGCTCTTTGTAGGACCGGAATCCGCAGTGTTTTATGAGCGGGCTTGTTAAAAAAAATCATAAAAATTATTTAGATCTAGATCAGGTCTCAGCCTCGGTCTCCGCCTCCGCCTCCGCCTCAGCCTCAGCCTCATTTGAGGCTCATAAATCTCAGCTCACGGAAACAGAGAAACTGACCTACAAATAGCACCAAAAAACATAAAGAAAAAAAAAAACCGAGAAGGGACACGAAAAAACAAAACGCAAATTGAAAATTCCGAGAACAACAGTGTCCAGCAAGGACTTGCGTAATAATTTGCATGTTTTTTCTCTTTTCTTTATTCCAACGCTCCTTCGAATTTTTTCTCTCTCCTCCAGTGTACGTTATTCTCGATTTGCATCGGGGCTTCGGGCTTCAGGCTTCATTCATGGCATACCAGAGCAGAGCAGAGCAGAGCAGAGATCCTGGTCTCTAAGGACCGTATCAGGGCGAATATATTGCCCTAGAAAAATTACCTAAGAAGTGTAAAACGAGAGCATCATAAAATGCAACGGACAGAGGGGATGCCATGCTGTGATTGTGTTCTACTTTTTTGCATGTTTTGCTTGTCCCACAATAAACCCGCCATAGAAATGGTATTTTTTCAGTCTAAAAAGTTCGAGACGAAGATTCAAACTAATTGAGGCGGGTGGTGCTTGCTGTATGCGGATCTTTATGATGGATTGATCCCTAAACGACTGGAGAGTCGCTCTGACCTCATAAAAATTTCCCAAAAAACCAGATAACGACAACGAGCACCGGCAGAAGAGAAGCAACAAAAAAAAAATACTGAGGATGCACTAAAAATTGGTCAGGAAACTGGAGCACAGTCCAACGTCCTGGCCCTGGTCTCAGGGCCTCAGTAGGCAGCAAAAAATGTAGTAGTAGGAGGAAGTGGGTGGGTTGTCTTTGTTCTTTGTGCAATTCATTTGCAAAAATGCCAGCACCACCTGCTGTTTATTGCCAACATGTCGCGATTTTTTTGCTCTCCCCTGGCCCCTGGCCCCTGGCCCTTGCTTCCTGTTCCCCCGTTTTAACACATGTTCCGCCCAGATCCGAGGGGGAGTTCGGCTCATTCTAACCCCCAGAAAACGAGAAGCTCGTTAAAGCCAGCGAAATGTAAAAAGGGAAGCAGGAAAGGAAGGGCCACAAGAGCACAGGGAGATGTGTGGCATAGTACTCCTCGGAGGAAGAGTGGCATTTTTCTGTTGTGTTAATAATTTGACATTTTATTAGTCAACATTGGGCGATAAACTCTCTGTTTATCTGAGAGAAATGAGAGAAATGAAAATTCAGATGAATTTTTAACTGCCAAAAAAGAGTGGCGGATCCAGGGATCCATTAATGTCTGAAACTCAATCATAAAATACCCATAAAACCCTCAGTAGCTATTGGGTAAGCTATTGTTTCTCTATTATCTAGTATCTCGCGTTGAACCACTGTCTTCAACCACAAGATGGCGAAATGGGGCAACGATCGATGGACTCTTCCAGGAAAACTTTGTAATGGCTGTGCGATCGAACTTGGACTAGAAAAACAGCAAATCATCCGTCCCATAGAGCGACATAACTGTATCCCATAGCTGGCGATATATCTTTCCAGGTTGAAGCAGTGGCAGGGACAGGCGGAGAGCCTAAGAGGCCGCAGGAACTCGATTAAGAAGGTAAGTTTGCAGACATCCAAGATGGAGCTTCTGAATTGCCTGGAGATGGTGCAACCGATCTCTCCACCGACGAAAGGCGGGCCTAAGAGATGTATATCGATGTCGAAGCCCTAACTGATTTCACATTTAGCCAATAAACCGCACAAATTACTAACAAATCTGGCTCGAACCTTTAGGGCCGATACCCGTATGATTTCCTAGCCTAGGATCGCATAGAATGTGCTCCCCCCTTGAATGGAAATATGTGTGCCCCGTCCACAACCGCATGGAAGTACTCCCCGGCGTGTACTAGGTGTTTCACGGCCCCCCACCCCCCCCGGGGAGAAGAATGTAGCGCATAATCGCGAGAATTGTTCATGTTCCTATGGCTGTTCCTGTAATTTGTTTGGCATTTGTTTGGGGTTCACTTTGGATTTAATGGGGCGGGTGAGGGTGCGGGGGCGGGGGCGGGCCGGTACTCATTTGTTGGGGCGTCATAATATATGGTCTCCGATTGCATAAGGCCCTCCAGCATGTGTGTGTGTGCCCTGTGTTGGTGTTGTTTGTATGCTTAGCATGATTGCATGGGGTTGCATGGGGGAGCCGTGGCTTTTTGTATGCAAAACGTTACGTGTTCAGTTTCGGTTGTTGTTTATTTGAACTGCCTTCAGCTGAATGCCTCCTTCGGAACACCCTCCGCCTGGTGTAATCCTTTGGCGGGGTCCTGGGTGGCGATGGCAGCAAATGCTCAACACAACACAAACGCCCCGACCGCCGCACACAAGCCATTTTCTTGGCCATGTTCGCTGACATTTTCGCGTTTGGGCTTTGTCAGCAACGTCCTTGCCGGCTGTCATTCCATTTTGCATTCACAAGGAGCCCAGAAGAAGGCCGGGAGAGGGCCAGGAGCTGAGGCAACAACACTCAAACGGCACAAAAGGTGATTGCGATTGCGAATTCCGTTGACGTTTTTATGGCGCATTCAGTAAACCAAACAATTGCCAAGCGCGGCAGCGGCAGCGGCAGCGGCAGAGGCAACTCCTTCGCTCGTCTCGAATGCAAACACACAGATACATGGCACACACAGACACTTACCTTGCCATTGTTGAACTCCACAGAACAGGGCTAGAACTCCGCGACATTCGAGCATTTTTCCGCCCAAAAAGGACAATGGCAAAAGGATTTGCTCAAGCATGAAGCGGGCCACATCCCACGCCCGCACACCCGCACACCCTTCCATCCGTTTTTTATCCACCTTTCTCCTTCTCTTTCCCCTGTTTGTTTTTTTGTGCAAATTTTTATGGTTTGTTTAACAAAACGCAACGTTATATAAGCCCAGGAAAGGAAGGAGCAGCGCTGACTTAGCCAGAAACAGGAAAAGGGAAAAATATCAACAGAAACCTCTGAAGATAGACACAAGGATGAAAGGGCTGGCCTGGCCTGCCCTGGCCTGGCGGAAGGAAGAGGTGAAGTGCGAGGGTTAAGAGTTAGCGGGAAAGTGTCCTTGACTTTCGCCCAGAGGGAAATATCCAGCGAAAGTTGCAAAAATTAACTCTAATGGAACTCTGACTTTCCTTCGAAATCTATTATCCATTATCTATGGTACCATCATGCAATTTTGGCAATTTTGTTTCCGGAGAGGTCTTCTCCCTCCATTGTTTCTAAGGCGTCCCTCAAACCATACGGCCATACTGCACTTATTTCAAGGAACTTCCTCTGTTGTATTTGATCCTTCGTGGCTTACATTGATGAAAAAAGGTACATTTATTTAACTCGAAATTAATGCCGTATTTCAATGAATTTATTTGCGAATCCCTGGCACCGATCAAATATTCAATAAAATGTAAATGGGTCGGCAAGGGTTGACCAGTTACAAGGGTAAAGCGGGGGAGACTCCATACTGTGTATCTTAAATTAATTAAATAGTAACATAAATAGCGCTAAATAATTAAAGAAGCGGCAACCCTATCAGCTGTTTACTGAAAAATGTACGGAAAACGATGCAAAAAGTGGCAAAAACAATAGGCGATAGCACACAATAGGACAATTGTTATTTATATTTAATTCACCAAAAAAATTTACTTAAAAGTGGAAGTCCTACAATTTGCAGGTTACAAACAGCAACCAAACGCTTGGCCACACTGTATTTCTGCTGGAAGAACTGTAGGAAGAGAGTGTAAGAACCTTTGCCCGAAGAGTGTATGGTGTGTATAGAGATTGGAGTTTTAGGTCCGGTCCTGATAACATGTGCAATCCAGAAGATGGCCTGTATACCGCAATGGAGGTAGAGGCAGGGCCTGTAAGCCACGGGTCCGTAAAGACGTCATGAAGTTAGCTGCTCTCCTGCGGACCTTAGTGACAAGGATGGTGCTATCCAGAAGTAGGCTCACAGGACACACACCGTAAGCTAGTAAAATTTCTTGAATTTAGTCAGTGGCCAGCACCAGGAAAATACTCGTACCTAAGAATAAATAAGAAGAAAGAAATATTCTTGTAACCCAGGCAGTTCTTAATCTTTGGCCAATGATTAGCCATGTCAACTGTCTGTCTGGCTGTCAGCTTCAGGCTGGGCCCGGTCCTCGGCATGAGGGGCATCATTAACATAACACCCGTAACCGTTGGCATGTCCTGGGTCCTGTGTCCTGTGTCCTGTGTGCTGTGTGTGTGTCCTATCCTCAAGTGGCCACTTGGCTTTGGCACTCGTGTAAATCTACACAAATCGCTCGACAAATTTGCCATAAATCCAAATCATTTGCCCAGATTCTCATTTCGCAAAAATGTCAAATGCACATTAACGGACAAACAACAAAAGCAGCGGGCTTTGAATGGGAATAGAGAGATGATGTCGATGTCGATGTGGATGAGGATGAGGATGAGGAGCCCCTCGTCGTCGGACAGAGCTACATATTTGACGGGGGATGAGAATGAGATTGCCAAACACCAGCAGACACACACACACACACACACAGAGAGAGAGAGAGAGAAAATGGTCAAAATGGGAAAGCCGTGCGAATTACAAAATTGAAAATATGACAACACACAACGGAGGGTCCTCAATGGATTTTGGATGCCGGACAGGGGTCCGCTACTGTCCGGCTGCTGCTGATGCTGCTGCTTAGAGCTATCTGCTCTTCCTGGGCTGTCGCTTCCGGCCTTCCTGCCAATATTGTCAATGCAGTTTGACAGGCAGCAGCCGAGAAACAGAATCCGATTCCGATTCCGATTCCTATTCCTATGCCGAGCGGAGAGCTGTCAGGCCATCTATTCTAGCCATCCATCCATCTCCATTCAGCCAGCCAGCCAGCAGCAGGCCAACAATTGAACATATTTCGCTGACATTTTAATTAATTTGACACTCGTCCGCACGTTTTGGTTTCCAGCCATAGGCATACCCATGGCCATATGGATGTGGCCAAGGATGAGGGTATTACGCGGCATTTGGCACTTTTTGCCCGCCTTTTACCCGGTGGCAACATTTAATAAAACTTAATCACAAAAATAAATGACAACATGGGCAAGGGAGGATGGGCTACGGCTTTAGGGGTGTCTCTTGGCAAGCCTTTTCATCGCTTGATACGAACGAGAAAGGATTCAAGAAGGATCAGCTGTTTGGAGCATCTCCTTGCACAGCATCTCAAAAAGGTGTGACCAGGCAGAGAAAGAAAGGGTCACTCCCGCTCTGAAATGGTCAGCCTTTATTATGAGGTTTCGAAAGGAAAATAAACCAATTAATTATGAACCGAAGGCCCAGATTGCAGATCCTTGATTGTTCATTTCATAAAAGATTTCAGCATTGTTCCAATACAAAATTAGCATTTGAATGTTTTGCAAACTTCTCAAAACGCTCCTCCCCCACGAATGGCGAACCCTTTTCAGGATCTGCTTAAAGTGTTTTGTGATCACTTTCGCTGTGATCCGTGAAAACTCGGTCACGGGCGCGTCCAAAGTCAGATAATTAAAACTAAACCCTTTCGAACGGCCGCGCCTCCCTCAACAATCGCTCGCCCACTTTCCAGAGATCCTCGTCGTCTTTGGGTTTCGGGCGAAGGACAGCACACACGCCCACGCCCACGCACGCAGAAAAAGGCACTAAGTCGGGGCCGGGCCGGGCCGGGCTGGGCCGAATATTCGGGCGCAAATGTTAATTACCAACTTTGGATAGCGGAACCAAAGTAAGCCACACTTTCCGGAAAGCCGGACTAAGCCACGGAGAGAGTCAAAGGATTAGAGCAGGATCTGGCTGGATCAGGCCGAGAAGTCACAGATCACGGATCACAGTCCCGAGGCGATCGCGACGATCGAGGCGAAAGGGGTGCGGCTTTGTTTTCAAAATAAACAAATTGCAAATGCACACGAGATCCGATCCGGAGCAGAGATCCCGAACAGATCGAGAGCAGAGCGCAACGGCAGGAGGGTCGGTGGCAACGCCCCCCGGCTCATGTGTGGGTGTGATGTCCTTGCCGGCAACCGCGGGGGCTGCCTTAATTGCCTGAAACTAATTATGAATAGGAAGGAGGCAGCAGCCTCAGTTTTCGAAACGAGTTGAGAGAAAAGGAAAGGAGTAAGGACGGCACATGCGAGCACCCCGGACCATAGCCCTCGCCCAGGACACACTACTGTTTGTCCTTGCCGCGATTGTCGTCATTGTTGTTTGCAATTGTCATCTTTATAGATGATGCCATTGTCCGCTCAGCCGCCGCACCCGTTAAACTCGGCCGGATTAGTGGGAGAGCGCGAGAAAGGATTAAAACGAAATTAGAAAGGATGCAGGTAAGAGAGAGGTACCAGAGACCAGGCCCATGGACACACGAGGGGAGAGAGAGAGGGCCTGAATCGAAGGAAATTCAACGAAATTGCAGTTCCCTTTATTCTATGACAGGCTCTATATTAAACGGAATGGAATGCCAATCAAATCCTTTTCAGGATCCTTAAAAATCCACACAGGTTCGATAGAAGTTCTCATCTATATTAGGCCTTATTAAAGCGGTATTACTACTATTATTTCTTGGGAAAAGCACGTGCTAGATGTCCTTAAAGTTGGGCGAGTGAAGAGACAGCAGGACCACCCTTCAAGCTGATCAGGAATATGAATATTCAGGAGCTTCACAAAACTTCTGGGGCGAAAATTATATCACTTCTCCCCCCACGAAGGGGGTAGAAAGGGGCAAGAAAGTGAAAATTGAAATGGAAATTAATCATGCGGGAGCGTTAAGTATTTGAAAACTTGGAAACCTGTTCAATTATGCAAGCGGTAGAGCTGAGGATGAACTCAAGGAGCTCCACCCACGTTCGAGAGGGCGACAAATTCTCATCATTAATTCAAGCCCCAGAGAGGAGAAGAGTTGGGGAAATTAAAGCGCCCCCGGGCGCACTTGGGGGGTGAAAGAAAGGATTTTCAAGGACAACTCGAACCACACTAAGAGCCTTAATGCCAGCTCTTCGTTCTCTCCGCTTCGTTTCCCCCTTTTTTTTTTTTTGGTTGGCTCATAAAACGCCGCTTAATGCGACTCTTGTCAATAATCAATTTTCACTGAGCCGCTTCGCCTAATAATGCCAATTTATTTTCATGGCGGAAAAAAAGAGTGGAACCAGAAGCAGGACCATATCAACGGAAGGGGTTGCTAAAAAGGGGTCACATACTGGTATGCTCTGTATGCTCGTACACGTGTCCTGGCCATTTATCTGTTTGATTTTCAGCTATGCGAAGTCGCCTGCCAAAGCCCAGAGAGAGAGCCTTGCCGGAATAAGTCGCGGACAAATCGCTCAGGATAAGCGAATCGGCATCCGTATGGGAATCAATTTGAAGATAGATCCACATACATATGTACATACATTGTTTTATGTATGGGAAACAGTCAAAAAGATAGCTCTATGGAGGAGGTATAGAGGGCCCGCGAAGCGAGTGAGCCGGGGGTTGGCTTGCCGATTGGATATAGTTATTCATACGAGAATCGGTAAGGGATCAAAAATATATCGATAAATATATGGGAATCACTTTGAGATAGATCTGTTAATCTGTATGGGAATCAATGCAAGAGATATGGAACAAACAGATAAAGATTTAAATTAAACAAAAATAAGATCAAGATAAATAGACAGAATAATCATTTGGAATAAAATAATATAGGGAAGGGCTTTAAAATGTATCTAAATAGAGGATAAATAGATTTATAAAAAAATTCAGCGGGTTTCATTTAATAAATGGTTTATGATTACCAAGGCTTGATGAAAGTCCTGAGAAGAGTCTTGTGGGAGAACATATTACCAAACTTTATTTAAATGAAGTTTCTGTACCTTGTTTAGGGGTTTAATTTGAAGATTAGACGATTTAAAGGGAATACCAAACAAAACAGCCTTCAATTATTTGATTAATGAATGCCAGAAAGACTCTTTTTAATCAGAATATAAATGTATTTAGCTGCCTAAGTGTCTTTCCTAATGAAAACACACTCTCGGGAAATTCTTTGAGGACAATCATTCATTGAGGAGCAGCACAAACCTCTTCTATTAACCTCTCAAGTGCTGTACGAGTCCCACTTTCATCTTAAAAACACCCAAAAAACAAAAAACAGAGCGAACTTCCAGATACACTCGTACATATGTAGGACAAGAGGAACAATGTCCGATTCTTCAGACCAAAAATGACCAAGTCATGGAGCGGAATCGAGAGTAACATCTTCATTCGGCAGATGGCCCACCCAAATGCTGGCTAAACTCTTTTGTGGCCAGGATCTGTATGCTGTATGCGGCCAGCGGTGGCCAGCAGAAGTTAATCAATGGCCAGGCGATGGACAAAGCCCATGCAGGTGGGCCCTCCGGCAGCGGCCCTCGAGTGGCTGGGCCTATTGACGAGGTGACAGGGCCAAAAAGAAGCTGCCAGAATGGCCAGGATATTGACTTCATTTGGCCACACGCACAATCCTAATGACAACAATTAGTCCAAACAAAAATTGCAGTCTGCAGAGAGAGAGAGAGAGAGAGAGCCACGGGAGAGACTGTAACGGGGAATGGGACTCTGGCGGGGCAAGTGCAGCCATGGAGAGGGCAGCAGGAGACTCGAGCACTCGACAACATAATCAGAGAACGGTCGGCCACGTGGGGTGCCCAAGATCACCAGGGCCAGTCAGGACCAGCCAGGACCAGCCAGAACCAGCCAGGACCAGTCAGGACATGCGGCGAAGCGTGAAAAGAGTGAGAGGGACAAATGGCGCAAAAATTGCAAAACGGCATGAGATTCGGTATGAGAGACACTTCAATTATGAGTAAGGTAAATATTTGTGTAAAAACAACGCAACAGGATATCCATTGAGAGGACCCCCGACCCCCGACCCCCGAGAGCGGGAGCGGTAGAGCAGTATCAAAATGTGCCCATGTGTGAGTGCGACTCAGTTTCTGGGCATTTGAATAACTCAATTTGACACAAGTCAATGGATGAGCAGCCGCCAGGGCCACCCCGGAAGTCCACTAGAAACTGTAGAGCTGTAGTACCGTATACAGTACCGTGGCTCTGGTGGTGGTGGTGCCAGGATACTCTTGGACTCTTGCTCTGCAAATCATTGCAATCCCTGCAGCTGTCTTTCTCTTTTGACAGGAGTCAGAGATTGCGAGTGCGAGTGTGCTGCCTGCCATTTACGGCTAAGGATCATTTTTGGCAAACGTCTGAAATTGCGTAAGCCATAAAAATCCAGGCCAGGCCAAGCCAGGCCAGGACAACTTTGGGAGAGTTCTGCGAACAAGGAGCCCTGCGAATCCCTCGCGTGTCAGCCTAAAAAACTGCACGCAACTAGAAGTTCCACAAGTCCCATAAAAAATATATATGCGCCCAAAACGAAACAAAAAGGATATGTATATCCACGCGTGTAGGCCGCATATCATAAAAACAAAAAATAGAAAACGAAAGAAAACAAAAATCAGCAGCATCAGGGGGAAAATTCGCGGAAACTTTCACCCAAAAAATTCGAAAAAACAAAAAAAAGAGAAAAACATTACGCAAAACGCAATCGCGTGTGTCCGGCCGCGGCGGCGGCCCTTGTAAATCAAATAATAAAAAAATAACGAAATTTGCCTTGGTTTCGGTGAGCCTTGAGTTCAGTTTTTTAGAGTTCTGTATCTCAGTTTTTTCCCTTTGTTCTAAGATTTTTTGGCACATTTTTTTAGCGCGAAAAAAAAAACACGTCACCAAAAAGTAGACCTTTATGGCTTGAGCAACATTAGAAGGATCAGAAGGTTTATGGCCGAGGGGACTAGATGATGTAACCGTCGAAGAAGAAGATCGCTCCGTGTGGGCCGGGCCATAAACGGCCAGCAGCCGCCCGCTAATGAAGTGCGACAGAAGGCCGACAGGGAACTGGCTGGAAAGAGAGCGAGCACGAGTACGAGCTTAGCTGGAGCGTCAACCCCCGGCTCACTCGCCTTGCTCGGAGAGCATTTAGCAACTCTCAAAGGAAGAGACCCCATGAAAATCGAATTAATTTTTGCTGAATCTTCAAGAACTCCCGAACCTCATCTTCTCAATGGCAGTATCCAATTAAAACACTTTCCAAATTCCAATCCGGCATCAACCTAATCTCTACTCTGAGCCCCTGGCATCAATGTCAGGGCAGATCAACACCCGCCTCGAATGTGATTGTGTGAATGTGCCACTGAAGTGATTCCCGGCTTCTGTTGCACGCGGGTCTAGTGCCGTTTGACATGTCAGATAATCGAATGCAAGCAACTCTGACCTCCAGATATGCTCGTACGTGGAGGGGCAAAACAACCCTTAAAACTGAGTGAGTGCCAGAGCCATATAATTAGTGTAATTACCTCAACAGCCTACTAAATTTGAGAAAAATGCAAACAAAAATTAAGAAATCACAACATTTATATCCCCCTGTCAACGAGCCCAGGTCCACTCCCTCTCTCTCTCTCCTTCGATGCACACGACGCACCGTTCCCCCTCGGTCCACACAGAGATCCTGACAATGGGCAGAAATAGAATTCCGCTGCCCCTGGCCCCTGGTGCTCCTTTTCGACCGAACAATTGAATCGACAGGCATCTAATGACAGGGTGGATTGCAATTTTTCGCTTTAATTTCAGTGCCAACTTCTGTTCGGTTCAGATCTGCTTCCCTTTCTGTTCTGTTCTGTTCTGTTCTATTCTGTGAGTTCTTTCAGAAGACGACGCATAAATAAATGAAACTTTGCAGTTGCATTGTCAGCATCGTCCAAAGAGATTCGTTATAAATTATTGTACGTACATTGGCTGGCAACTTCCGCCTTAGATCTACCCCTTACATACACGAGTACTGGCTAATTGTGAGGCGGCATCGGGCATCAGGCAGATGATGTTGCCAAAAAAAAAAGAAAAAAAAAAGAAAAAGCAAAAAGCAAAACGCAATCATTAGGGCTGGCTGCTCAAAAAGTGCTGCCATCATGCAGAGGTACAAATGCGTGCCATCTCCTTTGGGCCATTTACATGGAATTCTCGGGATCCTTTGCTTGAAAATATTTTGGCTGTAGCATAATTAACGCCTAATGAAAATATTTTGGTCTGCGGCACAACTCTTTGAAATGCCAGCCACACAGCAAGCTTCAACCCCACCCAGCAAAACAAATTTGCATTGTCTCCATATTTTTTTTTAGTCGGAAAAGTTACAAAAGATTCCCGCTAGAGTTCGGACGCAGAACGCAGAGGTGCACCAGAGGTCCCAAAGATGGCAGAGGATCGTCGTCAGCCGAGTAAGTACCAGTGACTAGGCTAGTGACTACGATAGTCCGTCGGTTATGACTAATTTAAGGTGGTTTGCGGTAGGCAACCGAAAAATGTTCTACATATTTAAATTTTTCGATTATTTAATTGACAAACCTAAAAACTGTACGAATTTTGTTAATTTTTTTTTTTTTGTTTTTACAGGGGATCAAAGTTGAATGAAAAGTCTATATCTATATGTATTTATTAACGTCAAGCCATTGTGGTTAAATCTAATGAAAAATAAAGCGAAATTATATAAAAACTATTTTTAATGACTGAAATTTTATGAGAACCTTTTTGGAAGTATTTTTAATGATTATTTTTATCGTATATATGTACCATCTATATTGTATCCTTCCATTTCCATCCGCAGAGGTTCAGAAAAACAGAACATCTTCATATAATCCTAACAATTAATTCCAGTTAATATTAGATGCAATCCAGAGTTGCGATTATGTCGGAGAAACAGATGAAATTTACCGGACACAGGCCACAAAACTTGATGGTCTGCGAGTTATCAGAAGTTCTACCACGGGCTTGGGGGATGGGAATACCAACACCAGTTGGTAGCCCAGAGCATTACATTACTAAGTAGCAGCAGAAACAACAAAGCCAAGAGGAAAAGTCAGCGGGGAAGAGGCCAACGCAGGGCCAGGCCAGGGATTGGATGGAGTGGAGTGGAGTGCAGAGGAGAGGGATATCCCAAGGCGTTGGCATTGTCATCAACACATAACTGTCAACTCAATCGCAGTGTAGTTTCAGGGGGGTTGGTTCTTTCAATTCCGCTCTTTGCCGGTGCTTAAATTCAAATGCGTATAGTTTGAGTTCCATTTTGAGTTTCAGGGTTTCAGGGTTTCAGGGTCTCGGCGTTTCAGGGAGGTTTATGCGCCCCATGGCAAATGACCCAAAACAGAGACATCATCATTAGGACATCAAATGGGCCAAACGGCAGCCGTGAAAATCGGGGAAAATCATCGGGCAAAATCATCAAAATGAAATGCATACAAAGTGAAATTTAACAGCATTATGTATGCAGATATGTTTTGTAAGAGTACATTCTCGTACATACATATTCCGACATATTTTATGCATTTGGCATTTGGGTGAAGTGGCGGGAATCAAAGCCGAGCCGAGCCGAGCCGTGGCACAAATAAATAAGTAAAATGCTGCATAATTTATGCATTTAATGTAAACAGACAATTTGGCGTAGCTTTCCCGGCGATTTCCCAACCGTAGAGGTGGTTGGTTGGGCGCCAAGAAAATGACGTAACGGGAACATAAGGTTACGCGTGCGAGGGCAGACCGAAAAGTGGACCCATTTCCATGGCAAAGTTTGAACAAATTCCCAGAAATTGTACTTCAAATGGAGCATTTCATTCTCATGAAATATTGTTCCTTAGACACAAGAAAGACCTCCAGGGAAGCCAATAATTTTCAACAGCTTTGGAGAGACATTTCTTTGGTACACGATTTTTTTCGGCGTGGCCAGGCTTTGTCATAGCCACAAGAGAGCTCTCAAGATTGGGTTTCCAAAGTAGTCTTTAACCGATTTGGTAGATCTGAATTCCTTGCAGATATTTTCGAACTTTGAGACCATCTGTTGCGATGGAAGAAGAAACTTGCCAGTCAACCCTCGGTAAGTTTTTGGGCTGCTGTTCAAAAATGATTTTAGTTGACAGCCAACAGTCAGCGCCGTGTCAGAAATCACGAGAGCAGCAACAGGAAAAACCCGAAGGAAAAAATGAAAGAAAAACCGTACAAGATTCTACTGGGGTGGGACAAGGACTGGGACTGGGACCAAGGAACAGACGGCTGGCTATGAGTAGCCGTCAGGGCGGCACTTGATGAGCAAATCAGGGCCCGGGTCCATGGTTCATTGACGTAGCAAATTGGAACTTCCTCTGGGAGCAACCAAAAATGAGAGCTGGAGAGGGCAGGGCAGGGCAGGGCAGGGCCATGATGATGATGATGTGAATGAGAATAAGAATGAGAATGATATAACTCCCCGAAGGAGGCTCTTAAGTAGCGCCAGGTAAGCGGGTGAACAGAATGGGATACAATGGCAATGGAATGGCATAAGCGGAAGTGCAGCCAGGAGGCTGAGGAAAGTATCTAAGAGATGCGCATATTAATGGCACTGATTGTGCCGCACAGATAAACGAAACGAAACGAAACGAGACGAACTGAGGAGCGAGCGGCTACTTGAATTACATTTACATGGCCCTCGGCCCATGTCCGATGACAACCCGTCCTAAGCGCATTAAGATGCGAATCGAGACGAGCATCGTCTCCATGTGGATCACTTGCACCATTCCAGTCATTCATTCATTCGTTCATTCATAGACACCATACGCTCTCACCCATTCATAAAAATCAAACGAGACGATCTGTCGCGCTCTTTTGTCCAGAGTTTACCCCATATACAACTCGTCATATTATGACAATGTTGGATGGGTTTATTTACCTCGCACCGACACACAGATACAGAATGTGCAAAACGATCATCATGATCGTAAAAAATACAGCGCCAAAATACAGGGCACATCAAAGGCCTGAATGGTCCATAAAAAGGAAAGACTGCACTTTGTTGCAGAACCGGAAGGGGGACAATTATGCAATGGAAAGCTGGGGGAAAAAGTGTACAACAAGTAAAGATACAAATATTAGAAATACAGTTGCTCATTATTCAAGTGAAAGTGATGGAAATCCACTACGATTTCGATTCTGGTAAAGATAGAATTTTCAGTAGACAATAATGAAAACGAGGGGGAACGTTGTGAGTTGCTGCGGACACCGAAACTCTACAGTTATACCCGATACTAAGTCAGTATGGCTTTCCTCCGGCAGACGCCGCTAATATTAAACGACACGACAAAGAGTGCGTGCGAGAGAGACAGAAAATCAGTCTGAGCGTGACGTCGGGCGCTGCGTAGCCACTGCAAATTGATTTGTTCCTTTTGGCTACAAAAATTATCTGATCTGATCCAGATTCAGCAATCTGATAGATATGGTCGTTATCTATGATTCTCCGTTTTTAGTTTTTCTCGAATCTGCAATATTGTGGATGCAACAGATTTTCGTCCTTTGTGTGGGCGGAAGGGGGTGGGGCGAAATTTTGAGATACACGTTTTATAGTGAGATCTAAGAGAAGTGCGGATTCCAAATTTGGTTACTCTAGCGTTAATAGTCTTTGAGATTTGTGAATATCCCCAGATTTGCATCCTTTGCGGGGGAGGAAGGGGGTGTGGCGAAATTTTGAAACAAACTCGTCTCGGTCTGATATATTAGGAGTGTGGATACCAAATTTGGTTGCTCTAGCTTTTATAGTCTCTGAGATCTAGGCGCTAATGTTTTACTCTAAGCAAAGCCGCCTATGCTACCTGTGTGTTAGAGAGAGACAGGGCGAGAAAAAATGAAATTGTTTTCTTGATGCTGGCTATAATAGTAATACGATCCAATTCAGATTCTGCAGTCTAAAAGATATGGTCATTCTCTACGATTCTGCGTTTTTTGTTTTCTCGTATCTTTAAAATTGTGGATGCCACAGATTTTCGCCCTTTGTGGGGGCGGAAGTGGGCGGGGCAAAGTTTTGAAATATTTTTGTAGCAGTGACATATCACAGAAGTCTGAATCCAAAACATCGTTGCTCTAGCTCTTATAGTCTTTGAGCATTAGGCGCTGAAGGGGACGGACAGACGGACAGACGGACAGACAGACATGGCTCAATCGACTCGGCTATTGATGCTGATCAAGAATATATATACTTTATGGGGTCAGAAACGATTCCTTCTGGACGTTACACACATCCACTTTTACCACAAATCTAATATACCCCAATACTCATTTTGAGTATCGGGTATAAAAATATACGACACGTTATTCTTGCAGTGGATTTTGTATGGAATCCAGGGGAAATTTTATATGAAATCTCAGCAGAGCAGTGTTGCATTCGATTACCTTCGTTTGCATTTATACGATTACCCCAAGGAGATGCCCCCGGCCCCGACCCCGACCCCGGCCCCGACCCCGACCCCGACTCCGCGAACCCCAACTCTTCGACTCTGTTCATTAATAATTATTAATCATAATTCCCTTAATGGCGGGCGTTTAAAAACTGTTCGAGCGTCTTAATTGGTTTTGCTGCTTGGCTGAATGCTGAATGCCGGATTGTAGGTGGAGTTGGAGGTGGGGCCACTGGCACTGGCCAACTGCTGGCTAACTGCCTTCTGAGCCAACTTCCGCTGACCAGAGAGCCATTTGACATGTGCATTGGATGATTGAGCTGCAGTGCGCGAGTATTTCCAGTAATTTGGGCTCATTAAAACGACTTCGAAAGAGAGGGACACACTGCAAGTGTCATTCGAAAGGGAGCGCGCGCGACATGTGGGAAATGAGCAGTAAAAAAGAAGAAACGAGAGGAGCCGGGAGAAGAGCAGCCAGGAAATCGAAAGACAATAGAATTGCGGCGGCGGCTTTCGGTAATTGTTGGCGTTGGTCATGGTGAACCGTAACAACAGCAACTGTCAGAGACCGGCCTCGGTCCCAGTCCCAGTCCCAGTCCCAGTCCCATTCCTAGGGATAGGTACGGTACTGCGACGACCCTACAAGTGCCCAGCGCTCTGGCTGATCGGAGCGGAACACGTGCGTGGGAGCAAAGGCTCTAATTAGGGCCTTTAAACAGCTGCCTCTCACTCGGCCCTCCACCACCACCACCACCACCTCCACTCCTTCTTGACCCTTTCCACATGCGTGTGTGGGTATGTGTCTACTCTTTTTTTGGCATCTTTTTGATGTTTGCGTAGGTTTATGTAAATTACCCCGAGGGCCAAGGTTCCATGTCCATATAGACCATGTTAGAGGCGCAAATGATTCCTAGAAGGCAGCAACTGTAGCAGGAGCGGCAGCGGCAGCGGCAGAGACAACTCTTTCCTTTCATTCACTTTACCATCCGCAGGTTCCTTTCATTTGCATAGGAAACACAGTTAACAGAGGAAAGAGATCTATCGCATCGTATATGGCAGGGGAATGTGTGCACACCATACATATTTATCCAGGGTGACGCAAAAGATCTGAGAACCCGAGTTCCATAGAATATGTATTCGTTTGGGCTTTGACAATAACTCAAGAAGCTAGAGATCCTATGGTAATAGAATTCAAAGACTTTGCCGTGAACTTAGGAACCAATATCCTTTAAACCTTTGCGGGTTCATTGTTCTTAGGTTTTCTATTATATAGATCGCCCAACATAGTCCTTCAATCTCCCTCAAATTTCTCTAAGCTGAGGAATAACCACAGAATCGAATATTAACACTTTGATTTAAATTTGTCTGGTATAAATTTATGGTATATTTATATTTATGGTACTTTTAGCTTATTTTATATATTTAATTTAAATATGCCATTTTTATGGAGCTTTTATTCGATTATCTTATGTTCTATATCCCAAAAGTGATCCGAATCCTGTAAAACTCTATTGAAATGTACTTTTGGACGATTTTTCCACGTACACCTCTCCGGTTGTAGTTGTTCCGCTAGTTCCTGGGTTCCGTGCGACTGCCAGAGAGCCTCTCCTACTGGATATTTGCTTTTGGAACCTCTCCTCTCGCAGGATTGCTTTATGACATTGCCGTAAACCCTTTTAGCGGCGTGCGCGGAAGGACCAAACACACACACACACACACACACACACACAGCACTGAAAACAACTGTAAAACAGAAGAACAGCATGAAGAAGAGGCGGCCAAAGTAGAGGAAGAAAAGGGACCACCCATGCCCCGTCCCCCCCGTTTCGGCCACTGTTGATTTTTCGCGGTCTAATAAAAACAGCCCAAACAACAAAACCAACAAAAAGAGTTGGTACGGGTTTCCCCTCAAAGAGTTGAGGCCGCGCGCGGCACATTGCACTCGATTGCCGCCGCTCACTTTTCCACGGAAATCACGAAAACCCTTCGGTTTTCCGCCGTAGCCGCCGCCCGCTCAACCGCTTTGGGTGTGAGCATTTGCATAACGCCGCTAACGCTAACGCTGACGCTGACGCAGAAGCCAACGTCAGCGTTCAATGGAGCTTTCGACTGGAGACAGACAGCTGTTGGTGGTGGAGCTTTTGATTGCAGAGCGGCTACGGGGGGAAAGTGAGTACTGGAGAGCCCTGGAGAGCGTGAATGAATGAATGAAGGAGCACTGTTGAGCGGGAGTAGGGGTTCTTAACCGATTCTTGGGCCCCGCCGAAACCGGTTCGCGACTGATCCGATCACCTGAGTGTTGGACTAAACTCAAACTTTGAGCTTTAGAGTGGACCAACAATGCAGAAGCACAGAAGAAAAAGGTCACCAAGACGAGACATTGCTGCACTTCGATCATGGGTTGATCTTTTGTAGCGGCCAGTGGCATTATGTAGAAGTCCGCTGTATTTCGTATTCAACGATCGACCTAGTGACATACTAGAGCCCTGCACGAATCCGCAGTATTTATAAAATCACAGGGCTACAATATTTGTCTTTAATTTGGACTATATATTCTTATATATTATATCTCATATTATTACATCTATTACTGGAGGGCAAAGCTCACTCGATATGAGTCAAATATCGAGACCACGACAATACCTCACAGAGGTCTTCGACATTATTATCTGTATATTTATGATTTCACACCATTTTCCCTTTCTATTTTGTGGTTTCAAGTTTCTATTTTCAGTGTTTTGGTCCACTCAAATGCACCACAGAGTGCTTTGCCAGCCCTGGCCAGAGGCAAGCAAAAAACCTGAACGTCTGTTTATGAGTCTTGAGTGACTGGTCCGGTCCGGTCCGCCCCACGCGGTGACGTAGTCCCCGTAGTAGCAGTGCAAACGGAACCGCAACGAATCGAACCCGCCGCCGATCAGGCCACCGGGCGCAAAGGCAAAGCCGCTCGCTCTGATAAGCTATCAGTCAGTGCCGCCCCCCCCTCAGACCCCACAGACCCCATGCCCCCGGGGTCCCGCCTTCCACGGGCAATAAATAAAGATAAAATGTATAACATTTTCGTTGCAAAATACGGGTAAAAAAAAAAGAAAGTAGCAAAGTTTATTTGAGGCATGCCCTGGTATATACAATGTGGCAAATGATGACGATGACGACGATGACATAGATGGGGCTAATAATGGGGCTGCTTCTGCCAACGACGGGGATGATGACAAGGCGCTATAAGCAGTCGGCGACCTTGAGGTAAATGCGGTGTTCGCTGGCCAAAAGCGCGAACTTGGCATCGAAGCTGATGCGCTCGACAGTCTTCTCACAGAGCTCGACCCGGTGCCGACGCAGAAAGTATATGAGTCCCAGCTTTATCTGCAATTGGCCAATCTGCATCCCAATGCAGTGCTTGGGCCCGGCGCCGAACGGCAGATACGACATCGGGGCCTGATGTGATTTATTTTCGGCGCTAAAGCGCTCCGGATCGAAGCGTTCCGGATCCGGCCAGTACTGCAAAAGAGAGATTTTACATTAAAAAAAAAGCTAATCTAATACAAAACTGTGATTGGAGGTCTATCGACGTTGTGTTATTTCTAATTTCTAGTGCAGTTTCACATCGCCCTACTGTTCCTAATGATAGATAGTCGTGGGCTCTAGTTAAAAGTTCCTAGAACCATATAAAATATTAGATAGCAAAGGTCCATTAATTTCTGTGGTAGCCGAAATTCGATTCGACTCGATAAGATTGGGAAAAACTAAATAGAACTTTGTATACCATCAAATGAATTTGCCAATTAGTGACGCACAAAAAACTAGTTATATCTGGATAGGCTGCCTTTTGGGCTTCCTCCCATCCTCACCTTTGGGTCATGGTGTATGGCCAGATTGGATATATAGATGGGCATGCCGCGACGGGCATAGCACTCGGCGTGCGGACGGAGCGAGTAGAAGCGCTTCTTGTTAATGGGGGTGCACTCGCGCTCCAGCAGCGGCACAATGGGGTACTTGCGGTGCGTCTCCTCGACGATCATTTCAAGGTATTGCATCCGGCCGATTAGCTCGTAGCTGAGCGACCCGGCCGGGGACTCCTCGAAGGTCTCGCGTATCTCGCGCCGGAGCCGGGCCTGCATGAGGGGCTGTTTGGCCAGCTCGTAGAGGGCGAAGGAGAGGCTGGACGAGCATGTCTCGATGCCCGCCACCTCGAAGCTGGCCGCCTGGGCGGCCAGGAAGTCGCGATGATGCGTGAAGTGGGACTTGTCCTTCTGCAGATCCGCCTCCTTCTTGAGCGTTAGCAGCATCTCGATGAGATCGTTGCGCAGGTCGCCGCCGCGCTCCCGCTCCTCGATCACCAGCTGGATGACCCGGCGCAGAAACTCCGCATGCGGCTCCGTGAACAGACGGGGCCGCAACAGCGGCACCAGCTTGGGCAGGTAAAATATCACGAAAAAGTCAATTATCCGCCGCACATTCGGCCGGAAGATGTCCTGACAGTGTGAACCAATCTCCGACTGCGTGCTCCTCAGGCTATACGATCTCAGGCCGAAGGCGATGCTTGCGATCATGTCCGTGTTATACAGATCGCACACGTCCTTAATGCTCACGATCACGCCGCGTGCGGAGGCGTCGCTTCTCCGCATATCGCGCGTCAGTCTCTTCAGATAATATTCCAAATCGCAGCCAATCTGAAAAGAGCCGCGAACCATTAGGACTGTGACATTTAAGATTATATCTATCAATATGCCTAGCATACGCTCAGATATGATCAGAATGAAGCATACTCTTTAAAGGAGAGAATCTATCAATGGGATCTCATAATCTATTATAAGATCTCTCATTCATGAAATCCAGATTGCATGCAATACAAATTAGAGTAAATACAAGAGATAATACATAGGTGTGCTCAATCCATCATATATCTGATAGAACGATGGATCTGGAAGGGTATCTGAGACTCTCTTTCTACAAAGTTTTTTGTTTTTCCTGAATGCATTGAGCTAGATTTTGATCAATGTGAAAAAAAAACAAGTTTGTCATTTACACTGGGCAGCACGGCTATGGTCATTTCATCGTTTTATAACTTTTTGTTTGATTTCCTGAAAAACTGCTTTCGGAACTATCCAACAAACTTTCGGTTAGTCCAAACAATTAGTGTGAATGTCTTTATTGTTTAATTTGACCAAAAACAAAAGAAGGCACACCTGTTCGGATCACACTGGCCAGCAAAAAATGTCGACTGCAAGATCTTTTTATTTTAATTTTTCTCAATTTTTTTTTTTGCATAGTTTGAACCAATCCACCAGGTTTTTGGTTTATATTAAAGTATTTTCAGAATGGCAAAATAGTAAAAATTTGTTTTTTTGATTGTTTAAAAAAAAAAATCTGGACTTTAAACTTTAATAAATCCATAGAGATTGCAAATGCGTCATTTAAAGCCTCTATAAAACACTTACTTAAGAAACAATAAACCGTATATCTAATCGAAAAAAAGAAATTTGACTGTTGTAAATTTTCAAGCCGGAACTAGCCGCTTTCAGTTATCGAGCAGCCACTGTATAGCATATATTCTCCGCGGGCCAACATTCGATACTTTCTGACCTTTGATAAGAATATTCCAAATCAGCGCAAGAAAGAAATATAAACAAGGAATACAAAAAAAGAACCTGCGATGATAAGGCGACAATTTTGACAGCCTGGAGAGTCTCTTTTTTATCAGCGTGATATGGCTGCACTCCACACCTATAGCAGACCTATTCATATTGGTGGATAGTGCAAATATTCTCCGACACGCCTACTCGATCAGCGAGATAATATTTGCTTCCCCTCTTTAGCCCCTCATTTTGTTGGACAGTGTAGGTTTTAAAAGTTCGTGGTAGACGATCGACCGACATCGAATGTTACTCTCTCTCTCTCTCCCTCTCTGTTGCCCCATTCCAGTGACTCACCTCCTCCATCAGCGAGAACATTTGCTTAATCTTCGCCCCCGTAAAGACGGGGGACAGCCTCGTCCGTATTTCCCGCCACTCTGGCTGCTTGGCGAAGAAGAGGTTGAGCGAGCCCATCTTGTCGTGTCGCAGATCGCACTTGGCGAACCGATTCGAGAAGCTCACAAAGTCCTCGACGAGCACGGTCCGCACCAGCGACAGGTCCCGGATGAGGAGCGCCGGCTGGTGGAACAGGTAGATGCCCACGATGGGCTCATTGCGGAACCGCTCGTCGAAATAGAAGCGTCGCAGCTGCAGCGCGAACGACTCCTCCAGACGGAGCACCTTGCTGAGGTTCCCCAACAGATGCGCCGGCTGCACGAACTTGACGCGACGCCGCTGCCAGTAGACATAGGTACGGCGCGACCACACGAACACGGCCGTCAGGATGGTGACGATGGCCAGCAGTATGTTGGTGGAGTAGACCATTGTGGCGGTGGCGGAGAGATATGTGATCTTCTCTCTGCTGGGGACGCTGTTTCTGCTGGCGTTGGCGTTGGCTTTGCTGCGACTGCGAGTGCTGCTACTGCGTGGTATTCCTTCTGTGTGTGCGCGTTTTTAGCTCGTTTTTTTACAATTAAATAAATAAATACTTAACAAAATTATATCACATTTGTACAAAAAAAGCAACTAAATGCTAACTATGCGACAATGAAGAAGCAGCAGCTTTCGCGGCAGAAAAAGGGAACCGCGAACAAGACAAACAACGCAAAAAGAGTCGCACAGAAAGAGACGCGCACAGACACACACACATACGGACAGACAAAGAGAGTACAAAAACGCGGAACCGGAACAAGAGAGAGCGTTGAACAAATAAAAGAATAGTAATAATAGTATTAATAAAAAAAAGCACGCTAGTAAGCACCACAACGACGCCGGCACGACAGGCCCCAAAAAGCAACAGAACTGGCCGAGATGCCGACGCCGCTGCCCAGCGAGCACTACTATCAACAGGCAGCGGCAGCGACGGCGGCAGTGTATCAGCAAAACAAAGAAACAACAAAAAGCACAAAGCAAAACCGCAGCAACCGCAGCAGCAGAGAGTAACCTCAAATGCAGAGAGTGGCAGCAGCAGAGAGCAGCAGAACAGTTCACAGTCCACAGCCAGCCGACGCCAATGCTGACGCCCCCATCATCTCATGCTGATTAACCGCAAGAGTGTTTGCGGGGGGCAGAGGCAGACATAGCAGCCTGGGATCGCAGAGAGGCAGAAAGAACAAGAACGAGAGAGCGAAGCTGTAGAATTGAAGTCGCGGCGCGCCGCTGCGCTAAGCTGACGGCACAGTGGGATCGAAGTCGAAAAGTACTGTTACTGTAATCAAAATTCTCGACATCATTAGAATTGTTTCAACAAGCAAACATGCATACATATGTATAAAGCATGCATACGAAGAGCAAGAGGTGGCTCGCTGCAACCACAAGATATCGAAAACCAACAGAATTATGAAAATTTTTCAATTAAATCAATTCTAGATACATATGTAGATCTGCAGTGTGGACGAAGGCACTGTCTCAACACTTTTGCTCTACTGTACGTTAGTTATTCAGCAGAGAGCGAAATAAAATGCGAGCTGCAGAATTGCAGTCGCGGTCGCTGCGCTGCTTTCTTTTCTGGCACATGGCAATCAATCCACAATTGAATCGGAATGGAGCAAAACAAAGCAAATTTATGCATACATATGTATGTATGAACAAGTAAACGCAATACGGAATGCTCGCAATTATTTGCAATGGTATACAGCAGAAGAGTAGTTTTTGTTAAACATATTTATGTACGTACACTCGCCCAGCATTTTTTTCCCCACTGTACTCGAATGGTTAAGAGAACAAAGTAGACCGCAAATAAAACTGACGATTAAAAGCAAAACAGCGATAACAATAGCAGCGCAGAGACGTGGACTGCTGCCGCTAGTGCTCCACGTGACGACGTCGCCCGCGTCAGCGACAGCGACAGCGAAGAGAGCGTCAGAAAAAGAATGGTTCGTTCGCTCGCGGGGGGACAACGATTTAAAAATAAACTTGCGAATTCTCTTCAACTTTTTTGTAGCTGTTCTCTTCTCTCTGTGCTCGTTGCTTTTCTTGTGTTCTTTGCGGTTCAGCTGATTTTGTTTTTCTTTCACGCGGCGCTTCTGCTGGCAGGGCTGGCTGCCAGGGCACATATGACCCCGACCAGGGCTGCACTTTCTACAAAAGCAACACTGGTAGGAGCGTGAGTGGGCGCCAAATTTGATTTCAATAATACTTTATACTCAATATTTCGCAATTCTTCCTCTGTCTTTCTTTAACAGAAAGAGCAACTGTTCTCCGTTTCTCACTCTCCCTCTTTGCAAGAACGGACATCAGCACTTCCTCTTCCCCATCGAACAACTCCTCTCTTTCTTCCTTCAAGGACAGGAAAAAGGAAACTCCATTTACAACAATTGACAGAAATTTGCACTTTTGTGGAAAACTTTCACATTTCTCAAGATTTTTCCCTGCTCTTCCCTGCCCACTTCCATTCATATCATATCCTTCTCTTTCACCTCCTCCTTCATGGGTAAAGAGTGTGCCACAGTTACAGTTACAAATGTGCAACATTTCCGGTGTGGCGCCGCTTGGGGGATAGCCAAAAACTGTTTTGGCCACATTGATGGCTGCATACATATACTCCATACAAATGTTGGCAAGAGAAAGAGTGAGAGAGAGGGAGAGAGTGAGGTAAGAAGCGGTGTGAGAAAGAGGCCGGGAGCGTGTGTAAAGGAGTGGAGTCTTGCTTTGATTAAATTTCACGCACGACCGCCGCTTCGCCAGGGGGAACAGAGGTTCAATTTGGATTTGGAGACTTTTTGGGGAGAGAGCGAGAGTGAGAGAGCACACACAGAGACACAGAGCCACACAGACACGCGCTCGCGTTGACATTTACCGCTGCATTTCGATTTGCATGTGCCTTGCGGATGGTTGCGTTGGAGGGGGGCTAGAATGAAGTAGAGGCGGCGATACCCTACCAGATAAAGGTATGTTGACTTTTAGCACATTTTTGCCACGAAACTGTTTAAATATCGTGGGCATCATTTACATATGTTTCTAAAATGCAATTTTATGTCTATGCGTATAAGCATATATGTACATATGTATGTATGTAAAACACCCATATATATGTATATGGTTATAGGGTATCTAAGCCGCCGGCTGCCGAAGCTGGAATTTTATGCGTTATTTGCACTGTCGCTTTGTCGCTGCTTCGTCGCTGCTGCGTCGCTGGCGATATGTCAATAATCGTTGTTGCTTATGCACATAACGGCTCTGCAAATACAGGGGCGCACTTGTCGCAGCACCCATCACATCACCCATCGCCCACTGTCCACACCCCCTGGTCGCTTGGTGCACCCCCGCCCACACCGTACACCCCATCAAAATCCGCTGAGCGAAAATCAAAGCCGTCTCAATCAACAAACAAAGAGACAAACAAACAAACAAACAAATAGTGAGACCGGAGAGCGGGGGAGAGGAAGACAAACATTTGTGTGCGCTTTTCCCGCCCAAGGAGTGGGCGTGGAGGGGGGCGGAACGGAACGGGTGGCATTTGCTTTTCCTATTTAGTTTTGGCTGCAACTTTGTTTTCCTTCCATTTACGCTATTGACATTGGAAATCTTTTAATTATTGTCACGCCTCGCATACACCCTTCCTCTCTTCCTTCGGCATAGTTTCCCCCGACCGTCCCTCCGACACCCACTTGGTGTGGGAGTGGCGTCAGGTGGTGGCGGTGATGATGGTTCGGCATGTCGTGCGGATTATATGGGGATTAGTTCTGGAACAGTGGGGGGGGGGGTATACGATCCAAGAAAAGCTCCACACAACACACTCGCTGCTGCTGCTGCTGAGGGATGGAGAGCCTCCGGTCCCTTACCTGCCGCCACAGACAATAGTTTCCCAACTGATTCCCCCTCTCCCCGTGAAGGAAGTTTCATTCCCATATCTGTTCGAACGCTTCAGCGGGCTATGTCTTCCACATTCCACATACATACATACATATCTCTCAAGGAGCGATCTCCCCGGCTGATCTCTTAGATCCTTCCACCTGCCCGCATTCCATGAGGATGCCGCACTGACCAGCGCCTACCGTACCTCCCGCCCTTTTGGTCCATGCATGGTCCAGTAATCTCTCTATTTCGGGGGCAAATCCTTGCACATGTGCGCGCCCTTGATGTTGCACCGCCTTCAGCGGCAGTGCAGCGGCGGTGCAGCGGCGGTGCAGCGGCGGTGCAGCGGGGAGGGGAGTGAGTGTGTGGCATGGATAAAGTGCGCAAAATAGATGCGTAATTTGACGTTAATGTTACGCTAATAATAATCTGTCAGCCGGCATTAGATGGGTAGATGTGTAGATGGTAGATCCTCAGATTCTCGGATCCTCGGATCCTTCGGCAGCTGATCTTTATCGAATGCACTCACACACACGCACTCCCTTTTGATGCCGATCGTGTAATGTGCTTAGCCCTTCTTTGGACTCACTCCACTTCTACTTTGCTCTCTCTCTCGTCCGCTTTCTTTTCGCTCTTTGTTGTGTTTGCCATTTTGACGGGTTTCGATTACGTTCTGCTTCAGCCTCCCTTCCCCTACTCTCTCATCGGCCTGCTCTCTCATGTGTGTAATCCACTCTGCTCGTTCGTTGCGTTGCTCAATGTTAAATGGTGCGCGCCTAAGTTGAGCAAATTTCCCCAAGGCCTCGAAGGACTTTTGCGCACGCACCTCTTTGTCCCATTTAAGAAGATACTGTTTTTTATGCCCTCGCAAAGAGTATTACTATTTACACCAGATGTTTTGCAGCGCGGCCAAGGAGCCACGAGGCCCTGCATTTACATCAACACTAAAGCTTTCGCCCAGAAAGAACATCGTTCTAAAGAGGAGACGAGTAACATTTCGCTTCAAAACTTTCATGTGGCAAAAGTTCAAGCTCAAGGGTAAAACGCGTTAGCCGATGTAAAGACGTAAATCCCAAATCCCAAAAACCCAAACGTGCGAGAAGTGATTGCTAGATCAGGGGCAGGGGAGCCGAATCGTGATGCATTTATTACAACAGCAAATACAACAGAAAGCTTCGTTGTGATTACATGTGTGTGAGTGATGATTAGGATGTCCGCTAATGCAAGCAAAGCTTCACCAAAGCACAGATCGAGAGAGCGATAGCGAAACGAAGAGAGGCGTGATCTGATGTCGGGAGAGAGAGAGCTTCGGCATAGACTGCTGCCGTGCGTGAGAATATATACATATGTACATGCAAGTTAACGTACCCAATTCCATTGAGCTCTTATACGAGTTGTAAACAATCTTTGGTTTTCCAAAACGAAAACAATTTCAATCTTGGGCCTCCGCCTAATTGATTTCTAAGATGTACAATCTCAAGCGCCCCCGCCGCAATCCCATTCTTTGACACTCGCCTAAATGGAAAACCAATGTTTGCCCACACCCGGCTTCTCATAAACAATCTCACTCCCGGCTTTCTGCAGATCCTGCACTTTAGGCCTTTTACAGTTCTCTCTTTGGATGACGAAATCTAATACTCGGGATGGCGAAATCAATTGAAATGTTTATAGAAAAACGATTCCCGAAAGGGATCAACGATGCAAAGATCAGAAAGTTCAAATCAGTCTTGATCCAGCAGCGACACCGCAAAGTCTAGCTAAATATTAAGATCGCGCAATCCCTTGGCCCGGAATTCCTTTGTGACCCTCTACTTAAATCTATATCAGTGAAGTTCGAAGTAAAATAAAAACTTTTTAAAAACACAATCCGCTACCGCAGTTGTTTAATTGGCGCCCAACGTGGGGCGACGTTGTCTAAAAAGCACCGAATGATAAAAGTGTTGCGTCGTGCCGAAACCCGAAGGACAATTAATTAATGGAATAAATCCTTCAAAATTAAAAACGCGGAGTGACTGTGTGATATAGATAAAAAAAGTGAGATAAAAAGGAAACAAACCGGAGCTTAGGGTGTGCAAAAACAAATACAAATACAAATACAAATACAAATACAAATACAAATACAAATACAACGCAAAATACAAATAAAACAAAAAGCTAATCAAGGCAATTCGTAAATACAAAAAAAACCAAAGAAACCCAAAGTTTTTAAAAAAACAAAACCAACAAAACCGACAAAACCAAAATACAAAGAAAGTGAAACGATCAGCGAAGCCAAAGAAGGAAGACCCCCAGAAGACCCAGCTGAGCAAAGAAATTTAAGAAGGAAGACCCGTTCGAAGATCTGCCAAACTAAGAAGGACGACCCCTACCGGATATTTCGTGAGCAAGAGTTGTATTAATAAATATATAAGTTCAATTAGGATATATAAGATTATAAAAACTAACATATAAGAAAAATTAAAAGTGGATCAGCTAACTTTAGATTTTGAAAAACTAAAAATGATTAACTCTCAAGCAAGGACCGATCTCACAGCAGATCTGGTCAAACAATTGATAGCACTTCAAATTTCACAAGTACAAGAGCAAATTGTAAATTTAAAACAGCAAATAGAAACTAAATCCGATCAGGTATCGGATTATCAGGCAGAAACAATAGACGAGACAATAAGAGACGACACCACATTGAAGGTAATAGAATCCCTACCAATTTTTAATGGTGGATTAAACCAATATGTAGGATGGAGGGAAGCTGCAGAAACTGCAGTGAAGTTATATAAGAAAGGAAGTAAGCAATATTATATTGCATTAACAATTTTGAGAAACAAAATAACAGGACCAGCACATGACGCACTGACCAACCACGGGACAGTTCTAAATTTTGATGCCATACTTTCACGGCTTGACTTTGTTTACAGTGACAAGAGACCTATTTACATAATAGAACAGGAATTAAGCGTTCTCCGACAAGGGAACCTTTCAATTATAGATTTCTATAACGAGGTTAACAAGAAAATGACCTTGTTAATAAATAAGACAATAATGACTCACGGAAAGGACAGTGAGATCACCAAGGAATCAAATAAAAAAATTAGAGACAATGCCTTACGCATTTTTGTCACTGGCCTAAACGGCGGCATTGCTGAAATCCTATTTTCATTGAATCCCCCAGATTTACCGAATGCCTTAGCAAAGGTACAGGAATTGCAATCTAATAACATTCGGGCCCAATTTGCCTACCAATTCAGCGGTCCCAGAAATTCAGGGAATAATAATTTTAATACCTTAAGATTCAACCAACGACAACCTAGGACTAACAGTTCACCATTCGACCAAAAAAGGGATTTGCAGAGGAATAACATGTCTTGGGGACAACCCTATTTCTTGGGTAATAGACAACAAAATCAGGCCCCAGAACCAATGGAGGTAGACGAATCTATACAAATCCGGAACCGACAGAACAGCAATCAATTCAGGGGAAATAATAACAATAGAAATTATCGGGAGAATACTAACGGTTATTTTAGGAGAAATAATAACAATTATAGCCAAGCCCAGCATTTTAGGGCAAACGTAGTCCCGAATAATCAGTCTAACGACAATCCAGCGCAGAAAACGAAAACTAAACGAAATGTCGGAACAACCGGCTAATAAAGCAATGAGGATAAATAACATTGAGGAGGATCATTTTTTAGATCAGCCCCCGAAGTAGGTCTGCCCTACCTAAAAAGAGTAGACAAAAAAATAAACAGAGAATTAAAAGTTTTGATAGATACGGGAGCAACTTCCTGTTATATAAAAAAAGGAATTTACGACAATAAAAATGAATTACCAATCTATAAGAAAGTTGCTACAGTGAATGGGTTTTCAATAATTAAATATTTCCATAATATAACAATTTTCAACACAAAGCAAGTGTTTTATGAAATAGATGGAATGGAGGCAGATTTACTAATAGGATTTAACCTATTAAAGAAAATCGGAGCGGTTATTGATACAGGAAAGGGGACTTTAAGTTATAAAGACAATGAGGAGAAACTAATATATGACGAGGTCCTTTCTTTAAACAAATTAACCTTTATAGAAGGAAAAACCATCCTTCCGTTGAAGGAATATATAATAAAAAAATATTTTGAAGAAGAAAAAGAAATGAAAAGCGATTCAGTAAAGGTAGAAGGAAGTTTATATAGCTTGGGATCAAAAAATCCTGAGCACGCCGACGAAGAATTATCCGTCAATAGTTTGGGATTCAAATATCCTGAGCCCGCCGTCGTTGAATTATCCGACATCCAAAGTTTTAATAGTTTGGGATTAAAATATCCTGAGCACGCCGTCGTTGAATTATCCGACACTAAAAGTTCGAATAGTTTGGGATTAAAGAATCCTGAACACGCCGTCGTTGAATTATCCGACAATAAACAATTTAAAAGTTTGGGATGCAAAAATCCTGAACGCGCCGTCGTAGAAATATCCGACATTCAAAATTATGCAAATTCTGAATTGAAAAAAATGAAATTGTATAACACAATAACCTACAAAGAGGACAATTTAGAAAATCTCAGAGAGAAAATGGTATCTATCATCGAAGAAGACCATGCCAATATAAATTTACAGTTACCGTTCAGAACGGATATAAAAGGAGAGATTAACACTGAACACGATAGACCGGTATATGGCAAGCAGTATCCATACGCTTATTCGGTTAACGATTTCGTTAATAACGAAATAAGTAAAATGTTAGATGAAGGTATAATCAGACCTAGTAAAAGCCCATATAATTCACCGGTAATAGTAGTACCAAAGAAGGGAGTAAATGAGGACGGAACTCCTAAGCATAGATTAGTAATAGACTTTAAGAAACTTAATGAAAACACTATACCGGATAGATACCCTATGCAAGATCCTTCAGTAATCCTTGCCAATTTAGGTAAAGCGAAATATTTCTCGGCCATTGACTTAGAGTCAGGTTTCTATCAGATTTTAATGAGGGAATCAGATATTGAAAAAACATCTTTTTCCATAAATAACGGCAAATATGAATTTCTAAGAATGCCTATGGGATTGACGAACGCTCCCAGAATTTTCCAAAGGGCAATGGACGATATACTTAGAGAACAAGTTGGGAAAACTTGTCACGTTTATATGGACGATATAATAATATTTTCAAAAACTATAGAACAACATTATAAAGATCTAATTCATATAATTCAGATATTGCAAAACGCTAACATGAAAATTTCACTTGAAAAGTCTAAATTCTTTCAATTGGAAACCAAATTTCTGGGATACATTGTTTCCCAAAATATCATTAAAACAGATCCAGACAAAATCTCCACAATACAAAACTATCCAATTCCTAAAAATATCAGAGAGCTACGTAGCTTCTTAGGACTAACAGGGTATTACAGAAAATTTGTCCGAAATTATGCCACAATTGCCAAACCTTTAACAAAATATCTGAGCGGAGTAAATGGGAAAGTTTCACGAAGGGCATCCAAGAAAGCATTAATACAGCTGGATGAACCAGCAATTGGAGCATTTAATAATTTAAAGGACAGTTTAATAGCACATATTGAATTAGTACAACCAGATTACAATAAAAAATTCACATTAACCACAGATGCATCGGACATAGCAATAGGTGCAGTTTTGTCGCAAGATGGGAATCCCATAACATTTATTTCTAAAACTTTAAGTAAAACCGAGCAATTATATGCTACTAATAAAAAAGAATTATTAGCTATTGTATGGGCATTAAAAAATTTGCGAAATTATTTATACGGAGTGAGTGGAATTGAAATACATACAGATCACCAACCTTTGTCCTTTGCAATGTCGCAAAAAAATCCAAATGTTGAAATGAAACGTTGGTATTACTTCATAGAAAGTTTCACACCAAAAATCATTTATAAGCCAGGCTCAACTAACGTAGTAGCGGACGCGTTATCTCGGATTAAAATAAATCATATGACAGATAGTGATGTCGACCAGACAGAATCAGAATCAGACATAAATACTCAGCATTCAGCAGAGAGTAGTTTCGAAAACGTCATTCAAGAGACTAGCAAGCCTCTAAACCAATTTAAACAGCAGCTACTATTAGCGCAAGGGAGATTCACAGTTCATGAGTTAGTAAGAGTTTATGAAAATACCCGACATATTATTGAATTTGATACGGTTGACAATCTGCTAATCATTTTAAAAGAATTTATTCAGCCTCACTTAACCACAGGAATACACTGCACTTTAGAAGATTTATACCTTATCCAAAATAAGCTAAAGGAAAACTTCATAAATAAATTTCTCTTCACAAGAAAGTTCCTCCAAGATGTAGTAAATTCAGAAGATAAAGCTATAATTATAGAAGAAACACATTGCAGAGCCCATAGAGGACTAGACGAAAATTACAAACAAATAACTAAGCTGTATTATTGGCCAAACCTGCACAAAAATTAAAAGAATATATAAAAAATTGTGAGATCTGTAACAAAAACAAATATCGGAGACACCCTGTAAAAATTCCAATTGGGGAAGCTCCCATTCCAGCAAAAGAAGGAGATCAATTACACTTAGACATATACTATGCCCAAAACCTAACATTCATAACTTGTATAGATTCTTATTCCAAATACTTGGTGGTCAAGGAAATTCAAAGTAAATTAAACATTGAAAATAAGGTAATGGAAATTTTACAACACTTTCCGTTAGCAACATCATTAATGACTGACAACGAACCAAGCTTTACTTCAGCACAATTTAGATCATTCATACAAAGAAGTAACTTAACTATTTATTATGCTGATCCCAGACACAGCACCTCAAATGGTCAGGTAGAAAGGGTACATTCCACACTAACAGAAATAGCGCGGTGCATCAAGGATGAACTAAATCTAACAGATTATTCAGAAATAATAATAAGGGCGGCACTGAAATATAACCTGACGATACATTCAACGACCAATCAAATGCCATATGACATATTGTATAACAAAATAGAACACAAACATAATCCAATATTACTTAAGGAAGCTCAGACCAAAATGCTTAAGATACATAACAAAGATAGAAGAGAAAAAGATTATAAAATAGGAGAAGTAGTCTATGAAAAGAAATTCGGGGAAAGAAATAAACTTCAATCCCGATACAAAAAGCAGGTAGTTAAGGAAAATCGACCGAATAAAATTATAATCAACAATAGAAACAGAATTATACATAAAGATAACATCAAATATTAAATATTTTTTCCAGAAAATGTATGCGAATATACTAATACTGACTTTTGTTATATTGACGACTGCGGAAGTAATTGACTATACGCATAGTGACTATCTATTGCTCAAAGACGACAGAGACGTTTACACTTATGAAACATACGCTGAACTTTTCCATATTACTAATTTGAGTTTTTATAGAGAGATAATTGATAAAGAATCCAAATATGTCAACAAATCAATTAATTCAGACGATGAGTGGGAAATATCAATGGACTTAAGTCTATTAAAATTAATGATTTCAGAATTAGTTCCAAAACGGAAAGAAAGGGGAATAAATGAATTAGGTACCATTTGGAAATGGATAGCAGGCAGCCCTGATCATGACGACTTTTTGAAAATACAAAATAAAGTAAATGAATTAACTGAAAATAATAATAAACAATTTGTAATAAATTCCAAATTTTTCAAAGAAATTGAATTGCTATCAAATTCATTAAAGAATGTCATCTTCAATGAAGAAACGATACTGAGAAAGCATCGTTTAAAATTAATAACTTTTGACCTACTAAATTTAGTTGATACCATAACCCTCTTAAAAGTAAACATTTTCAATACAAAAATTTTAAATAAAAACGAAATAGAGGACATTTATAAGCATGAAAAACATAATGTTGAACTGTCTGATCTGTTGGACATTGCAACGGTTAAAATAATTCGAAATGCAGATTTAATAATCATTTACATAAAATATCCTCAAATTAAAGATATTTGCAAGTTTTACCATGCAAGAGCCATCTCACAAAATGATGGAATGTTAGTTATAAGTGAAAAAGTTTGTGAATGTAAGGAGAAATACTATTTAATGAATAATTTTAAAAGTGAAACTTTTAACAATTACGCACAAATAAATTTAAAGAGTACCTGTTTCACCAATTTACTTAATGGCTTTAAAGCCAACTGCACTAAAAAAAGGGAAAAAAAACAAAGAAATAGACATCATTCAGGATGGTGCCATATTAGTTTCAGGCAAAAATATCGTAGACAATACTACTTTGTTAGGATCGTATCTCCTTATATTCAACAACACAATTGTAATAAATAATATAAGCCACATAAATGATAAGGGTAAAATTCTAAAATATATATCGCATCATAGATATAGCGATTTTGAATTAGTTGATTATATACAATCAAATGATAAGCAATTTTCTTTTGATAATGTTAATATTTTAAATCCCCTTATAACATTAGGTAATACGGCCTTACCATTAACAACATTATTTTTAATCATTTTGATATTGTTAATGTTATTTTACTTCTGCTATAAATTAACCAAATTTGTACTTATTAAATCAATAAGAATACCGTCAGAAGAAATAGTGGAAAGCAACATTCAAATACTGTCAGAAGAAATTAGAGCTCTATCAGAACTTCAAAATGTATCGGGACGAAACATTTAAGAATGGGGGGAGTTAACGTACCCAATTCCATTGAGCTCTTATACGAGTTGTAAACAATCTTTGGTTTTCCAAAACGAAAACAATTTCAATCTTGGGCCTCCGCCTAATTGATTTCTAAGATGTACAATCTCAAGCGCCCCCGCCGCAATCCCATTCTTTGACACTCGCCTAAATGGAAAACCAATGTTTGCCCACACCCGGCTTCTCATAAACAATCTCACTCCCGGCTTTCTGCAGATCCTGCACTTTAGGCCTTTTACAGTTCTCTCTTTGGATGACGAAATCTAATACTCGGGATGGCGAAATCAATTGAAATGTTTATAGAAAAACGATTCCCGAAAGGGATCAACGATGCAAAGATCAGAAAGTTCAAATCAGTCTTGATCCAGCAGCGACACCGCAAAGTCTAGCTAAATATTAAGATCGCGCAATCCCTTGGCCCGGAATTCCTTTGTGACCCTCTACTTAAATCTATATCAGTGAAGTTCGAAGTAAAATAAAAACTTTTTAAAAACACAATCCGCTACCGCAGTTGTTTAATTTGCATACATATGTACATACATATGTATAGTATGTGCACCACTGGCCTATGATCTATGTTTTAATGGGTAATATCGTAACGGCTGATTAACCCAACAGCTAGTTAAGATTATTTTCTTTTTTTTTTAAACTTACCAAGAGAAAAAAGGAGGATAACCCTGTGTGTGGACCTTGACTGTCCACAACGCACAACGCGAGCCTGCCCGCCCATAAAGTCAAAACCCAACAAATGCAAAGTCAAAACGCAGACCAAAATCCTCAAGAAGCAAAAACCCAAAACATTAAAAAGAACTTAGAAAAGTGGAAAGGAATGGAATGGCATGGAAAGCAATCCTTTCCAGGAACCCTTTCCAGCCCAAAAAATGGCACCCAAATTCGAGCGATTCCAGCGGCGGCGGCGGCCCTGCACTAGAAACCTACAAACCTAAATAGATCGGGTCAAGTTCTCGGTAAAGAGTTGACCCCTAACCCAAAAAAATGAGCACATAAAAAACATAAAGGCGAACAAAAAAATCACAGAAAAAACTGGCATGCAAAAAATTAAAGAAATACAAGGCTACAAAAAAGTGGACAAAAAAGGAAGAGAAGAGAGACGGATCGTAAAACGCGATTCCTGGTAGCGTAGGTAACGGTTCACTCAGCTTAACCCCTTTCTGGACCGGGCGGAACAATTGCAAATTGTATTTGTAGAGCGAAAAGGGGTTAAAAAACAGGCAGAAAGAGAGAGTGTGAGAGAGAGCGTGAGCGAGAGGGCGGGCGGGTTCGGTCTCCTTTCTTTCCTGTTATGCTGCTGTTTTTCTGGGTGCAGAAGGATATTTTCAGGTATCTGCTGATGCTATGTTCATCCTTGTAAATTATTACAGGGACCCTGTTATTCTGTTCTTTAAGAACAGCTCTTTTGAGCAATGTCCCTTCTTACTGATTGTTCTTCACTTTATCGTGTGCTCATAGGTTTGAAAGTTTTACAGCAATCCTGTTCCAAAGCTCCCGCTGTTCCTCTCTTTCAGTTACTTTAAATCTGTAAATCTGTCCCTGCTCTGTTAGTAGTGCTATCTCTGTCTCTCTCTGGTTTTGCTCTGCTTCTCTGCTGCTTTCAGGTCTGTTTTTTTTAGCGGATCGTAAAGTAATAAAACCATAAAAAAAGACGAACGACCGACCAGGACATAAATTAGAGAAAGAGCAAAACAGTAAAATGTGGAACGGGAACGGGAACACATGCCAGGACGAAGGGTTAAAAAAATGCGTGCACTTTTTTATGACTTGGTCAGCGAATGGGTTAAGCAATGCCCAAAATAGCAATCGATTTTTCTGGTTAATTTTTATGCCCGTTGTTTTTTTTCGGGACTATTTTGCTTCAGATTTTTTGTTCGAGTTTTATGCTCGGGACTTTCGATATTCGTATCTTGCCTTAGTTTTTTTCGGGATTACTTTAGTTTCTTTTACAAATTACTTTGGTATTTGTTGTCTATTTTTGGGAAATTGTAAAAACTGCTGGCTGCTGGCCTGGACAATGGTACAATTTTTGTTGTGTCTTGACTTTGGTAGGCAGCGGAGTTTTTCATCTTGAAGATGAGCATTTTCCAGCATTTTTCGAGGGCCGCTTAACATAAAGGCGCAATTACCATTAACCCCTTTGTGGGACCCTGACTTAACCCCGCGGGACTCGGTTGACTTTCCAAGATGCCGACCCGACAATAAAACTGTCGCATAAGTCAGATCCGCGCCGGGTTAAACAATGCCGAGAACACCGCACAGCCGACACAAAAATTATAAATATTAATATTTTCCCTCGCTTAATATCTTAACCTGCTGTTTGTCTGTCTTTCTTAATATTTCTTAATATCTTAACCTGCTGCTGCTGTCCGTTTGCTTTGATGATCCCTCTCGGGCGGGCCCCAACTCTACTGAATTTTTTTCAATTAATTTCTTTTTTCTCAGGCTGTCTGTCCAGTGCGCCATGTGTTCCACTCTGCCCGAAAACGGGGAAAGAGAGAGGCTGATAGTTGGTCTACACTCGTACGAAGGAAAGGGAGAGAAGGAGAGCCACTGACCAGGGCAGAGAGGGGCCTCAACATTTTTATGGGCCCTAACAAATTTGTACAAATTGCTGTGGTATCGGCTCGATGGCTCTTCCTTTTCCTCTACCCATCTCTGTCGCCCTCACTCGTTCACGCCATCTCCCTCTCCCTCTCTCGCAATTAGTGTGGTCGTGTTGAGACACCAAAATTGGGCCACACTGTTCTCCGTGGTGGCTCCATATGAAAAAGGCCCGTCTCCCATCTCGTCTAGTCTCGTCTCGTCTCGTCTCGTCTCAATCGGTAAAAATCACAAAAACGAAAAGGCACAAAGAAAATCGAAGGGGAAAATCGTTGAATGACCATGGAAAACCCATCGAAGTTGTTATGCTCTAATTAAATTTATTTCTTTGGATGGAAATAATTGAGGGAAATTAGGAAAAAGCCAATGGTGTGGGAGGAAAAGCAAGTGTTTTTATTGCGGGAAATCTTCAATCGAAGAACCCGAATGATAGGATTTAAATATCTCCCTATCGTCTGATATTTTACTCATTTGGACGAGGCGCGGACGAGCTGTATCTACAGGATACAGTATACGGTAAGCCAAAACTGTGAAGCCCTTTAATAACGGCAGGCAAGGCCCTTTGTTTTGGGCTTTACGGACCAGTCGTGGTCCAGAGACTATTAGGCTGCCACACACAAAAGAGTTCACACGGTGCATGGCCCCTGTATTGCACCGCCCCCGACCTGCCGCCTGATTGCACTGCCCTTGTGAACGCCTCAATCAACATGTCGTGGCCATGTCTAAGCCGATGGAAGCCATTCTGGCCAACATTTGGCCACAAGTGCAAGCCCACAAAATGCAGTTGGTTTTGTCTGTGTTTGTCCAGTCGAAAAGTGCAACACAGTGGGGTTCCTCTCCATCTCCGACCACCTTACATAAGGCCTTTATCCGTATCTATCCTCCACCTCCAATGCTCCCACCCCCCCACCATCCTACCCAATTGAGACAAACAGTTTTGAGGACCCGAAAAGGGCAGACATAAGTCCAGGAAGAGCCCGAGCAGCGCAAGGACATTGGGGCGAGGACGAGGGACGAGGGACGACGGACGACGGACGACGGACCTTGGGGGCCTGTAATGAACACCCCTTTAAGCCCCAGTCTGAAAATCGCCTTAATTAAGGTGAAATATTAATGCACTCGAATCCAGGACGGGGATACCGACTTTATTTAATAAAATCAATTTCATATCATACATTTTAATCTGCCACATGAGGCGGCTCTCCAGCATGGAGCAGGGGTGCTGGCGGTTGAAGCTCCTGCTCCATCATTTGGGTGCCACATATTAATTCCTGTTTCGCACTCCTCGTGCGTTTCACGGACATGCCGTAAATAGTTGCCAGGATGTTGCATGCCTGCCTTCCCCATCCCCATCCCCATCCCCATCCCCATCCCCCTTCGCTCTCCATTCTTGATGCCGCCGCGTTGCTGCATTTATTAATAATTATTATGTCTGCGCTTGTCCTGTGCGTCCTCTCCTCTGAATTTTGGATGGGGGCGGTAGGGCAAGGTCCTGCAGTTGCCGTTTCAGTCCGAGGTTTGGTATCCTACGACCTCCGGCATTCATAAATCGCAGCTCATTTCGGTGTGGCCACGGAATGCACACGCATAATTATTTCGGCCTGCAGTTTTGGCTGTGGCCTCGAATCTGGCCGTTGATTGGGGGGCGGATACGGCCATGGGTACAACCGGGTAGCAGGCAACATGGGGAAACAGAAATGTGGCAGACAGGAGACAGGAGACGGGAGACGGGAGGCAGGAGTGTGTGCCAGCGTGGCTTGCCCCTGCTTAGAGCCATTTTTGGGTGGACACGAGATGGTCGTGGGATGGTGTGGGATTCGTTGGAGAAGAATGCAGAGGATGCACACATATGTATACTCGTATGTCCCTTATTTTGCATTCAAATTAACTGAAGTTTGAGGGAAAATCTTTATTGGGAAACTCTGTTCTGCTCTTCGATCATTTCCGGATCTCTGCTCTGAGGTCTATCCTCATGTGGCAGCACCAATTTAGTTGTAAATTTATAGGACAGAAGGCGAGATTAGTTTGCATAGTCTATGCCCCTGCTGCCATCTCTTATCCGCTTTTTATGAGGCCCCGAGAAGGAAGGCGGAATCAAAAGTAGATGTAGCCCGAAAACAAGGGATGTGTCAGGACAGAGTCTGAAACAGGGGCTAAGGATGAGGATGAGGATGAGGATGAGCTGCTGGGGGCAATTGAATCCGAGGCGCGAAATTGCGAAATTAAATTTGCAGTTATTGCCCAACCATGGAGAATTGGTTAGCACAGTCTGTCTGACGGTATCGATGGTATCTCATGCCCCTCGGCCCCTGCCCCTGCCCCTGCCCCTACCCCTGGCCACAGTAATTGCCACAGTCACGGATTGAGTAAGACATCCCGGCATTCGGAGGCTGAGAACGGGAATGGAAACTGCAGTGCAGATGTATCTCGGTATTTGTATCTATATCTGGGAGCTGCTGCTCTTTTGGCTGGCAATTTTATGGCATTATAAATGGCCTCTTACCATTTGCATTGAAATGGCGTCATCTGGTTAACCCCAAGAAAAGAAGAAAGCCCCAAGGAATGGCCTTCTAAGGAAAGGATAATGATAGGAAGAGGTTTGAAAAGCTACAGAGACTTTCGGTTTAAAACTGCAACTCTAACTGAAAACTAATGAAAAAAACAGAAACAGTAGACTTCCTGCTATGATATTCTATGAAATTTGATAGGTACCAAGAACCATAGCTGCAATAGGCCGGATCATTATACCAAAAGTAAATGAGCAAAAAATCTTTATTACTGTAATATTTGGATAGTCTTCTTGAATCATCGAACAGTTGAATATATAAATGTACGTATTTATATTCCAGAAGACAACCCCCGGCTCACTCGCTTCCCTCGCTCGGCTCGCTGGCGCCGATATGTGTAAAATTTTGCATATAATAAAGAAAGATATAAAATAAATGTAAATAGTAAAGGAAATAAAAGAATTCACAAAGCAAAGGGCCACAAACGGTATTGTATTTACTTTCCGGCAAGGAAATCGTTTCAAAAAAATTCAGTCGTCACCAAAAACCACTTTAAAGAGCACCGGGATACACCGGTATCTCTCTCCGGGGTAGATGGATATCCCTTGCCTGGTGCCGTTTCAAAAGAGTTTCATATTTGGTGGCACCAAATATTCCCTCCATTTATTTGCATCACCTCGTCCTCGTCCTCGTCCGCGCCCTTCCTTCGGTCGTGTCTCAAAGTGAATCGCTGAAATTGCCACCAAAAAGCAATTGTGGAGAGGAGAAATCCATTTCAGGTTATCCGCGAATTTCAATCAGTCCCAGGCGGCCTTCATTGACAACCAAATGGGGATTGTGTTTGGGATTTGGGGGGGGAGGGAATGGTGTTCGGGATCGGGATGAGGCAGTCAGGGAGGTGGCTCTTTTGGGCCGCATAAAAATAAACACAAAGGGCATACGTGAGATGCCGGAGATACAGTTGGGGCTGTAGCACACGCTCCACTCGATTTAAAGGCATTTTGAAAATATTCACTCGGTGAAAAATTGCCCTAGGAAAATCCACTTAAGCAGCTTTGACAAAACTACCAAAGAAGTTGATGAAGACTCTTCGGGTGGGTGCCAGTGGATGCACATACACATACAGATACAGAGCAAGCTAGAGCTACAGATACAGCTACAGATACAGATACATCCGCAGCTGGCTAAGATTTATGGCATCTTTTACATGGCAACCCGTCAGCCTCCCCGCCCCCTTCACCCTCTCGAAAGAGTTGTGCGTACCAGAGGCAGGGAATCTAGGGAAAATCTCATCAAATTTGTTTAAATGCCCATAAATCTATTCGGGCAGCTGCAGCCTCTAAAAAGAGGGAAGGGGGGGTTGATGGGAGGATGGCGATGATCGGGCTTAAGCTTCGTGTAAACAATCATTAAAAATCATTAACCATTGGCGCCACTTTCTCATAATAAACGATGCTCCGTAGTTACCGAAACTCCCCGAGCTGAAACCGAAACGGAAAGCGAAAAAGCTGCAGATAGATACACATGTATCTGGGAGATACTCTGGCATCAGTGCATCTTTGTTTATGCAATGGCAGCGTGAGAAATTCGCCAAGCCACGCCATGCCACGCCACACCACGGCCCACGACCCACGCCCCACCCTCTAGACCTCTGGCTCTTCTGGCAGGCCATAAAAACCGCGTTAGCCATAAACAAAAATCAACGCAGAAGCACAAAAAAAGATCCAAAACAGAAATTATTTGGTTTTCTGGTCATGCCCGAAAGAGCAAGGCGCCAAACTACAAGATACATCCACGAGTGCGAGTGCGAGTACCAGATCCATCCAAAAACACACAGACAAATCTATGCCCGTACTTTCGGCCCCAAGTCGATCCAGCAAACAGAACCGAATTTTTATTGGAAACATTTTTATGGTACGGCGTTTTTATGGCCCAGGCTCCCAGTACAAAAACAAAAAGAGAGAGAAAAACGAGCAATACGAAAACCATCGCGTAACAAAATAGCAAATCGAAAACATCCAAAATAATTAAACAACAAATTGCGCACAAAACCAATAAACAAAGTATAAAACAAAGAGAGTGAGGGAGAGGGAAAAACTAAGGAGGGAAAAACGGGAAAGGGGCAGAGATAATCAATCAATTGGAGTGTGGGAGGAGTGGCCTTGTTAGGCCATCATTTCATGGATCTGACTTCATGGTATATGATAAATGGGCTACTCTTTGGGGTTCAAAGTTCGTTTATTAAAGGAACTCGTTGATCAAAGAGGATTTTTAAGCACCATTCTGGATAGCCTGGAGAACTATTTTCTGTGCGTGATCTCTTCCTGCCTAAAGGGGGATTAAAAGCCCTATACAACATCACAAATAGTCTATTTTACCCTTGAAGAGGGGATCTTTCAGAGTGTTTTCTTCTTCACCTCATGTCAATGAATTTCTCATAGCGTGTGTGCCCCATGGACTATCCAGAGTAAGCACTTGATCCTCATTGATCAAAGTCAAAATAGCACATCAATTTTCTGAACCGTGTAGACCCTAGATCCCGATCTAGAATTCAATAACTATCTATTAGTCTCTTGCTTTCTTTATCAATAAACAGACCTGTAAAGCTTGGTTTAAGCCCTGCTTTCGCCTCACTGCAATTCCCAACTGGTTCTGGCATCGCGGAGGTGATCTTCCGTGGGCTTTTGACCTACATATCGTATACCTCTCGCGCCTTTGTGTAAGGGTATATAGGGATTTGGACTTTGTTGTGTATTCTCAACTATGGCAGGGAAATGCTTTACGGCTGTTCCCCTTCTTGTTGCAATTTCGTCGGGCTCTTGAGTCCAAGGATACTTCGACTTTTGGACTAAATGAAAAATAACGAATGGTAGGTTTCAATGGTTTATTTTTAGGTAGAATAATTACTTCATGTTCGATGGAATATGACATTTTTTTCAACAATCAATCTCACATTTCATGGGGAAAACACACCCAACCTCTAGAGTGCTTATAGGGCTGGAGTGTAGCCTTAATCTACCCATCCTCATACCAATTTGAAACTCCCTCAATTCCAGACAAAAACCAGCAGCTTAGAAGCTACTTACAAGTATCCAAATAAACAAGAAGCCGCAACCACATCCCCAATCTTTTTTTATACCCATATACTGTACATGTCTCCAACCAAATCTCTATTGTTTCGAGACCCCCCACCCTCCCCCCTCGACGGAGACGGAGATGGAGCTATAAATCTGAGCGTCAAACGGGGAGCGCCACGGAATAATCAGAAATCAATACAATCTGCGTAATATGTTTTATGCGTTTGGCTTCTACTGGGTCTGGCTCTGTCTTCTTTGCCATTTTTCCAAGCAATTGAGTTTGATGATGCCACACATATCCCACTCCTGCCTCCCGCCTCCCGCCACCCGCCTCCTGCCTCCTGCCTCCTGCCTCCTGCTACTCCTTCGATTAAGCCGCAGCCCGAGGGCCATGACGTGACTTTTGCCATTTCTTTTGCTGCTCTCGACGATAATCAAAAATCACGCACACAATGGATCCTGTAATAGTTGAATTGAATTGCCCTTTGCCTGTGTGCTGTGGCTCTGTGGGTCTTTGGGTGGTTGTGTTCCAGCATGTCCTTGTCTCTCCCCCCCAGACTCCATGTTGACTTTATTGGCCTCATTGCAGGAGGAAAACGAGAAAGAGGATGAGGATGACGATGAGCTGCAACTCCCATTTCCTACACCCCCCCTCACCATCTCTATGACATGCTTTGACATAGCCGCCCCACCCCAGCCGCCTTTCACAGAACCACTCTCCGGCACCCCAACCAAAACGACCACGCCCCCCACTCGGCCGGGGCCAAGACAACCCTCATGGGCACATGGCGGCATCAGCCTCGGCATCATTACACGGCCGCGTCGCACGCAAAATTGTGCGAAATTTGGTGAGCCGCGTGTGGCAAGTCGTGTGGCGGATTCAATTCGCAAACTTTCCAGCCCCAGATACGCGTAGAAGCACACAGCTACAGATACTTTTGCCTCCCGCCTCCGCCCAGAGTACAGACCAAAACCCATTCCCATCCTCTGAGCTCAGCTTTCTTCTTTGGGAGTTTGGGAGAACATTTAAAGAGCGATTGGGAAACAGCAGCAGCAGCTGATGGAGGACTACTAGAGTACGGATGGGTCTTTGAAATCTACTGCAAAAGGGACACGTGAAAAGCATACAAATTATATGTGAGAGTATATTCAGACTTAATGCAAATTTGCAATATAAATTGACAGCCATATGGCTGTTTCCTTTTGATAAAGATCTTACATGAGAAATTTCTGATAAAGCATTTCCATTCTGGCGTTACGTTTCAGTCGTACATAACAACATGAAAAAGTCCCATTTTGAAAACAAATTTGTTATATTTTAATAGCTATTAAGTAGCCCTATGATCACTAAAAAAATGATAACAATTGAACATACGGTTTTCAAAATACAAGCCAAAATATGACCTTTCGTTACAAATTGTAATTGGATTAAAAAATTGCCAAACTCTGCGAATTGAATGGGACTATCTGTACAAGATTTTGTATGCCTTTAGATGAAGTATTGATCGTTGATTTTCCATGTTAAATTTGTTAACAATAAAAACTTTTTCTGCATTATATACCCGATACTCAAAGTGAGTATTGGGGTATATTAGATTTGTGGTGAAAATGGATGTGTGTATCCACACTCCTGTGATATCGGACTTTCCTTCCCTTCAGTTTTTTCTTTAAATTTTTTTAGTTTTATTTTAAGCAAAAACAATACAAATCAAAAATAATAATTAAACAATAAGAATCCAAAATAATAATTATGCAAAAAAATCATTATACAAATAATTAATTATACAATAAAAATCAAGAATAATAATTATAATAATAACTATTTAATAAAAATCAAAAATAATAATTATACAAATAAAAATGAAAATTATTAGAATGATAATTTTATGTCTCTCTCGCACGCATTCTTTGCCGTGTCGTGCAATGTTAGCGCCTTCTGGTGGAGGAGAGCCATGCTGATTAAGTATCGGGTATAAATATATGGAGTATAATAAGACTTAAAAAATATGTCGTTTTCTGTAGATAGTTCAATATATCAGAGACACAACGGTTCTACTACGGGGGAATTCTCAAGGAAGAACTCCTTGAATGCACAAAAAACTCCATTGGAACACCCAGAACTCCCACCATCTCGAGATATGTACAGCACCAGAAATCGTTAGATTGTTCGGCCTGTCTCGGACATTCATCAATTGTCCAATGAAAATATTGACAAGTTTTTTACGAGCTGGTTGAGTGATCTGATCTGTTCTGATCCACTATGATGATCAGATGTGTCCGTTCCGCATCGTTGGGCCGTGTTTTTCGGGGGCACTCCTCACACCGCTCACCCAGTCTGGGATTCTCGTAAATTAAAACATCAGGCTCGAGGCAATGACGTCGTAAAGAAATAAATAAAACATCAAACACTAGAGCTGCAACTGAGAAACGGCAGTGGAAAATCTATTGACTCTGGGACGGGGGGCAAACAATGCCTAGGTTCGAGGCGACAAAAGGACATCTACCGTATGCCGTATGCCGTATGCCGTATGCCTTATGCCGTATTGGGTGATATAGGGAGAAAGGACGAAAAGGAAGACATCGAATGTCAAAGTCTCCGCTTTGTCTGACAGAAAACTGGGCGCTGACTAGACAAAAGGGGGCTGATCGTGTTGGAAAACTCTCGCACACCAACAACAGCGAATAAGGACAAAAAGGACACTGCGAGTGTATCCCTCTCTCTGCTGACTTCTGCCCTGCTATCAAATGCTATCTGTCTCTCTGTCTGTGTCTCATTTCTCGTCTCGCTTTCCTTCTATTCGAATGAATCCTTTGTCTCGGGGCCAGGATCAATGAAAACGCTGAGCGCTCGACAATGAATGAAAATGCTCGATCCCGATCCCGATCCCGTTCCCGTTCCTGTTCCCGATCCCTTGCGAGGCACCGAGGCTGCGTGGCTGTGACAGTTTTTGGCCTGACAAACAAACGCAATGTTATCCATTGTCGCAAAATGCTACTAAGAATTATGTTGTGCTCTCGACACAACGGCAGCCAAAAACGACAAAAATTCTATTAAATAAAATTAATGTCCTTTTTTTTCTAGCTCTGACTCGGGGATCCGACTCCTGCAGCGGATGCAACGACAAATATTTGTAAACGCGCCCTTTTTTTTACCTTTGGTTTTCCAGTGCCGTGCCCAGGGGGTGTGCACCGTTGAGGGGGGCTATTATTAGAGGGAGAAGGGGGGAGGCCGGGCAGCTGAAGTGCGGCACCACACGCCCAGCCATTTTCGAGGAGAATGGGAGGATGGGTCGGTGGAAAAGTTTGAAGAGAAAACTTCGAGTATGGAGAAAAGTCGGAGTTCGGATAGGTTTTTGTGTAAATCCTCTGTCTGTCTGTCGAAGGGTATCGCAGAATATTGCATAAAATCTGGTACTCTTTGTTGATATATCTTTGATTATATATCTATCTACTATAAAGGGTAGATATATTTATGTATGTACACTTTTGTGGAATCATCTAAAACTTATTGAAATTCAATTCGAATTGCTTGCTTCTTTGTTGTTTCTATTTATTTTGTATTATACTAGTATCCAATACCTTCGCTTCCTATATTCTGGGTACTTTGATCACTTATTGAGCTTTTTTCTGCTCAATATTTATGGACGTTTCCCATTTGGATTGTGCCTATTATTATCCACACACTATCAGGGTACCCGGCACACATACGAGTGTGTATGCTGCATGGGGAAGATGACACGCGGCACTCACCACCAGCAGCCAGGGAGGGGCACTACCAGCGGCAGTGGCAGCGGCATGCACCACGCACCACGCACCACCAAACAGACGACAGAAGCGGTTCGTGATATTATTATAGAGGTTGGATGTTGCTGTTGTTTCTGATGATGATGATGATGATGATGCTGAGGCTGATGATGATGATCATCTGCGGCAGGCGGTCACCAACCAAAAACGCGCGGCCTTCCACACACTCACACACTCACACACGGGCCAGAGGCCAGAGGCAGAGTGAGAGTGAGACGCACGGATACACGGATACAAGGAGGGAAGATTCATAGATACGCAAGAACGAGCCACACATATAGTAGATACAAAAACAGCGTGAGCACCGCGTGGTGGTTTATGCTTGTTATGGCCAACAGGAGGAGGGGGATATGGCCATAGAACAGGGGGAATGGAATGGCGATGGCCAGAAGGCAGGGGGTGATAATAGAGTAGATGGGTACCTCTTGAGAGCAGCAACACAAAAACTAAATGCAACCGAAGCGTATCGTGCATTTTTCTTGCCTCTTATTTTGGGGGTGTGCACACGCACACGCACACGCACGCACACGCACACACGAATGCAGTAGTGGCACTCAAAATGGTGGACCTGGAGGGGAGAGGGGAGGGGGAACAGTTACAAAACTATAGCCATGCAGAAAAGGGGGAGGGGCTGGTTGGGATAGGATCAGCACAGAGCAGAGCAGAGGGGAGTGGAGTGAAGTGGAGTGGAGTGGCACCGTGGCAATCTGCGGGTTGCAACAACGCACCGCTCGTCTTTGGCCAAAATGGTTTTCTCGTTTCGTATTCATTTCCATTCTTTGTTTGGCAGGAGGAGGGATTGCCTACAGGAGGCACAAAAGAGGCTAGTGCCAGAGAGGTAGAGAGGGAGAGAGTGAGTGTGTGAAACTTTCAGTTGATGATTGATTCGAGAGCAAAACGAATTCCCTTCTATCACTGGAGGCAACTCGGATTATGGTCGGGAATTGTAAGTCCTATGTATATCATATTTTATAGGGGAGAATAATTAAAGAATATTTTCTTGACAATCATTTTCAAGTTCAACAATTCCAATTGTTTCTTAACAAGGGGCATATTTTATCATTCTGACTATCTTTTCCTGTCCGACTGAACACTCGGCTCACTCGTCTTGGAGTAAATATTTACTAGCATTTCTCTTGCAAACCAATTATTAAATGATTTAAAGGATAATATCTAGCTGCTTTCAGAGAAAACATGACCTGAAATTTAAATATTTTCACTAAGACTTAAATATTTAGGCCATTCAGCCGAGAGTGGAAATATGAAATTATTTATTTAAGAGTTTTAAAATAATTCCACAATTAAATTAAATATTATATTACATTTCAAATATTTATTTATTAAGTAAAAATACTTTATTATATTACTATACGTAATACGTATTAAAAAGTGAATTCTATTTAATTTCTAAAGGAATGTACAACGAAACAGTACAACATTAATTAATTAATTTTGATCTATTTAAACGCATACTTGATGGTGTATTTTATACTAATACTTAACTTGGATAAAATGTACATATACTTGCAATTAAAAAGGTTTCAATTAGATGACTGCCGCACTGATATTAATCAGCATTCTGCATTGTGTTTTTACCCATATGTTTGCCACCGATGCCACATCATCTTCATCAATTCAACATTCGAAATGTTTTCGTGTTCGCACTAAATTTAAATGTTATAAGTATGAATACATAGACTCGATGATATATATGTAGTTGCACACATATATAAATACATTTCTGGCATGACCACACAAAACCGCCCATCTGCGTGGATCCGCAAATAACGAGGAAAAAAACCCCAAAAAAATAAAAAAGAAAAATATAGAAAATCCCCAGGCCACCGCACAGAGCAACCGCCAAATAAACTTTGTCATTTTCGGCTGTGCCGGCGAAAATTATTTACTCAAGATTTATGCGTTCCACAACATTGTCTGGCATTCGTTTTTATAGAAGGGGTGGCGGCACATACATATAAAAATATATAAGTTATGTACATATATACAGAATAAATGTATGTATTTATTTGCTCATTTTTTTTGCACTGATTTATGGGTCAGAAGGCTCCACTCTTCGTTTGTGGCCAGCCACAAATTTGGAATAAATAATATTGATAGTAATTGATGGAATGGAGAGCATTCAGTGAATACAAATTGTATATTTGGTATATTTAAATAGATGATTTCCTAGAGTTTTCCTGGTGCCATTTGCCATTTCCCACGCCCCCACTGAAAAAAAAAACACCAAACAAAATATTTGTTCTTTCAGCGAAGACAATGCGCTTTGATTTAGTTTAAATGGAGTTGGGTTAGGGGAGGAATGTGTCGGTAGTATGTTTTGTAAACATTTTTCCAAAAACATGTCCCAAAATTGTGCCTGCTGACCAGACCAAAAAAACCAGACGACAAACCAGACGCATTGTCTGGTCAGTTGGTCGGGCCGGGACCTGGTGTCGGCCTTTTCATCTCAAGAAAAATTGACTTGTTACAATTTCTCCCGGCTCTCTCTGTTTCTGTGGAATCACACCTTTTTTGTTGCTATTCGTTGCACTGGTCAGATCGAGAGGGGCATCTAACTAATTTATTTTCATGCTCGCTTTTTGTCTCCTTTTGTGCGTCGGCAACGCCCTCAGAACTTTCGGTTGGGCCAACAAATTGTCGTCGGCACAATTGAGTGCAAGAATCCATGATAGATTTACGGAGAATTAGTGGGAATTTGCCCGATGACAGCCGGGAGAGAGAGGCCTGCTAACTAGGCTAATATGAATGGAATTGTCCTTGGCCAAGGGAGGGAGCATCTTGAAAGGAGCTGAAATGAATGGACCTAATGGTTTGTAAGGGAAACATGACCCTAAATGGCAGCAAGTGTTTGCACACAGATACTATACAGTGCGTTTCGTAACTCAGCTGCAGGTGTGCTGGTAATTATATAGAATTTGTATTGTGTTTGGGCAGGGTATTACATGGATTTGCTTTAAGACTTTAATGGAAATATCGTAGCTACACTTAAGGTTATTATTTTGATATTCAAGGTACATTTAAGGAGTTAAAGAGAGTGAACTCTCTTCTTGCATCCACATTTTATTACAATTCCATCCAAAGTAGATCCAAGCTCTTTACCTCTGGTTCATAATGGGATTCCATCATTTATCCCATGATCTGTAAGGAGAAACTAGGTATTATACTAGTTTCCCTTCTGGAAGTGCCATTTGTAGCGTAAGTATTTGTCATCTCATCTCAGCCATCACTCGCTCTCTCTATATTTAGCTCTTGCCCCTCTTAAGCCCATGGAAAATCCCCTTTTAGCTCCGCCACTCACTCACCTTTTGTCATTGAGATGACAATGTTGGGCCTTTGGGTTATCCGAAAAGGGCTTTAAGCATTTACTGATGGACGGGGAGTGGGCGGGGCAGGGGGGCCCGTGGGGCTCACCAGGTAGAACTAGAAAGTTTTCATTCTCTTACTCTTCGGAGCTGGAGTTGTCGCTTTGCATAAAGAAACAATTATAAAATTGCCAAAAAGCCAAAACGCCTTTTTTGGGGGTAGCCGCACAACAAGACAGCCGCAGACGGAAAGAGAGCTACAGATAGAGACAGGGAGCCGAGTGCAGAAATACAGGAATAGCGTTAAGTACACCCGATGGTGGCATTTGGCAGGCGCAAAAGCGCGAAACTCATTAACTTGTGTCAAGAGCAGAAGATGCCACAGCACAGCCCAGGGGCTGTTCCCCCCTCGGTGGCAGGCAGCAGAGAAAGTGAGAAAATTATCATTATCACCACGCGGGGCGGGGCCAATGCGGGGCGCGGTGGGGAGGTGGAGACGCCCACTATTGTTAGGCTTAATTAACAAGGGCCTGGTCGGGGGGTGGGTCTGGCCTGGTCTGGTCCGCGGAGGCATGTCTTGGGTGGTGTAAACGCAAAGTACTAATCATGAAAATTAAAAATAATTAAAACTTTTCTTTCAATTTGGCTTCTCGGCTGGGCCTCTGGGCCTTTGTCAAGTTGTGGAACATTTCCTTGGAGGCCATAAAACGCGGAAATGTTGATAAAGTGCCCCAGAGCGCGGGATGGGGGCGATGGAGCCAGAGCGGCAGGGTGGCTGGGTGGTTGGGTAATGGCCGTCGCGGTTAAATGGCGTTTCAGCGATTTTCATCACAATTTACGCCTCGACCCGAAAAAGGGTTCACCCTAAAAGGCAGGTCGTAAATTATTCAAATAAGACAAAGACAAAGTAAAGTCAAGACCCCGGAGGAAAGCCGGTTAATATTACCCAACAGATGGATGCAAATCCTCGCGTAAGACCTGGATCCAAGGATATGATTTCTCTTCATTCTTCTACCAATCGGTGGTTCCCATGTAGCTCTCTTTATATGATTACTGTTTTTCCTGTAACTTCTAGAGTAATCCGATGCTTGCTGGATAAGTAGTCGCTTGGGAAAGTCCTCGATTAAAAGATATACTGGGGAAAGGAAAACTTTTACGTATCTATGTACATACAAGATATTGGACATTGGATAATGTCGATATCAACTTCGTGAGGCTTCAGATTGGCTTTGATTTTTCGTGCACAGATGCACATGGGCTTCCCTTTTACTATAACCGTTTGCAAAGCTGCTTGGAATAACTATTTTTAAGATACGTTAGTCAATAATAAACAGAATATTTATATGGTATCTGTACATACCTTAAAGACCCATAGATGGTTCCAGCCAAAGGGGTTGGGATTTCGCTTTGGTTATTCTGCTTGTGGCGGGATTAGAGAGGCTGGGAATCTGTGGCTGTGACACCTGAACCAGCTTCAGTGCCTCCCCCCCGTCCCATAGGATTCTATGATCTTTTGCCGCAGGAGCGACATCCATTCAGGGCTTTGGTGTGCTACGGAGATTCATTCATGGGAACCAATGTCAGTGGTAATCGGCTCTTAATCGGCTGGGTAATCAATCCTCCTGCAGCTACTTGATATCGGTGACATTGCCACAGGTTGTGTGTTGTCGTTGTACCGTTGTCCTTGTTGTCCTTGCTGGGATTACTTTTTTCCCATGTCCTTTTTGCCGCCGTTATCTCCGCTGAGCCGCTTGCGCACGGTTAGCCGCATTGTTCTTTTCCCTTCCCGAGGCCATTGTCCCTCCTTCTGTTTGCTTGATTCCTTGATATATGTATCTACAATATGTATATAGATATACCTTGGATATCTTAACATGTCTTCAGCATGTAGATGCAACATGATGCATTAGGCACTTCCGAGTCGATGTCGTTGTCGTTGTGTAAGCCGCTTAGCCAAAGTGTCCTCTTATTGATCTTTGGGCTCTACTCGGATCGGCTCGGTTCGGTTCGGAGCGGTTCGGGGCATTGTCCTGGTTTTCTCTGGTTTTAATGCATTTTAGCTAAATGCGCTTGACAGATGATCCTCCTCCCAAGGCATCCTAGGATCCTGCCATTCACCTTTCCCTGCACTGCACTGCACTGCACTGCGTTCGTCCTGGAGTCATTCAATCATCTTTTCCCTCGGCTCCTGGCTCCTTGCTGGGCCCGGCTCAAACAGCTGACGAGGGTAGTAACCAGGGGTTGCTCTCCCCCTCTCTCTCTCTCTCTGGTTGACCATGGTCCAAACTACGCTCCGCTCATTGGTAGCTAATTATGTAATTATGTTGTCAAAGGGTTTCGCCGTTTGCCTTCGGTCGTGCCAGGCGTCAACCAGCTAAATGTGCAACAACAACAACAACAACCATGACTGCGGAGCTAATCAATTTGTTGTTGCCTCTCGCTTGCCCCGTTGCGGTTGACCAAACTTGCTGGTCACTCACTCGGAACCAATTCCCGGCATCTTTGGCCGGGCCTGGGCCCCAGGCTTCTTAAGACGAAGCTTGGCCAAGCGTGGCGCCCCCAAAATCGAGGGTGGCGCTGCTCTGTGGGCTCTGAGGGCTCTGTGGGGCGCGTTCAACCGAAATGAGTGGCTCCGAAATCTGTAACTATATGATCGTATATGAATTCTGGTCGTATAGCCCATGACACACACATACCAGTAATCCATAAATGCAATTAGAAGTACAGCATACTACGGGCAATGTCCGATAGCCCACGCAGTCCGGAGTCGAATAAAATGTGGTATATATTATAAAAGCATTTATGTATAGAACATTCTTCAATCAAACCCCTAAAGAGAAACCCATAAGATATTCCGGAGCGGCCCAAAAGTGTGTGGATAATCTCCAGGCGCCTCGGGAGATAATCCAGACCGACGAAACCACTTTATATCACAAATTAAGTTAACCTCCGATAGCTCTCGTATAAAAAACAGCTGTTCCCCAAGTTGCCAGACACATCGAAACGCGGAATGAGTGCGTAAGTGGTGAATGGCAAATCTAAGATTAGCGGACTCTTTTTTCTTTAATTCGATTATTTGGAATAAATACCAAATAGTAAATAAATCAAAAACATCGTGCCTCGAGGTCTTTAAGGTCTTCCTTGGGGTACCGACTGCATTGAAACCCCGATTTGACCATCAAATTGCTCATTAATATGGTACATCCATACATATGCTTAGAGAGTGCTGGCTGCCACTGGCGCTGCGTGGCGTGGCGTGGCATGGCGTGGCGTGGCCCTTTGTTTGCTTCCATGTCGCTCTCGGGCTGCCGTTGGGGGCTGCATTTTGACATTTTGACGAAGAGGAAATGTCACGTCACGTCGTGTTTTGCCGCACACCTCCAATTTCCGGTTCAGTGAGCTGCCTCGACCGTCCACCAGCCACCAGACGAGTGCCAAGTTGGCTGGCTGGCTGGTGGGGCCGCGGCGGGGGCAGGCAACATCTGAGTAGTTTACCCCCCCCGCTGGACTATGGCCCAGCAAAAATTGCACGCACAAAATCATTGCACTTGCGCCCAGATACGACGAGCACTCGTGTTCGCCACTTGGTCGCAGGTATGGTATGGCAGGGTATGGAGGCTTTTCCTGCCTTGCACGATTGGTTGGCATTTTCTGGTCGTTTTGCGGATATGCCTGACTTTGACAATGCCAACACACGTATTTCCACATATACTTTGTGGTTTGGGCGGTGTTCGATGCGGCTCGACACGGTGATAAGGTGCTGTGCTGTTCGATGGGATGATGTTAAAGTCATTTGCTTGATTGAGAGATGCTTGACCGATGCTTCCATCGTACTTCGCTTTGGCTCTGGCTCTGGACTCAAGCGAGTATCCAAATGATAGCTAATCACACCTATTTCGGGTGCAGTTTTGGTGCTCCATAGCCATTTATTCAGACATCTTAGCCTCATCATCATATACTTCAATTAATTATTTATGTATTTATCATATTTCTGTATTGTCCTTCGGGACAAAAATTAGTCTGCAGGCCAAAATACTCGTACCCCTCAAAATCTTCTTAAAAAACGCTTTGGTTCACATAATTCTTCGATGTTTTTGGTTAAGCAAACGAAAAATATTTGTATTAATTCGAAAAACCCACAAAGGATACAAATGTGTAGCTTCAAACCAAAATTTCAAATTATTGAGCCATAGAAACTTTGACATACGAATTTAGTTATGTATTACTTAATTCACATATTTAGATATTATAAACAATACTATACGTAAGAGTATTGCCGGGTACTTAGAGCCTTCGTCTGCTCCATCATGGCATTGCGATTGTCCTCCTGTTGAATGTCCATCCATATTCATGAATGGATATATTTTAAAAATATCTTCCTTGTCTTTTGTATTTAGAGGCACTTTATACTTTTAATAAAATCAATCAGTTATTATTTTGTATATCTTTTCATTGTGGAAACCGATACATTTCTGTGTCAATTATAATTACTTTTATCCTGTTCATTTAACTCACGACTCACACCATATTGGCCAGTCTGTTTGGCAGTTTTTTGTTTCGAAGACTTATTCTTCGATTTTCCATATCCGCCCTCCGTGGCGCCATCTGGCAATCCGCCGGCGAACCCGTACAAACCTGAACTTAATTTCAATATCTTTTGCCCGCCATCATATCCATATTTTGTATGTTTGTGCTCCGCGTTTCTAGTCTATTTTCTGTCTTTGCGAGTGCCTTTAAATTCAGGGCCAAAGTTTGCCATACTCGATGCTCTACTTTTGCCGCCGGACACAGGAAATCCATTGTATTTCGGCTGAACGCGGCGGCGCCATCTGGTGGCGGCGGCAAGCAAGCTGGAATTTTTATTTAAAATGGCGAAAGCTTTGGCGCCATGGCGCTTTCTCTCATCGCTTTGGCTTAAAAAGCGAGCGAAAGGGTTGCGCCTGGGGCGAAAAAAAAGTTCACTTCCCGGACTGTTGCTGTGGGGATGGTTTTTGGTTGGGGTTGGGGTGGGTGTTGGGGGTCTGCGCCTGCCCCATGGCCGAGCTCGGGCCAAGAATGTTTTGTGGCCATCTTCAGGGCGTACTCCCCGGGGAACTGTAAAGGGCAGGGATCTTCAGTAAAGCTAGAATTAAATGTAAGGAAATCTGTTTATGTTTTAATCAAATTTGTACACCATAACTATGTGAAGAAAAAGGGTCACAAAATTATAGTTTGAATTGCTGAAGATGTACAATATCATTGGATAGTCCCATGGACAGTCCTTGAGCTTGGACAGTCTTCTTCTGGAGTTTGCAATCGATTTATATGTGTTCAGCAGAACAATCGGAGAGGAAAATACGTTGGCCAACCTTTGCAAAGATGGACGCAAACAAGAGTTGAGGTACAGTGCGCTCCATAATCAGCATGGACATAATCATTGCTTAGTTTATTTTTAATTAGTCGCGTCTTAAGAAATAGCAGAACCCCTTAACTTTGAATTGATATATCTTCAGGTAAACAAATCCTAAGAAAGGTCATAAAATTGCTTATATTATTCCCTACATTTTATTGTACATCCATGATTTAGGGGTATAGGACCAAAATGAAGCTATTTTTGTGTTTTACAAAGCCCATTTAAAACGGTTTATCTCTTCTATATTTTGGAATGCAACTGAAACTACAGCCATGAACCATACTATATGTGTGGATTTGCCTATGTATCCTTGGGTCGTTCGGTGGGCTTGCTCATTAAATAAACGAAGACCCTTGCAGTGGGATAATACAGGGAGAGCACCAGCCAAGAGCAGCAACAGCAACATAAAAGATTGAGTCTGCCAGAGCCAGGGATTGGCTTTTTAATGCCACTTTTTTTTTTAGCGCTGCCGCCTGCACCAGCACCAGCACCAGCACCACCCAAGCCAACCACCCACCCACCCACCAAATGATCCACAGACTCCGTCTGCTGCGTCTGCAGCTCTTCATCTCCTTCACCTTTTTATACCGAGTATTTGCCAAGCCAAAGGGTATATTGTGTGGGACAGATGAAAGCGTTTCCAATACCATTAAGAATATACAAATATATTTTGTTTATTAGAATCAAAAACCTCACCTGATCCTTGATCTAATTGCCCAAATATTGCACCAAGAATGGTATTGTTTTAGAAGAATTTCCTTGTTTTCTTGTGCTCATTGTAAAGGATTGTCTGGTTAATTAACCGTTTAGTTGGTATCCTATAGTCGTGACCCTCTCGCTCTTGTTTTTCTCCTTTTTTTGCGCCATCGAAGCGCACGCATTAATTTTCTTTTGTAACCCTTCTTTGTATTTAGCATATGTTCTGCATCTGTCTGTGTGCAAGTGTGTGTGTGTGTATCCGAGTTCGTATGTGTGGGTGGGACAATTTAATGAATTGTTACACATGTTCCGAGCAGCAATAATAGCAACAAAGTGCCGATGCTTTGTCCGCTCATTATGTCGATATTGTTCGCCAGTTTCGCCATTTTAATTGCCAAAAACCAAAAGCACACGAAAAAAAACGAATTAAAAAATGGTAAAAAATAAAGAAAAAAAACCTTACTGATGGGACCCATGTGTGTAGGGTTCAACTTGGATGAAATGTTCCAGAAATGCACAGACATACGAAGATGGAGTGGAGTGCAGTGGAGAGGAGTGCATACAATGTGAACTTTCTTAAAGGCTATCTCTTTGCTTAGTCACAATTCTGAACAGTGTCTGGTAAGTAGTTCCTTGCCAGTAGCAAAGTCCTTCCCAACGGTTCAAACATGTTTTTCCCCCATTACCTAAGGACGATCCCGCCGCACAGGATACGCACACGTAAATTAGAAATACTCCTCTTCAGGCCCTGCGAAACATGAAAGGATGATCCGTGCTTCCGAAATTCAAGAACAAACCATATATCCTTTGAGCGTGTGTGGTCCATCTAGCGATCCCAATCTGTTGGCTGGTCGCCTTTTGTTTGTTGTCGCTGGCACTTCAACTGGAGACCACTTGAGGCCGCCAAGCTGTCTGCCTCCGATACTGCCGTAGTCCATGTCCTTGTCAGCTGACAAATGTCTTGTAGCCTGCTTCCGGCACTTGAGGCGGCGGCACAGCAGCGGCGGTCAACCAACAAATTTCCTCACCCAAGCACCAGCCACTTGACCAGACCGGGCCGGGCCATCACAGCCAGAGACAATCTGGCAGACATATCGGAACTTTGGCTATCCAATATCAAATGCGACGACGGAGTGGACGTGGACCCATCCGCCGCGAGGATAATTAATGATTTGTTGTTTTTGGTCGGGATCGTTAAATGTTGTGATCCGAGAGGCGGGCCGAAGGTGCGACGAGAGTTCTAATGATAGATCTCTGCCCACTGATTGATGGAGCTACGGCACCAGTAATGATCTTTGTGGCATCTTGAAGGAAGTGAACGGAACATTTTTAAATTTGAAGAGAGAAACAGAGTGGATTGAATCGGCATTTATTTTGTATTTAAATTCCGTTTGAATAAATATTTCCCCTAGTCCATTTCGCTGGCTGCCATTGTAATTAGCGATGCTATATATTTTTCTTGATTATGTACATTTATCCTTGCGCATATAGTTTCCCATTAATTGGACTTGGAATCTTCTCTCAAATTAATCCTCATTCTTGAGTTTTGTCTGGGAAGCAAAAGCCAGCATCTAAGCCAACTCTTCTACCCATCAAAGCAAACATAATTAATGAGCCAACACACACTGCCACCCATTCGACAGCCCCTTCTATATAGTATACCATTTTCTTTCCATTTGCAGCCGCCTGCTTTGCCCCACACATGTCGGTCAAATTCCGCTGGAAAACTTATTTTAAATTGCTTGGATCAAATGAGAACAAAGAACAAGATCCGACTAGAAGATACCTCTTGGTACCTCTCTCGGTTTGTCACAGATGTTATAGCCAGATGTAGTCTCTGCCAGTACATATATCGACTCATCTTTTGATCATCAACATTAGTGTAATGTTAATAGATAGAACATACCCTTCTACTCAGCGAGTACCCGAGGTACATTTAACAAGCATAGTTTAGCTTATGGCAAGGGAAAGATAAGCAGATGTGGAGAGATATTTCGATATAGGAGAGCAGCATGAAGAGAGTGAGAGTGAGAGTGAGAGAGGGACACAGGGTGACAGTGTGCATGTGTGTGTGTGTGTGTGTGTGTGTGTGTGTGGGTACGTCTGGAGCTGAGTGACAGGACCACCTCAGATGAGGACGCCTCGTGCTGTCACTTTTGACAAATTATAAACGTCATTGCCAGCGACTTTGATGTGTTGTTGGTTCGGTTTGCTGGTTTTGGCTTTTCCCGAGGTTTTTCCCGCCTCAAACTGTAAACTTTCGCTACAGCCAGGAAAGTTTATCCATCTGATTAATGCAATAGTTTCGCCAGACGTGAAATTAATTAAAAATTTGCTTGAGCACAAGACCGGCAGCGGTAGCGGTATGGGAGTCAATCAAATAGGGCCAAAATGTGTCGGGCCATATCCTGCTCAGGGCCAGCAGTCTTCCCGGCAACAGCCATTCTTCACTCTATTTTTTATGAGAACCCATTGTCCCGTCTTCAATTCCAAGTATTTTCCCGAAAAGAATGGGAAACAGAAAACAATTTTGTAACAACTGTCCGAACTGTTGGCTGGGCTAACAACCCCCGAGGGAGCCGATAGCGGATGAAATTTAATAACACTAATAAAGCCATTCAAGGAGCCCAGGCCAACACGGGCCAAGAGCAGCAAGATCCTCAACCTCCCCATCATCATCATGATCGAGGAAGATCATGAAGATCGTGTTGATGGCGCAGGCGTATAATAAATCAATTAACAAACGATCAATACAACAGCCTGAACAGAACTGAAATGTTACTGCCGGATTAGTGTAGGGTGGACCGAGCATATAGTGTGTGCATAGGGAGCCGGGCCATATTTATTGTTTACAGTTCCGGCTGGACGAGCGTGCAATAGGATCATGATCCCAGGCTCTGCCGGGCGATGAGCCATAACGTAGGCGCGTAGCGCGTAGCACGTATCCTTCGTACAGGAAATGGCACGCGTTTTGAGGGCCAGGGTCGGGGCCGCCTAACGTTTCAATTCCAATTAACGCATCTTTGGCATCGGCTTACTCCTTTGTCCCCGTTTTTATGAGGGGTCTTGCCCCATCCCATTCCGAGCCGATCCTCAACAACTGGCGCATATCCTGTGGCACCCACACACGAAGCTGGGGCGAACGTGCCCCGGATAAGTCCCTCGCGTGTGTTCCATGTGTTTGTTTGTTGCTGCAACTCCTCTTAGGGCTAATCCCTGAAAGTAATATCCTTTTGCACTGTATAAATATTCTTTGGTTTGTGCTGTTTCTTGTTACAGCAGCCCATCCTTCTGAAGATAGTTTTCAGTTCTTAGCAGTCGCTGTTGCCTAAGGGAGGGCTCTCTGCGGCGCACCCAACTGTGGCATACTTCTCGGCTCCCAATTGAATGCGCTACCACCACTTGAGCCATAGATGGCGCAAGTGAGATCGATAGCGGAAAGAAGATCGATAGCGGATAGAAGCAATTCACATCTGTATATCGATAGTTTCCGAGTTGCCACACTGAGGATGATTAAATGATCGCATTCAAAATGATATAAGCTATATTTTGGTGGGTTTTTTTGCTTTCCAAAGAAGGAATGGACTGCTTGATCATTAGGGAAAGTAGAAGAACAAAAGTCAATATAATAAAGGAACATAAAACAACTGTAGGTACCGCCACAACTCCACAGGATAGAGGAGTTGCAAAGCCGTGGCATTCCGGTTCTGGATGGCTGTATGGACGATTCAGTTAAGAGAGATGGCACCAGCTTTGCTCAATTGTGGGCTCAGAACTTGTTTAGCCTCCACCGCCAGGGACGAGAGATCCCCTCTGTGTGAGAGTGATGGACTAGTGATTGTGATGCATAAATTCGAGCTTAAAACTACGCTCCATTGCTGTTGGCTTGTATCGATACAGACAGCAGACATATCGAATAGAATACTCACTAAATCACGAAGAAACCTGATAGATGACACCTGACACCACATGATGGATGATACATTTTGCTGGTGAGCCGCCCATTAACTATGATTGACCACAGGAAGAGTTCATCGCACCCATGCATTAGATATGGAAAGGCATACGCAATAGTCAAGTGAGTTTTTTTCTGCCTAGTCGTATTATCTATTGGCCCTATTACTCCTATATCTTGCTTTATAGCCGACTTTCCCCACTGAGAAGAGCTTCCACTGCGTGCGAGAAGGAGACAGCCTCGAACAGGTAAACTCATTAAATAAAAGTCTTCATTCCCATTCTGATGAATGCCTTTTCTGGCCTCTGTTTTGCCGTCTCCCTTGAACTGAAGGATCTCCAAATGACCCGCAAATACGCAAATTCTCTAATACAACTAACGAAGTGGACAAAGGACCCAGGCAATGGGTTTTTGCTGCAGCTCATGATGGGGTGCCTGGGACCTGGGCCCAGGGCCCAGACTCAGACACACAGACACCCCAGAGAAGGCCAGAACAGAGAGCAGACCCCAAAAGAGTTGAAACGAAAACAAAAGTGAAACTATGTGGCCCAGATGGTGGGGGCAGAAAGTGGGGCTGGGGCTCGGGCTGGGGCTGGGCGGCCAGGGGGAGGGTAACACCCATAGAGGCAGAAAGAGTGAGCGAGAGGGGCAGAGGCATGGTCAACAGGAGGAGGTTAAATGAATGAACGGATGAATGGATAAAGGCCACCGCATGTTACACAAGAGTCTGCCCGGCTGACTGGCTACATGTGTATGTGTGAGAGTATCTGTGTCTGTATCGGCGTGTGTGTGTGTGTGCTTCTAAGTGTATCGCTGTGTCCGAGTATTCGTGAGCTTTTGGGTGGTTCACTCTAGTTTACTTTGGGATTTATGAATGCTTTATGGCGGCTTGTCTGGACAAGGTCTGGGTGGCACACAGTCTGCGGAGACTCCAAGAGTGGCATGTGGTGGGGGTGGTGTGTGTGTGGGGTGGGGCGGGGTGGGGTTGGGGGTCTTTTGGGTGGTTGAACACCCAACTAATTTATTGCCAACTTCCGGCAAAGGCGAATAATTTTGTTTAGTTTTTGGTGTTGATAATGAACGAATGGTCAGTGGAATAAGTCAGATGGACACAGAACCCTACCCACTCCACTCCTCTCCATCCCCTTTGCGGCGGTTTTGTGAAAGGGTTGGAAAGCTTTTGAGCCATCAGCTCTCGCTCACTCACTTCTCAGAACTTTCATTTTTGAGATCTACTTTTCATCGTCGTCTCTGGACGGGACTGGACCTGGAGCTGGACCTGGAGCTGGACCTGGACCCACCATTGACTTCCAGCCAACCTCTTCATCCTTCTCCTACTCCTTCTCCTTTTCTTTCGCCCTGTGGGAGTGGGAGTGGCAGTGAGGGGTAGTACGTTTGACCAACCCTCTGAAAATCCTCATTTAATTTTCAGATATTTGCGCATAAAACTTGCCCTGAATTTATTGCTTTTTAAATAAATAAACGAGCAAATAAAGTGCAGAAATTAAGGGGCTAGGCAGATGAGAGGGTTTTCTAAGGGGAGGGGGCAAAGGGAAGGGGTAGCTGCCTCCTTAGTTGCGGCACAACTAATTGAAAGTCACTCAAGTGTGAGAAAGACAGCAACAGAGAGAGAGAGAGAGAGAGGGCTAGATCGGAGGAAAGATAGAAGCAAATTTCCTGTTTGTTTAGTTGGAAAACATTCAAATAAATATTTAATTAAAATATCTAGCAAAAAATTACAATTTTATAGCAAAAGGGGCGCTCAAGGGGGTTCAAGGATACCACACATATATTACAATGATCAGAACCGATTAGCAGTGTTTTATGATTTACAAGAAATACTTAAGATTGGGATTGAAAAATAAAAAATAAATTAGTCAAAAAATATTCCCATTTAAATTTCGAATAAAAGAAATCAATAGCAACTAGGCAAATGTTTATATTTTTGTATTTATAAAATTAAAATATTTTTCGTTTAAGTAAATCCTGTATAAAATATGTTGGATTCAAAATATAAAATACCAATAAATATGCCCAAAATTGTTTCAACGACGGTATATGATTGTGACCTTTCCTTTGGGTAGTGTGAAACCTTCATGGCGGCTCCCAATAGAAGGAGCCGCCAAAGCATATTTGCCCAGCAAAGAAATAATTATCTGAATTAGCCCCAAGTCCACACACAAAAAGCATACGAATGGCAGTGGATTTTTCTTGCCATTTTCTCTCTTTGCTGATAATAAAAAATGTAACTTTCGTTGGATTTTCTTTATGGTTTTGCCATTTGCTTTGTTTGTTTTTGGTAAGCACACACACCACCCCACCCCCTTGGCTAAGCCCTTCCCCCAGCTCTTCCGTCCCCAAACAGTAAAAAGCTTTCAGCAGAAACGCAACCTCAAAATCGTCTGCCATAACTAATTAATGCTATACTAATAGTGATGGCATACCCCGCGCCACCAGCCCGTGGCCCGCAACCCTACCCCTAACAGAGCACTCTGCCACGCCTGCCACAAGGAACACCTAACCCCCAGTGGCAGTCCCCTAATTTCCAACCATCCATATAGATGTATGTATGTAAATCCATATACATGCTATATATATGTGTATGTTCTTCTTTCTGATTCTGTTTTTTATGTGTCTCCGAGATGGTGCTGTTGCTGCGACGGAGGATGCCCCCAGAAGAGGGGGCGGGGGCGGGGGCGTTGGCGGGGGGAAGAAGAGTCGAGACAGCCAACCACAGCTACGCTGAGGCCGAACCACTGCCGCACCGCCAACCCGAACCCGAACCACCCGCTAGGGGCGCCACTTAGAGCAGAGGCCAACAGCAAATGAGAATCACGAAAACTTTCGTTTTTCTATTTTTCACAAATAAACGCACACACACACACACACACACACACACAGAAAGATACGAGAGAATGGGGGAACATTTTGCTTGCATTGCATTTATTTTTGTTTTTCTTCTACTCGTGAAACCCCACCGCCCACCGCCCACCGTCCCACCCATAGCACCCGCCGCTATGCCCGCACCACCCGTACCCCCCGTACCTTGTCTGGCATTCGTTTTGCCATTTTTTGCCCCATCGCCGTCTCTATGGGAATGGGGCATCATCAGCCGCAGCAGCAACAGGAGGCTATGAGGAGGCGGCACCAGAGGAGGCTGCTGTTTTCTGCACTTTTCCAATTTTATTCAGGAGGAAGGAAGGTCGGGGGGCTGCAAGGGGTATGAAAAAATTCTGCGCATGTTCCCTACCAAAAATGGGAATACGCAAAAATGAAACAAAAACTAGAAAAACAAGAAAAACAAGAAAAGCGAAAAGCGAATGCGAAGGCAAAATGTATTGGATGAATGACAAAATCCCGGGGTGCCAAATGCACTGTGCACCGAGTGCTGTGTGTGTGTGTGGGGTGTGTGGGGTGTGTGGGAGTGCCCCTCTGGAGGTTAGTGGAGCACCATTCAACGTACACCAAAATGGCGGAAGAAGCAGTGCACAAAAGTGGCCACGACTATCGGACACTCTTCCTTGAATGAAGGCCAATGGGGCTAATCGGAGATAAAGGCCATCCGGTGGCAACTGCAGCACTGATGAGGCCACCGAATGACAATTCTAGAGGTTTGTTGAATATTTCTTCCGCATTATTATGCAAATCTACGTTTAAAGCAATTTTAGAGTATAGATATTTCTGCAGCACCTTGGATAAATTTTCAAGAATAAAAAGCAATATTTTCTTTCTTTTAAATTGAAAAAAATGACTATTAAAACTGGACTAATATACAATCACTACAATTAATACACTACCCTACATGTACATACAGTCATGCACAAAATACTAGAAACGACATAGCTGTTTTTTCGTATTTTTCAAAGTGATCCTCGGTGCGTATTTATTTTTTTAAGTTTCAATCAGATTAAAAAATTGTTTTGCACCGAAAATACATTTTTATAATTTTTGAAGGGCCTGTTTTAAGATCAAACCCCTTCGCTTTGCCCTACTGTTCAAAATGCCTCTGGTAGCTGAAATGGCCACCCGCCTCATTTTCCTGCACAAAATGAGCAGAAGAGCAAGAAAGTAAAACGAAATTGTCACCCACAAGTATACCCAGGCAGGTCGGGATTGAGGCGCCACCAGCCGCCAGCCGCCAGCCGCCAGCCAGTGGCACACGGCCGCAAAGTGCAGCATGATGAGGAGGTCGAGTGGAGTCGGCAGCCCCCAAAAAGGGGTGCCCCCGCCAGAGGGGGGCGGCCGAGTCACCCTGGGAAACTATTAAGGCATCGAGTCGAGTCGAGTCGACGGTCGGTCCTCTTCCAATCAGCGGATCGGATGGCTGCGCATTTTTCTCATTGCAACAAAAACAACACGAAAACAAAAGGAAAAACGAATGAAAAAAGATGAAAATCCGGGCACAGAAATAAACTAGAAAAGAGACGGCTCCGCCTGCTGCTGCTGCACTTGCAACACACACACACACACAGAGAGAGGGGGTGGGAAACGCCAGATGAAATAAGAGAGACCCGACCCCCTCGCTCGTTCGAGTGAGAGCCGAAACGAGTGAGGCGGCACTGTGAGTGCAACTAAATTGGGAGCCCGCTCGGAGCACAGTGCGATTGTGGCTCAAACAGCAGCTAGAACAGGGTTGCCAGGTGGCCAGCACTTACAGGGTTTATTTATTTAATTTATTTGGTATAATATTTTGCATGCAAAAACCATAAAAACCATAAAGAAATCTTCAAGAAGCGTTAGGTTTTTGCCTAGAACATCCACAGACGCTGGCAACCCTGGACCAAATGCAAATTGAGCCCAAAAAAATACTCAAAATTGCAACTGGGCACGGCAAGGCCATCGGGGCAGCCCAAGGAGGTGGTGAGGGGGGGGGGGGGGGGGGGGGTTTACTGGGGGCAGGCTGTGATTCTTTCTTTTGTTTTTATTGCCTTCTGTCGTGGCACGTGGCACACAGAATGTAAACAAGCCGCAAGAGTGAAGCGCGTGGGAGGTCCACATAGAATCGAATGGATGCAGAGGAGGGGTGGGGTGGGCGAAAGGGTGCCAAGGGTGGGGGGGAAAGGGTGCTTCAAATGTGTCTGGGATTAGGGTTCTGCGGTAAGCAGGAGAGAAGCTTCAGTCCTGCTCCCCTCGAAAGTGCATTAAATTAATGCGAAAGCTGGATAAATAAAATCTGCACATGACAAATAGATTTTGATTGTGTTTGTCAGCTCATCGCTTCAGAATTCTAGTTCTTAATTGACAGAAAATAAGTCCAAAGGTATGGAAGGTTTAGTTGAACAACATTTAAATAAATGTTTATTTGTTTTGATCAGATGAAAAGTATATCAGAAATGATCATTACTATTATTATTATTATTAAATAAGACCAGGGTATGTGTGGTTTCATTAGGTTCTGAAAAGAGTTCCTATTTCCCTATTATTATTTGCGGTAAGGCTTCTCTGGATTTTTCTGGGGCTTCCAGAAGTTCAATTGTAACAGAGAAATCTTTTTCTCATCTCTGATAGGACTGAAAATGGGACTGGTGTTTCAGGTTTAACAAAGGAAGTCCCAAATTGAATAAGAGTTTGGTGCCCATAAGAATGGATACTCCTCTCAGATCAGCCAATCCAGAAAATCCCATTTGTATCCTTAGAGAAGCCTCCCCCCAGGAAAGGCAAAGAAAAGTGTTGCATTTGCTTAATCATGATTGGATTGCCTCGCTGTATTACGCACTTGGCAACGGGGATCGAGGATGTTTCCCCCGGATACGCGGACGAGTACGAGTACTAGTATTTGCCCCACCCATTTCTGGCTCAGCGCCTCCACCTGTTCGACACTCTCTTTCTCTCTCTTTATATCATGCAAAATGGCCGGGCCATGCCGATGCCGTGCTCCGTGCTCCACCTGGTCCGCTGGTCGTTTGGCTCCTCGGATTGCATGTGCATTGGTTTACTTTTGTTTAGCAAAATGTTCATGCAAATCCGCGCTGCATTTGCATTTGCATAAGCGGCCCCAGGACGAGTCGGTGCCGTGGCTGGGTCGGTTTCGTTGTTGGTACGGTTTCGTAGCTCCATCATTAACCGTGGCTGGGGGACGGGGCGGCGTGCACGGGGCACGGGGCTCAGGTTGAGTGCGGGATTCAACTTTTCCGTGCAGCAAGCAGAGTGCGTGCCACGCCATCCAGCCAGCCAGCCAGCCAGCCAGCCAGCCATCCCATGCCTTGCCACGCATATTCTCGCACGCACAATGACTACACGTCGCCCTCCCCTCCCCTGCACATCCGCATCCATTCCCCTTGGCCAGACCATCCCATCTCAACTGAATCCTTTTCGAACTTGCCAAACTGGTTGGTTTAGTTTTCAAAACGGCGCGGCGAGGCGCGTCCTTTACTCCGGCTCCGGCTCCGGCTCCGGCTCTGACTCAGGCTACGACTACGGCTGCGGCACTGGCTTCTGCCTCTGTGTCCTCCTGTGTGTGTGTGTGTGTGTGGAAAACCATTTAAAATTACTGCAAAAAAGCAACAAAAGTTTTTCCCTGCTAAAAGTGGTAATGCACACATGGACAGGGGGCTGGGGGTTGGGTGTTGGGGGTTGGGGGGAGGGGGGAGGGACTACGGGTCTCGCGTTGCGTTAAATTAAAACGCGTATGTTGCACACATTAATTGCCAGGAAGTAGATACAGCAAAAACAACAACGGTCCGAGGGGGGGGGGCGAGGGGTGCTGGATGGAATGGTTGTGGGAGTGTGCGATTGGGTGAGTGGGCGTGGGTGGTGGCGAGTGTTGCAAAGGTTTTTCTAATCATTAACAGAGTTGCCATCGCCATCGCCATCGCCATCGGAGTTTGTTTTGTTTGCAAGGAATTACACACACAAGCACACGTACACACACGCAAACGCACACGCACACGCACGGTCACCGATACGCGTACACATGGAGAAACATTTGCAAATTAGAAATGTCCGTCACACATATGCCAACCTGCCTCTGACTCTGCCTCTGCCTCTGCCCCAGCCGTGTGCCACGCCACGACACGCCTCCCGCCCCTCACCACCACCCCCACCAGAGTGCAGACAAGTTGAAAAGGTCGCATCGACAACGCTCAGATGCCAGCCCGTGGCGGCCCGCTGTAAGGATAATCCTGATGATGTCCTGGGCCCACGCCATTGGAGCACTGCACGGCACGGCACATGTGAAGACAGCCACTGAGGCACAGTGTGGCAAGATCACATTAGAGCGGAAGGGCAGTCCGCTTAGAGCTGTGGAGCCTTCGATGGATAAGCTCGAAGCCCATAAGAGGCCAAATCTCTTCTTAGATGGACTATTTTTGGATTGAAATTATGCTCAAAAAGTAGGCCAAGGCAGGACTTCCAAACACTCTGCGAAGACCAAAAAGATCTGATGTCATGAGGGTTCCAGCATACTAAAAGCGTCTGTAATTATCTTGGAATGTTGATTGACAAAATAAAAATATACTAAGATTAATTGAAGAGCTGAAAAATTTGGTTTTGTTAATGGGAAATTCTTTAGATATTTTCTAGAAATATTTCAAAATTTTTACTAGAGCTATCCCAAAATCATCTGCAACCACTGTGCATTATCTTATTTAAAATAAATATGCAGCACAGAAAACAACAACAACAACAACAAAAACAATTACAATCAATTTAAATTTAAATAGAAACTTGTCTAAGTACAGTCCCGCTCGCCCGTCACACACACTCGCACACACCTGCAGCACCCCCCATCTGGAATAAAAAAAAAAAATAAAAACAAAACAAAACAAAAAAAAAGAAAGAAGAAAGCATCAGACGAGTGTCAGCAGGAAGGAGCATACGAATGCGAATCCGAATCCGAATCCGATTCGAAGTCAGCAACAAACTAATGGCAAATGACGATAGTTCTCTCGCTCTGCCGCCCCTTTGGCGGAAAATAGTTTAAAATTCATTTGATACACACATATATATATATACGTATGCTATATACATATGTATATGTATATATGTAAATGTGTAGCTGAGACTGAGAATGAGAATGAGAGAAACTACTCAACTCTTTCCGGCTCGCTCTGGCGGCACTCAGTCTCTGTGGCCCACTCCGTCTCTGTTGCTCTCCAGCGGCCGCCGTGTGGGACTCTCTTTTGAGTATCGCCTGTATATATAATTCTGAGCGCTCTAACCATATATTATATGTGCATATATCCGTGTATGTTCAGCGTTCTGTGTAAATCTCCTGAAACTACTATATATGCCCGTTTGGGGGTATATTATGTAAAATGTTGCATTTTACTGCTCAAAAAACATTTGCGCCTGGGTGGATGTTGCCGTTGCTTCTGCCACTGCCACTGCCACTGCCAACCCATCTGATTGTTGTTGGAGTTTATGATAATGAGCATTTCGCTCATGTGGCACACACACACATACACACACATGTGTGTATCTGTGTGTATATAGAGCCATCCTATGGAGAGCAGAAAGCCCGCACAAAATATAGCCATCTCGCTTCATTTGTCTATCCCACCGACCCCGACCCCGACCCCCACCCGCCACCTCCATCCCCAAAGCGCATACCGCAAACTTCCTTCCCCACCCCCTACCGCACACTACACGCTCTCACCTCACCCCCCCACCCCCCCAACCCCACCCCCACCCCCATCCCCTCTACACACTCTCTCTATAGGGTTGCTTTCTAGTCAAAAACACACTCACACACCCATACTCGTTTAACCCGTTCAGATAATGATGCAAAATTTATGTATTTTGTGTAGAAATAAAACCTGATTTTCAAATGAGTGAAAATTTTCGAGTTTCCAAAAAGGGGGTGAGGGACAGAGACACAGAAAGAGAGAGAGGGAGTGAGAGAGAGAGAGAGAGAGAGAGTGAGACAGCCAGCGAGCAGGGGGTTGGTCACTCGTTGGTCCATTGGGGGGCGGACTGACCCTGGGGTTGCTCATTTATTATCAAAATTTATTCATTTCCAAAATTTTTGGCGCGCTTCTCCAAGGCCCGAAGAACAACTGACCAAAGGGCCGCCCTTTGGAGGCACTGTGGGTTGGGGTACTACCACTACTACTCCAACTTGAACCCCATCTTGCGCCACTGTTTTGTGCTCTTTTAATTGTTGCATAAAATGTTACGGTAAACACAGGCCCCTCGACAATGAGCCTGAGATCTGAGACCTCGGCCGCTGCGTCGTCGTCGTCGTCGTCGTCGTTTTTGAGCTGAAACTCAATTTCCGTTTGAGTTATTTAAGGCCCTCTGTGCCATATGTGTGTGAGCCGCCACACATATGTATCATCATACCACCCACACACATACACACACACAAACACATGCAGAGAGATAGGAAACGCCGACGTGGCGTTGTTGCTGCTGCTGCCTGCCTGCCTGCCTTCTTTGAAATTTGAAAAGTTTTTTTGTGTGAAAATTTCGAAAATTTTCAGCCCGAGCATTTTCGTGTGCGTGTTATCATTTGCAATTGTGCCGTTAACCGGTTCAAAGCGTCACACGCACGGCACGACAGCAGACTCGGAGACTCGGAGACTCGGAGACGACCCACGCACCAACAACGCATCCTATAGCTCGTTCAGAACGAACTCGTATCGGGCTTCGTGTCGAGGTTCGGGTTCTGGTCGAGGTCGAGGTTCGGCACTGCTTGCCCTTTACCAATTGCAATCTGCAAATCGGGTGCGCTCAAAAGCTGTTGTTGTGCGTGCCATTCGGCGGCACTCGTGTGCGGCACACGAACTGCATTCCCATCCATCCATCCATCCGCAGCAGCAGCGGCAGGCAGCAGGCAGCAGGCAGCAGCAGCGAACCGAAGACAGCTTCTGTGGGGCTCTGGATGCTGTGCAGGTACCCCCAATGTGTCACTCTGCATTCTGACCACTAACTCGCCGGCCGTGTGCTTCCGTTCCGTTTGCGCTCCGTTCCGTTTGCGTAGCCACTACGTGAGTGCGAGACCCTTCGGTGTTCCTTCGCTGCGTTCTCCGCTCCGCGCGCCCTCCCGTTGCAGCTATCGAACGTTATCGAAGTGTATCGCAAGTGATTGAGGAGATCGATCCTGTGAGCGATCGGTTCGTTTTGGATTTGTGTGATCGATCGCCCGAAATATGCCAGGCCAATCGTTTATGTGGATGGTTTTCTTTTTTTTGTTTTGAGTGTGCTCCAGCTTCAGAGCGGCTCTCTGAGCGGCGCCCAAAGGAAAGATCGAAAGTTGAGTACAGTGAAGAGAGAGAGAGAGAGAGAGAGATCTTGCAGAGAAAGAGAAAGAGTTCTGTGTCAAAGATAGTTATAATCGATCAATCCAATCGTTCCAACTGTTCATCATCACACCAGCAGCTGTCGATCCCTTGACACGTGCACTCCGGTGCACACACAGCGGAAGCCAGCGGGTGAGTTATCCGATGGAATTTCTTACATTTTTTGGGGTTCATTTGGGGGTATATTCCGGGAGAGAAAGAGTTCAACTTGAGCGATTACCAATCAATCCTCAAAGTTCTTCAAATAATGCTTTGGAGTGGAATAAATTCAAAGTTGAAGATCTAGAAATTGGCATACACTTCAAGCTCCTTAATAGTTCTCGTATTCGATTCTTTCGAATCACTTTGGCATGAGAAATCTATCCCAAAGGTGATTGAACCATCTTTATAGCTTTGTGATATATCTTTTCTCTTGGGGACAATGGCGAATTCCTTCACATTCATCTGCACAAAGTCTCCGTAAATCCAAAAATATGCATCTTCAAATTATCAACAAATTGGTGGGAGAACATCTGTTGGGCATATTGCAACAATTGGGGAAATAAACTCGCAAACAAATGAATTGGAAATGGAATATTATTTTCTAGATTAGGATGAACGCAGAAAAACATCTAAGAAAAGGTGAATCAATAATTAAGAATAATTCAGGGGATAGGCTCTTTGATCTGGTATTTAATTATAACAATCCAGTTTTAATTATCCAGTACTCATTCACTAAAAAATCGCATCTAAATAAGATATAGAAAAACTTTAGTAAGAGCAATTTTATATATGCTTGAATGGTTAAAGAAATGCTAACAATAACATTAATTGAACGAATTGAATAATTGCATTTCGCAGAAAAACAGAAGCATAGCCGAATGCCAGAGAGAAAGCGTTTCGAAGAGCATTTAATGAAGCACTTGACATGTCAAAAATGCAACCTGCAGTGAACCATTTTTACTTAATGTAATTAATTAAAATTTAACGTATTAATTTCGGGCTACGAGAGTGTCAGTGCGATTGTGTCTGTGTGTATGTGTGTGCAAACAAAGACAACAATTATAGGACAACTATATGTACAGGTGCTCACCCGCACACACAAACACACAGACGTATACGTGTATATGTATACAATATGATACCTTGGAAAACTCATTGGTGAACCGCACTTATGTACCGCAAGTTCAACCGCGAAATTGATAATTCAACGGTTAACCAAGCGGGCCAACAACTAAAAAAAAAGAGACAGAGGAAATACGAAAACAACAGCAGAAAAAGGGCAGCTTCTCCAACGAGTGTTAAACGTTTTAAATCAACTGAAAACAGTTCGTAAAAAAAGCAGAGTATAAATGCAAACAGAACTCAGACGGAGTGGGTCGGATAGAAAGGCACAGAGGAGAGTACTTGACGATACTTATGGGGAATATGGGGAATAGCGTTCATTCATTGGGAAGATTGGAGTTGAATGTGGTAGAGATCAAGCTGTGCTATGCGATCATCCAGCTTGCTTATCCATCCATCTGCTCCGACATTTCGTAGATTTCTCTGGTATATGTATATACAAAGAAGTATCTATCCGCAGTAGTTGTGTTGGTTGATCAAACTTCTAGTTTACTCTCCATTGCAGATAGCGATTCAGTAGATATAAACACAAGTGGAACATGGTCATCGGTAAGCCTTAGATTGGGGGTCAACGATCGGCACAACCAAGAGTACTTGGGGCAAAAAAAACAGAGTAGTAGACTTCAAATATTGTGCATAATCAACAGAGATTCGGATATGGATCCAGGCCAGTGAGGGCGCGCCAGTCAGTCAGTCAGATGAGCCGACAGCTCAAGTGCGAGAGGGATTGCGATTGCGATTGCGAGTGGATTGGAGCCTGATGTTGGACGTGAGCATGGGCAGGGGCATGGGTGTGGAGAAAGGTCGGTGGGCTGTATTTGAAAGTGGTCAACCAACTCGTTGACCGCAAAAGAGAAAAAATAATAAAATGAAATAAACACACGCAGACAGATGGGTCAGACGGATGTATCTGGATCTGTATTTGCAGATGTATCTCTCTCTCTGTCTGTGTGTGTGTGTGTGTGTGTGTGTGTGCAGATGTGTGTATGCGGCCTGGCAGTCAAATCACAAACAAAACAAATTGCAATGGCAACAGCAACAGCAAAAGCAACAAAAAAATGCAAAATTTTTGCAGCCTCCGCTGAAAAGTAGGCAATGAAATTATTATTTTTCCCTTTTTCACTTTATACTTTTTTTTTGTTAACTGCAGAAATGTTGTTTTCCTGTTTTCCCTCATTGTTGTCTCTGTTTTTCCATATATTCATCTATTTTTTTTTTTTGCATGTATTTGCATATGTATGTATATATTTTTGCCACGGCCTAATGCAATGCGACAGTTGAACGTTTCATTTTATAATATGTATTTAATTTAATTTCTATAATTTATTGCGAAATGTTTAGTTTTTGTTGTTGTTGTTGCTGCATTTGCTGCCACTGCCGCTGATTGGCCAATTTGAGAGTTTTGGCTGCCACTTTTTGTGTGCCGGCAAAAGCTTTTGTGTACACTTAATGATTTATTTTAATATGTTAAAATTATATGCGTTTTTTGGGTGGCAAAAAGTTAACAAAATTTTATACTGCACAAAGTCCAACATTTATTGGTTCTGAATGAATTTCATTTGCATTTATTATGCTATGAATTATAATTTTGTATGATTATCACCGAAGTGTTAAATGTTTGTCGTGGATTCGAAATGGCTTGAAGTGAAATAAAATGAAGTCCCATGGAAATCAAAAAATGTTCGCATTCCGCCTGGCATTCGTCAATCAAAAAAAAAAAAAAAAAATAATACAAAAAATAATGCAGTAGGTCCGATGGGAAATGTTTTAGATAAATTTGTGGATGCTTTTTCGAAATTCCAAACTGAGTAATAGCTTTCTGTATATGTTGATCATTCGAGCTGGCATACATATGTGTGTGATTTGGCTATAATAATGATTTAATACAAATTTCAACATAAAATGCCTCGGTTTTGTGTCATATGTCAACTATTTTATCTAGTGTTCTTTGATGCAAGTCCAATTGGAAGTAAAGTGCTTAAAATTGCGAATTTCAAATATAATTTGAATGGAAACCCATATTTAAATGTATCAATTTGATATTTATTCTAGTGCAAAAATTACGAATAAGCTGTGTTCTTTTTCTGTGAAGATTTTCGTGTGGAACTGTGGGTTTATTGAGATAATATTGTTTCCAATCAACACGTTTTTGTAGCACTTTCATTAGCCTCTGATAAAGCTCTAAAATGCATTGTAGTCTCTCCGTATTTCTATTCCACATTTGTTTTTTGTCATAATTACAAATTTTCCGACCATTTAATGGCAAACACCAGAGTGGAGGAGATTGGTTGGGGGTTCGGTTCGTGATGGGATTGTGATATACGGCTGAGTCTCTTTATAGATGAGGGTTGCTTGCAATTATATTGTGCACTGTGTGCGATTGTTGTTGTCTTCGTCTGGGTTTTTGTGTTGTTTTTGTGCGAATGCAACTTTTATCGATTTAAATTAAAAACGCATTGCTGCAAATTGTAAAAATTATTGTGCGTCTGTCTCGCTGCATCTCTCACTCTCTCTCTCTCTCTCTCTCTCTCTCTCTCTACATATGCCTCCTCTGTATGTGTGCTCTCTCTACGTCTCTACGTCTCTGCTGCTTTCTGTTCTCTGTGTGTGTTTCTGTCTCTCTTTGTGTGTTTGTGTGCCAGGAAATGCCAGCACATTAAGTTGGTAGGCCTTTGGACAGCATCCTGGTGGCTTCCATTGCTTCCACTGACATTGCTGCCATCGGCATCGGCATCGCCACCGCCATCGCCACTGCCACCGACCGTTTCGCCGTGCTCCGTTCCCCATGCCGCTGCCGCTGCCGCTGCGACTGCCACTGCCATTGCTACCGCCATGTCCATGTCATTGGCCGGAGCAATGCGGAAAATCGCATTTTCTCATTTGGCTTCTGTCATGCAAAAATATCAAAAGCGCGTTGCGAAAATCTCGTTTATTTTTCACACGCATTTCTGACATTCTCCCACTCTCCTCTTCCTTCTCATTACCACTCCCTTCCCCTGTCCCTTCCCTTCCCTGAACGCTGGTGCAGCAGCAGCAGCAGCAGCAGCAAGGAGATGAAGTAAGAGGAAAGGAGATGGCGGCCAAACAGGAGCCATACAATTCTTTAACGTCTCACACACAAATTGGCTTAAAGTTGTTCGATCTGCGGTCGAGTTGGATGAATTGAGTGAAAGGCCGCTGCAGTGACAACTTCAATTTGCAGTGAAATTCTCCAACATCCAACGTCCAACAGTGTGTCCTTTATTTGATATACTCTCGCACTCGCACTTCGCAATGGACATTCCATGGCATGGCTATTGAATATTGAGTATACGACGCGTTGTCACAGGGACCTTTGCAGTGCTGCATTGGAGAGTTGATGGAAAGGTGAACAAGAGATGCCATCTTGAATCCAATCCAATCCAATAGAATCTTTATTCCGTTTCTAAAGGTATCTCCATGTTAATCTGAAAACAAGTTCGCACATTGAAATCTTTCATTACAGACTCTCTGAATATCAATCAAATAATATGAGAATGAGAATTTATTTACCATAGTTTTGAATAAGTAAATCCTTTCAAGTGTATTCAACTTATTTCGATCCGAATTTCCTACTGGAATTGTCTCTTAAAGACTTAAAGTTATTCGAAATCATTCGTGGATTTCCATATGCCTTCCCATTCCGATTTCGCTTGTTTCTCCAACCAAAGAACGAAAACCTTTCGATTCTACCCATCGCCTGTCGATATCTTTTGCTGCTGCCTCCACAGGATTCCGTATTCCGCACTCCGTGCAGCATTAAATATTCAGGCAACCTGCAATCTGGTGTTCTATTTAAAAATGCGCAAACTGAAAGAGTTAATGCTATGTCCTGAATCCAATGCATTAATGTCCTGGCCGCCATTGCACCAACACCAGCAAAATCCCTGAAAATTAAATACCTATACATGTGCATATATGTATGTAGTGTATTCGTATGTGTTTGGTGGGTGGCGAGGGGACATGCAACAACAGCGCACACAATTAATAAGAATTACAAGTTGCATGATGAGGGGGCGGTGTCTGCCCGACGTTCTCTGCTGTATGCGTGTGTGTCCGCATCCTGGTTGCATCCTGGCCAGCGAGAGGAAACCAGGATAGGGGGCGGACTACCAGCAGCAGCAGCAGCAACAGCCGCACAAGTGCTAATGACTTAATAAATCATCGCGTGCGACAAAGAAATATATGGGATATATGTTCCTGGTCGGTTGCTCCCCAGCAGAAACCGCAGCCAGGAAGAGGCATGGCTGCACTGCCCCCGGGGCCAGTGCGGGCTGAGGTTGTGATTGGTTGCGAGTGGGTGGAGCCGTCCGACCAGCAACAACAGCAACAAAATGCATAATTCAATGAAAATCCTGCAGAATTCCTTTAATCCTCAATATTCATTAAAAAATATGAGCGGACCTCATGTTGCTGCTCCTGCTGCTGTCGATGTCAATGTCGTGGATGCTGTAGTGGATGTTGTTGTGGATGTTTCGATGGATGTCGTTGCACTTGTAGTTGTTGCTGCTGCTGCTCCTGATTCGGTTCATATTGTTGATGATCTGGCGGATCGTTAAGCGTTTTACCCATGGGTTCTATAACTAAATCCTATTGAAATCCCTCTCCACTTTTGCCGCTTCTTGGCTGCAACGCTTCTGCTTCTCCTGTTGCTCCATTTTCCATTTAAAGTGTTTCTGATCTGGGTCCTTGACTCCTTTTCTTTAATTTTTTTCAATTAAAGCTAGTTAAAAACAGCCTCTGTGTGCCTTGTAGTTTATTAAGCCGAACGTGGACATCCTTTTGCCTGCCGGGTTGCTGGTTTCTGCGGCCATCGGCCAGGTGTCACACCTCCCTCTACCCCTTTACCTCTTTATCTGTTTCTGCTTCTGTTTCTGTCTCGTTTTTCTTATTTTTACCATCGCTGTGTGTCTCTTTCGAATGTACGGCATACAGGTCATTACATCTTTATGTGCTTAAGTACATAATATACGGAAATGCCCTGGTGGAGTACATAATGAGTGGAGTGGAGCGGAGGCGGAGTCAGAGTCAGAGGCCGAGCTTAATCAGCAACTTAAATGTGTCGTGTGGCAGAAAGGATTTAATGCATCGGATGATTCTCCCCCGCCCCCCACCCCTGGGCCGCCCACGGGCTACTCCCATGGACGCTGGAGCCTGGGGGCGAAAACTTTTGCTGGCCGGACATTTGCACGTTACAAAAATTAATTCGATTTGCTGCTCGGCGGTCATTTTAATCGTTTGCCGTCGTGCGGTGTCGTTTAATGAAAGGACCGAAACCAGGACATACACACACACACACACGAATACAAAGAAAATGCAATTAAAAATTAAAAACGTGAGCAAAATGCATAATGAGCTCTCCAGCAACACTTCATTAACGCGTTTTCTTTGCCTCCAGCTCCAACTCCAACTCCAAGTGGCCTTCAATCCGTGCTCCTGTTAATCCTCCTGAGCCTTGTCCAGATCCTCCTACTCCTCTGACCCATGCTCCTTCTCCTCCTCCTTGCGTGAGCCTGTCAAAATAGGTTACGCTCCTTTTGTGCGCCCTGCCCTCTGTGTGGCGTGTGGCAGTGGCTGTGGCATGGGTTGTCCGTGTCCAGTTCGTTGCATTTCCCATTGATGGGCGACAAAATGTTAACAAGCTGTTGAAAAATTGGCAAACAGGCAGTGCGTAACCAGAGAAACTCCCACACGCCGAAGAGCCGAAGGACAGAAGCAGCAGGAAGGTCGTAGGGCACGACTGACTGATGACCTGTAAAGCGGCTGGAGGTTGTGCCCCTCTTGAAGTGCGGTCCAAGCCGACTAGAAGCCACCTTAAACGCTGCAGCGGCTCTAAATGGTTCTACCATTCCAAGATTCGGTGCAATTCCTATTGGCAGCAGATTTTATGATTCTTTGAACACATTGAATATGGATCATTTGCCCAAATAAACTTTTTTGGCGGCATTCAATCAGCTGTTCTTCGTTTAGACCATACTTTGACCATTCGCATGTGAACGGAAGCGCAAGTGCTGCGATTATTGTCTTTCAGAATCATTTAATTCGTTTCTTAAGCTACTTTCAAAATCAATTTATTGAAATACATTTCAAAATAATATGAATCAAAGGTCTTTAAATCAATTGTTGTGCAAAATATTGGAATAAATTGAGTGTCGATAATTTTTCGATAATTGAATCCGTTGCTCAACACTGAAAGTAGATTTTCATTCTAAGAAGCAATATTTATTACAAATTACACTTTGTGGCAGTGGAAAACCTAATCAAACAGTTTAATTACGAGTTCACCATTATATATCACCGCTGCTGCTCCTGGGATACCCGTTGCACTACCGAACGAGGGTATCTGGCTGCAACTACTTAACCAGCGTCATAAATTTACACACCAGCCGAGCCAACAAGGCCGAAAATAAAAAATCCACAACAGCCATCAGCAACAGGAGGGGGAGGAGGGGCAGCTCCGTGTCAAAGGATGAGGAGGAGGCACCATGTTACCATTGCCCTGTCCATTCCGCAGTTCGTGGCCTCAATGTTGGCCTCAAAATGCAAAACCCCAAAAAGAAGCAAAATGCAAAAGAACCTGGGCCGATGCGATGTGTGGGAGTAATGGCCCAGGAGGCAGGCCTTTGCATGCCGCGTCGCGATGCGTCGAGTCGCGGCAAACGTGATTGTCAACAAGTTTGACTGCAATGGCTGTTCCTGGGAAGGACTCCCAGTCGCCCTCTCTTTTTCTCTGTGTGTGGGGGCTGTGGCACAAGACGGACCCCACCATGGGCTTGCACTTTTGTTTGCTTGTCTTTTGCCCTTTTTGTTGTGCTTTTTATTGATTTTTTTCCCCCATTTTTCGCTTTTCGCTTTTCGCATGGCGCTTATTACGCATACGCCACGTGTGCAGCGGAAACCAGCCAACTGACCAAACGCGTCCTGCCAGGTCCCGCCGATCAGCCCTGTTTGTCGGTCTGCGTTTGTACAGCTGTCAGACGACCCAATCTCCCCCTTCTTCCCCCATACCCTGTCGCTCCATCTCACGCACCTTACAGCCCGCAGTGCAACGTCATGGTGTACCCGGGACTCGTATACGTATGCGTATAAAGGCGGGGAAAAATGGGGCGCTTGAATGGGGCAGCCCACTGCGTAATTGTTGTTATTGGTCTCGCAGAAAAAAGAATGTGTAAAATAAGTGGTAGCGCTGTCGTTGGGTGTGACGACTGAGGGATACCGTCGATTCTCCGATTCTTTATGTATTTACATATTTTCGTAGAAATATTAGACAAGAAATGTGTCTTTTTCTTCATTGTTTAGTAAAGTGTTGAGCTCCTAAAGTCAAAGTGCATTCGTAAATCTGGTGTTGGGGCTGCTGAGCTTGCCTCTGTGTTCTGCTCGTTCAGGGTATCACAAAAAGTGAAGCGGCTGGCACGGAACCGGGGAGTGCTGGACACGCGTGTTCTCCCATGTTTATTATTGCAGCAACAAATTGGGTGTGGAGCGGAGACCGATGTCCACACGTGGGCTTTGCTGCGGATTGTTGCATTGTCCTTGCCCCAAAGTTGCATTGCAATCGTTTCACTCTCTCTCTCTCTCTCTCCCTTTGCACAGCTCTTTTTTGCTTCTTTGACACTGAACAGACAGAGAGACAGCCAGGGAGGGAGGGAGATCGAGAGAGTTGAAAAAAATTGACCACCAAACAACTCACCTGCTGCCCATCCCCTTCCACCTCCCAAAAAGCACGCCCAAACCACTCGCCATGGGGCTCTTGGGGATATGTATTCTCTGTTTTGGGCCTTTTGTTGGTGGCAACCACATATTTGGTTGCTGATTTTTGGTTTCGTAATTTTTCCTACCCACAATGCAACACAACGGCAACAGCCAACAGCCGACAGCCAACAAGCAACAGCCAATTGTTGTTCCTCTCCGCTGGTTGTTGCATTTGTTTGGACCTTGTTTTTGTTTGCGTGTGTGTTTGGCGGTTTTTACACACAACATTTTTTTGTTTCTTGCACCTTCCTTTTTGCCTGGTCCTGTTGTTTGTTTCCCCGGTTGGGGGTCTCTACAAATTATAACGGGTGTCGCTTTTTCTTCGTTTTTTTTGCGAGATTTGTAAAATTGCTTGGTGATTGAGTACTGGCCGCTTGCTTGCGGTCTTCAGTAGGGGGAGGTCATCATCGTAGATGACAGTTATTGGGGAGCTCTTAAGGGAGCATTGAATTTCAATGATAGCTCAGGAAGGATCATCATAATCCTTACAATAGAAAGTCGAAAGAACCTCTAGAGACATCTTAAAGAATCAAAGGAATTCCCAGCAGACAAAAGCTCTCAATTAAATGGACCCACACCTGCGCCACGTACTGGACACACTCACTGGGGAAATCTGTTCATCTGTCATTCCCGAAATAGAGTTTAGCCGGTTGATTATTTCCTGGCTGCCAGCCTGAGAGGTTTCGTTCATGCACTCTATATTCAATTCATCAATTGGCCGGCATCTCCTCCATCACCCGAATCTGAATGTGCCACACTCTTTTGTGGCACCTGCACCTGCCCATACATATACATACGTGTGTGTGTGTGTGTGTGCGAATAGGTAATAAAAGTATTTGCAACAACAATCATAGCAAAGGCTTTTTGGGTCTACCAATATTATTCCACACAACTTCAAACCCACAAAATGTTGGTTAGTTTTTCATAATAACTTCAAATCTGCACTTGCCACTTTGTGTGTGTGTGTCTGTGTGTCTGTGTGTGTGTGTGTGTGTGTGTCCAGGGGATCCCTAAAATGCAAAATGCAACCACCCGCACAGCCCCACAGGGAGCCACCCAATGTGTTGCATATGCAACGCATCTCATGGGCCCTACAAATTTCAAATGGCATCGAATTTTGTGTTCAGGTTTTCCTCATGTATATCCCATTTTATTTCTTTTTTTTTCTGTTTTTACTCATGGGTTGGGTTGGGTGTTTTGGTTTGGCATTTTGGGTGTAAAAATAATTTAACTAAAAATTGCACACAAATATCTGGGACCCCTTCCCTTCACAGGAACACCGGAACACAGGCACAGACACCGCAAAATGTTGTTGTTGGTCGTTGTTGTTGTTGTTGGTCGTTGTTGTTGTTGTTGTTGGTGGTGGGGCAAAAAGCCCATACGTTGGTTGGGCAAGGTGGTTGAAGGTGCGTGTGATTAGGCCAACTGCAGCCCTGAAATTTACACGGGAATAATGAAATCAGTGACGCAAAAATATACATACACATGTGATGGCGGAGGGCAGACAGACTGAATTACTCAAGTGAGAAAAGCAACAAATTTTTGGGTTGGTATAGAAGCAGCAACGTCCGCTTTAGAAGAACATTTGGGCAAACAATATATATATATTTCGTGTGAAAGAATCAAATAGGATGTAGAGTTTTGTAAGGGACATAAGAAAAAAGGGAATCACAGGGATTTTGTGGAGGCAATTCTAATTGATAGGAATATGTGCATATTTCTTTGGTTGGCTGGCTTTTTATACTGTCTTAAATTGATCTTGCGCTTAGCCGTTGAGAATTTCCCTATAGGTTACGACTTATGACGATGCCGATCTGACTTCAGACATTCTCCCATAACTGATGTATTCTGTTTCGCTTTTGAAAAACTACGAATAACGATGTCTGATAGTTTTCTTTGCAGAGATTTAGATAGATTCCACAAAGGATCGTTCTTCTGGCAAATAAACCGCAAACAGTTCGATTTTCCTCAATAAGGAACAAAAACTTGCACATTAAAAACGTAATAGAAAAGCCCCAAAAAAAAAGCTGACCGCACGTATCCTCCCACGCACGCACACTCCTGCACGAGACACACACAGACAGAGGTGATTGCAATGGCCTGCATCTGGTGGGGGCGGGGTCGCCGTTTGGGGCGACTCAACTAATTTTTGAGTGGAGCAACACAATGGCGAGAGCCAACGAGAGCGAGAGCCCCAGCACGGTTCAACCCTTGCTTGGGGCACGTAAACGAACACGAGCACACGAGTGCAACTCTGCGAGTGAGTGCCTCTGTGCGAGTGAGTGTGCGAGTGAGTGTTTGCGTGAGTGCGAGTGAGTGCTTAATTTGCTAATTGAGAGCCTGCAACGGCGCATTACAGTGAAGACAAAGTGGCACAACGAGTGAGAGCTCGAATGGAGTGCCGGACTCCACTCCGAGTTGAGTGGGGGAGGACACTTGAGTGGAAGTACGAAGCCGCTCAAAGTTGAGCCATAAAAAGTGAACGGAGAAAAAACGAAATGAAATTCAATTTTTATCCTTTTTTCCTGTCCGTATGTATGTACGTATCATCAAAGGCGGCAAAAGGAGCGTCAAAGACGACTCAAATGCCATACACTCCCCCCGCACACAGCCACACATATGTATGTGTGTGTGTGGGCCAACGGGATCCAATGAAATTTGCCTAGCCAAGACAAGGAAACGCTTCAGGATAGCTCGGAGACGAAAAGTGAGAACAAACCCCAACCGACTTCACTCAACTGACGGCAGACAGAATCCGTTTGACACTGCGGTTGCCTCCTGGCATTCCTCCTTGGCTGGCTCCACCCCCTAGTACAAGCCATCTCTATGTGGGTGGCGCCTCCGATACCCACACGCGGGTGTGACTACGAAAATAGTTTTGGCGGCTCGGCCATCCACCGTCTACATATCCACATACACATCTACCCATTTTTTGTCTTTTTACACACATATACCGCATCGAATCCACAAATTGATGTGCAATATTCGCGGTGAATGCTTGAGCGAGAGTTCACCTTTTTTTCAAGAATGAAATGAAAGGAAAGTGAATTTGTGATAGGTGGAATTCAACGAAAGTTCTCGCAGCTAACAAGACAATAAATATTTCTGTATATCTGATTAAGGCCCTCACGAATTAGGAGTCAGAGTGGCTCCAAAAAAGGTCAAAGTATTATAAACGCGATCTAAATTCCCTTCAAGATCTATGCATATGTTCGATTAAAATAATTGCGGCATCTCTTCCCCCAATCTTCTCTCCTCCAGGGCACCTTCGGCCACTGCGACTTCCCCCGCGCTGTGGCACACAGTTTTTTATGGTCCATCGGTTGGGACCAAACAAGGCATAAACAATTTTCTACCTACCACACTATATATCCCCCTTATATGACGACGATCAAGTGCAGTTTTTGTGTATTCCCGTTGTTGAATGAAATTTAATTGCCATAAACATAAACAAAATAAGACGACAGGAGGACGACAAATGGTGTTCTGGGTATGGGATGGGATCGGATCCGAGCAGAGATCATTTCTCATATTTTTCGTTTGGGCGTTTTTGTGTATTTATAAAGACATTAAAGAGAGCGTAGATCGTCAGAGATCGCGGAGATCGCGGAGATCGGCGCAAGACAAAAACGGGTGCGGGTGCGGCCCATAAAAATGTATGAAATGTATCAAAGGCGGCGCAAAAATGATTATTTTGGGTGGTCCAACGGACCAGATGGGAGCTACGGATGAGGGCTGGGCTATGGTGCGGCATAAATAGTTTCGTTTTGTTTTTTTTTTGTGAATATTAATATTCCCTTTGTTGGTGTTGGTGTATGGCCCGAGGCAGACGCAAACCAAAAACCGTTGCAAAACCAAAATGTTGACTGCAGTTGACAACGCGTCATGGAAAGTGCAGTTACCGGGTACGGGTACGGGTACGGGTACGGGTACGGGTACCAACAGCCCTGCCAGCAGCAAACCTTCATCCAGCTTCCTACGTGCTGCACCCTACCCCTGGCCCTGCTCCGGCCCCTGTTCCCCTGCCCTGCAGTGGTCGAGGTGGGGGCCCTGTCAAATGCCTCACATTGCAGGTGAGCCCTGACCCTGTCCCTGCCATCCACACGGCTTTCCTGAGTGTCGAGCAATCAACAGCAATTTGGCATAGTCCAGACGCTGCCCAAACTCCCGTGACTCCATGCTCTCTGGGTGCGGGGAGGGCGGTGGAGCTGGGGGCACATCCGTGTCAAAACAATGTACGCACTAGAAGTCATTTAATTTGTTAAACTCGGTGATTTGGACAAACTCCTCACACACCGGACGATAGGCCGACGACCGATGGGCTCTGAGCATGTCAATTGCTGTACTTTTCATAGCAGGACCCCCGCCACCGAAGAGGGGTGATGTTTGCAGCATGAGACATATGCCAGACATGGGTGATAACATATTACACTGGTCAGCAAGGTGCAAGGTTCCTAGTCCCTTAGAACATGCAATTTTGTGTAGCTGTTCCGGCTTAACAGGCTGTTACCGCTGCAGGTTGCAGATCTCCAGTAACAGCCTGTTACTGCTACTCGCTGCAGCTCTCCGTTAACAGGCTGTTACCGCCACCAGGTACTTACCGCTCTCTGTTAACAGGGTGTTACCGCCGCCAGGTGCTTACCGGCATCTGTTAACAGCCTGTTACAGCACCTGGTTAAAGCTCTCAATTAACAGCATGTTACCGCCACCGGTTTCAGCGAACTGTTAACGCTCGCTGAGAGCGCTGGGAGATCGGTCTCTAGCCGGCCGCCTCTCCACACGGCTCCCCACGGCGCTTAGCTTTCGAACTAGAATTACTTATGCCCCAAATCCCCAATATGAACAGAGGGCAAATATACTGCAGTAAAGTTGTATAACGATTATATGTAGACATATTTGTGCTCACCTCCACCCGACTTTTCATTTTGCTTGCTAATCGTTAGAGTATTCTTTCTTTAGCCATCCTCTACATTACGCTTCCTGAACTATTCTTTTAAGAATGGCTCCCCAAAAATTTGAAGAGTTCCATTCTATAAGAAATTATCTGGACTGTGTCTTCTTCGAATCTAATTGCTAGCTGGACAGTGTTGAAGTGTCTGAAGGTGACACAACACACAGAGTGCAGATGGAGATGGAGACGGAGAACGCCGGACCGAGATGCAGATAGACACGCGTGGCATGGGGCATCATCATCATCATCGAGGCTTGGGTCCTTGGATCCAAGGGTGTGCCTGCCTTCCTGCGTCTGCGGTTGGCGACGATGCAGCTGCCGTTGCCGTTGCAGGCATCGAGAGGCAGCTCTCTCTCTCTCTCTCTCTGTTCAAAGCATCATTTATGCATTTAAACAATCCAATGCCCCAAGGGGTTGGCTTGGGTGGCGTTAGGGGCAGGAAATGCAAATTATGTTTTGTGTCAAGTAACCGGAAAATGCATTTTAATTGCCGTAGAAATACAATATTGAACTTACACCCTCACATGGTCCAACCGGAGTGAATGGGCGTGGCCGAATGGTGGGGGGGTCATGCTTGGGCGCACAGCTTAAGGTGCTAATAAACCGTAAATGGGCGTGCCAGATGGCTTAAAGCAGCTTAAAGATGGAAGCAGCATAAAGAAAAGGCGTGTGGCACAGGACACAGGACACAGAACACAGAGCACAGGAACAGGAACCGGAAGGGGAAGAGGGGAGCGAGTGAAACAATTGCATTATCTCTTTGTGTGTTGCATAGAAAGTGTGGTGGGGTGGGGGCAGGAGCAATGGGGCATGGGGCATGGCCGGCCACATGCATTTCACCGCAAACGAGCCACTCAACGAGTATTTCAAAATAACAGACAGCCGCAACCCTGGCTGACCAGCAAAACCAAATGAAACCAAAACCAAAGCCGACTTCATCAACAACAACAAAAGCAACAAAAGCAACAACAACAGCAGCAACAAAATTTCGGTTGCAACATGCAGCCGAGTCAGAGGCAAGTGCAACCCAGCAGCTGCTCAAAATGCAATTTTTCACTTTACGCCCAGGCCTGTGTAAAATCCAATCAAGCCTCAAAAATGTTAAACGCCTCCAACAGCCTCCGTTCTCCACTCGCCCCACGCACCCCACTCAGCACTCTGCTGCTGCGCCTAGTCCTAGTCAAACTTCTAGTCCTAGTCGTAGTCCTTGTCCTAGTCCGGCTCCTAGTCCTCTGGCTTAAAAGCAAAAGCCAAAGCAAGCTCTGCGGGCAGAAGCAAACAAACCGAGACCGAAACAGAAACAGAAACAGCTCAAACCCGAAATGGCCCCGGCAATGTGCGGTGTGGTGTGGAACGGGGAGCGGAGAGCGGAGAGCGGGGTAGCGCCGTGGATGGATTGCGAGACCTCAGGACAGGACCCAGAAACAGGCTGCAATCTGGACTTATTACGCCACTTAAAGCTTAAACATAACACACAATGGAAGCAGGGAAGTAGAGCAGCAGCCACGCCTTCAACAACGACCTGGAAATACTCTGGGCACAGAGCTTTGTCCTTTGCGGGACAACAAACATGATTCAGTGTGATATCACACGAGTCTGGATTTAAGATTATGTTGCTCTAGCTGTTATAGTCTCTGAGGACTAGGTGTCAAGGTGTCAACACGAGAGACAGACAGACAAGGCTTTATCGATGCGGCTACGGTTGCTGATCAGGAATATATATACTTTATAGGGACGGAAAGACCTCCTTCTAAGCATTACACACATCCACTTTCAACTTTGAGCACCGGCTATAAAAATACAATCAAGTTTTATAGTATGCTTAGGGTCCGTTAAGCAGCAATACGTATTTCCCCTTATGGCAAAGCTTTTCCAAGTCTCAGAATATCTTATGTGGAATCTCCATATACCCCGCTAGACATGGAGCACTTAACACTTAGTCCACACATCCCATCCCCACACAAGACTGAACAAACTCCATCTCCGGTTCGTGTTGGCCTGCGGACATAACGGACCCCTTGACACCTCGGTGAGATAATTCAGTGCGGTGCTCTCTCCAATCCCCATGGACCATCCCCAATACCCATACTCATACCCACACCTATCTCACAAAGGAGGCTCTCATTCCTGGATCTCTTGGCCTTAAATGTCGTCACATTGTCGCCTCAAAAGGGCGAGGGCGGGGGCGGCACTTCCTCGTCGTAGTAGTCGTCGTTTGTCGTTTGTCGTCTCCTCGTCGTTTATCAAATGGCCAACGGGTCGCATGGCCAACAGTCGGCCGTCGGCTAAGTGACAAGCAAAACCGCGAATTGACCAGAGAAAGTCCAACTCTGGCTCCAGTTCCAGTTGCAGGCTGCAGAAGGATGCACGCAGCACCACGATAGAGGCAGAAGGAGAGGCGGAGGCAGAGGCAGAGGCAGAGTCAGAAGCAGGACACGTTGCATGCTGCACACGTTATTAATGCCAGCACACACACGCACAGAGAGAGAGAGCGAGAGAGAGAGAAGAAGAGGCACGAAGGAAGAGCACAAGATGCGTGCCCCATGTGGGTTTTTCTGGAGGGGGCTTACGCACGGAGCGATGCCAGCAGGGAGGTCCTGGGGATTGGGCATTGTTTTGGCCGAAAGTTGACCGAAAACTTGGCATTGTTGGTTGCTCGCTTTTCGGGTTTTTACCCAAACCCCCGCCCTCCCCCACCAACCGCAGGACGCCAGGGCAGACAGAAGGATTGCATTGCATTGCATTGGATTGGATTGGATTGCAGCAAAAACTGCATCCATCTGCCGTTCCAGTCCGAAAGTTCTCCTTCATTTTTTGGAGAACTGCATCTCCTGGTTGGGCAGAAGGCAGAAGGCTGAGCAAGAGCTGAGGGCAGGGCGTGTTACTGCATCAATTTATGGTTGAATTTTGGTGTCCTCCTTTGGCCATCTCTCCTTGCCTCCTGCCTCTCCTATTCTTGGACTGTTGATTCCTGTTTGGATCTGGCTCCGGCTATGGCTCTGGTGTTTTCGTAAATGTTCTCGGCATGCCGGAAATAAGTTTGCTGCCCACAAATTTAGTTGATTTAGGCATTAAAGCGAACGTTGTCGGACTCCTGTTACTTGACTCCCAGGACTCCCAGGCCTCTGGGATCAGGCATCAGGGGCTGGTACTCGTACTTTGGCAGTCCTCTGGTTCTTTCCGGGTGGTTTCTGTGGTCCCCACTTGAGCACTTATAAACAATGTATGACTTAATTTGTTGTTAGTTAGCAAATGTTGTTAATTTCGGGCTTTGCCGCCAGCCAATGTCAGATGGTTGTCCGTGTCAGATGGGACAGATACTCGTACACGTCTGTTGATTGGTTTGGGTAATGGGCTAATGCGAACAGATCGAGTCTCCGGCTGCTGACAGAATCTGGTCCAAGTTGTATCTCATGGGCTTCGAATACTCACTGATAATGTTGGATAGGTTGGGGATTCTTTTATTCAACCTCTTTCTGAGGAAGCAGCACCTTTGACTTGGTTTGTTCTACTAAGAAAATAGCCTTTCTTTGTTGATGACACTATATTTGACCGGACAGTACCCAAAAGGAGTACAATGTCGTTGCGTTTGATAGCATCTATGGCATCGCCGTCGCCGCAAAGGCAGTGGGAGTGGGAAATATATACTTTAGATGTAGTCGGGCTTGATGAAAAACATTTCCAATCGATACTTCAATTTTCTCTATTTTGTATCGCAGCATTCGCCAACTTTTTTCTTGTTGTTTGTTGCCAATAAATATTGCTAAGTATCTTGTAGCACATTATCTTCTTGTTCATACCCAAGGGTTTCATGCGAATGCAAATGTGTTTTTAATCACACGAAAGCGTCGCTTTCCAACACTGATACGCTGCGAACAGCTGATCGGCAGATGTTTTGTATTACATCACTAATGACTGACTGACTGAATTTAGACAAGGTCCCAGGTTTGATTTTCCGTGAGCAAGGGTCGCCGAGAAACCGAAGACGACGATTTCCAAGGGCCGGGCAATGGCAGAAGAAGTGGGGGACTGATTCCTCCTGCAGAAGTCATTGCGAGGGATTGACAGTCCAGAGGCTTGAATGCCCATCTGGCAGTGTCCCGTGATGGGACTTGTACACTACTGAGTCTATACAATGACCCATTAATATTCCAAAAAATGTAGATTGTCGAATAAAATCTTTATGACTTCTTCTCCAGTGGCCAATCAGTTCCAGCACATCGGACTGCCCACACAAGCGACTTCCCTTTTGCTTCTTTAGACTCTTTTTAGCTGCTGTTTCAGCGCTGAAATTGGTTAACTTAATATGGGAGTAAACACACACACACACAGTGTCGTATATAAGCCTGAACCCCTGCGCATACTTGACATAGTTGCTGTTGAAATACCGCAGACGGGGAACAAAAACCCAAAGTCCAATTAAAATTTAACTACATCAAAGTAGCAGCAGCAGCAGCAGCAGTGGCAGTGGCAGTGGCGTCGTCCAGTAGCCCTGTATTAGATGATACTGCGACACCCACACATGTGCCCATATAACCCTAATACACCCACACAGACACAGGCAGAGGCACAGACACACGCACATATTCTATATATACATTTAGCCATAACATTTAACAAGTTTAGTATCTGGGTTTCCCATTTTTTGCCACTCATTCCGAGAGGATTCGATGGGAGCCCAACAGCTGGACACATACCAAACTATGGCTGCGAAACCGCCGCCCCCCTTACACAGATACTGTCACACAAGGGTGGCTCTTCACGTCCAGTGCGTGTGTGTGTGTGTGTGTGTGTGTGTGTGTACCTATGGCATGTCGAAAATTGCGCAGCTTTACGGCAAATGCCGCAAATTGAAACAATTTACATGTTGTACATGTGTGCTGTCCGGATCAGATCGGGTCAGGAGCGCGCAACTGGAGACTGGAGGCTGGAGGCTGGAGCAGGACTGGGAAGAGGTCATCAAAGGGTTAAACTTGCGTGTAACCCATCGCCATCGCCTCCATGGTCCTTGTCTATCGATACCCGGTTGCCGTTTTAACAGAAACCATGAATTTTGATTTAGCCACCCATTCCAGACCCCGGACCAGGGTTCAGGCTTCTGATGAGAAAACAAAAACAAAAAAATGAGTCTGAACCAAGAGGCAGTGGGGCATGGGGCAGCAGCAGCAACAACAATGAGGTGACAAACCGCGCGTGACTCGTTCGCTCAGGTTCGTGATGGTGGCAGTGGCAGGAACTTCTGGGTGACGGCAAGCGCGGATTATGGCGCGTTTGTCGAGCACTTGCCGCTGATTTTTTTCGCTCTTCTCGCATTCTCTTTTATTGTCTCTATGGATGGTCAGATGGCCAGGCACTCTGACCGTTCGTTTAGGCCGTAGAAGCTGTTGAATGACCTGCAAAATGGCCAACTATTGGTGGCTGGTGACCCCGATTGTTGGGCCTTTCCTAGGCTTCCCTCTTAAGAACATTAGTTCGAGTTCTTCTACAGCAAAGCTGGCCTGGTTTATTATAGGGGGCCATCCCCGGCGTGCCCTCGGCTCACTCGCTTCGCCCGCTCGGGAAAATGAAGGTGATCCGTCAGCCTCGGATAGCTGGAGCCACTTCTTTGCCTTAAATTAAGAGTCCAGTCTGCTGCCCCGCCCCCTTCACCGCTTATTTTGAGCTCGGTAATAACCTTTATAAAGTAAATTTACAATAAAAGGCAGGAAAACGAAATGAAAGGCAAATGACGTTGGCGACTGGCGACTGACGACACCGCACCACGCACCACGCACCACGCCCCATACCCATTTGCATATCTCTATAGGTCTTTCTCCCCCCAACCTTTCTCCTTTCTCCTTTTGCACTCTGTTCCTCCTTCTTTTTTTTGTTTTTATGCTTTCTCCCTCTCTCTGTGTGTGTGTGTGTGTGTGTGTGTGGGATGTGTTGTCTGGATTCGCGGCGACACGTTTGGCTTCCGTTGGATTTTTGCCGCGATTTCCTCTTTGGCATTGTTCCTTCTTGTTCCTCTTTCTCCTTCTCCTTTTGCTTCTCTTTTGTGTGACAGGCACGGTTATTTGGTGTCCTGCTTTTTTCACAGCTTTTCATGCCCGGTTTTGTTCGCTTTTTTCTTCTTTTCGTTGGCAACGCTGTTGGCCAAAAGTCAACCCATGAGCTGTGGCATTTTTAAGTAATTTTTATCGGTCAGCAATGTGGGGTCGGCTGTCTGGGAGTGGGAAAAGCCCTGCGGGTACGCGAGAATGGACAACGAGTGGAGAACGACGACATGGGGCAAGGAGGTCGAGATTGAGATTGAGCAGGGTCGAGGGTGGAGAGCATCTATACTGGTGTGCATCTATAAGTGTTACCGAAAAACATTTCCAGTTACGAAATTTTAAAGTTGTTCTGCGAGGAATCATTTAGCCAAAAGAACAACAGCGTATGCGGTCGGGTCAATCTTCCCCCACCACCAGAGGATTTCTTTGTATCTGTGTCTGTGCCTCCAGGTTAATCTTCAGTTCTATGAGCATCTGTATCTGTGGCTCCATTTACTGCTTTAGATCCACCTGTATATCCGGCTATCTCTCTCTTTTTGTGGCATCTGCAGCTGCCTTTCTCCTTTGCACTTCGGGACATGCGTCCAGCATGTCGACAAGTGACAAAATATGCAAGTATCAAACCACAAATTCTCACCCGTGAGTCCACAATCATTTTGACACTGGTTACGGGGTGACGTGTCCCTTGTCCGGGGTGCTGCTGCTGCGTGCTGCGTGCCACTACCCACATGTGCCACATGTGCCACATGCCACACACCCACCCCGACAACCCACACATGAGGCACAAACGCATCCCGCATCGCAACCGGCGCGGATGTCGACTAGATTTGCGTTTCGTTTGGATAGTGCTGCATGCCAGGACATTTCCACACTTCACTCCCGCACACACAAGCACACATACATGTGTATGTATGTGTATATGCCGAGGAGAGCAATGAAGTCCTTTGCAGGAAATTGAAAAGTGCAGCGCAAATTGCGTTCCGCACACACACACACCTCTGATCCCATTCCAAGTGCCTTGTGCTCGTAGTCTTCCTGGTGCTCGTCCGCGTCCTGTTCCAAACCGAGAGAGCCGTCTGAAGCCGTCCCCGTCGAGTGGTTGACAATTGATTTGTGTTTATGGTTGCCATGCCCAGGGCATGCCTGGCCTGCATTGACCTGCAGTTTGGCTCTGGACCTGGACCTGGACCTGGAACTGGGCTTCTGCTTCTGCTTCTGCCTCTGGTTTGGTGACCATGTAATATGCCATTTTGGTACTGTGATTTAAAGACATTAACCTGGGTTAGCTCGCAAATTTTATGGCATGCGACACGACAAGTTGAAATGAAGTTGCTCGGGATGGATTCGCATCGGGGCGATTGATGACCTTATCAACTTGGGGACCCCACAAACATTGACTGCCTTAGTCGTTCTCTCTCTCTCTCTCTCTCCCCCTCTCCAGTACGTGGCTAGATCATTAAGTGTTCTCGTCATTGGATCAATTGGTTTAGATCCTTCTTGATATTCACTCATCCCTTAATCCACCTTTTCAAAATGTGTTTTAACTTCGTGGACTTCGTGAACCATTTTAAAGCCCAAGTATTAGGCAGTACTTTAAGTAGTATTTGGTATTGATAAAAGCGACGATAGGCCGGAATGAGTAGATCACTTCCTTATACTTGAATTTTCCAATATACCCCCAACATCCTCCCCTTTTACAATACACTTACATATATACTAAGAAGTGCTTGTTTAATTATAATGTTAAATGTTTAAGTACAATTCCAAAAAGGTCAAAACAATCATTGTTTAGTGTAATAATTTTCAATAATAAAAGGCCAAGGCTATGGTGGTATAGTAGAGGCTTGGGTCACTGTCCTCTGTGGTTCCTAGGCACTGTTTCTGTTCTCGAAACAAATTTATTCAATTTAAGTGTACTCGTAATTAAGTGTTAACGAAAAAACCGTATTACAACTACAAACTTTGGCGGGCCTTGCGTGCTGGGGTGTCCCTTAGATTGTATCGGTGACGGGGCATCGGCTTTTGGTTACGGCCACGGCGTGACATCAGAACGAAGAGAATGCAGATTAGAAAGATCACAGCTGCTCCCCACTCCAAAGTAGTGGAATGCTCCTGCACCATGGCCAGGACCTTTCCAGCATAGTCGCCAATAGCCACCAGAGATGTTTTGTAGGAGTCCATGGTAGTGTGGAATAATATTTTATTCAATTTTTGATTTTATTTTGTGTGTGCTGTGCTGTGCTGTGCTGTGATGTGCTTTGCCCTCAAAGCTGTAGAAGTTTATTGTAATGACTGCTTTTCGGAGCTGAATTGATTTTATTTTGTTGAAAATTTAAAGGAAATGTGCGATCTATGTAGCCTATCATGCACTGACAAATTGTCAACCAATATTTAACAAAATATACATATATGACCCTCAAGGCCTTAAAGACCCTTATAATGTTAGCAGATATGGTCATCTGATTGATTTTATTATTCTGTATCGTCTCCACACCTTAGAAGTATTATGCCGCATGCAAAATGTATGCACATTTTATTTGATATCCAGGCCTACAAAATGACTGTCACACATGGGGATCTATGGGGAGTATGTATAAGTTGCTATTCCGTCTTAATCTCTTCTTTATATTCTTGCAGCACTATCCACGGTCTTCAAAAGGCAATTTGCTTGAATTCCAACCGACGGTGCGATTAACAGAAGACAAAATTGTGCGATTAAAAAAAGTGCAGGCTCACGCTCAGGGGCAACTGGAGCAGTTTGAGCAGCAGCAGCCACATCCACATCCACATCCAGAACAGCCGCAGCCGCAGCCGCAGCAGCACCACTTGCAACAGCAGCCGCAGCAGCAGTTACACCAACACTATAATCACAACAACCACTTTAATAACACCAATAGCAACAGCAACAACAATCACTTTAACAGCCCCAACAGCAACACAAACAACAATTACAAAATGCATCTAACAACAACCACCACCAATTCGACGGCATCCAATGCCAACAACAACAACAACAATTCGACAACAAACAACAACAACAACTCAACAACAAACAACAACAATAACAGTTCAACAGCGAACAACAACACGAGTAACACCAATGGCACCAACAACACCAACACCAACAACAACAACACGGAGCAGAACACACCACCCACACCCGCCCAATTATTGAACGAGGCATACACGAAAATGACGTCGGACATCCTGGCCGAACGGACCCTCGGTGACTTCCTCACCGAACACCCCGGCGAGCTGATCCGCACGAGCAGTCCGCTGTTCGTCTGCACCGTCCTACCGCCGCACTGGCGGTCCAACAAGACACTGCCGGTGGCCTTCAAGGTGGTGTCGCTAGGCGATATCATGGACGGCACCATGGTCACGGTGCGGGCCGGCAACGATGAGAACTACTGCGCCGAGCTGCGCAACTGCACGGCGGTGATGAAGAACCAGGTGGCCAAGTTCAATGATCTCCGGTTTGTGGGCAGGAGTGGCAGAGGTTAGTATTAAGTATTAAGTTCTTATGTATATGCAATGTCCCTGTCCCTGTTCCTGTTCCTGTGCTTCTCATACATCTCAAGGCGTCCTTAACGTATACTCAACATACCTTCTGCCCCTAATCGCATCGATTCGTTGAGGTTCAGATCATCTTTGATTTAAAAAAATCTAGCTCCTACCGCAAATATGCTACTCTCTTTTAGATCAATGGATATCCTTATATCCTTATATCCACGCTATATCTCAGTGATACGGCAGCCGATCGAGGCGTGGCATGTCTTTTTATGGTAAAGAGAGTCCTGCCTGTCGACTGCCATCCGAAAAAGGGACATCCATTTGTTCACGATTTTTGCAAAAAATCATGATGGTTACATCAATAAATTTGCCAAAAATCGGCCTCCTTTCCGAAGTCGAGATTTTGATGGCAGTCGACAGGCAGGATTCCCACGGTCCTGAAAGAGTAGGTCCTGTACCGATCTGGCCCTATTTGCTTGAGATATAGCCTTCCGAAGATTTGGATGTGCATTTGTATCTTTGAGATAGTGGTTTTCCGGCACGCTATATCTCAGTGATACGGCAGCCGATCGAGGCGTGGCATGTCTTTTTATGGTAAAGAGAGTCCTGCCTGTCGACTGCCATCCGAAAAAGGGACATCCATTTTTCTCACGATTTTTGCAAAAAATCATGATGGTTACATCAATAAATTTGCCAAAAATCGGCCTCCTTTCCGAAGTCGAGATTTTGATGGCAGTCGACAGGCAGGATTCCCACGGTCCTGGGAGAGTAGGTCCTGTACCGATCTGGCCCAATTTGCTTGAGATATAGCCTTCCGAAGATTTGGATGTGCATTTGTATCTTTGAAATAGTGGTTTTCCGGCACGCTATATCTCAGTGATACGGCATCCGATCGGGGCGTGGCAACTCTTTTTATGGTAAAGAGAGTCCTGCCTGTCGACTGCCATCCGAAAAAGGGGCATCCATTTTTTCACGATTTTTGCAAAAATTCAGGATGGTTACATCATTAAATTTGCCAAAAATCGGCCTCCTTTCCGAAGTCGAGATTTTGATGGCACTCGACAGGCAGGACTCCCACGGTCTTGGGAGAGTAAGTCCTGTACCGATCTGCCCTATTTGGTTGAGATAAAGCCTTCCGAAGATTTGGATGTGCATATCTTTCAGATACTGGTTTTTCTGCATATCTTTCTGCATTTCTATATCTCAGTGATACGGCAGCCGATCGAGGCGTGGCATGTCTTTTTATGGTAAAGAGAGTCCTGCCTGTCGACTGCCATCCGAAAAAGGGATATCCATTTTTTCACGATTTTCGCAAAAAATCATGATGGTTATAGCAATGTCCCTGTCCCTGTCCCTGTTCCTGTTCCTGTGCTTCTCATACATCTCAAGGCGTCCTTAACGTATACTCAACATAACTTCTGCCCCTAATCGCATCGATTCGTTGAGGTTCAGATCATCTTTGATTTAAAAAAATCTAGCTCCTACCGCAAATATGCTACTCTCTTTTAGATCAATGGATATCCTTACTCCCGGTCATCCTTTCATGCTTGGATCGGCTAAGAGCTGCTCGAATAATCTGTATCTTGTGACCACTGCAACCTCTGTCTCCAGCTACATTAATCTCTGAGGGACGTCCCCTTCAAGAGAACGCCTCTTCCATCTACAGTTTACAGTTAATCTCTGCTCTTTACGCAAGGACGCAAAAGTTTTTTCGCCAAGTGGCGCCTCTTATTGGCCCTTGTCAGCACTTGAGGACCGCCCAACCCTGTCCCAGCCAAACCAAACCCAACCCAACCCCTTGACTGCACTCGAAACAATTTGTTCAATTATCGCCCAGAGTCGCGTCGAGTTCGCCGAGTGGCAAAACTTTTGCCAGCTCCTGCTCCGGCTTTGGCTCCTGCTTCAGTTCCTGTTGCTCTGTGGCCCCCCTGGTGTGCTCGACTCGCTTTTGTATTATTCCGGGGCACTTTTTGCATTGCTGTCATCTTTTTTTCGGTTCATTTTCTTCCTTCTTTTTTTTTGTGCTTTCTGTTGTCAGTTGTTGGTTTTTGTGCTCGACAGGCTTTTGTATCCTTTTAACCGCTTGTTAAGCGCTGCACAAATTGTCAGCAGTTCATCAGTGGTCGCCATCGCTTCCATTCATAGAATACAAGCGGATTCCTCTGCTCCATTTTATTTTTGTTCCGCCTTTTTTTGTTGGTTGGTGCTTTGTCTTAAAGTGTTTAATAAACTGTCAGAATGGAATGGAACTGAAATGAACTGAATGCCGGAAATGTAGAGAATGGATTGAGCCTAAGGAGACCCCACAAAGCACCGAATTAATGTGGGATTCATTGCGGAGTAATTCCAATATTAAATCGCCTAAATCATTTTCGTAGTATCGTTGAATTCTGAAGAAGTTCTTTCCTCCAGTTGTGCATATATTGTTCCCCTTTTAAAGACTCTTTCGTGGTATCCATTAATCACTTGAACAATCAGCAAATGCAGAGCTAGGACTAGGACGTTGGCCATTTCAGGAGGCCAAGAAATGGTGGGAATGCAGCGGTGGCGGTGGCCGATGGGCGATGATGGGCTTACGCATCCGCTGCGGTAGAACCGCAAAAACCAAAGCCTCAACCAAAGAGGAAGTCGGCGGAGATAGGGAGACGTTCAGAGGGGGGCGACAAGCGGTTTTTGGTGGAGGTGCAGGGGCGCAGCGAATGGATGTCTGCGATTCATTCATTGTCATCATTCGGCCAATGCCAAATGGATATGTGTCCACGTCTATCAGTCACTCCTTCTCTTCACTCTGAGGGCTTTTGTCCATCAGTTTGCCCTCTCTCATACTTTGTGTCATTCGTTTTCCTCTCGTCCATCTTCCATCCCAGCTTTTTCACTTGTATTTCACATTTTCCCAGCGTGCTTGCTCCATTTCCATTTCCATATCCAAATCCCAACTCCGCTCACCAGTTTCCCCAAACGTCGTTTCCCGCATTGAGGCGTTTTAATTGTAAACTTCCCATTCCCATTCCCCATGCCCGACAGGGCGCATGAGACCATATATTCATCATCTTGCATCCATCTTTGCCTACTCCCCCTTCCGGGCTTTCCCATTTTGTGGCCTTTGGCCTATGGTTTTCCTTTCACTAGGCCTCCTATGGGTGCAGGCATAATTTCAATCGAATCTTCAGCTCTTCCCTGCACCAATTAGGCGTTTGAGTGATTTACGCGATTTGACGCGACTGGGGACGCCATTTTGTTTGGTCTGGTGCTGGCTCTGCTCCTGCTGTTGCTTCCGTCTAATTACAATAACAAATGCATAGTGCAACAGTACATTAGCTAGACCGCCGGACGGATGCCGAGGCTCGGGGCTCAGGGCTCGGGACTCGGGACTAGGGACTCGGGTCAGGGTCTGGGTCTGGGTCTGTCATGCAATTTAATTACCCGGCCATCGATTTATTTGGGGGCTCAGCGCCCTGCGTTAGGCTACACTTTTAATTAGCAAAGTGCCATGCACATGCACGCACACGCACACGCACACACACCCACTGCCACACCCACTGCCACACCCACTGCCACACCGACGATGATGATGGGGAATTTGATTGTGGGCAGGTGGTGGAGGGGGGAGCTACATGTTGGGCTCCCTTCGGTGCCAGTTGCCGCCTGTTACGCGCCCCTCTCCCTTCTTTTTTTTGGCTGTGCGTCAATAAATCGCTCAGCAGAACATACGTGAAACAGAGAGAAAATCCAATGGAAAAACATTTCCGCCTAATCGAGAGCAGAAGTTAGCCGAGCCCCCTGCGCCTTCGCTTGAGGTTTTTATTTACACAATTCTTGAGCCATTTAAGACGGCCCCAAAACAGCCGCAAAATGAACTGAGCCAAGAACTCCAAGACCCAAGACTCCCTAAGACAAACAGATTTGCTACCCGAACATTGGGGACAAAAGACACTGTGGGAGCGACCCGAGCCGACCCCAATACCAGACCCAATTCCCACAACCCACCCAAAGATAAATGCCTGGCAAAAGTCGAGGCGTTAAAAAGGCAAAGAAAGAGGGCCGACAGCACGACAAAGCAGCTGCCGAAAAAAAGGGAAACTTTTGCCAGCCACTGACACCTTATCCTGTGAAAAGGACACGCCTGTCTTAACTCAGCCAGGGAACGGGTGGGGGAGCCAGTGGGGGAGTCATGGCAAATTGTGCACAATTTGCCGTTGGCTTTCCTTTTTCTATTTATGTCTTCTTGCCTCGATTTATTTTTCTTTTTCTTTTTTTTTTTTTTTTTGTTCCTCAGCATTTTGTTCTCGTGCTAAAAGTTGGCAATTGTGTGAGGCAGATTCGGTCGGGGGAGATTGGGGTAGGGGGAAAGCAACAGGCAGAAGGCAGAAGACAATGGTGCAATTTATAAATATGATGGGCTGATGGGTTTCAGTGTGGGGCACACAAAGAATTGTATGGGATTGGATTGCGTTGAAAGGTAATTTCAAATTATTCACACGGAAAGGAGAGTCTTAATGGGTTGGCCACTAATTAATAAGCCTGTATCTAGCAGAGCTCTATGGCACCTGCCACCAAAGGCTAGACTCGGGCTTTATGGCATCTGGTCTTATAGCTTCGGATGATCATAATAAAGCAAATCTTCAGAGGCAAACAATAATGGATTTAATAAAATCAGTATCCGTGGCACTATCCCCAGCTTCATGACAACACAATCAATCATCTGAACACATTTTCTTCAGGTAAATACACACAAGAAATCAACAGGCAAACAAATGTGAAAAAAAGAAAATAAAAGAAAACAGCAGAAGATGAAAACCAAAGAAGCCGCAAAATGATTTTCTTTTCGTGTTGAACCGACTTGTTGGCTGACTTGAAAAGCATTTAAGGGCTTAGTGTTTGGCTTGAGAGACTTCAGTCAGGTAAATCGCCGAAAAGATACCCGATACTTGGTTGGGATTTTAAGAGTAGTATTACGCACTCAAGGTTGTATTGTCTTTCCAGCCATCAGATGAATGTTTGCCAACCTGAACAAATATTTGTGCAAAAGGTTGCTTTTGGGGGAAATATGGAGCAAAAATTTTAATTGCAAATAATCCGTAAATTGAATAACGTACGCCCCACACCGATTACGTGGTGGGGGAAGAGCACCAGCAGCAGCATCGACGGAAACTGGCAGCAGGTTGGAGGTAGGGTGGTATGTCTTGGGGGTTCGTTGTTGTTTCTTGGTGATTTGTGACACGGCCACAAGTATTGACAGATGTGATAGGTGTGGGGGTGTGTGTCTTATGGCAGAGCCTACCCCTTATCCATACTCATATATGTATATGTGTATGTATTTGTCGCCTGTCAGCATACCTCTACGAACGACAATCCCCAACCAGCTACACGTGTGTGTGGGTGTGTGTGTGCTTTCATTACCCCCAAATTGATTTATGACGCCTGTGCCTCGGCAAATTGCCAAGGATTTGGCAAGCAGGGATTTCAAGTTATTTGTCAACAGGATTTGATTTTAAATGTCGCAACAAACGGAAGTGTTCTGCTCCTCAAGTGTTGATGTTTCTATTTGTCGGAGTCCGTGGAGGAGTGGGAGGTGTGTGGGGGTCGGGATTAAGATGAATGTGTTCTGGCGGTGGGACAGGTCGCAGGATTAGGCATCGTTGAAATTGGGTCAGGGGCCAAACGCTTGGTTAGGTGAAATCTACTTAAAAATCAAATAAGTACAGATATGGGAAACCATAAACCGATAAACGTACCGGATAAACGGAAAGAAAGAAAGAAAACTATAATAATTCCTATCCTTGCTTTTTACAGAAGAATATATATTTTTTTATTCCAAAAATACTCAAAAAATTGAAGGCATTTTCTAAATTGAAAGACACAATATATATATATTATATTTTTATATACGCCTTTCAAGGCCTTTCAGTAACAGGCTTTGCATGATTTCCCATGTTTAAAATCAGAAATCGAATTAAAGACACGTTTCTTTGTCTCTCTTAAACGATCGATTATATCACTCCCGTACCCCGTACCCCGTATCCCGTACTGTCGGTTTCCCAGGGCCAAACCCATCGAAAGTGGCAAAGAATTGCGCAACAATGAACTGCACTTGATGGCAGTAAACACAAAAGTGTTTTCTCATTTCACCGCCCCTCACGCCCCGCCCCTCGAGACGGCCCGAGAAGGACTACCAATTCATTTTTTATGCAGGAAGGTTAAAGGTGGCGGTGGCCCGCCCAAGACATAAGCCGAGGAAGACAATGCAGGGGGGCGGGGAGGGCCCAGTGGAGTGTGCCAGGGAACATGTGTAAGCCATTGCCTCTGTGTCAGTGTCTGTGTCTGTGTGTGTCTGTTCGAATACTCCTCGTATGTGTGTGTGTGTGTGTGTGTGTGGGCGTCGGCGGTTTATTTGTATGTGTCGAAATGATTTACGCTTTGTTTGTCAACTTAAAAAGCAAACCCCACTCCACAGGCTCACAGATTCACAGATTCACAGATCCACAGATCATTTCCCCCACTGCTCTGCTCCGCGTTGTCATAGACAAGACAGGAAATGGAAGAAGTGCCAGCATCTCAAGGAGCCCGAAATGCTTTTAATTGAATCCCGGAACGGGGTCTGGCTGGCGACAAAGAGTGCGGCAAGAGCGTGTCTCCGCGTGGGCCTGGCAACACTTGACAATGACACAAAAGGCGTGCCCCAAAAAAATGGGTGGGGAGACGAGGAGCGAAGCAAGTTAATTAAAAGAAAACTGCGGCCCAAATGAAATAAATCTTGGTAAAAAAAAAAAAGGAAACTTGTTTGCAGAACATTCACATGTGAGAGGGCGGCAGAACAGGAGCGAGAGGCCTTTTTGTTGACAGACTAAAATCAGTTTAAATTGTAATTAATTCTTTATTTTAGATGTGAGGAGAGTGTGCGGGGCATCAAGTTAAGGAAAAAAGGTATTTGTGGTGTCACAGGTGCTCTGCAGTGGCAAGTACGGGGGAAAATAATGAACGAGCATAACAAAAACAAGCTAAAGCGACAATAGTAGAAGAATAATTAAATAATGCTTTTAAAAAAAAGTGCTGCCTTATTAACGATTGACGGAGAACAAGTCTGTGGTCTAGTGCTGGGGCACATCCCGCACAATATGTATGGTATATCGTATATATCGTACATATCTACGAGAGCCCTTCTCTCGAATTGAATCCATTCCGTAGGATATTCGATCGTAATTTTTACTGTGTCAAATCCGAAAATTTCTATTTTGCCTCACGCTCACTCTCTATTTGAAAATCTCCTGTATCATTATACCTAGCATAGATGGCAATTCTCAACAGGCTCTAGCCTAAAAATAACGTATACGCACCGTGTGGCAGGACAGAAGTACAACACTTTGCCTTCGACTCAGTCGCGTCTTAGTTGGTCTCAATTCGCCGATGGAAGCATTCCGCGAGGAGTATAACGATATACTTCTAATTTTTTTGAAAGTTGCCTGGCAGTTTTATCGAAGATCCATGCATACGCAAATATGCAACACCAAATGGTGTTACACACGAAAATGTTTTGCTCTGAAAAGTAGATATCCCAAGCGGATTAAAACTAGAGAAAACTTTCTGGAACACTATGCTAAATCAGTCCTGAAAAGCGCATTCGAATTTGGAATATTAAAATGGGCAAATGCTGTTTCTTTCAATATGTCTATAAAGAATGTGGCACTAGTGATTTGATTGCTGTATTTAAACTCCGTGGTAGACTAATTTTGATCTAGGCCCCTAAAGACCCCTTAGAATAACAATAATTTACTATCTCTCTACCCTCTACAACCAACCAACACATTGCAGTTTTATGGCCAACATTTTTACGATGTGACAATACCCCAAAAACCAAAAAACATTATTGATTTGCATGTCAGACGCCCATTAGCTGAAGCCATGAAAAGAACCCATAAATTTGTTTGCCGCTTGTTTTCTTTTCTTATCAATTTTGTTGTTGATTTTTGCAGGGAAAAGCTTCACGCTCACCATCACCGTGTCAACGAATCCACCGCATATAGCCACCTACAACAAGGCGATCAAAGTGACTGTCGACGGGCCACGCGAGCCCCGCTCCAAGACAAGTAAGTATGCAAAGAGCCTCGGCCATGAAGCGTTCTGGCAGGGCTCCTCCTCCACTCCTCGATTCCTCTCCTTCACTGTGCAGGCAGATAACTGTATTTCATTTGCAGGACAATGCATAACAATTTATTAGTTGCCAAATAGATAAATTGTCCTTGCAGCTGCAGGCAGCAGTCAGCAGGCAACCCAAACAGAGAGAGTGAGAGACACAGGAGGAGGGAGGCGGACACAGACGTAGAGACACAGGCTCAGAGTACCACTGACTGGGAGTAATTGGGGGCTCAAGTTGAGGTCTTAGCTCCTGCATATGGATAGAGATTTCATTAAAGTTTAGCTCGGCCAGAGATGGCACTCTTTTGGTGCGACATCGAAATGCGTGCAGTGCAACACTATCATCTGTTGCCCCTTATAGTTTCCTATTAAAGATATCCACTAAATTGGAGGCAGATTTCTACGGTATGAGCCACAGTTCGATCACTCTGAAAACTTAATTTGAAAACTCTCCAATGTGAAACTTGAACAACTCTCCGCTCATCTCTGATTGAGTCATGGGGGAAATAGTCGTATTTCTTGGCTATCACTTACTCACTTTCCCAACTGTACCTTTCTCTTTCCCTGTTGGAGATAAAGTTTGGTTCCTAATACCTTGCTTTACACTTTCTCATCTCTCAGCAAATTGCCATTTTCTTTAAGGAATATTCATTAGACAGCTCTATCAGACTCTTCCTCTCTCTCACTCCCATATACATGCCACATACAAGAGCAGCATCCCATTCTACCCATACATATTTATAAGGATGCAAATATTTTACTTTGCATATGTTTTGGGGCCATCAACGCGCTGCGCTACTCGGCTCAGACAGAGGACAAAAGTTTTGCTGGTCTGTGTAATCTGGCTTCGGTCCGAATACGAATACGAATACAAATAGAGCAACAAATTCGGATCCATGAAATGATTTATATGGCCCCAGAGCCAGACGGGTTATATTCCAAGAGGCAGAGACAAAGAGAGAGAGGGAGGGAGACCGTTTTCTGCGGTATTCACACAGATACAAATACATAGAACCCTAGACATAGACAAGGACACACACATGGCTTGTTGTTGGGGGTTTTAAGCTGCCTCTTCAGCAGACAACATCAGACAAAAGGTTATTATTTTATAATGAATACAATCTGCCAGATAACTGCAACTCCTGTTTCGGAGAGGAAGGTTGGAGGTCGTCGAAATAGACCAGAGGACCGGAGAGTTATAGTGGTAAATGTCTCCGGGCTACTTGCCGGGGCAAAGTTTTTTGGGGCCATTGTCATTTCGCACACACACACAGAGAGAGAGAGAGAGAGAAAGCCTTTTGTCAATAGTTTAGTGCAAAAAGGTGTTAAAAACATGGGGTTTCAGGGGGCTCAGAGGAGGCACTAACAGAGTCATAAAGGGTGGTTGAAGGGAGGTCTAGGAGGAGCCATGCCATAACCATTTCTACATCTTAAGTGAATCAAACGCTACAGTTTTCCATTCATCAAGTGCTTGACACTTAAGTTTCTCTCACATCTACACTTTAACAGAAGGACACAAGCCCACACACACATACAAAGAGACACAGACAAATGCAATAAAACCATTTAGTTAAGGACAGATAATTAAAACTGAAAAAAACTTAGTGCTATCCCTTTTAGGACAACAACAGCAGTTCCACTTTGCCTTCGGCCAGCGACCATTCCACTTCTCAACGGATCCCCTATCCGGCTTCCGTATGCCGCCCATTGGCAACTGTCAGAGTAAGTATTTAACTATCATCCACCATCTACCATCCACCGCAATCTCTTCCTTCTATGGTTTTTCTTCAATTTTGTGGAATATGATTTTGTATAATTTTTTTTGTTGGACTTCAAATCGGTAACCGCAGAGCAAAAACATAAACAAAAACACAAACAAAAGTAAAAGCAAAAGCAAAAGTTAAATTTTTGGATGAGGATACGAAGTGCTTGGGTGGTTTGGACATGTGGTGCACCCACAAATGCAACCACAAAAAATCACACAAAAAACCGATTAGCCAGCCAAGCCATTCACATTGCAGGCCAAACAGAATAGACCACCAAAATGCGATATAAAACAAAATTTATTCGCTCTAAGGACATATATAGTAATGCACGAAATTTGATTACAGTTTTGATGAAGAATTTTGGGTTTGCATAGCTTGCAAATCGTTCTCTTTTCAAAGCCTCTGAAGAACGTCCCACACCTTTGGGTTGTACTCACAATTCAAAAGAAATACTCTATTCTGCGATGTGATTTGGAGAAGATTGTTTTGAGCTTTAATCCCATACGAGTATCAGTCTATCAATGAACTTTCAGCTTTCAGTAAATGGCCACAAAAAGTGGCACAAGTGTGACTCATGTGTTAATGAGTAAAAATAACATAACAAATTAAAGAGGACGACAAAAAAAAAATACTTTTTATATGGTTGCTGTTTTTGTTGTTGCCGCTGGGCAACCATTTGAATGTGGTAAAATTGTGGGTCACCTTGCCATAAAGGATTTTTTTTGTCGCTCCGGATAAGTGGGTGTGTCAGTCGGTGTCGGTGTGTATGAGTTGTTGTTAAACTGTTGGCCACTTTATTTAACCAAAAGTTTACTATACAAACAAATAAACGTTGGTCAACACACAATCACATACAGCGACAGGGAGACAGACGGACGGACACTGACAGCAGCCAGTACTGGCGAGTACTGGAGGGGACGAGAGAGCGTATGGCAAAAAAGTCAAAGCCTAAAAAACTGTCTGCCTATTTGTATCTGTGTGTGTGTTGATGTTTTCGTATCCGTGTGCGTAAATCAGAGCTTCGCATACAAATTATGATTGCAATGGAAAAAAAAAACCCAAACTACAAAACATTTTTTTTTGCGCCAGTCAAATATATTTAAATGAATTTATCCAGGCGAATATAAACCATTCTGACGGGACAATCCCTAAGCCATGAATGGAAGAAAAGAGTGCTGCAGTCAGACGAACCTTTGGATACCCTGGGAAATATAATCGGAGTAGTATGATTTTAGTCCTTCGTTGATTCAGATCAGATATATTTACATTATTTACGCTTACCCCCCTCTTCCCTGTGGATAGGGCATTTCAAATAAAATCAATAATTAATCTTGTGGGCGACACGCTTTTTCTGGTTATTTTGCTGTTGTTTATGGTGCTGCGTAGGTGAAATAAATTTAATTGTACATTTTAAAATGCATTTATATTAAATTTGATGTTTCAATTTAAATTGACAATTAATTGCATTACAACAACAGCAACACGAGCAACAAAAACCGTACTAGACATTGTCCATCCCCCGCAGCTGCGGGGCAAACTATCTGCTCCGGGCACAACACCAACAACACCAAAAACAGCAACAACAGCAACAACAGCAACAATAAAAACAAAAAACCATCAGAAACGACAAAAATGATTTCCTCTTTAGAGTTTGATGCTATTAAAAAAAACACACACACACACACAAAAGGGGGGAGAATAATAAAATTAACACATTAATGATATTAAAGCATAAAAAGGCCATAGACAAAGTGTTTAAAAAATTCGCTAAATACAAGCAGGAATAAAAAGCAGAAAAATTAATTGAGTAATTTCGCATCGGAAGAGCTTCACTCCAATGAAAGAACTGTTCATTGACGATGACTCCTGAATGGACACTGAACAGGTATTTCATAAATTACAAGTTTTTTAGTTGCGAGTTCAAGAAATTTGCAAAATCCAATCAATTTATGTAACCAGCGTTCTTTAAAGCTCTGAAATTTCTCAAATTTCCTGCGGCTCTTCTATGGCTCCACCCTCTGGAGCCCGACGGCCCTCTCATTACATTTTTATCAGCCTTTAATTGGTTTTCTGTCAAATTTACCAACACTACTTGTGACCACTTATCTTTCATTACCGCCACTGACCAAAACCATTCCGGTGAGCGCGAAAAAAGCGACCAAGTAAAATAAATAAAAATTACCCATAAATATAAAATGCAACTCAATCAATGCGCAAATTGCCTGCCAATCTGAGCTTGCCTTCACATATCATACCCTGTCCCCTCCCCCTTTCAGCCCCATGGCAGTCCCCGATTCAATCATCTCCGCCCCCCAAGCCGTCGTTGTCTGTCCAATATTTAACCGTCTAGCCCAGTGCACAAATCAAAATGCAAATTGCGCGATTTACAGGATTCTGACATTTGGCCGAGGTAAAAGGCAAGCCACACACACACACACACGAATGCAGACAAGCACACACAGATACTACCTACAGAAGCCATTATATAATGTGTAATTCACATATGTACATATGTGTAAGCCATGTATTGTATGTGTGTACATACAAATGCGTGTATAACACAGACAAGTAAATAATGATTACTGAAAGCGTCTGTTGATACTGATTACCCATAAATTAATTGTAAATATGCAAAAAGCAAAATATTCTGAATTATTTATTAACAAATTTTATTGACAGTCGCTGCTTGACTTAATTACTGGCATATATTTTATTAATTTCGAAAAAAATAATCAGGAAATTGTATGCCTCGAAATGAAGGCACAGAAACAGTAAGGGGAAGGTCTACAGCTGGATATACTCGTACAATATTGATGGAATGGTTTCATTCATGACATTGGCATCTCTAATCCTCTAATACTATCTGATAGATCCATGTGTATGAAATTCTGAGCTGGAAAATACTGCTGGTTGGCTGTTTAATCCTTGGAACCTCTCCCATAACATATCCTTACCTTTCTCTAATGATAAAACGGTCTGCGCTTATCCCGAGCCTATGGCCATTTGATTGTTAATAATTCAGAGCCCAAAAAATGTGCTCAAATAAAGTCAATCAGTGTGACAACAAACAAGCGGACACACACACACACACCCACACCCACACCCACACAACGAGCACAGGGGAGTGCCTGATAGATACGCACACACAGACGGAGATACACACATTTACCGTGAGGCCGTAGCCCACATCCCACATCCCACAACAACAGCAAAAGCAACGAAAAATTGTGCACAAAAAGCCACGTAATTAATGGAGGTAGAAACATTTAAGCCAATAGCATTAATAAAGCCACCACAAAATCAATATCCGGCTACGAAAATGCGCCCGTCGCCTATAAAAACTAATTAATAATTTCCGAATGGGCTATTAATTAAGCCTAATTATCTGTGCATGGGTCCCGGAGACCCGCAAAATGTTGGCCCCATCTCTTTCTCCCTCTCGTTGGCTGTCTCTTTCGGCTTCTGTTTAACCCCCACTGCCCCCCCTGTTCTGTGCGCCGCGGTGTCCTCTATTGCGAATTGCTGAACGATTTCCGACGGTCAGAGACAGGGGACTGGGACTGGGACTGGGACTGGCCCGGCACCGAGACCATTCAATTGATTTGCTTGTAATTTTTTCTCGTATCTCTGCAAAATGGCCAAATCGGTGGTAAAAGGTCCCGCATAATGAGCACCGATGGCTGGGAAATGGTGGGTGTAATGGCGGCAGAGACCTCCAATTAGCGACCCACATGAGCGATACATTTTGGATAGGTGGCCAGAGGGTTCGTCAGATGTTCATTTTGGCCACATCAATTTGGTTTCTAACATAGGAATACACATATTTATTATCCTTTATTTTGGTATTTTTCTTGGGATTATCGCAGCCACAAAAATCACTACAAAATAATAAGCAAAAAATCGTATTATAAATCTAAACATTTGTCGCTTTTCGTGAATTATTTCCATTGTTTATTTCGCTTGCCATTCATTCATCATTCATCAGTCGCTTCTATCGCTTTCTTTTCATTCACTCATTGAATATTCCAAAAAAATACCATATAAATACCAACAACAAAGATGTGTCCCAATTTGGTTTAGGTGCCAGCAACACGCACTGGGGCTATGGATCCGCAGCATCTGCCTACTCTCCGTACTTGGCCAGCAGCGGGCTCTCCTCCTGCACCACCCCCACATCGGCACAGTTCAACAATCCGGCGCTGGGATTCACCTGCTCCTCGAACGATCAGAGCAACAATCAGGACTTTGGCGGCGCCACCAATCGCGACTGTGTGCCAAGTAAGTGGCATTTTATGATTTTATTGCACACCCTTTTAGCGGCCTCGTTGATGGACCTCTTGAGACTCAATTCATGATAAATGATTAATGTTCCTCTTTGCCTTATTCTGATTTTCCTTTTTAGTGCTACCCGATTCGACGGCCAGTGATCTGGACCAGCATCTGAGCAGCCTCGTGGGCTCCACCAGTGGCCAGATGACGCACCACAGCCTCCTGGGCGCCACCGGGCAAACGTCCATCTCCTCGACCGTGAACGGAGCGAGTGCCGGCAGTGCTGGCACCGGCGGCACTGGCGCTGGGGGAGCTGGCAGCGGCGGAGCCGGAGGCAACTCGATCCTGGTGCCGCGCTACCACACCAATGCCAGCAACGACTACAACGTCCACTCCAGCCAGAACGGGCCGCGCAGCCTGAGCGACAGCTCCCAGGCCGAGTCGCCGGTGCAGGAGGATCTGCTCTCAACGAACACCCCCAATCTGGGCAGCGGCACCGGTGGCGGCGGCGGCACAGCCAACGGCGGGGCGGCCAATGGCGGTGCGGGAGCGGCAGGAGGGGGCGCCGGCAGTGCCTCCTCGGCGGGTGCCGCCGCAGCTGTGGGCGTGGGCAATCCAGGCGCCATGCTCGGCGCCAATCAAAACTTCCCGGGCATCGTAAACCAGGCGCAGCACGCCTCGGCCTCGGCCTACGGCGGCGGGGCTGGAGTGGGTGGCGGACACGGCAGTGCCGCGGCAGCAGCGGCCGGATGCAATGGATCGCTGTACCCGGTCCTGCCCGCCAGCCTCCTCTACTCGCAGCTGTACACGGCGGCCAATCAGTCGGCCCACGGCTTCCACTCGCACACGCTACCGGCCCACGCCTCGCCCAACTCCTCGGTGCATGGGGAGCTCCAGAGCGTGATGGATCACATCAGCAATGTGGGGGTGCGCCAGCAGCACAACATCATGGCCGGCGGGGGTGTGACCCATCCGGGCGACCTCACGCTGATCGGCAACTGCGGGGCGTCGGTGAGGAATATCGAGGACGGTAACAGCAATCGTCAGGTGGCCGCCTTAGCTGCCCATCGCGGCCACCACAATCCCACTGACAATGGGGGCAGCGTGTGGAGGCCATATTGAGGTCAGGTTCTGTGGTGCGGCTCTGCGGTTCTATAGTGCGAGGGGCGCGCAGCGGAGACGCAGCACGAGGAGCAGGGGTATGGGTACGGATACGGGTATGGGTATGGGTATGGGGAAGGTCTTGGTCATGGTCTGGGTCTGGGCGTGGGTATGGGTATGGGTATGGGTCTCGGAAATGGCTGCCTCGGTGGCTTCTGATTGTACATACGAGTACATATGTGTTGAACACACGATGGAATCTTTCTGTACATAATGTTTTTTTAACCCAAACACTGACACACACACACACACACACACATACACGCACACATAACACCATATATATATATATATATATATATATAAATACATACAATGAAAATGATCAACTTTTAGTAGAATTTGTTGGAGTTCTCCATGGATCTCTAGAATACTCGTATTATAGTTAAATAAAAACAAAGAAATAAAAAGAAAACTAAGCCAGAACTACTTAGCAAAATGAAGGAGAAGGAAAGGAGGTAGAGCAGGACAGGGAGACGGAGTGCAAGAGCTAGGGAAAATGTTCCGGAGTCTTGCCAAAGGATTTCTCCTTCAGCCGGAACATTTTCCTTCACAATTTTAAACTACGAAACGAAAAGAAACGTAAGAGAAATCTAAGAATCTTAAGCAGCATTGGGTCTGTAATGTGTTTTTTTTTTTGGATTTTTTTTTATCAGGCCCGTGGTATGCCCGAGCCATAAAACTAGTCATATATATAGAAGCGATAAGGAACATATACCAAAAAAGAATACGAGAGAATACCAAAAAGAATACAGATAATACCAAAAGAATACTTAGCAACTTTAAACTAGTGTTAAAGCAAATTGTAAACCATGCAGCCAGCCCTTCGTTGAGTTAGTATTTTTGCCTCGTTTTTGTAAAATATGAATGATCGTCGGATCGGGTGGGATAGGAAAAAGATGGGGTTGGGGATGGGGATGGGATTGGAAGGTATGGGTATGGGAATGGGTATCTATGGGCTTCGTTTTGGGGTAGCGGGGGATTGTAGAGCCGATGTATGTCTGAGTTCCTAAGCCGTAATCCATGTTCGTGAATTTGTTTACTGTTCATTTCATGTAATTCGATATGCGTGTACTTTAAATGTGTATAAACATGTGCAATCTAAGCTTAACTATAAATGTAATCCTAAATATACGAATACGAATACGAGTATGTGCTATATCCATGTATATGTATATGTATATGTATCACGATATCTGTATACTACTTAGCCACAACAGTCTACGAACTCTTGAGAACTCAAATTGTAATTCGGTTTTTTTTTTGGTAGCTCCTAAGTGGAAACAGGAAAATTCCATAAGACATCTTTTGCGGGGGCTCCGGTTAAGGAACGGAACGGAACGGAACGGAACCCCCAGTCCAGAAGAAAAGAATCATTATACGAATTATTATGTACTATGCAATGGAAAATAGTGTTAAGCGATCGGTAAGAGATGTCCAAAACAGCACATTCTTTAAAAATACATATATACATGTAGGTATATACCATATATATGTACGTGTACTGCATATGTATTACCTAATAGAATCGAAGTAAATATTTAATTGATGTATACCACGGGAAAGAGCAACAGAACAGAAACAGAAATCCAAATCGATAGAAAATACTGAAAATAGCTACTGTATGTGTATAATGTAGCAACAATGCAAAGATCTCGCATACATATATTATACATAGTACATTAAAATAAAATTAAAGAGAATTTTGTGCAGAAACCCAAACAAAACAAAAAATACAACAAAAATGAAAAGAAATTATTTCTTTTTAATAAGAATAAATAAATGTAATTACAAAGTTTATTTGAGAGATTAACGTAATCGAATCAGAGGTCGAATCCGTTGAGATGTCAATGGAAATTAAATTAACAATTATATTAAATAAAATTATGAAAAATTAATAACAAAAAAATAAGACGATCGTTTTTTTGGCTTGGGAAAAAAAAGGATTAACAGACAGCTTAACAAGTTTCACAGCAGTCAGCTTTAACCGCGCATGGCAGACAACTTTAGTAGCTTCATAGCATCCAGCTTTGATAGTTTCATAGCAGCTAGCTTAATATATGCGGTTTGCGCGTGGATACTGCTCAAACAAAGGCCAAGCTACAGCTACCGAACGCTGCCGAGTAAATTGCGCAGCTGATCGAACAGAATCGATACAATAAATTGCATACTACACTTACGAGTATATACCGCCAAGTATTTCCAATTTGATCGTCGCACGACTGGAAACCCGAATAAAAACTCTTGCCTCAGGACCTTGGAAATGTCATCAAATATGCAGCCTTGCTTCTTAGAACTTTGGTTTTAGCAATAGATGTAGCGGATTCCGACTCTCCGCAGTTGGAGTGTGTCCGGAGGCCCTCTCAAACATCTTTTGGTAGTACGGCATCTCATTGGTGCCCTTAGATGGCAGGTTCTGCGTGGCAAGACACGGACAAGACAAGTCGGAGTGCTGAATGCGGTAATTCGAAGAGGTCGCTTTAATATGGGATAGGTCAATAATCGTCAAGAAACTCCAGATAGGCCAAATCGGCCAAACTGATTAGGAGCATGGTTACTGTTAAAAATCTTGGGCCTTCTTACAGAACCTCATAATGAACAGTAAAAATGGTTTAGAAAATAAAAGAAGAGATACAGAAACATTCAGCTCTTCATCTAGCACATATGAGTGTAACAATCCTTAGGAGTTTTCAATGGCCTTACTCCTTCATAGTCTCGTATAGGCAAAGTCCCTTTGCCGTTTGCTGCTCAGACTGAATGGCCAATCAAGGTTTTCCGCCGTTGTTCAACACTTTAACGACACCGGCGGGGACAATGGCCAAAGCTGAAAACTTAGGGCCCAATCCATGTGCCTCGTGTGGAGTTTATCTAGAGTGCGGTTTAGATTTGGCGGGCAACGTAATTTTCTGCTCAATTTATTTCACATTGTGGCATCCAATTAAGCTGCAAACCGAGAGTGGAGTGGTGCCCGGGAAGGCGGCTGGCAAATATCGCAATCCAACCAGAACGTAGAACCGTAGCCGGAGCCAGAGCTGGAGCCAGAGCAGGCAGACTAGTCGCGTAGTCGATAGGTGGGGGCTCTCACCTATCCTGCGATGGCCATAAAAATACAGTCAACTACAAGATGAAAGCGGCACTGAAGCAGCCCAAGGATATGTGGCGGCTGGGGTGGTGTTTCAGGACGCGAAGCGTAACAAATGAGTGGAGAGCAAATGGAGAGGAAGCGGTAACCGCAAAAAGGTAGCCGGATCCGGACAGGCACAAACGAGATTAAGCAGCAGATAAATAAGAGATCGATAACAGACTAGGGGGAGTGGGGGGGATGGTGGGGAGAGCGGGCGAGGAAGAGTACTAAAGGGACTTCCACCCATTGGAAAAAACTTTTTAATTATTTCCCTGCTGAAGATGTTTCGCATAACAAATTAGCCCAGTCCCGAGTCCTGGCGCCCACCGCTCCAAAGTATGCAGCCGTGTGTGTGTGTGTGTGTGTGTGTATGCATGAGTAGGGGGTGAATAATTAAAAATTCTACCCATTACTTGCGATGCTTGATAAAATTTCAAACAAACACCAAGACGCAAACGTACACAGAGTCATATGGGGCACTCCTCCGACATTTACGAGTAGCTAAGCGCCAGGAAGGGCTAGAGGAAACCACTTGAGACGCTGATTTAGTCCTTTGGCAGGCATTCTTTAACCTCCTTAACCACTCCAAGCGAAGCAACCCAAGCCCAACCCCATGGAACGTGTGCTGCCTCGAATATTAACACGTTTCACATGGGGCACAATGCGAATCCCGTGGCGACCATCGCCGGCTGAAAGCGTCAACCGGAAGAGGAGGAGCCGACTTGAGTTGAGTGGAACGGAATGGCGCAAAGTGGAGTGGAGTATGGAGTGGAGTGTGGAGTGAAGTATGGAGTTGAGTGGAGTGCCTTCATTTGTTGCATGTTACTTTGCCTCACAATAAAATTCATTTTTCTTATTAGCCATTTGTCGTTGCCGTTGCCTTTTTGCCAGGCCTTAATTAAGGTGATAAACAAGCAAACCGAATTAGACCTCTTCCTCTCAAGGAGACAAGATGAGACATCATAAAAGTTTCCAAAGTGTCATGGGGGCCAAGGGCCGCTCAAGGAGTTTTGCGGCTAATATCGAAGGGGAAAACTTTGCCGGAAGAGGTTTTCCTTTGGGAAGAAATGTATCACAATCTTTGCTCTACTCTAAAAACTGTCGGAACTCTGGGGAGCACAGCAGCCATTTCTTAAAGCGGATACCTTGTATCTTTGAATTGGTAAAAGGAATGCCTGATGAATCGATCAATCGGTTATGATAACCGATGATAGCCCGGTCCACATTTGGCTAAGAGTCATGGGAAAAGAACTATAAAATATCCTCAAAACCGAGTGAGAACTGTTTCCAATGCAATGTACTATACATACTATCCCTATATCCATAGAGTAGGCATATATTCTGGCTATCCTTCACAAATTTCTTCCTCTGGCGGTTGCATCGATCAACCCTCGCTGGCGTACGGCTTACACCTGCTGGCTTCTTTTATTGGCCCACTCATAATGGAAATAATCTTTTTAGCTCTCGCTTCATTTGCTTTCCTCCCCCCTTCCACAGGCTACCGACATCCGAAACTTTCTCTCTCGTCTCTCAATTATGCATGAATGTGTGTGCCAGTGTGTGTGAGTGTGTGCGACTGTTTGGGTAGGTGTATATTTAATTATGATGCCAATTAAATGGTGAAAGGTGAAGGCAGGAGTTCAGTGGAACTCTTTCGTTGGTGTGGGGTTTAATATAGGACCCTTTTTTTTCCTTGTTCTTCGACCGGAAGGAAGTTTGCTTAATTAAGCGCGGCTTCCCTGCGCCGAACCGAACACTTTCTCTGGTAAATATAAACTTTCTAATTAGAAAATTTGTTATACAAAAAACGAAACACCAAAAGGAGTCACCAACATAAGGCGTCCTTGCTGTACAGTACCCTCTCCAATCCTGTGTCCAATCCTATCCATCGCATCTTCAGTGACCATTAAAATAATGCAGTGATTTCTGAGGTCAGGACAGAATTATGCAGATGCTGGCTCAATCCACGCCCCTGGAAATCTGTTCATGAAAATATTTAACGGCTTGCACATTCTTGCACCTCTCACTGTGTGCACTCCTCACACCCAAATGGCGCACATACACATGTGCGTATGTATATATGTATGTATGTGGCATGCATATACATATGTATTTACAGACAAACAAAAGGTATGAAAACATTCTTCGTTGCGGTTTTTCCCATTGTGCCTTTTTTGTTTAAAACATTTTCCGCTTTTTGGCCCGTTGCCGTTGGCCGTTGGCCGTTGGCGTTGCACATTTTTGGCATTCGCGCTTTGACAAGGCAGCACCACCCATACCACCTTATCTACCACCCGTCCACCCATATCCAAACCAAACCGATAGCCTTCTTCCTCATGGGCACCCTTGCATGGCTTTTCTGCATTACAGTACTTGTTTCCCCTCCCCCCCCCCCCCCCCCCCCCTCCTCACCATTCCAGCGTCCCCAGGACTGACTGAATTCAATTCCTTTCATTTTCCGCACCTTTTTTGCTTCGGTGTGTGCTGCCCTGCTGCTGCATTGGGTTTCTGGTCGAGCGGAAGGAATGCAGTGCCGGGCAGTTCTGTGTGGACAGGTATCTGCTGGGGGTCAAAAGGTCAGGACACAACGGCCACAACTAACGGGCTACTGGCGGCTGGCATCTCAGAGCTCTTCTTGGGCGTCTCCTAGGTTCAATGAATGATCACTTTGATTTGATTCCACAATACCGAAATCCATAAACTTCCATGCCTTTTGGTCAAGCAGATGCAAGACCGCTTTCTATATACTTAACGGAATAGTATATGTATGTATTTATGTATGTATGTGTGGATGCACTAGTGGGTATGTGTATATAGATATATATACAATATATATGGTACGTACGTATTTATGTGGCTGGGATATTTGGCCGCAATCAACTGCGTCTAAGCCCGTGTGTCACCTACAGCAGCAACGGGCAGCAGTAGCAGGCAATCATCCTGCCACATTTGCGTACCATGTTGGCGTTGCACTTCTGCTGTGGTGGATCGGAGTGGGGATGGAGATGGACTGGCCTTAGGGGTGGTGATAGGCATGCGGATGGCCCTATGGGAAGCCGAACAATGTTGGACATCGGTTTAAAACTGTCAGGCAAATCAAACTGAACTCTTAACGATTCGAGTCGAGCACGTATTCAATATGGTTTGTTAGTGCGGCCATCCAGGCTCTGACGTCATGGGTAACGGCAAAGCTATCGCCCAGAGGATGCATATGCTAGTGGGATGTCGGATGAGGCATGGTTTTTGGTTGGTTTTTGTGTGTCGAGCAGAACAGAGCAGAGCAGAGCAGAGGCATGGTCCGAGGCAGAGGTCAGAGGTCCGAAATGCCGAATATTGATTTGAATCAATTAATTCGTGCGGTTGTCGCTGGAATTACTCCCTCGAATCTAATTAATTTTAATGCACGACTACACACACGCACACATGTACATATACGTTGACAAAGCGAACGAGAAGGATAAAACTAAAAATAGAGAGACAGAGAGAGAGACAGAGAGAGAGAGAGAGAGAGATAGTAAGAGAAAGAGCGAGCGAGCGAGCGAGAGAAACATGAGGCGACACTTTGGGCAACGTTTTAGGCGCAAAAGCACGAAAATTTATATTGAAGTCGAATTATGCAATTTGCTACTAAATTGATTGCATTTGCACAGCTGCTTCTCACTCACTCACTCACTCCTGCCATGTGCCTGTGTGTGTGTGTGGAACAGAGACACACAGAGACAGAGAAAGGGAGAGCGACAGCCATGGAGTGTCCGTGTCCGTGCTCGTGTCCTGGCTGCCGTCTGCCTGTTGTGTGTGCATGATTGAATTTCCTTTTAAAAATTATAAATAAATAATATACCCCGAAAAATTCGTAGCCATCCATTGAGTTTAGAAAACATTTTGTTTTCTGCGGTTCTCGGACCGCTTCCCTCCACAAAAATGTTCATTATGTGGCTGCTGAAGATTTGAAAATGCCACTGCAATTGACTGCCTCAAATCTGGAGAGGATTTACTCATACTACATTTTGGAGATAAACTATCTCTATCTCCTAATAACCCAACACACACACACACAACAAATGTAATAAAATTCTCTGAATAAGAGAAGAAGAAAGTTCGAAATTGAATTTCTTGAAACCAGCAAATTTCAGCTGGAATCATAATCATCCTTCAAAGAAATCCAAAAAATATAATTTCAATGGCATTCAAGTTTTATGGATTTCTAAATCTTTATCCATCAACATCGGTTGGTTAAGCTCACGGGTCCTTTGTGGAGAACTAACATCGGAGGACAGGGCACCTTATAGAGCATTCTTCAGTCGGCCACACAAGCTTGTTTTCGGCAACTAATATTTCATTTGATATTAGATTTGGCATTTTTTTTGACTGGTTCTGGTATGCTCTCAATTGGGGAAAATAAAATCATATTTCATATTTAATAAAATGCATTCGCATGCATTATGATATTCATTATATTCCGGCATATTTGTATTATTTTCTGGCCGAAAGTGGCAGCAGTGGCACTGGCACTGGCAATGGCAACAAAAACAGCAGCAAACAACGACAAAACTCAAACATTTGACTATTCAAAGAACCCAAACCCATGCGATCCCATTCCAACCCGTCCGGATCTGACCCGACCCGAGGCCCCGATTTGACCACTCCGCACATTTTGGGCGAAGCACAAAGAGCGAAACGCGCTTACCACACAAAAGGCCAACACACACAGAAATGCACACATGTATTTAGATATAGATATAGATATATACATATGTACATATATTCAGACCAGAACAAATATTGTTCTAGCCATGTTTTTGGGGCACACACAGTGGGCGAGGGGAGGGGAGGGGAGGGGAGGGGAGGGGAGGGGAGGGGAGGGGAGGGGAGGGGAGGGGAGGGGAGGGGAGGGGAGGGGAGGCGTTGCAGCGGCCAGAAATGATTTTGAGTTTGATTTTGATTTTTCGACAATTGCAATATAAATGCGATCATTTTAAAACAAAATGGCGTCCGCAGGAACAACACAGACCAGACACGCCGAGTGTGCGTGTGCGTGTGCGTATGTGTGTGTGTGCCTGAGTGGGTAATACCAAAAGCAGAATGAAAAAAAATATTTGTACAACGAAAATTTTAATGTATGATATGATTTGAATAACATTTCTGATGCCACGCGGGACCCCAAACGGAGGGGTGCCCTGCCTGTCCCACCATGAAATGATTTGAAATCGTTTTGCGGTTTTTACGAGTTGCAAATCATTTTAATTAAAATATCAAAATTAGAAAATGGAAAATGATTACATTATTCATTAGTTTTCATTACGCATGTTTATTTATTAGCACCAACAACAGAGGGAAAAGGTCAGCGCATAACACGGGAGGCGAGTGCCGGGGAACGAGAGCCCAGGGCCTAGGCTGAAGGAGAATCTGGGATACACTTCGACGTAGAGGGATATATGACAGAACCTAGCAACTGTACGAGTCCATGTGAGAGCTGGTGGATTCATCTGCGTACGGCTCCCGGAAGTCCTCTTAAGATCTGTCTCTTATTTTTGGCTTCATTTTACTCCCTGTGGCTCCATCTAGCAGACAAAGTCCTGCGAATCGCGAAGAAAAAATCCAAGGAAAAGGGGGAAAGATATGTTAATAAGCACGCAAAGCTTGCGAAAGTTTTCTTAAGAAAAATGCCAGAGAAAAAGAAATTTTCCAACGGAAGCGTCTCAAGGAACTTCGGGGTTGTCTGCTCCTTCTCTCAAGGCGCACACACGCACTGGTGTGTGCGTGTGAGTGTGTGGGTGAGAGTCTGCGCAGAACCCTCTCGGAACTTAGACATTCACCCCCTTTGGAGTACGCTGCCATGGGTCCCGTCTTCCGAGTCCAAGTCCAAGTCCACGACCAAGACCAAGACCAAGACACTGCTCCCTCAGAAGGCAGGGCGAAACTTTTTGGCGTTTTGGCGCTCCGTGGGCCTCCGTTTGTTGTTGTTGTTTCCAGGATATTTTTTCTTTGGCTTCTGGATTTTTTCAGCAGCTGTTTCAGAGCCAAGACGCCAGATGGCGCCAGGCCAAAAGCTTTTGGATGGCCTAACTTTTCGCTGAAGTCTTGGATTTTTTTAGATTTCGATGAGTTGTGCGTTAGTCCAATTATGAATAATTCTTTATTGATAGCTGCCATCAATATATTGAGACACACATGGCACACACATACACTTACGCAGTCGCACTCTGGCTAAGGGTAAGTCGACCCCGACACACACACACACACGGAGAGCGGGCAGAGGCAGGCGTAAGGCATTTCGACCAATTATAAGTTGTGGTTAACCGCAACATTTATTCAAGAAAATGCTCGACACGGGCCCGACACGAGTGCGAGCGGGATGTGCGTATGGATATGGCCCAGTGACAGAGCGAGAGAGCGAGAGGGTGGGCGAACGAGAACGAGAACGAGAACAAGCCAAGGCATTGGGTAGGCGATGAGGTGGTGACGCATTTCTTTTGGGGGTTGTGTGGAAGACAGGCCCAAGGAGACATTTACGGCAAGTGGTGAAATTTCAAAAATTTCAAATGATTTTCCCTTTTTTTAGTAGTTTTTTTTTATCCTTTTTCAGTTGGTTTTTTTACACCGAAAAAAAGGGGAAAAAAGTGGTATTTAAAATTTTTTTGTTTTCTTCAAAGATTGGTATTCAGTTAACGAAGCAAATGAATACTAAACACTACAAAATCTGGGACGGATATATATATATATAAAGTTCTCCATCAAACGAATTCTTAAGAACATAACCTTACGAAAACTTACAGCCTGGATTAACCCACCATAAATTGGTTACAAATTAACCAAAGAGAACCTCACAATTCCATGACGTCGATGACGAATTCTTTTCTCAAGATCAACTAAATTTCGGAAAATAAATTTTGTGAAACAAAATATATAATCTTTAAAATATCACCTGGAGATCTCTTTTAGATAGTTTTCTTCCAAAGGTTTTTGCATAGAAAAAATCTCTTCAGAACGAGATCTACAATGTACAATGTCTACCTCTGCTTGGAGCTATTTGGAATAGCCTTTATTCCATTTATTCATTGTTGCCTGGTGTCATCCATTCATCTAGTCACCGTCTGCTATCCATTATCCTTCATCTTACACCATTTCCACATTAGAATTTTCCTTTTCCTCTCATACACTCCACATGCCTCACAGGATCCACCAGCAACTATCCAGCATCCAGCAAGAGGAGCCCTGCTTCGGAATTAATAGTTTTCCGAGCTGAAACGAATCGCCTTTCAAGTCGCTAACCGCCGACAATATGTTGGACCAACGGCAGACAGCGAGGACTGGGAGGACTAGGAGGGGGAGCTTCAAGTAAAGGACTTTACCATCTCTCTCTCTGTCTTTCGCTGGGCACCACACAACCATCCCATCCAACCACATCGCAGTGCTTCTAGTGAGGAGACAACAACGGAGCTGGAGCTGTGACATTAGTTTAACGCCAAAATCCATTAAAAATCCATACTAATATATGTCAGGGGCTAAGGCAGCGAGTGCCACAGCGCATAATGAGTGACGAGGTGGTTGAGGGAGGGCTGATGGTGGTGCAGAGCTGACAGCTTAAAAGAAGATACCACACACACACATGCACACATACACACATGCACATACACATACACTTTGTGTGCTGTCTTTGCACTTTCCCCATCTAACATTGTTCGCTTTTCCGCTTTTTACACTTTACCTTTTGGCTTAGCAACGGAACGACGTCGATTTTTCAAAGCCATCCCATCACCCTCTGTCCCGGCCCTGTGGCCACGCGGCGCTAATGAAAACTACCCAGCACTATCCCACCCCTTCTTCAAGAGACACTGGCACCAGCACTCGCAAGCCAGAAAACAAAAAAAAAGTAATTAAGAGTGCTCCACGAAGGACCCAACAGATCCATTTCATATTGATCCTAATTATCCAAACTTTCTTATTAGTGTGATACCAAAATCTATTTCATACGTTTCTCGTACAAAAAAACAAATGAATATCCATATAGATTCTGGTGCTTTCTACTGCATCCCTTAAACATGATTACACTGCTTTCTACTTCATTCTACTGCTTCCTTCAGAGCAGATTATACTGCTTTTGCACTGCATTCTTCAGTCCCACAAGCAGAACATCTAAAAGTTTGCTTCTTCTTGAACAGTTCTTCCATTGTTTCCTTCGCCATTCAACATGCGATTCTACTGCTTGTTTGCGCACTGCTTCTACTACTGCTTTCTACTCGACCATATGTATGATACCTCTTCTTTCATCATGCACATACCCGAGACAAGTGAAACAAATGTTGTTGGAGAGGTTCCATCTTAGAACTTATGAAAGAAATTCCTGTCAAATACGATCTAATCTTCAGAAATCAACCTTCTATGGTCTTCGGGATCGACACAGTGTTGTGACAAAACAGAGATGATAATTTAATTGGTTCCTCTTCTTTTTGCATTAATTTAAATCTCACTTAAAGCAGCTCCAAGGACGACGCGACACTAAGAATTTGGCTAGCTCTTTCAACATTGGCGGGGTTTTTTGTTTTGTTTTGTTCTCTTCATTTTATCTTGTTATTGATTTTATGAAATTTGTATTAATAAACATTCGTGGCACATTCCAAAGCCATTGCCTTCCCCAGCGACCATCCCACGAGATTGAATGCAGAGCGGAATTTTTTAATACAAAACGCCAGCGAAAGAGCGAAAGCTAAAGCTGTTGCTGAAACTGAAACTGAAGCATTTCGCTGAGCTCGGAGCCCGGAGCTCATCGCCAAAAGACTACAAAATTTAGCAGAACAAAAAAAAGGCTCCACAAATCAACGTAATTAAATGCCCAAGGAGCAGTCGTGGCTCCTGGCGGAAGGGGAAGGGGATGCTGGCTTGGGTTGACGGTTGACGGTCGCCGGTCGCCGGTTGCCTGGGGAGAAGGAGGGCGGAGAGGAAGCAAAATCCCGAGAAAACCGTCAGCAATTAAAATGGCGCTTGGTCCGTCAGCCAAAAGACTTCAAAAAATGCCAAAAAGTTCAAATACTAATGAATTATCCTTTATTAGGATAATGTATGATGTGGTTCGTGAAGAGTTTGCCGTTTCATCGTTCCGCCTTTGCCCTCTCCACTACTACTCTTCTCTTCATCTACTTGTCATCTACTATGAGGGGTGCGCAAGGAAAAGACGGCAAAGAGGTGGAGGGGGAGCGGGTAGCGGGGATAGACGAGTCCAAAAGTCGGAAAAAGGTTCATGGCGAGTTTTTGCCAGACATTTCCCCTTAGCAAATAGCCGAAGAGCACCCGAGTACATTCACTACCTCAGGGATTTAGTAACATATGGAATATTTTTTTCCCCTATTTGGCGGAAAGTAAACAAAAACAAGAGAGTGAATCGGAATTCCCCAAATTGGAAAAGCCTCTAGAACAATACCCATTTCAACTTTTCTGTAATGTTTAAGAACCGTTCTTCATATTTAAAATTGTTGGGATTTCTTAAGGTGAGGTTAAGGTATCGGAAATTCGTTAGTTTTTAGCGGGGATCTGTTGGGCTGCTGGCCTGGTCCTCTGCCTAGATGGGCTTGGGCTCTGGAAGAGGTGGCGCGGCAGCCGGGGCCCTAGGCATGGGGGGCGGCGTGGCATGGGGTGGGCGGTGTTTGCTTAAGAGGCTGGCAAGCTGCGGCTGGAAGCTGTTGGCAATTTATGAAAAGAGCCAAATTAATCAGACTAATAACGAAAACACGCCGAAGAGCCAGAGCCGAAGAAAAGGCGTCTAGGCAATAGAAATGACCGAAACAGGGGGAACGAGTACGAGAAAAGAGAGAAAAGGGCAAACAAGAAGAAACTGCGGGGAAAACTTATGCAAAGTTTTCTTAATGAAAAGATTTACGATGGCAATACTCAAAATTAGCAAAAACTGAGGTTGTGGTAAACAATAAACGGCCTGGGGGGGTTGGACGACAGGGAAGGGAAATGCTTATAAACTTTTTACTACTTGGCGAGCGCATGGCGGTTGCCAGAAAGGAAAACTTTTAAGAAATGTTGCAGTCGAGAAAATATGCCAAACATCAGCCGAATGGAACGCTGGAGCAGCCAGCCAGGATGCTGGTCAGGACATCATCCAGCCAGTCCAGTCAAGGAATGGACTTCTGCTTCAGATCTTCTGCCGGCCCGCTCTTTCGACAAACCCAATTAGTGCGTAGTCCAATTTGTGGCTCTGGCTACGGACAGAAAAATGTACAATTCTGAACACTAAATCAAATTAACAAACTCTACTCGATTGCCATGGAAACATGGAAATCAGCTCCTGCTGCCATTCCCCCAGCTCCTGCTGCTTGTGGCCAAGGCTTAGACATTAACAATCGGAATCCACAAGCTTCGATGTCAGTGTGGACTCGACTGGACTGGATTGGACTGGATTGTTGACCAGAGGTATTTCTTTTGTTCAAATTGACTCGCATAGATTTATTAAAATATTTCGCATGAGAGAACCCTGATGCTGCTGCCGATGCTGACGATGCTGATGCCAAGCCATGGGCTAACGATGAGCTCAGGTGCTGCAGATCAATCAAGTGGAAGTACATACACTTGTCTGGGTGTCAGGGATGTCAATTTGAATAAGTTTTGTAAGTTTGCCAATATGAAGAGCATATATATTTTCTTTCATTATGAAACCATTATCATATAGAATGTTCTCCATAAAAACAATGACCTGTAGACATCTGTAAAGATAATTTTAAAGTGCAAGATAATATAATTTTATTTGTTTTCGTTTGACCAAAAGCAAACCAATGTGCCACCTAGTGACTAGTGCTCTAATTATAGTTACAATTACTATACAAGCCCCTTGCTTGAAGCCCTAAGAAGGCCAATAAATAAATAAATATACCGCACAGATGTCGTATCGATTAAGATGGTTGCCTAATACAATGTAGTTCTGGATTATGGAACGATGCCTTCGAAGTCCTTCGACCCAATGATTGTTCCTCCATTTATGTTTTCCGAGTGTTTCATTTCGTTCTGTTCGTATTGATTCGGTGCCAAATGCCAAATGTTCAGGCCAAGAACCTACAGCAGGGCCTTTTGAAGGAGGCCAAAACAACAAGTCAAAGGGGTTTTGGTCGCCACGAAAACCGACAAAAGGAAATGAGTTTGAAAAAGGAAAATATGAAAAAGACAACCGCGCCGACGACGGCGACATTTAAAGCGTGACGAGTCGACCATGCCATGCCCACACAGCCGAAACTCATCCACATCCCCAGCCTCATGGCATCCTCATGGATCCCATATCCCGGCTTAGACTGTTGGGTGCTGTTATGCAAATATTTGGCTGTTGCTGCCTTCTCCTATTCTTGCCCAGGCCCAGGCCCAGAGGCGCTGGCTCCAGCTCCAGCTACAGCTCTTGGGCTCCTGACTGCTCCCGACTGCTGGCGCTGTTGCTCCTTCATCATCATCTGCTGCTGCTGCTGCTGCTGCTGCTTCTGCTTCTAGTGCTGGTCCTGGTGCTAATGCTCCTGCTATTCCTTGTCTGGCTGCTCGTTTCAGCTTTTCTTTTTTCCGCCTTTGCTGCTTCTGCTGCTGCTGCCGCTGTTGTTGTTCTTGTTTTTTGGTATTTTGTTCTGCTCGAGTTTTTACCGCCAACACAAGATTTAATTAAACCAAAGACTTGATTTATGAACGAAAGGATTCGATGTCCGGGGCCGCCGTATTCAGCCCTCGGGTTCCGGGTTCCGGGATCCGGGAACCGGGAACCGGGATCCGGGGGTTTGGGTTCGTGCTTGGGTTGAAAAATGTCGAGCAAATGGGGCGCACAGACGGAGGCCGAGAGCACGGCTGCTGAAAAGGAGTTGAGCCGGCCAAGGAATAAGCACGGAAGTCGGCGGGAGCAAGTCTCTCCATTTCCCTCATATTGTTTTTGTAATAATGATTTGGCGTGCAGGATGGAGGAGTGGAGGCACAGCAGCTGAACGGGCCGTTAAAAGCGTTCACAGCATTACACCATACAACATACAGCGTACAACATATAAAGAATTGTTTTCCATCCAGGCACAACCATACAACCATACAACCATACAACCATCCAACCCCAACCTCCAATCCGATCCATCGCTGGAAACATTTTCTATTGTTTTAACCCTTTTTTTCGGGTGTATGGGTGGCCCTTCTTGTTGTATTTTTTATATTCCTGCCGCCGCTGCTCGTGCGGAAGTGGAAGTGGGATTGTGGCCATTGCCTCGGGCATCGATTTAAACTTAAAACAAGAACGACAACAACAACATCGATACAAGTATTACATTCAATTGAATTTACGCTGCTGAAAATTGTGAAAACTCAGACTTAAAGCAGCAGCAGAGGAAAAGCGGGGCGGCGAGGGGCAGCCATCGAAGATGAAGAGTCTGGCCAAGTGGAAGGAAACTAAGTGAAAACGAAGACTGGTTGATCTTCTTGAAGGGGAGACATTTGAGACAAGTTGAGCGGCAGCTGAAGAGCCAAATGAACCTAAATTTGCTGAAGAATATTAATAAAATATCGATAAAGTTGTCTCAACAGATAGCCTTTACGAAGCTCATAAGTGTATACCATTATCTTTCAGGCTTTGAAAATTAGTACTTTAAGGAAACCAGCTACTTTTCGTTACCGACTTATATTTTATTGGCCCTATTCCATCCACCTTAAATCAGTCATCAACCAACAGACTGCCCTAATAATCGAGGGCTTGATACAGTTAGGAACTCTTAAACTCTTAAGCCATGTCGGGCCTAAAAAGAGACTGGCAAAGATAAAAACTGATAGTGCGATAGCAACGTATCTGCACGGATCTGGAAGATTATATGGTACCCAGACAGATATCATCGTCACTGAGGGATAGACCTGTATCAAGTATAATGGATAGCATCGACACAGGCAGATCAAGAGGTGATCTTTCTCCTCTGGTGAGGATATAAAGTGTTAGCTCTTTAATGGCTTTAAGTAGAGCAGTAGGGTCAGCCTCCCTTTCACGAATAAAATGTTTTATTTAGTTAGTTATAAGTTTTTTGTTCCCTCATTGTAAAACCTTGTAGAACTGAGTAACAAATACGTATGGTATACATTATTCATGGCGTTTACTCCCAAGTTTAGACCCCAGCCCTGACAAGTGGCACATACATAGTTGGGTGGGGGGGTCAAGGCATTGGTCAGGGGAGGGGGTCTGACTTGTTGACCAATTGTGTGAATTATGTGCCAAGTGGCCTGTCTGGCATATCAAACAAATCGTCCTGCCATCCGAAATCCGAGATCCCGAGTCGAAATCGAGGCGCCAATCGCGGCCGGCAATTGAAGAAAATTAATCAAAGCGCCAAAGGGCTCCCCGAAGGCGGTGGAGTGCCTGACGGCGAGGCCTGGGGCGAAAATGATTTATGTGCGAGCAAATAATTTGGACATAAAGGTAACAAATTCTTTGATAATCATAAATCACAACAACACCGCTAGGCATTCATCTCTCTCTGCCTCTCTCTTCCTGGCACGCACACACACACACACACAAACACACACACACACAAACCGCACATTGGAGCGTAAGAAAGATAAATGATATTAAATATAGTAGCTGGAGACGCCTGTCCCCTGTACGCCATCCCATCCAAGACCGGTCCCGGCTCAGGGCTCAGGGCTCAGGGCCCGGCAAAGTAGTTGACCGGACTAATGTGTGAAACATTTCATTTCGTTGCCAGGAGGAGAAACAAATTGCCTATTGAATGATTAAAGGCCCGCAACGCAACGGAGGCGGTGATGGCAGCGACGGTGATGGCTGGCAACCGATGGCCAAGAGACTGGCATGGGTTCGAGGAGGCCTAGAGATGGTGCAAAGCGAACAATGGCAACTGGGAGTCACGCCCAGGGCAACTGTGTTGATATTGAAACTGGTTCCCTTATGGGTCAAGTACAGAATATACGTTTGATTGACTGGAAGCGCATCGTGGCATGCCCCTCATTTGCCCGATTCTTTAACTTGACAGGACTAGAGGAGTGTGGAATTCTGATAAAACGCGGCGATATACATACAATAGGTGTATAATTTTTGTATATAATAGAACATTTTCTCTATTCTGCACGTCGAGTCGAGCTCCATGCTGAAAAGTCGCTACAACCATCGTGTCACGAGCAGAGGCCCATCCCTGGGATCATCCTCGATTGTGAACAGGACTTGTCCTCTATCGCCTTTCATTTTGGGATTCGCGTGCGTACATCATAAATCATCGGGACTGGCCTGGCCTGTTCTCTCGGCCAGCCTCAGAACATATGAATTAGAAATTGTTACGCAGCCCTCCAGCCCTGATAGAGGAGGGTGGAGATGTTGGCCAGGGACTGGTCAGGGGTTGGGGGCCTGAGATGCCTGTCAACGGCATTGTCGCTGCCAGGACGTGTTGACGTGCATGAAATTCTTACGGTAAAGGATTTCATTTCATTTCATTCGTCTTTCGTTTCATTTGACTCTCGCTCGCCTGCCGCACGACTGAATCAGGCCAAAAGGAAAGGGTTACCAGCCCCAGCTCCGAACCCAGCCGCATTGACTCACGTATATATTTTATCTATAATTTTCACAGCAAATTTTCGGAGCCCGAACCTTTTGGGGCCACCGCTTGCCACCGCACTCCTTGCCCCATGCCCCATGCCCCATGCCTCATTCCCTGATTTTTAATTTCTACCCCACTCTCTCCTTGGGCCCTGTTTATTAGTCTGCGTTTGGCGGCTGCTCCTTGGCCATAAATCCTGCAACGTGTCTTGCATTCAATTTCTCGTTTCATTCTCTCCACACTTCCACACTGCTCTCCACATTGTTTCGTTTCGTTTGTTTTACTGTCAAAGATTACGCGGGACTTTAAGTGCTCTACGAGGTTCGCCTGGTCCTTGGCCTTGTCCTATGCTCTTTGTCCTCGAGGTCGGACCAGAATGTGCGCTCCCGAAATCAAGCCGGAATAAGCTCCACAAGAGCTCAGGTCTGAGGCAGCAGCATTGGCAAATTTCCTTTTTTATGTGCGTGTAGTTGTTGTCTTTTTTAATTTTAACCAGCAATTTTTTAAAAGCTTTTGTGGAATTGTCTGCCATAAGGGGGTCGCCTGGTTGGCAAGAGTTTCTTGATGCCTGCACTGGATGGCAATTTTACAAATTACATACATAATACACATTTAGATATACATATGTATATACCAAATATACCGCCTCAATTTCCTGAGGAAGCTTCAATAACAATGTTAACGGAAGAAATTTTCGCACACTCGGAACCGAGATTTGTACAGCTGTCCGCCGAATGCAGCTGGGGACCCCATCCTTTTCGAATACCCTCTTGACTTCAGGGCCCCGGTAAACAGGCCAAGTTACCGATTGGCCCTACTGTGGCGCCACAGACTGACCATATTCAGAAAGTCGTAGCCGGCCAGGCTTCTGTTCGTTGCAGTCTTGCTGCGACTGGTTCTCGGCGATCTCGGAGTATCTTCGGGCTTCATTGAAACCACGAGAGCTGACGGTTCTCTGTTTGCGCCGGTCTTCAGCACGTCACTAGTCTGAGGATCGTTTTGCGCACTAGATTTGTTCCCGCGCAGTTGGAATGCAGCACATAGTGTCGGTAAAGGGCCGATAAATTGCTGAATTTCTTCTAGAACTTTTATAATGTGATAACTATTTCTAATTGTTTCTATCATCCCGTTTTATACGAATTAAAAAGAGTTTTATATCGCACTACATAAGGCGCCAAATCAATAAAAAAAACAATCATCGCTTTCCAACATTGAAATGCCGCGAACAGCTGATCGGCAGGTTATTAATCGATGCTGCTATTGTTTTGTGCAAATTTTTTAGTATATATCCACTCGATATGATATCGCAGCTAGCTTTATTTCGTCGCCATCTTGAAATACCAGACGGAATGTCAAATCTTTCAAGCCTATCGATAACTCCTTACATTTTTTCCTGACCGACACGTCGAATCGTTTCTGACAAAGTAAAATACTTCCATTTCTGATTGAAAACATATATTTTTTCGCGTTATTTCTCGGGAAGTTGTAAACTGATCATCCATCTACGCAATCATGTCGGACAAAACACCGAATCCTACTTGGGCTGATGGGCTCAGCGACAGCCGTGAAATGCCGTCTTCTGCTGCCACAGCTGATGGTGCTGCACAGGAGGCTCCTGGCTCCTCTGAGTGGGTAGACCAAATACCAATTGGAACAGACGATGAGGAAATCGAGGAAATTGAGGACTTTGGAAACGACTCTCTCGTTTATGTCCCGCCAATTGAACCGCCGAAAATTCAGCAGAATACGTTTCTCCTCATTCAACAACAGCCAACAAGCTGGCAGGGCGGCCAGCCGCTACACAAGCCGATTCCACATTACGCTGTTCAAGTAGAACTTGAACCGCTCCAGGCTCCACCAAGCGCACTGCCACCACAGGCAGAAGCACAGGAAGCTGCACAGGAAGCATCATCAAACCCAGAGATCCTACCACTGACGAGCCTTGACATAAATGTTCTGCATGAGCGCTTTCCACCTATGCAGCAGCAGACTTGCAGGCTGCAGGGCTCCATGCCCCAAGCTTGGCGAAGTGGCCTGTCTAGTGCCTTCGTTCCATATCGCCCAACTGGTAAGTGGAATCATCTTGGACCGTGGCTCCTTAAACCCTTCCGTCTTATTCCGTCCACCAGTTGACCCCGAGAACGATCCCCCGGGAGCACAAGCACTGGAAAGCTTGGTACACGGTCAGCCGACAGGTGCGCTGAGTGGCCGCGGACACGCAGGCAGACACGCACACGGACGCGGACGCGAACGCCGACGCGCACGCGCACGCGGACACGGACACGGACATGGACACGAGCACGAACGTGGACCCGGGCGCGGACACGGAGCCCCATTGCTGGACCTGGCACCCACCAGAGGGGCACAGTCCATGCTAGGACAGGATGTGGGTGTGTTGCCCGGGACAAGCCATGACGATAACGCACCAGGGCCACTGCTGGACCTTAATCCTGAGTTTCGTGAAAGCCCCGAACCACTACGTTCCACATTATTTTCACAGTTTTGGAAAGAGTAGCCATACATATCTGTCGGCCTGCCCGATTGTATCTGTCGGCTGGGAAGAAAGTCTTTGTTCCCATGGAAGCAGATCATACAAAGGTACACAAATGAACTGGACAGGAGCACTGTATCCACTGCCTGTCCCCGACCTATATGTACACCATCTTAAACATCACTTGCTCATCTCAAACAATGTTTCTTACCCACAGGCGAAGCACGACTCAAGCCAGCTGACGGGGACCACGGCCACAGGAGATGGGTATTTTTTCCGCTCGAACAACACACATATCACTCATACACCATTCTATTTTTAAAACTAGATCTAACAATACACTCATGGTATCAGTTCAAAATTATATAAAAGTTTCGTATACAAGACAATACACAGAATCGATCGAACAAAAAAGAATTGTAATTTCTTAAAAATTATAATGATTCAATGAAAATATATTTATGTATACATCCGACAACATTCTGACGATAAATGTTCAAACAATTCATTAAATCGAATATGCAACGCATATCTTCAGCGAAACATGCCAATTTATATTTATTTAGCTCACAAGTGTACCTTTATTACTTCTAAATTTTGAAATTATATTTAGACCTTTCCTTTCTCGGAGGAAACAGTTTTCTATATGCGTACATATATGTACCTACTTATATGCTATATGTGTGCATAATATTATACAAGTTTGCTGGTTTATTGTCATTATTTGTGATGATCATAGCATTTAATGGTTATATTTACAAACAACCCATTGCCTAGCCGAAAAATGTGATAGTTTTACATAATGCTTTATAGTATACTCGATTTAGCCATATGTAACCCAATTTGTTTTCCATTTTGATATCTGTGGGTATATACCCATATAGACCAAATGCAATGCCAATGCTTGTAAATGTGGATATGCATATCAATTTTAAGAATGATATAGAATCGAATCGTGATAGTAATGATTTATAAAGTCATTTAATTCTCCTCAAAGTGTGATAATTCTAGATAGATTCTAGAATTCTTCCACTCACATCTAACAGAAAAAAAGTAAAGTCTAAAGCTAGTTACGTAATGTAGGCATTTAAGATAATACCCCCGCCATCCGGCTGCCACATCGAGGGCATTTGATTAGTCAACAAGCCACGGCCCCGCCAACTCCAGGCCCAAAATCTATCCAATCAATACGAAAGAATCTTGAGAGCAAACTCAGCGCCAAATGAATTATTTATTTGGATTTATTTGAGGCCGAGTAAAACAAATGACCCAAGCCAACAACAATCGCCGGCCGCCTACCAGAAACATTAGAGGGAAAGCCATTCTCTTGCTCCTGCTGCTCCCCACGCCCCCCACACACACACACACATACGCACGCACAGGAAAATAATCGAGAGAAAAAAAAGATACGGGGAAAGCAACCGGACGGAGAGTGGAGAGCTGCAGAGCTGACAACAAAGCGAAAGTGGCATAAATAAATAAAGAGCAAAACACAAAGCATATTAGGCTAAGCTACTTGCGATTTCCGTTGCACGTCCGTCCTGCTATAAAAATGCGGAAGCTGATTAGCCAGCCCGGCCCCAGAACCACCCACAAAAACCACCTTCGTCTCCACCGACCCACCGACTCACCAACCCCAACCCCAAACACCATAGCCAAGGAAAAAATGAACTCCGTGGCAATCTTGGATAGACGGCGGCGAACCATTCAGCAGACCCTTGGACCCCAGACCGGGGGTGGTTGGATTTTATGAGGCACGAAAATTTACAACGCCTCTGGGGTTGTCTTCAGACCCAAGACCAGCCAAAAAAAAAAACAACGATGAAGACTGTATAAAAAACGAAGAAAAGAAAGAAGTTGCCAAGTCTCATAATCGAAATTGGTCACAGGTGGCCCCAAGCTCAAGTTGACCAATACCCGGGCAGCCCTAGGACCGGTCCCGGTCCCGGTCCCGGTCCCGGGACTGGGACTGGGACTGGGGCAGGAACTGAGCTTATTGAAATTAAATGTGCTGGCCAGCAGATAATACCCATTTAAGGCGTGTTTAGTTAACTTGAGTTTGATTTGGGTGACCGTGACCCCTCGCCGGGTGTCCCATCGGAGGTAATTTATTGTGAAACTGAAGCTATTCTCAGGACATTCGATTAGAGATTGGAGTAGGAGCGAACGATAAGGAGGATTGGAAGGGGGGTTGTCTTCTCAATCAAACGCCCACTCTCTATCGCCTCTACTTCTGGCCACGTAAATTAAGAAAAATTACAAAACAAAAAAAAAACCAAGGCCTTCCTTTTGGGGCAACCTCCTCAGACGAGACGAGTGTGTCAACTCAAGACAACATGACATCTCCTCGCTGCTGGCCCTCTGCGTTCTATTTGGACTAAATTTTTAATCAAATCAAATGACAGAAATCATTAATTTTGCTTCAGCTAGACATTTGGACCATTTCTCAAAAAAAAAAAAAAAAAAAAAAAAAAAAAAAAAAAAAAAAAACTAGAATGAAAAGAGGGAAGAAGAAGAAAACAAAGCAAAATATTTTCTATTTGCATGCTTAAAATCTTAAAGTATTCATTGAGGCAGAATCTACTAGAGGGATTCGTTGAACTTCAGGATTTTTTTTTTAATCCTCTTTAATTCCTTTTTATACAAGTATGATATTCCTTTCTTTAATCGCAAGATTCAAGATCTCAAAAGGCTCCAAAATATTTCTTATCGTGCTCTCTATATAGAACAGAGCCGTCCATCTATCATGAGCAGATAATCTGTGACAGCCACCAGCTGACTCATCCCGTGAGAGGAAGGAAGGGGTAACTGATCCTGGCAGCAGCCCACGCCATCGTCCTGTGCTAGCAAGTCATCTATCACAGGGAGCTGATCTTTAATTATTTGAACGATTCAATTGACATTTGTAATAGTTTTTGCCTTGCCCAACTCCCACATCATTTTGGGAGCTGGAAACATGTGTCCCTGACACAACATGGGAGCTGCCCTGCCCAGCCCTGCCCAGCCCTGCCCACCGAGGGCTAGTTGGATAGGACGGATGCTGACGAGCGGACATTGATAAATCACATATGGATGTGCGCTTGAGGTTGGGCGTTGGGCGTTGGGCGTTGGGCCATGGGGCTATGGCTGTACAAACGTATACGTTCCGCTGTTGTTATTTCTTTCCACTTTTTCTGATGTTTCGAAAACGCGACGTTGCAAACAAACCGGCAACCGAGCGACCGAGCGACCGACCGACCAGTCAACCAACCCCGCCGTAGTCCGTACCCCAACCCCCAACCCCCCCACTCTAGCGGCCCAAAGTGCACACGCTTTTCTGCAGCGACATCAAATTACGAACTCATTATTGTTAGCGACGACAATGGGGTACCGGTACTAGGGTTTTCTGGGATACACGTACCCATCTCACTCTCTCTCTCTTCCTACTTCTCCCGTAGCTGGACAGGAACTCGGTTTCTGGAACTGGGGACTGGGGACTGGGGACTGGGCACTGGCGACTGGTTCCTGGGTTCTGTTGGTGCTTGCATTTACCGAAAAATACTTGAATGAAAGCAGGGTCAGGGACCCGGTCGCGTTCCCATTCCCGTTCCCGGGATGAGGGTATTTGTTGACGTTGATAGCGAGCTATGCGCGAATGAGCTGGTATTTTTTCTCTCTCTCTCTTCAATCTCTCCCTCTATTTCTCTATTTCGCTCTGTCGCTGTGTAAGCGAGGGCAAACGACACCGAGAAACGAAAACCCACATCAAACTGACCAAAATGCATGGAATGCCTATGAAAATTGTAAAGCGTTGTTGCATTGTTGGCAGCGCCGTATAGCGTTGTGCACCCTTTCAACACCCCGCGATGAGCCCCGCAGTGCTGCACACTGCACACAACCCGACCCCCATCCCACGATGACCCCGTAGCGCTCATTAAATGACACTCGCAGGGAAGGCGGACAGAAATTGCATGCTATAATGCACACAGGGCTTCGCAAGCTACGCTAGCTGCATTCTGCATGGAGGCAGAGGCATATCACAAGAGGCGTGGCATTGCATAATTTTAGTTTTTCCATTGGAGGCGCTAAAAAGCCAGAGAGGCGACCCATGGGCCCCTGCCGCCTGCCGCCTGCCGCCTACCGCCTACTAGCTGCCGCCTGCCCGTGCCGCTCATTCGCTCGTCCATCAGCATATTTGCCCTGTTTCTGTTGTCACACGCAGAGCTCGGAGGGGGCTTGGGAGGTGGCTGCTTTGTTTTACTTTTGGCCAGGCCGGGCCGGGCCAGGCCACGCCCCCACCTCCGCCTCCTGGCCCCTCTGTCTATAAGTTTATGTGTTGTTTCCCCAGAATCGGGGCATAGTGTAAAAATGAGCCAGCGATAACATTTGATTGAGCTCAATTATGTGCACATATAAAATATAAATATATAAGAATCTACTGGCGAGGAGTGCATTAATTATACGACATATCTTTGTAGAACTAGGAATATTCAAATAGGCAAACAAATCAATTGATATTATTTTAATAGTTTTATATATGCTATGGTCTGCTCCTATAATACGATACGATTCTAAGCTTAGGGTCCAACTGAAAGGAATGGCGTAATTTATCCCATCCATTGGATCATTTAAAATTTAATTTAATTTATTTTAGTGCCATAAAATATGGAGTTAAAACAGAAAATTCGATTGAGGATTAAGGAACTGTTTGTCTAAGGATCCTTCCATTAATCCTGAAAGGGGGTTTCATTGGGCGATTTATGTACGCATGATATCATTCTCCCCTCCGGTCAGGGTATTTCCAGCTGCGACTATATATGTTCCTGCTTTAGTTTTTGTTTTTATCATGAGAGAGAGTGGGCGTGGAGATGGGCAGAATGTGGCACGAGCACGAGGGAATTTTCGTCTAACGTATTTCGTTTTTCGTATTTGCGAAAAACCGTGAAAATTACATGCCGCTGACGCAGCGGCGCCGTCACTCATGACCTGCCTTCCCATGTCCTCTCTCCCGCTCTCCCACCATTTTGGCTGCACTTTTATTTCTGCCGAATTTCAGGAGGAAGCCGTGTGTTTTATTCTCCCCCGCCACCCGCCACCCGCCCCCTCGCGACCCCTTCCCACTCTCTATCGCTCTCACTCTGGCTCCAGTACTACCCGTCTCTCTCTGCTGATACGGCACGAAGTTGTCGCTGACCGCAACATCGCATGTTGTAGGTGCGCCAATGACGCTGATTTTGTTCCTGCTCTCGCTGCTGGGGCTACACATTATTAACAGTTCCTGTGACAAAGCCCCACTGAAGTGGGGCTCCAGCTTCAGCTTCAGCTACGGCTGCGGCTCGGCTCGGCTCGGGGTACAGCATAGGGTGGCGTCCCAGGTCCCAGGTCCCTGGTCCCAGGTCGCAGGTCGCAGGTCGCGGGTGGTCGGGGCGCGCCACCTGTCATGTTGCAGGCAAACGGGGCGACGCTGTCGTTTCGATGTCCTTTGCCGGCCGTTCGCTGTCCAACAAAATGTTTTGTGGTTCCCGTTGCCGTTACGAAGTTTGTGACGCCGCCGGCTGGTTGTTGTTTATTCTGGCTTCTAGAAAACTGCGCCACTGACATCCCCATCCTCCACTCATTCCATACAATACAATACCTCCTTTAATACGAGTACGGGTACGCGCTAGAGAGAGAGAGCACAATTGTGTGTACGTTTATGTGAAATTGAGAAAATCTCATGTGTTTTCCTGGGCTTGGAAGTGCCCCTAAGTGTGTGCGTGGAACCGCTGAAAGTCAAGAGATTGTTGGGGATGCCAGTGCCAGCCACACTACATAAGTGCTTATAAGGATTCGCTAAATATTACAGCCTATATTTCTTTCTGGAGTGTTAAGACAACCATAACTTGCTGGCTAAACTTACCTGATCCTGGGCTCTGATCTTTGCCACTCAGCCTGTAATCCCGCATGGTCAAGGGAGGAGTGTCGCGCACCAAATAAATGTATGTACTACTTATATTGTCTTAAGGAGGCACTAGATACCCTAATCTATTGGGTTCCCAGCCACCAAGGCATCGAATGAAACGAGGCGGCGCACGTTCTGGCTGAGGTCGGAGTCGGGCTGGCTAATGTCTCCCTTAGAACGCTACAAAGCGATTCAGAGAAGCAGGCCACCCTAGGGATAGAAAGCAGGCGGAGGAGTACCACTGCAACACCTGAAGCATACCCGAGCGCCCTGGAAGATGCCTCCAAGAGGACACCAGGGGAACTCAGTACTTGCCTTTGCTAAAAAATACCTCGATTCTCGAGGATTCTCTTTCAAACCTCTCAAGCACTCCCCCATACGGATGACGAAGGGTCATACTGGCCTATGGGTGGCCCCTCATAACCTCACCTTTTATTGTCTTTGGTCAGAGTCTGGATTCCTCTCATGAAACTCTTTCATTGCTGTCTCATTGCCATACTCGTATGTGTCGCCTCCTCCGGCTGTCCAGTTTTGTGAATTTCCGGTTCTTAAACTTGTTAATTTACCTCAAAACACCTGGTCAATACCCTAGGATCTACTTATTACACACTTTTCAATATGCATTTTCCATTTGCCTACAAAAGCATTCCGTTTCCATTCCCTATTTGAAGATTCCAAATTTCTATTACATTCCCAGCATCACCCCAAAATGGGGAATGCGGCAATTACAGGCCCAGGTACTAAGCAGCAATTTATTAATAATAAGCAGAGCAATTAGCACTGCAAGTGATTTGATAGCCAGGCCTCTGAAGGAGCTCTCTGAAAGGTGTTGCGCGGCACACATGCACATGTCACGCCCCATGCACGCACACACGTACACCGAGTACATGTGTGTACTCGTATCTGTGTCTGCTTGTACGAGTACTCTGCTTGGATCTGACGTTTGTGTTTTTGGTGTGTGGTGTGTGACAGAGGCGTCATAATAAAGACACCCACCCACGCCCCCAGAGATCCAAGCAATTTGCAGTAAACTGAACTCGGATGATGATACCCGTGCACGTACGTCTTTGGAGGGGGAACAAGACAGTTAAATTTATTGCATGTGTGTATGTGTGTGTGTGTGGGGGTTTGGGGGTCTCTAATGATGGCATAATTAGCAGCAAACGGTAGGTAACTTGGGCCCTGCCTCAAGTGTCTATGGCTCGCTCTTCCTTCCAAGTTTTTGGCATTTGATAATGACATAAAGTCAAATTACTTGCAGGAGCCAGCGGCAAGCAGCGGCAAGCAGCGGCGGTGGGAGAGTGGAGTGTGGAGAGGCAGGTGGTGTCGGGTGGGGAAACATGTTAATTGAAAGCCCACTTATTGAAATGAAAACGCGATTGAGAGATGCACAAGAGAGTGGTTGGCTCTCTCCATTTCCATCTCCATCTCCAGCTCCAACAGGCTGTCTCGGGCTGTCTCAGGCCGTGTCTGTACCGTTGTGTGAGTGGACAATTGTGCAATTGTGTTGCCAGGACACACACAGCCATGCGGCCACACAGGAGTGGCCATCAAATTTTCTATTTAACGCTTGAGCGACAGTCCCACACAAAGAGGACCCAGGACAGATGCTTTAATTTCGAACCTGTTCAACCTCAAACACGATATGAAAGTTTTTGGTCTGCTCTGTCCTTTGTTAACAACCATCTGCCAGAGAGGTGGAAAGCTGGAAAGGTGGAGAGTTGGAAGTTGGAAGTTGGAAAGGTGGAGAGCCAGTGTCAATGCCGGTTGTCCTGGGCAACAGTTTATTAGGTTGAGTCCTTGCCGTTTCTTAAGATTGCCAGCCAGCCGCCGCCCACACTTGGCCCGTGTCGCCATCGAATGCCAGTCATCATTTGAGGCAGAAAACGGGTAGCCAGGACAACGTCTCCAGACAGCGAGGGCCCAACACTTGACGGCAGCACAAATTTCTGATTTTCCACCCGACAAAAAATAAAGCGAAACAAAACGTAACGAATATAAGTAAAAGATAAGTAAAAGGCCAAAGGCCCAGCTGCGTCTGTCATGGCCATTGACCAGCCAAGCCAGCCCGTCCAGAATGGGATGACAGCCCAGGAGAAGTCGGTGTCAAAAAAGGTGACACGAGACAAGCTTGACTTGATGACGAGAGAGTGCGAGAGAGAGAGAGAATAGAGTGAGTGGACCCACCCCCCAAGGGCTAGGCCTTGGCCTTTCATTTTATGTTATTCATTTTTAATTTCTTTTGCTCCTTTTTTACACACACACACACACACACATACAGCTGTGCGAGTGTGTGTTTGAGTTTGGGCTTAAACTCACATTCGAGTATGTTAATTTTCGTATTTTAACGACAAGGATCGGGTCAGGAGAGCAGGACCAGGAGCCCGGGTCCCAGGACACGTTGACGATTTGTCAGTTCCAAGTCATAAGGCAAAGTTAATTTTCTGCCATTTGTTTCAGATTCGGGCACGGTAGATAAACCCTTTCTTTACTTATTGTACACATGATACTCGTACCCGCTCTCCGCATCTCCGTAATTGGATTGGGTTGGAGGGGTGTCACATATGGGCTGGGGGCTGGGCTTAGTGGCGGAGCACTTGACAAATGAGTCGCTGGGAGATATTATCCCACAACAAATATAGATACTATCGGGGTTGGGTAAAAAGAGTATACATATATTAGAACTACTTGAAAGTTGTAGGCTTCTATCAACCTTCAGAAGGCGTTCCAGCTAAGTGGAGATAAAAGAGTTAACAAAGTTCCCGCGAAAATAAGAATAAGATAAATAATCAGAGCTGAAGACAAGCGATTACATTAAGACCCAAAGCTCGCAGAGGGATAATCCCTTTTTTTGTGCCGTCTTAGAAGCCATTCGCTAATTGCTTCTATGCTTCATTAGACTGGGCCAAGGGGGGGGAAAGAGGGTAGTGAGCGTTCTTGGATCGCCGCCAAGCTCATTTAATATGAGCTGGGAGAACTCATTCATTATTCGCCGAGACTTAAATAAGGCTGCCCGGCAGCCAGGCAGCCAGAGCGAGTGCCAGAGCGAGTGCCAGAGCGAATGCCGGATTCCCCGGGAACATATTCGTATCGCAAGCTGAAAGTCTTTGCCGCCTCGTCCTTTTTGGCCGAGAGACCCTTTTTCCAGAATTTTTCTGTTGGCTGGATTTACTTTTAGACGCCTTTTTTCGCTTTCAAGTTTGACCATTTATTTAAACTTTTTATTTAGCGAGACTTCTATTTGCGCCAAAGTCTCTCCAGCAATAAATTCAATTCTCCTTTTCGCCGCTTTGCTGCCCCCCCCCCCCCCCCCCCCCCCCCCAGCAGCTCTTGTTAACCCCTTTGATGGGTAGCCAGGCCGGGGTTGGGGTGAGATTTGGGGCAGGAGGGGAATTAATTTTCTTAAAAGCTTTTCTTGGCGGCGCTGATTATCCAAATCCCACCTCCCATTCGCTCTTTCTGTATCTGTATCTGTATCTGTATCTGAGAATGAACAGGATTGGACTCATTCCATGCGCATTGCAACGGCATTGCAAGTGCTTTTTCTCAGGATCAGACACGAAATAAAATATCACTGAATGCGAGTACGAGCACTCTTTGCTTCTGGTCTCGTTTTAATCAGTTTTGAATTTTTAATTGAAATTTTTATTAACGAATCTTTGGCACACTACTCGAAGTACCTTATTTACAATTCATCTCTGGCTGACTGTCTTTCTGTCTGTGTCTGTGTCTGTGAGTGTGTTTGTGTGTGTGTGTGTTAGCTTAAATTTATTTTTAATAAATTTTAAAATATTTTTGTATTATATGTGTATATCTATTCTTTTTCTTGCAAAAAAAAACTGGTACATTATATTCTTAAACATCTAAATATATAATTGTTGCAATATTTATTTTACGTGGCAGAAACTGGGAGCAATATATAAACAATTTACACAGATCTGGTATCTACATCAGTAAAGTATCAGTAAAGTATCTATATGTATATATAATTACTTGTTTGGTTTTTATATTATAATTGCCCCCGCCTTGAACTGCATATATACTCGTATATATTATATGTTAGGGTCATACTAATTGATTTAAATTCGATATGTGAGCCGCTTAGACTAGGGTTGACCATACAAAAAAATAACACGCAAAAAACATTACATAGTGCGGGGACTGCTCAATGAATTTGTGGATAGATCCTTCTGCTGCCTGGCAATCGATAAGGTCTCTCTGCTGTACATGTATCTTTGAACTTGATCGCTGATAGAATGGTGAAGAAAGTCCTTGTGAGACTACTGCAGAATCGTTGCAGATCTTTTCTTTAAGACTTTCTCTTAGTAACATATAATGCATGACCAAGTGTCTCTACGTGCAAGCCAGGGATATATATATCTATCTGGATGTCCATGGAGCAACCCCCGCCAGCTGCGATATGGCGACTATTCACACAACACCACAACCGCAATACTCTCACTCTCTCTCTCCTCTCCTCTCCCTCTGTCTCAATCTCTGTCCCCGTATCCCTTGGGTTTGGTCTCCTGGGCATCCTTCCCATCGATCCGCTGCTCGCCCTGTCCATGCGCCGCCAGGCAGGTGCCCAGCAAGGCGACCGCCAGCCGCTAGTAGGGGCGCCACACATCCGCCGAAGGCTTGGGAGTGCGCGTCCGTATGGGGCCGCCACCACTGGACCCAGACCCGGAAGCAGAGCCGCTGGCGGAGCGAGATGTGGTGCTGACATCGTCCAGATCGATGGTCTCAACGGGCGACGGCGAGGGCGAACGGCGCGTGGAGCTGACCGGCGGCGAGGAATTCGGATTGGCATTCTCCGCATCCGGCGGATTGTGCGTGATCAGTGTGACACAGCGCTTGATCAGATTAACGCCGTCGTGGTCGCCGCCGCTACTCATCAACGAAGTCGCTGAGTCCTGGGGCTGCGCCTGCGTCTGGGCTTGGGCCTGGACCTGGGCTGGGACCGCACTGGCCGCTGCCGCCGCTGCGGCGCTCCTCAGCCAGGGTAGATCACTGTAGCTGCCATAGAGCTGGGTGTACAGCCACTGGCTGGACTGCGGCAGGAGCGGGCTCTGCAGGAAGAGCTGAGCGGCCAAGGCCGGATTGAAGCTGTGCGAGGGGGCAAAGTGATTAGCGCCGGCCGCCGCAAAGCCGCCGAACAGCTCCGATGGATTTTTGCTGCGCTGGATGAGGGCGGTGAATGCCCCACCCGATCCGGGGGCGGTCTCGGTCAGGGATCCGGCGACTGAGCGTCCACTGATCGTGGCCAGGCTTCTGGCATCGCCGCTTAGCTGTGTGCCGGGTTCCGCTTCCGCCTCGCCATCTGGTTCCGCTTCTGCCTCAGCTTCCGCTTCCGCTTCAGCATCCGCTTCAGCCTCCTCTTCGTCGTGTGTGAGCGGAGAGCTGATGCTCTTCCGGGGCGATCCCGTCACCGAAATACTATCGCTCTCGAAGCCCGCATCGATGTTGCTGCTGTTGTTGTTATTGTCGTGCTGCAGCGAGGTGAGGATCGTGGGTGGTGATCGGGGCGAGCCGAGGGGACAGTGGATCGCTGGCTGGACAAACGCACTCAACGTTCCACTGGTCGTTGTGGTGGGGGATCCCTCCGGACTGGTGGTGCTGTGAGCGGCACCCACTGTCGCCAATTGCTGTTGGTGCTGCTGCTGCTGCTGCTGATGCTGTTGCTGCTGCTGGCCATCTGCTGGAGGAGATTGAGAGAGTGAGATATAAATCTATTTCATGGGGTATATTTCAGGGTGCACCCACCGCTCAATCCTCTCAAGCCGCTGGCCGCCGGAAATGCCGCATGATGCCCGAAGAATGGGCCTGCTGGGAAGCCCGCTGAACGCCCACCTAGGGCCATGTGGGCACGCCAATCGGGAGCATGCAGATGACTGTGCATCCCCACCAAATGATGGGCGAAACCTGTGTGGGAGAAGAGAGCACAATATTGAGATTAAATCAATTTAAAAAGCATCGTATTGTTTACACAATTAACTGTAATGAATTCGGGCTCTACTGAGAAGCACTTCTTTTGAACAAAACCTCTGAAACTCAGCGAGAATATCGTCCGATGTTGGACACAACCAACATTCATCGCAAAAGTGTTTCTATTTCCCAAATTAAGTATTTTCGCTTAGAAGAAATTATACTAAGTATTGTCGATGAGAGGAGCAATTCCTGTACAGAGAATGAGGAGAAGTTCTACGCAGAATACAAGGAAGTTGCAAGACCAGGAGCTTCCCGGGTGTCTACACAATAGCCACACATTGGCGGAAACGGATCCATATACATTAGTGGCATGTTCTGGGTCGGCTAGTGTGCTCTCGTCAAGTCGGCCCTTAAACAGGCCAACGATCACGATTCGTTCATCTCCAAGGAAGGCGTCACCAGCACTGGCAAAGTCCAGGCAACGGGCACGACTGTGGCAGGGCCAAGAAACCTGGCGAGTCTTAAAATACTTTTGAATAAATGTATGCATAGTTCTTTGGATTACTTACACAAACAACAAGTTTAATATTTTATGCATTTTATTTCAAAGTGTTTGATATTCTTCTAAGTGGAATATTGCCATTTTTCTAAGTGTAACTATCTCTGACATACATACATATTTATACCAAATCGGATCGCTATACGAGTATCCATCAAGCAGTGCAGTTCACAGTAGTCAATGCCTTCTCGTTGCGAGCGTTGCATATTTAAACATAATTTTGAAAGTAATTTCTAGTACTAATAGTTCAGTTCCCATATCCCCCAGATGTCCCATCTGCTCTGCCAACTGCAGGCTTCTCATAAGCACACTTCAAGGGTATGAATAGGAGCACGAAGGTTAGGCCAACTACATAAATCATTCGAGAGACGGCCAAGTGCACTGCCAAGACCAAGACCAATAACCGAAATCTCAAAACCAAAAAAAAAAACAAAAACAAAGAGGAGCAACAACAAAACAAGCACCAGACCCAGACTCAGACTCAGACTCAGACTCAGGAACACGGACACGAACAAAAGAAGAAGTAGACGGAGAGCCTGCAAAGCCGTCTCGACCACATATAGCCCACTGTGCAAGACCAAAAATGTTGCCGCACATTTTGGTTGCTGCAAAACAACATTGGCAAGGCCTCCATGGCGGATGGATCCCTCCACTCTGCAACGCTCTGAGGCAGCCATTGCTGCTTGCTGCTTGCTGCTTGACGCTTGCTGCTGTGTGTACATATGTATGGGGCAATACATGTATATATGTATGTGTGAGTGTATCCAATGGGAGCGCCACCTGCCGCTGGCCGCCGGCCGCCGGCCGCCTTCCGTCATGGGAGCCGAGACCAAGACAAACTCCTAAATAAATTCATTAAAATTATCCCCCAAGCTGGGCCGTCCCACTCGCTCTCTCTCTTTCTGTCTCTCTGGCCGTTTATCTCTATCTCTGTCTCGCACGCGGCTGGCTGGTGTGTCCATGCGGCCGCCATCAAGTGGCAGCCCACATTTGTGGGCAAGTGGAAGGAAGCCAGTGCCAGTGCCAGTGCCAGTGCCAGTGCCAGTGCACTTCTGCCATTGCAGCAGCTTCCTTATAAGAGGCAGGCGCAGACACAGACACAGACACAGGCAGTGGCAAGGCGCGACTGTGACGCTGACTGAGACTGCGGCATTGGCAGTGGCAGAAGCTGAGGCAGAACCAAAGACGGTCGAAAGGAGGGGTCCTGGCTTTGGGGTAAGGACAAATGCCGAAGCTTAAGAAAACCGTCTCTGAGAATTCTCCTCTCTGAGACGCAGACCGACCACAATACACTCACATGCTTTTGTGCTCTCTTCTCTCTTTCTCCATCTCTACTTCTCTCTCTAATGGCTAGCTGGCTCTCACGCTCGCTAGCGTTGTCTCGTTCTAACACACTTGAGGCCAAATACTTGGCCAAGTTTTGCCAAAGTTTGCAAACCAAAATTTCACCGAAAATGTGACACCAACGAACCAACCAAACGAACCAAACAGTCGGCGACAGTGGCGGCAGCCAAAGGGGGTGTTGGAGTGGTGGCGGGGGGCCTCCCCCGCCTCCACTACTTGTAGGCAGTGCAGTGCAGTTCAGCATCTTAATCATCTCATCGCTTACGCCCAGCCAGCCCCCATGTCTTGAGCAGGTTCTTCTGCTGCATTACCTGATTGGCATGGCTGCATTACGATTTCCGTTTTTCCACCTATACAGCTCCACACACACACACGCATATATAGTATAGTCATTGATATCTGTACAATACATGCAAACTAGGTCAAACAGGCAACACTCAAGACGAGGAGGGGGGGGCCGCTTTTGTCATACAGACTCTCTCTCTCTCCGCGTCTCTGTCTGGGATCTTTTTGATGAAAACTTGTATTCAGTCAAAACAAAGCCGTGGAAAACCTTTCAGGCAGCGGAGAGGGGGTATCGGGGGCTGTGCAGCATCTGCTCAGAAACTTCGAAGCAGATTAAGACTATTTTCTGTTGCTTTTCCAGAACTCAAGCATTTTCGAGTAGAACTATGCATTTACTATTGAGATCTGCCAGCCCCTTTAAGACTTATGGCTTTCAAATGCACTTCTCAAAAACTCCAACGATAGTAGCAATGCACACATGGATCCTTCCATGGCCGAATTGAAGCGCGACTGTCCTGCCAGATGATGCGTATACGTAAACGTTCCAAGCCCCCTTAAGTAAAAGCCACCTGTGCAAGGTATAATGAGAGAGCGAGAGACAAAAAAGAAATTTTCAGATTTTACACAGTACAAATGACGATACGAATACCGAATCGATTCCATTGCCGGTTTAAGGAGGGCTCTCTCACATATGTCGGAACTATATACTACACAGCTTGACCAGTCCTAGAGGCATTCGATTAAGATTCAAGATGCTGTTCGAATAGGTCGGATCTTGCATACAAACTCTCTCCATGAATACCTTCGTCCCTTATTATATTTTTTGTCCAAATGTCCTGGCCATATTATTATGTGCTCTTCGGCAGTATATATACATAAGTACATATTTACATATATCTCCATTTATGTGTAGGCGAGCTGCTGTGTATCCCAGATGGGACACAATTTTATAGTTGGGTTTTAGTTTTGTGTCACACAAAATGGCAGCAGTTACAGCCCACAGAAGTACGACCGACTCGACGATCGGTGATGGTGGCGGGGGCCTCTCCCCTGGTCAGTCCTCTTCTGCATAGCATCCCCTACCCTGCTGTCACGCCTCCCTCACCGACACACATACACATACAGACACAGATCTGAGTAGTGCCCGCCCACGATGTCGAGTGCTACTTAAAGTTAGCAGCGGCTCCTCTGGCGACGGCGACGGCGACGACGTCGCAGCAGCAGCAGCAGCCTCAGCAGCAGAGCTGTGGCAGTGTTAGTGGCAGCGCAGAGCAGCAGGCAGAGGCATACCATTGAGCAAATTGTGTTGCCATATAATATAGCATCATGTCGATTTTGGGTAACCCAAAACTATGTGCATACATACATACACATGCCACTGTCTGTGTGGGCAATGGCCAAGCCCCCCAAACACACACACACACGCACTAGCAGCGACGTCGACAGTGGGTACCCCCCATAACAAAAACCTAAATATGCGGTCCTGTAAGGGAAACCCTATGTGCGATAAAGGGTTAGCCACGCTTGGTGTCAGTTTTGGGTTTGCCATTTCTACAGTTTTTTTGGTGTTTTTTCCCCTTTTTTTTTTTTTTGGGTCGGACTTTCTTCGGCACACCACGTAACGGTATTCGTCGATGCTGCTGCCTTGGCGTGGCGTATTCCCATTTGGGGCAGGTGCCGGTGCCTCCCCCTTCTAGTAACCCTCTCCTACGGCATTTCGATGTATGTGAGTCTGTATGCGTCTGTGTGAGTGTGTGTGTGTGTGTCGGAGCATAACGCGGTGCCATTGGTGCGCCACAAAAAGCTTTCATGAGCCCCAACGTCCTATGCTTATGTTTCCCTTCTCGTTTTTTGTTTTTGTTGCGTCTCTGCTTTCGCTTCTTCTCCTTATGCTACTTCTTCTCCTACTTTTTTTGGGTACCGCAATGTGGGGAGATATTCTGGTTGGTGGGTATGGTCAGGGGATGGTAACCAGGGGGCTTTAGAAGCATCCACTGTTGTAGGGAATGGGCGAGAGCGGAAATTGCAGCCATTTTCCATCTAGGGAAAAACTTGGACTAAATTTTGCCAAGATTCCAATGCGATTTCATGTGGCAAGTTCGCTTTAATTGTTGGTGGGTAATCTCATAGAAACTCGCAAGAATAATATATTGAACATGTTTGCTAGGTATTCAATACGTGATCTTATTTTCTTCAACCCATCCCTCCCACCATAATCTTCGTAATGTATTCGAAAAGTAAAAGACCATTTCACTGTGTAAGATCCGAAAATTTCCTTTTTTTTCCCGCTCACTCCCCATTTTCTTGCAAAAAATGCGCGGCCCTATCAGTTAGGGCCATGCTTATGAGAATGGGTGATCGCTGACTTGTAACCGTGTCCACAGCCGTGGCTCAGAATAATAATTCAGTTAAAAAAGCTTTAAAAATATATCAAATTTAGATATATTTATTGCGAAAATCCTTTAACCAAATCCTTTTGCCAACAAATTTGTATTTAAAAAAGAATTTATAAAAAGAAAGCTAAAGCTAAAAGAAATCCTTGGTCATTGATACAAACCACCAGGATATAGACAACATAGGAATCCTATCCTAATACAAAATAACCATCTCATCAGATCTGTTCTTGGCTCTTAGTACTGGGAGCATCTTTAGCGGTTTGCCGACGGCAAATGCAGCGCTTTTCCTTTTCCCTGCCGCCGACGGCATTTCGATGAGGGACGCACGGCCCGGCGCCCAGCGAGAGAGAGAGAGAGAGAGAGAGAGAGAGAGCTAACCAAAGACCGACCCACCCACTACACCCGCCCACACCCGCAACGAAATCGAAAGGCGCTCCCAAAAAGAAACCCAAAGCAAAGGCAAAAACAAAACAAAAAAAGAAGAAAAAAACTCAACGGCGCGCAACAATTTCTCACCACAAGACGTTGCCTTGGAAAAAAGACAAGAACAACAAAAAGGAAGGAGCAGAGAGCAGAGAAAAAAATCAAACCCACTCGGGCTCAAGCCGATTTTCTAACTCACCACATGGTCAGGGAGGGGGGCTGGGGGCTGGGGGCTGGGGGCTGCTACTGTACTTTGGTGCTGCTTGCCGACAACCCATTCCACTCGCCGACGGATTTGAGCCAGTCCGACGAATCAGGGGAAATCTCCGGCAACAGTACATGGCCCGAAAGTCACTCAAAGCCCGCGACTCACTCAAGGGGCGAGAGCGAGAGAGCGCCTGCGCTGAGGCACACGCACACACTCGCACAGTAGCCGCGACGCCGGCAGCGGCTGCCTGAGTGGAGAGCGCAGCGAAGGAAGCTTCGAGTTCGTTTTCTCTGTTTCGTTTCTGTTTCGCGGCGGATGCTGCCGCTGCCGCTGCTGCTGTTGCTATCTTTTGGCTACCGATATTTTTGGTTACTTTCGTGCGCACTTTGCGGTAAATTTGAATGCTTTTCTTTTTGGTTTTTTTCGTGTTTGCTTTACCGTTGGCGATTTCTTTTTCGTTTTTTTGCCGTTGATATACTCTATTCTTCTAGATTAACCCATATTTTACAACGTTGTTGGTTTTGTGCTCTGAGAAATTAGCCAAAGTGCTATGAGAGTGGAGAATGGCGAATGAAGGATTGACATTGAGGATCCGAGAATTGGGAACAGAGACGGACGAGTAGAGATGAAACTTGTACAACGAGCACACAGTCGAGAAGAACGAGACGGAATGACTAAAAGGTCTAAAAAGACTATACAAATACTTTTACGGATAGATTTCATAAGCTATGTCTTTTATAAACATCATCCAACACTCTTTAGCACCTTAAAGATACTTCACACACAACACTCACCCTCCTGAAAGAACCTGTGTGATGCCTGGCAACCCTGGCACCGGCAAAGGTTAATCACCTAGCACTTACGAAATATTCGCATCACATCATCTTGGCACAAAATAATTCAGCAATTTATAGATATTTCATAAAGTGCCAATCACCAATCCACCCCTGCTGGCGTGGCAACCCTGGAACTAGCCCAAACACACAAAAAAAAGGAAGAGGAACAAAATTGGGAGCAAGTTAATAAAGACTTTGGGCCAGGCAGCTGTTGCCAATCACTTATCAGTGGCATTCGCCACAGGTGAGAGCTCAGTTGGATGGCCTTTCCCCGTCGCCTTTCCCCTGTTGGCAACCACCCACTGGAGAGCCGACACCCCCACCACCTCTGGGGTGAGTAGGTGGGGTGTGTTTTGTCAAGTGTCTGTCATATCAGTATTTACATGTATTTGTTGTAGATTTGCAAATTGTTTTGGCAAATTTGTTGCTATTTTGTGTTCTGTCAGGGATCCGTGGAAACGGCGACGGGGACGGGGACGGCGACCCCATCCATCTCCATCCATATCAACCGCCCTCCCAATACACGCACAATACGCACAAATTTACCGTTACACAAGTGTTGTCAACACATGCGTTCGGTACGAGATTGTGTGTGGGGGGGGGGGGAGGAGTAGGGTGAGGAGAGATCCAGATTGGGATGTAAGCGGGAGACGGGATCCAGATTGGGGTGGTGTGGAAGATGTGTGGCTGGGTGAGTGTGATGCCCTGGCATACCAATCTAACCCACACATACCCACACGCGCGGGGCCAAGGCCAAGGCGTAACAGGCCGCAAGTTATTACCGAGACGGGGCTGCTCAAAAAAAACATACGTAGCATACTTTTTGGGGCAGACCTAAAAAGAAAACAAAATTTCATTGCTGCTGCCTCTGTTCCCTTTGGCATTTGGCAAACATATTTTCGCAAATGTTGTAAATAATTTTAAATGCACACCTTGTTGCCACAGACCCAGACCCAGCCCCAGCCCCCGTTCTGGTTCTCTCCCTTTCGGCCTGGCATGATAAGGGGAGGCCAGGCGATAGGCCGGGGACAGGACTCTTGGGCGGAGTCCACGACCCTTGGCGTATTAGTGTCGCATTGACACGTAAATTGACATGAAATTGAATCAATGCTGTAATATGTCCTTGGGGGGCAGCGGCAGAGAGAGAGAGAGCGAGAGAGAGAGAGCAGGCCCCGAGGCTCTTTAGACCTACAAGGACAATGACTTTAAAATATCTCCCTTTCTATGTATGTTTTGCTCTTGTCAGCCAAATTGAGCTGTAGGCCTTTGGGTATGCCTGCTCTACCCTTAGCCGCTCTCACACTCCCCCCTCAACCGAACTGTGACTGTGCAAATTTTGTGTGGCTGTCTGCATGTTTGATTATATGTACTAAATCATCTCATTCTTTTCTTTCACTCCCTTTTTTCCGTGTCTTCTTTTTGTGGGAGGTGGAGTGGCGGGACTATGAGTTTATTAACTTGTTTAAAGACTGCAACGTTTAACCCTTTAAAGCCACCCCCATCCAGCCAGCAAAAATAACAAACAAACAAAAATGAGATGAAAAACGTGTTGGAACGATGACAAAAAACATGAAAGAAGCTGTTCACTTTTTACTGGCACTGAGGGGCTATGTTAGAAGATATGAAGGATTCGGAGGCGTAGAGGATAAAGTGACTTTGACAGAAACAAAAACTGCCACTCGAAGAGTTTAGGAATGCGCACAAGGTACATAATTTATAAGCTCACGGATCTACTGACTGAGTATTGGGCATAAGGGTAGAGCCGCGGCCCGTGCCGCGTTTAACATGCATTTAATAATAGTTTAAACTGGGGGTTAATACATTTTTATTGAATTAAATATATTAAATTTTAGATATCAATAAAAAAATAAGGTCTTGTCGTAAAACTAAATAAAATTAGAAGGAAAATTTGATTTTTTTTTTCTTGTTGGAATAAATTTCATAGAAACTGGTAATAGTTTATTATTATTCTTATTTACCAATCTACCAGTGATTTTTTGGATCATTCTTTTGCCTTTTAAAAACAACAGCTGACTTGAAGTTGAAATAGTTGATTTGATCTCCTCTCGATTGGCATTCTTTGGCTTTGAAGCAGACCTCAACACAAAGTGCCCGGACCCACAATCCCCTTACTGCTCAAAGGATAAACCAAATGTGGTGCAGTCGCTTTACAATTGTATGTATGTGTGTGTGTGCTTATGCATGTGTATGCGTGTCTGTGGGTGTACCAGGGTGGACTCAACAGACTTTGATCTTTGCCCGGGCGCCTTTGCCTTTGACAGCAGCCAAACAACAGCAGGACCAAAAAAAAGGGGTTTTAAATAAATAATCTTAAATGAGGAAAAAATATACACACTCACATACATATATACATACATATATACAATGATGTGTGGGTGGGGGTGGGGGTGGTGCTCCGTCTGCCATTGTCTTGGGACGTTTTGGGGAAATTAATTCGAGCAGAAAATTCATTTACAACATTAGCGAGACATATGCACACATCTATGTACGTACACACACACACATACATGCATGCATAGACACACAGGAGGAGCCCTGGCTCTTTAGGGTTTTATGACATAAATTACATCAAGCGCAAAATTTTAATATAATTTTCACTAAAAACGCAACGTGAAACTTTTTTAGTTACACTTCGTGCTCGTCAAAGGGTAGGGTAGAGGGGATGGTGAAGGGGAAGGGCAAAGGGGAAGGGCAAAGGGGAAGATGTAATGCGGGGAGGCAACGCGTGTGTGAAACAGGATATCCGCTGCGGAAGCTACAAATTTTCCACTTTTCCACACAGAAAGTGGGTGAGTAAGAGGGTAGAGGGTAGCGACACCATGTCGCAGGCACCTTCCGAAGGATGTGTATGAGAATGTGGGGTAAAATGGGTTAAATTTGAGAGAAATCGAGGGTACGGGGTGGGATGGGGTGGAAGCTTGTCACTAATGTGCTTTTGCTTACAACGCCATTTTATATTTATTTCGTTGCAACGTCTCAGGGGCGAGAAAGGGCTCACAACTACATATTTGCCGAGTCCTTTTAATCATTTGGCAAACTTTCTCTGACACGCAGCAGCAGCAGCAGCAGAACCTTTTCGTATGCCAAAAAACTACTCACTACTCACATACATACATATATAAGTAAGCACTTACACACACACACACACACACATACGAGCATGCACGAGAAGCACAAAGTCCTTTTAGTTTTTAATGTAATTTTTGAGACTTTTTCAGCTGCTGTGTCACTTTGCACCGTCGTGGAGAGATAGTGTACGAGTACGAGTACGAGTGCTGCTCCTCCACTCAGTCCACTCAGTCCCAACGTCTCTCTTTCTGGCTTTCGCCATGTGTACTCGTACCCCTCTCCCTGTCTCTCAGCTCGGTAGTTGTTGGCGAAAAGTTTTCTTATTTTTAAATGATTTGCCAGGACAGCGGACTAGGAGTGGCCAAAGGACATCCGAAGCATGTAGTTGAACCACTTTCAAATCAATAGGACTAGCAGGACTAGAAATCAAAGTGAACCCTTAATGGCACATTAATCATCTTTAAGACTTTTTTTTAAGCATACCCAAGCGAAAAAAGAGATAAGAGATGTTTATATGCACCACTCCTTATTTAAATCTAATACAGAAAAAACATATTATACATTTTAATTAGAATTCCGCAATTAATCTTGTAAATTATATAAACAATCAAATTAAGAATTTTAAACTTCTCATCATCATCTGACAGCTTTGTAATGATCAAGAAAAACGAGAGCCCAACAAATGATGCAACATCTGAAGCAAGTGGTACGTAAGCCCTTTGGCGAGGGTCTCAGGCACCGGCAGCATACCCATCGCCAGTCCCCAGACAAACGAAAACGAATCGTATTGAATCGAACCAATGCGAAAAGGAACCACCCGCAGAGCTCTAAAGGCATCAGCAGAGGCAGGCCTCATAAATTTCATAGTGAAATTGTTAAATTTTAATAAAATCAAAGCGTATCAAACGCGATTTGTTCACCAGGCGACGACTGTTTCCGTTACTGTTTCAGTTTCAGTTTCTGCTTCTGTTTCTCGGGATCCCCCTCCAAAGCCCAGTCACAGTCGTCCTTGCCATCGTTATCCTTGTTCGCAGTCTGGTTATATCGCGTGTTTATTGTTGCAACAGTCGCGCGGGGCTCTTTTAAATAATTTAAGGCTACGCCTGCTGCTGCTGCTGCTGCTGCTGCTGCTGCTGCTTGGGGTTGGCTTCGGTCGGAAGGACGGGGTACGGATTCGGGTTCAAGTAATATCCAAGAGGATATTACCATCCCCCGCGAGACGATGCGCATTTCAACAGCAGCCATATCCTCGAGCACATTGGAGTCAGCCTCCGCGAGCTGCTGCCGCCGGGCTGCTGGCGCTTTTTGTGACTCGTTAAAGGATTAAAATCATTTTAATGGATTTTTCAAGCTGTTGTTTTGTTGTATAATTGTCGCCTCTATTGTGTCTCTCCCAGTGTTTCCATAAATAGGGCACACAGACACACACACACAGCGTGCGACAGGGTGGTTGTGAATCCGTCTCTAACTGAAGGCCGGAGACTTGTCCCCCCTGATCCATTTGTCATCATCTTTATGCTAATGGCCGGAGGTGTTAATGAAGCCAGTAGTGGGTTACGGGCACAATTTGGTTTGGATAAATATGCTGGCAGTGGGACCCATAAGGTTCAAGCAGTTGAACAATATTTCAGAGTAGCTACTAAATCAATACCTATTTCTAATCAAATATCTCTAAGGAACTACCTACTTCCAAGTACTTCCCATAGAGGCTTGCAACTTCTATGGACTTTCAAGTCTCAAAGGGCTCAGGGGATATGCAAAATTAAGCCCAATCTTTTAAGATACCCAAGAAATAAATGTTCGCCGCAAGAACATTTTCATATTAGCTCCAGCCAATCCATTCAGCATCGGCTCATCTCATTAGGGCATATCTAGAGACCCTAAGGCTGGAGATGAGTCGACTGGCCCTCCCAGACAATTGCATGGAAATGGAAACTCTGGCATATAATGAGGGGTATCCAATCGGGTTATATACACAAATCTCTAATTAACCTATAAGCCAATCCAGATGGAACTTCGCCCTCTCTCTCTCTCTCTCTCTCTCTGTGCATGGCCCATAGCCTTTGGCATTCGGTATTCGGCATTTCGGGCTTCGGTTCGTTTAACCCCTTAAAAAGGTATATTTATTTACAGCTAATTTCGCGTGCGGCCCCGCGGCTAAAATAGACAAGCAATAAGCCTGCCTCACCTCTCGCCCAGCCTCCTGCCACCCCACTGCACGCCACCTGACATTGATACGTGTGGTTCGGTGTCTAACGAGCGACAAGCCCTTGAGGCCATTTGACAAAGCCGCTTAGTTCCGTTCGTTCCAGGATCCCATCCGCCCATCCACCCCATCCACCCCATCCGTCCCTTCGGCCAAGTGGTAATGCTATCGTTTAAGCCGGGTTTTTTCATAGCCCTTGCCACTGTTCTTGTTGTTGTTGTTGTTGTTGATGTGCTTACCTGGCAACTTGAAGGGCAATCCGGCCATAAGTGGATCCGGTCCGAAGCGCTGCGGCCCAAAGGCGAACGGATGGAAGCCCTGATGTCGGACTTTGGAGCGTGGCTCCCGCGGCCCGTCCACGGTCACTTTGATGGCCTTCGTGTACGTTGCTATCTGGATGGGATTCGTCGAGATGACTATTGTCAGCGTGAAGCTTTTGCCTGTCAATTAGAGGATGAGAAAATACCAGAAGGTTATCTATCAGAGGCGATTTTGATTTGCCATTTAAATGGGATTATGGTAAAGGTCAAATTTGAGAGCTAAGAAGTGGGCTTTTTAAAGATTCATTCAACGACATCATTTAGGAATATTTGAAACACTCTAGAACTCTAGAACCCTTTAAACCAAGAACACTTTCAGGAGCCACCGAAATCCCAAATTCGAAATCCCACACACAGAGGGACGATGCTCTCGGTGTTTGGTTAATTTTTTGGCAACCGTTCCCATGCAATCAAAGTGCACAAATCCAGCAGCGATACCCCCAAGGCGTCCGCCCATCCATGCCCCCCGACGCTGCGAGTATTCCAGCAGCTGCCAATTATGCTGTGAATTTATAGATCCTCTATGTCCCTATGGGTTGCCATGGTCCAGGGACCAAGTGAGAGACCAACCATGACAGATGGGGAAGGCACATGGAAATTAAAGTGCGGAATTTGGCATTTAGCAGCATTGAATCCGAATATTTTCGCGACAATTAATGCCCGACGGAGTTGTGAAAGCTTCATAAAAACAGAGCACACAAACATATCACAAATGAAGCTCTGCCATGCAGACACCAACGGAATGAATTACTGAATGTGAGGGGGGTGGGAGGTTCCTCCTAGGGTCCGTGAGCCGGGATCGGAACTGCATACATTTCCTTCCTTCGCTTACAATGCAATATTTAAGCACCCTGCGGCAACTTTTACATGGCAACTATTGTGGTCTGGGTCCGGGTCCATTCCATCCCCCAGTCATGCCAGTCATCCTTTCTCCCCTCTAAATAGAACTGTGCATTTTTGAAATATCCATAAACTGGAACTCCCAGACGACGCGACGCGAGAGATGTCGGGGGGGGGGAGCGCGAATATAAAATTCATTTGCCAAACATTTTGAATGCCAAAATGCTTGAGTTAATCAACAAAAGGTGCGAGGGTTGTCCTTGCCCTTGCCCCTGGACGGGATGGGATGGGAAGCCATGGGGTGGAATTCTGGCTGAGGCAAAGGAAGGTCGACTCGATTGCATACAGGATTAACCTCGATTAACCCACAGCTAAGATGCATTGGGTAAGCTTTAAATTAGCCACGGACTCGTAGCAGATATTAGAACCATCAAATAGTTATCAAACTAAGCCCAAACTAAACCATTTTTGTACTTTATCCTAATTAACAAAACTTCACAAGGGCTTAGCCATATTTCTCTGTCTTTTTGGGAATGTTTTGCAGCATCATATCATCATTTCACTTAAACGTAAACCAAAGTCATTTGCAGCTTTTGGGTCCACATCCAGAGCCACATCCATATCCACAGCCTTAGCCAACCAAAAGAACATATAAAAAACAAACAAACTTCTTAGATTAATATTAAATTAAACGAAGCATGCAAAAAACGCAAGAAGGCGGTAATCATTAAGACAAAAGGCAACAAACAACTGACGACAGTTGTTGGGCTTGGGCATGGGCCCACACAATTTTAAGGGCTGGAAAATGGCGGAGTTGTAGAACAGAGAAGAGAACTTGGGGACCAGAAACCCCAGAAACCTACACAAGAAAACAAATGAACATAAACAGGCGAAACGAACCAAGAAACCCAAGAAAATGAAATGAAACTTTTTTAATTATGCGCCCTCAGATACTCGCAACAGCAGCAGCAGCAGCGGCAGCAACAGCAACAAACGGCGAATGGGGGGTAGAGTCCTGGAATGAGGACAGAAGTGAGTGGTGTAGTGGAGTGGAGAGACGCTCGATGTAACCAAAGAAGGCTCACAAAGTGGCTAAAGACAAAGGACTTTGGCGTCTATTTATTTTAACTTCTTTTCAGTTCGTTTTGTGTTTTTGCCAAATGAGCAAAAATTGCAAATAAATCTGTTGTAGCTGTTGGCCATTTTGCACCACCCTCAAAGCACCCATCACCCACTCCCGTCGCCCTCTGCAGCCCTCTGGCTGTGTGGGCGTGGCATGGAAAACAACGGCGACAAAGAACTTTTCCCTGCTAATAAGATGAAAAACCATTAAAAGTCGACACAAGTCGCGTCCATTGCAAGTTGAGACCTTCAAAAGTGGTGTTGGAATGTGCGCCGGGTGGGGGTGGAGCTGGCTTGTGTGGTGGAATTGGGGTGGTGGTGGTGGTGGTGGTGGTGGAGTGCTGCCGCTACCGCTGCCACTGCCGCTGCCGCTGCTGTTGTGCCGGGTTAAAATGTTGTCATTTTCGCAACAAAGCAGAAATTATCACCACTTTGCAAAAGGCGACGACAACGACGACGACGACGATGCTGGAGATGGGCATGGGCATGGGCATGGGAATGGGAGTGGAGAACAGTCTGCACCCTTTTTGAACGCTGAATTCATGTGCACGTGTTTGTGTGTGTGTGTGTGCGTGGGAGTACAGTAGAAACTAATTAAAATAGACCCCAGAAAAAAGGGCTATGCCATATTGTTGGATAATCCAAATAGTTAAACAAGAAGATGATGCCATTGGTATCTGGGAAATTCGCTTTGAATTTAATATGATATGGTGGTGCAGCTACAGTGAAACCTATTTCAGCGGCTGTCTCTCGAAATGGTTAGCTATGTTTCCTTTTCTTGGACAACTTTTCCAAGATAGCAATTCTCTAAAATCTTCCCCTTCATTCTGGAAGCTTCACTATACATCCATATATATATATATATATGTGTGTGTGTGTGTACTTGTGTCTGTATGTGTATTTCGGGCGTTAAGTGATTTTAAAACAAAGTTTTTGAAACGTTTAACCTTACAGAACGAAAATGTTTCATTTGCTGGCAGCAGCCATTGCCTGCATTTTAACTTTCGATGCTGATAATGAAGGCGAGACCCAGGACCAGGAACAGGACGAGGAACAGGACCAGGACCAGAGCTAGAACCCAAGCAGTGTGGGGCACAGTGCGACGCAAGGACAACAGGGACACCCAACAACAAGGGTTCGTATGCTTAGGCAATTTAATGGCTGCTGCTGCTGTTGCTGGGTCGGTATTCGGGAGCTGTTAATGTCGTTAGTAGCATGGCGCCATAATTATAATTTGACATAAGACAAGAAGTCTGAGGTTGACAACAAAATGACATTTTAAATACACAGCACAGCAGCACAGCAGCAGGACCGTTGGAACAACCCTCTAGGCCCAGGGCCCAAGGCCCAAGGCCCAAGGCCCAAGTCCCCCACACCTTTCTCACCCGTTCTGACGACTGCGCTCGTATTTAGACACTTAACAGATCATAATTTTAACACTTTGCCTTAATGCCAGAGAATTTGCTTAATGGCCATGGCTCGACGAGGCTTTGCCAAGCGGCTGGAGGTCGCCTGTCTTCACACATATGTGTGTACATATGTAAAAAAGTTCCGTAGGCCGCTTTAATCCTCGCCCAAACTTGCATCTTGGAATTCCCAGTCATTCCCTTCTTAGCTATAGCTTACACTCCTGTCTTTGGGATCCCCAGCAAAAACTCGTCCAACCCAACAGAAACAGCAACATTATCGTCAGAGTTTATTTGCATAAACTTACTTAAACTACCACTCCACCCACCGTTTGGCTGTTGCACCCCCCTTTTTGGGAGCCAAAGATAGATGCTTTTGTCCGCAATAAATATTCATATATTTATTTAATAGCAAATAATAAATAAAAAGAAAGGCAGAGAGAATGAAGATGTAGTGGAGTGCCGCTTGAGGGTAGACTTTCCGTTTCTCTGGGATGAAACGGTTTTTGAATACATCATGTACATATTTCCTATTTAAGTTCCTTTGGCTTGAGCTGATGTTTCAGGAAAAGGTTGTCCAAAGGAACTGTATTTGTCATCGCAGCAGGCTGTATATGCGGCAGACAGAACCTCACTGCCTGAGAAGCATTTCACTCAGTCACAATAAACTAAACAACTCGACAGAAAATTTAATTCCCAAAAGTTGAAAACCTGAATTTTTTTTTGAAAACTAACTATACTGTAACGAAAAATCATCAGATCAAGCAGGATGATTCTTCATATTCTGTCTCGCGGTGAGTATTTCCATGGTACTCCTATTGGGGACCTTTCGGGGAATTATCACCGTCGATTTCCTAAACCTACAGGTCCGCTGCGGCACTTTTCCGTGAGGCCACTCCGCTGGTCCAAGTCTAGTTCCCTAGTGGATGCCCAGACTACTGACGTGTTGAAGACCGTCGCAAAAAAAGAACCATCCGCCCTCGTGGTTTCAGTCAAGGCCAAAGCTGTCTGTGAGGTGACCAAGGACCAGTCGCAGGAACTTAAGAAGAGCGACATTTTGTACGACGCTATGAAGAAAATGCACAACGATTACAGCAAAGACCACAACAAGCAGAAGCCTGGCCCGACTCCGATTTCTGAATGTGGTCAAACAGAGACCTCGCAGTGGCGCAAATCGGCGCCTTGGCCTGTTTACCGGGGCCCTTTGCTCAAGGAGTTAGTCGAAAAGGATTCCACCCCAGTGGCCGTGGTCCCCACAAATGAGAAGAGGAAGCTGACCCGCCGCGACTACTTGAGACTGATGTACAAGGAGGAGAGACTAAAGAACCCCAAGGAGAAGAAGCCGGTCGCCGATACCAAAATGGTCCACATGGAAGTCGACAAGGAGCCACTGAATCCTGCACGAGTGGAATTCGTGAATCTGAAGTCGAAGAAGCGCCAGAACGAGGTGGGAAAGCGGGTGCAGGAGGCAGACACGAAGAACTACGACTCGCGATTCGAGATGACCACGGGGAAGAAGGGGAAGATCGACTAGACCCCCCTCTTTGCAAATACTAGCCTCCCTCCCTCCCTTAAATTGTTAAAATTCTTGTTATGATCCAGCAGTGATCCATCACCAGTTGGTGTTTGTGGTCCGCTTTTGCACTTTGATTGCATTCAATATATAAATTATTAATAAAAATGTGAGAGCAAAAAAACAATTACCGAATAACTGATGAGAGGCTCAAAGGGTGTGGCCATGAATAGGGAACATTTTGTCCATATTTTCTCCCTTCAGAAATCAGTGAACAAGCAGTGCAAGGCTTGGTTCGTTTTCCATTGACATGATGCAGAAGGCAGTTCATTCACAAAACCTGAAGCTTTGGTTCAAGCAGTGCGTCATTGAACAGTACATATATCTTAGCGTTGAGTGTTTCCAAATTTTTGGATAAATTCATTTTTTGGTGAGAGTGGATATTAGCATCAAGAGCCAAAGAATTGCAACAACGGTGACAGCAGCAACAGAAGCAGTAATATCCGCTAAAGCAGCATCCACAACTTGGAGTAAATATTGTAGCATACATTTTACTAGCTGGCTTCAAGCTTCACTCTGCTTCGCCTCGCCTGTTGCCTGGTGCCTCGTGCCCTCCTCATTTGCTTAGCTCCTGAGTTCCTGAGTTCATGAGTTTTTCAGTTGCTTTTTCTTTAAAGCTTCCGGCATCCATTAAACTTCATTAAAAATTAAATATGCGCCCCAGCGTTGGCAACAGGCAACAGGCCCACTGTACACGGCCATGTCTCTGCATCTGGCTCTGGCTCCTGGCGGCACTGGGAACTGGGCGTGGCTGTGTTCTGAGTTGGGAGTTGAGAGTTCCTGGGAAACCCTTTTCCACGGACACGCATCAATTTACTGGCTCCTGGTGGCCCCAAAAAATGCTCAAGACTTTTAATGAGATGAAGGTGAAATTTCATTATGAAGTTTGCCGCACTAAGATGTCAGGTCTCGCAGGTCTCGCAGGTCTCTCCACCTCCTCCGCAACCACTCGCCCTTTATCTCTGGGCTGCCTAGTTGGGTAGGGGTGTGGTTGCGAACGGTAACCTCGTTAAGCTTAATTAATAGCAGCAATGTGATAAACACCCAGCGAAGAAGAGCAGAGCCCAAAATGGTCGCAGCCCAGGCCGCCATTTTGTGCCAGGCTAAAACCAAACCGGAGCCAAGAGGAGGCACACAGACACAGACAAAAGCACAAACTTTAAGCCAGGTGTCAACTACAGCCCCCAAAGCGGCAAGCGACTGGCAAGCGGCTGTGGATTTGGATGGGAGTCGAAGGACAAGTTCGCTTTTTTAATGAGCCAACGTCAACGTTGCCGCGCGCTGGCTGCCACTGACATTTGACAGATTTCCTAGGAGCAGCCGCTTAGATACTTTTGTGTGGCCCTGAGCCCAGAACCAAGGGGCGGCGAAGGGAGGGGACAGAATTTTCTACTTATTTAGGCATTAACAGAAGTTGGGCATAAGCCACGGCAAGAAGTCACCCATCCATCCACCCACCTGCCCTCGCTGTGTGGCAAGATTCTTTCGGTTCGACGGAGGAGGAACAGAGATTGGTAGATGTTGGAACAAATGTTGGATGGCGCATCGTTAGGGCCCCCCACCCTAGACCAGAGTAAGTGTATTTTCCATTTCGGTTTGGTCTGTTTCCAATTGGAAAATGGACCGCATCAAAGAAGGAGGCTTTGGGATCACCTTGGAAATTAGTTTCTTAAGTTATACTTAGTCTAAGACTGAATTTAATTGTTTTTTAAATGCAGGTTTAGCACAGACTCCCCACCGATATTTTATATGACAGCCATATGGCAAAGTGGTTTGACCAATAAAATCAGGGAATAACCTATAGAACTACGATTTTTAGTCGGGACCTTAGAGCGGACATCTATGGATATAGATATGGAATATTGAAGGTAAATTTTTCTTAAATGTCTGCCCTAATCCATCCACTCATTTTTTCTGCAGTCTGAGAGCTTAATTTGACCCCATCTCTTGGTTTTTTGTTTTTTTTTTTTGTTGCTGTATATGTATAATCTTCTTTGTTCTTTGTTTGTCTGTTTGCTCATAATGTTTGTTTGCCAAGCTTTGGCGTGCTCTGTGTGTCTGTTGTCTGGTTGGTTGGCTGGTTGGTTGTTTGGCCTTAAATTCCTTGTCGCTAAAATATTTTGGCCAAAGTCTAAGCAGCAAGTCAGAGAAAGAGAATCAAAGACAACAGACACACGTACAGGGAGTCAGTGGCAGAGACAGTGGCAGAGACAGAGACCAGAGTCAAAGGCGGTGGCGAGCGAGCGTTGCAAATATTTGCCGAGGGACAAGTATGCGCAATTAAAATTTGATTTAATACAAATGTACAGACACCCGATATATACCGAGAGACAGACGGACAGATAGATAGATAGACAGACAGACATTTGTTTGCATATGTATACGAGTACGAGTATTTGTTTGTCTGTTTGCTGGTGGCACACTCTCGTACTCGTATGAGTACAGTATCCAATTTCGGAAATTACTTGCGCATCATCAGATCTCGAAATTCCTTGAGTATCGAATGGAATTTAATTGAAGTCACGAAATTTTACACAAATTCAAGCAATTTCCACACACACACATACGCACACACACTGACATGCGAAGGAAATTAGGGATGGCGGTAGGGCTTGTACATAAATAAATCAGATAACACATTAACACTTCTTTTGTGGGAGCTGTGGATTTGGGGGGGGGGAGGGGAATGCCTTCCTTACATTTTTCTTGCTTTTGATGTTGAATTTTTAATTTTCATTAAAATTTTCCCGCCTTCCAAGCCGAAGCCGAAGCCGAAGCCGAGGCAGAAGCAGCCCTTATGACAGTCCAGTTGGGGGTTGGGGTTGGGGTTGGGTCCGTGTGGGTTGCTTGTTTCCGGTTGGTGGTGGCACACACACACACACACACGCATACTCTGCTCCATACACACTTACAATTAGTATTTGCTGTGTGCTTAATTGATATTTGTATAATGAAATGTGTCATAGGATTTTCTTGCCCGCATCATTCATGAAGGAAGCATGGCATGGAGGAAGGTTGAGTTTGTGAAAGTGGAGTGGAGTGGGTGGAGTTGGGGTTTCCCCACTCTTCCGTATCTCAAGAGTCAGTATTCGAAATCTCCTATATTTTTTCTATAAATTAGGCTAGACCCAAACCATATTACACTGCCAATAAATTCCCCAATGAGATTGGTCGGGACAGCTGCTCTCCGTCCCTTTTCTCGCGTTCTCTCTTATCACATGACACTCCTACAAATTGGATTTATATAGAACTCTGAACAGATTTAAAAGTCATGCTCTGATCTCCGATCCCCTCCCCCCCCTTCCCTTCCTGCAACCGCAATCAATAAATCTGCTGTATATACATATTATTTTTACCATTTTTGTTGGGCTCCTTTGCGCTCTTGATTGTTTTGGTTGGATGTTTAAAATGCGATAAATTAAATTAAATAGCTTAGGCCGTTCGGCAAGGAGTAGCAGTGGGAGTGGCAGTGGGTGTGGGAGGGGGAGCGCCGGGTCTGGCCTTTTATTTGGCTACTTACAGATTATGTGACATTTATTGTTCACGCTTAAATCTAGAAAATTGCAATTTAGCGGCCTTTGCCTTTCCACTTGGTCATTTGGTCCACGGGATTCTGGGGTCCGTGGGTCCTGGAGGATGGGCCCAGTGGGCTGTGTCTTTGTGAATCAATTGTGGGGTGGTGGTTGTTGTCACGGCGTTGGGGGTCTTCAAGCTTATCAGCTAGCCCCAAGGACAGAATTATGTCCTTGTCGCCATCGCCATCGCCATCGCCATCGCCATCGTCTTTGTCGCGTTTATTTTCTTTCTTACTTATTTTTCACTGTTCTCTTTTCTGGTTTGCTTTTTTCTGCTGATGTTGATGCCGCCGCCGCACAGTTGTCTCGAGTTTCCGTTTTAATAAACGTCGATTCCGGCTTCCTGTTTGGCAACGTTGCGTGCCTCCCACCAGATCCCAACCATCCGCCCATCAAGCCACCGTCCCGTCCCCATGCCCCGAGGCAGCCACCCCCGCAAATGAGAGGTCGTAATTGCAGGGCGCGTTACGTCTGGCTATGGCTCCAGCTACGGCTAGGACTCCCCGGCCGTGTCTTCATTTATTGCCAATATAATTTTTGACTTTGCTGGAAATTTAATTTCCTTTTTTCCCTGTCGCTTCTTTGCCTTCGCTTTTTGCTGGCATGTGGGAAAGTTTTCCCAGCATCAGCATCATCATCATCCGCATCATCCACATCGTCCACATCATCCACTGATACTGACACTTGCCTCGGGGCCATGGCCATGCAATACAGAATCAGTTATGGCGTCTGCCAGCTACAACAAAAAAGCGGATGTCAACACAGTGGCAACAACTACAACGGCTACAAGAAGAGCCAACATCCAACAAACTGCGCGAAAAAAGGGTTACAATATCTGATTATTAAACTGGAGCTAAAGCTGCAAGTGAAACCGAAACGAACCTCAGATCCTTGACTGCCTCACACCGCCACAAAAACTAAAAGGGATAGCAGAGTAACAAAGATGGGATATAGCTGAAAGAGAAGGTAAAACAGATACAGCAAGCACAACTGTTGTTCCATACCAAAAGATAACAAACGCTACACCAACAATAAAACAGCATCTCAAACAACAAGAGTATTGGCTTGCGGCTGATTTGCTACAAAATTCCTACCTTTCACATTCTTTGGACAATTTGGACAACGCCATCAAAGAACTAAATTCTACAAAAATATAACCATACCATGCAGAAATTGGCTGTCCCAAAACATACTCGTCTTTCGATGACTTTGGAAACACCCAACGCTAAGATATACACTGTTTATTGGCGCACTGCATGAACCAAAGGTTCAGGTTTTGTGAATAAAATGCTTGCTGCATCATGTCAATGGAAAACGAACCAAGCCTTCAGGTTTAAGCGGTGCACTGCTTGTTCACTGATTTCTGAAGGGAGAAAATATGGACAAAATGTTCCCTATTCATGGCCACACCCTTTGAGCCTCTCATCAGTTATTCGGTAATTGTTTTTTTGCTCTCACATTTTTATTAATAATTTATATATTGAATGCAATCAAAGTGCAAAAGCGGACCACAAACACCAACTGGTGATGGATCACTGCTGGATCATAACAAGAATTTTAACAACTTAAGGGAGGGAGGGAGGCTAGTATTTGCAAAGAGGGGGGTCTAGTCGATCTTCCCCTTCTTCCCCGTGGTCATCTCGAATCGCGAGTCGTAGTTCTTCGTGTCTGCCTCCTGCACCCGCTTTCCCACCTCGTTCTTGCGCTCCTTCGACTTCAGATTCACGAATTCCACTCGTGCAGGATTCAGTGGCTCCTTGTCGACTTCCATGTGGACCATTTTGGTATCGGCGACCGGCTTCTTCTCCTTGGGGTTCTTTAGTCTCTCCTCCTTGTACATCAGTCTCAAGTAGTCGCGGCGGGTCAGCTTCCTCTTCTCATTTGTGGGGACCACGGCCACTGGGGTGGAATCCTTTTCGACTAACTCCTTGAGCAAAGGGCCCCGGTAAACAGGCCAAGGCGCCGATTTGCGCCACTGCGAGGTCTCTGTTTGACCACATTCAGAAATCGGAGTCGGGCCAGGCTTCTGCTCGTTGTGGTCTTTGCTGTAATTGTTGTGCATTTTCTTCATAGCGTCGAACAAAATGTCGCTCTTCTTAAGTTCCTGCGACTGGTCCTTGGTCACCTCACAGACAGCTTTGGCCTTGACTGAAACCACGAGGGCGGATGGTTCTTTTTTTGCGACGGTCTTCAACACGTCAGTAGTCTGGGCATCCACTAGGGAACTAGACTTGGACCAGCGGAGTGGCCTCACGGAAAAGTGCCGCAGCGGACCTGTAGGTTTAGGAAATCGACGGTGATAATTCCCCGAAAGGTCCCCAATAGGAGTACCATGGAAATACTCACCGCGAGACAGAATATGAAGAATCATCCTGCTTGATCTGATGATTTTTCGTTACAGTATAGTTAAATTTCAAAAAAAAATTCAGGTTTTCAACTTTTGGGAATTAAATTTTCTGTCGAGTTGTTTAGTTTATTCGTGACTGAGTGAAATGCTTCTCAGGCAGTGAGGTTCTGTCTGCCGCATATACAGCCTGCTGCGATAAAAACTACAGTTCCTTTGGACTTTCACTTTTCTCTGTTTTCATTTGATGTATAAAAGCAAGTGCGGAGTCAAATACTTCAAGCGGACTGTTTGTTTTGGGAACAGCTTGAAATACGTAAATATTTTGAGCACTTAAGCCACGTTTGCTCGTCGTTTCAAATGTAGTTTGGAGAACTAGCTACCCTTTAATCTTATAAACCCGATACTCAGTCAGTGATTTTAGTTGGACAAGCAGGGCAGACCGCGATCTCTCTCAATTTTCCATACATACTGTAATGATTTAAATATTTCTCCGTTGATTTTCCTCGTTTAAATGCCCTTTTCCATTTACATTTTATCGCCTTTATCGATATTTTACAATCAGCCTCAGAGAATAATCAGCTAATGCGTTGCATATTTCGATACAACGAAGGCTGTAACCCAAGGCCGCACACAAGCAGCATTCGTTTGCCCAAAAATGTAAGTATCTACGACTGAGTGTCCACCTCCTCCGACTCCACCACCACAAAGCTAACTCTCCCTGCCCAGTGCCTCCATTTGTACAGGGTTTCGGGGCTAAGCTGAGCAATAAGCAGGCAATAATCACTTGCAGTTAATTAACATATTATCGCAAATGCAGCTGCAGTTGCAGTAGAAACAGCAGCAGCAGCAGCAGCAGCAGCAACAATTGCAACAAGAACGCTTAGATGCTGCTGCTGCTGATGCACTTTGGTAATGCACTTCAAAGTGCTTACACATCAATGCAATGGGCAGCCTCTCATTTACATGCATATAGCATATACAGCAACAATAATTACATGTGCCGGATCCCCACCGTCCCCCGTCCCACAGCCTTCGCATTCGCCTTCGCCGCCCCCAAGCAATCTCTTTCAGGCCCATGCCCAGGCCCATACCCCGGTCGGTGGGCGTTGGGAGTTGGGCGGTGGCAGCATCCAAGTGATTGTAATTCATTAGTAGACAACAACCAAATGCATTTCCCATGTGCCTGTGTGTCCGTATCTTTGTGTCTGTGTTTCCGCTTCAATGCAGCTGCAGTTGCAGTTCCACTCCCACTGTTGTACGCTTGTACGGTTGCACAGTTGCACGGTGCAGTGTTGCAACTGCAGCTGCTGATGCCGCCATTTTATCTAATTGCGTTGCCATCACTCCCTCGCTACGTCCCTCCTTCCCTGTGTCTCCTCCAACTCCCTCTCTTCAATACGCATACGCCGCGTGGTCCATATCATTAAAATTACGAGTGCTGCGCACCAAAAAAAACAACAAAAAAAAAAACAAAAAGGGTTGTGTAGCCAAGGCACAGCGAGGGCGGGCTCAGGAGTTTGCCGAAGGCACTAAGAAAGGTTAAAGTGGAATTTATTCGGTATTAAACGAAAACTAAACTAAAAGAAACCAACGATCGGTGTACCTACCACTCGTATTAGCTGGGAACAAGGCTTCTGCTGAGTTTTCTACCCACATGCACATATCAGTTCATATCCGTCGAGCCAGCCTCGTAGACCCTCATCTCTTACTTTTCTTTCTGATTGGCCCTCATAAATTTGTTGCATAGCGGAGCGCCCTGGAGTGTCTGCAGCCTTGACAACTGCAAGTGGCATTAGTTGTAGCAGCAGCCAACAGCAAACGGCAACGGCAACGGCCAATGCCAATGGAAAACAGCGAACAACAATTACAATTGCAGGCTTTGCATTACTTTTTCCTAGTACAAGGGATTTGCATTTGTTTGCTAATTGAAATTAAGCAAATAATGCAGAAGGAGGGGCCTGCTAGACCCCCCCGAGTATCCCCAAATTCCAGGGAGAAGTCGGATAGAGAGAAAAAGGGGGACTTGACCCACGTAATCCTTTTGTAGCGCATTAAAACAAGATGAATCCGTCCCCCGAAAGACAAAACAAAAAAAAAAGAAAAAAAAAACAGAAAATAAAATAGAAAGGGTTTCCCGGCTGGGTTAAATAATTTAAATCCATTTGTAGAACATTTGATGCTGCTGCCTTTTGGCAATTGTCACGCCGCCCTTTATATTTTTTCTATTTGCTGCCCCCCCTTTCCACCCCCAGATAATTAGTAAGGAAAAAGCGAGCGAATCGCAAAGGCGGAAAGGGAGATCCCCATAATCAAATGTTTAAAAAAAGATTTGCCAAAGTAAATCCCAAGGAATTATTTGCCACTTGAAACGTTTAAAAATGTCAAACAAGTTTCATGGATAGATGTTCGGCTGGTTGGAGGGTAGAGGCCGAGGCCGAGGCCGAGTCGAAGCTGATGCTGATGAGGGTGCCCCAAAAGACGTCTGCGACCCTCCGCCCCCAAAAAGCAATCTCTCGCCTTTTGAGGGGTCAGACAAACTTAATGAGCAAATTGTCAAATGCCGCGGCAAAGCGAGCACTTAGACATGCCCGGGGACACCATACCAAGCCCCCTACCATTCCCCGGCACGGGCTGCGGAAATGAAAAATAACTTGGCGAAAGCGGAGACCCTGATAAAGCTGCACAGCAAAGGAAAAGTACAAAGTTGTCGCTGTTGTTAGCCATGTTTTGTTGGGGATTTGAATAAACAGTTACGCTGATTTAATTTGGCCAAAAAAAAAAAAAACAAAAATGAAGAAGTCTAAGAAAAAGAATAAGAAGGAAAACCGAAAAGCGAGAAGAATGGAGACGGGAGACAGGAGACGGAAAATTCTATCACAGTATGTTGTCTGTCACCCTCGATTTGATTTTTAAATTGCGTTCGTGATAAATTGACGAAATGAACAGCAATAACGCCCCAAGAGCGCCAGCCCACCAGAACCCCAACCCCAACCCCAACCCCATACCCAAACACGAAAAAAATCTCAAACAAAATTGACAACTGTCAAGACTGTCTGCTGTCTGAACGCCGCGGCGTTGCCGCCGATCCGCCACTCCCCAATAGACATATAAAAATTAACTACAGACTACTTATCTTATTTGTTGATGCCAGCGACGAGTCATGAGCCTCAGTCGCAGTCGGAAGGGGACAGGACAGTGTCAGGACAGGGAAGGACAATATGAAAGCCGGAATCCCCAGGAGTTTGTCAGCGGCTTTTGATGTGTCTGAGCGTGAGTGTGTGCGTCTGTCTGTTGGTGTGACAATATGCGTAGATAACATGCGATGACTGGGCAGGAAGCAAGCAATCAACTCAACCGATACGATATTCTGAATGGAAATGACCAAAAGCCAAGGAGGAAACACTACAGAAAAAGGTCTTGACGGGGGCTCAACTTATGTCTAAAACCAGCTAAAAAGTACTGACATTTCCCATCTCCAAACTTGTTCTTTCAGCACTCTGAACTATAATAGTTTTTTGTAGTTTAAGCTGTGGATATATTTATGGGCCTCCATAGTGGATCTGACTTTGCTATGGCCTTTACTTACCTCTTCCGCTCCTTCCCACAAATCGAAGATCATTGAACTTTGCCACTTGGTTCTTCATCACCGCCGTACAGTTGCGCAGCTCTCCGCAGAAATTCTCATCGTTGCCCGCCCGAATGGTGACTATTGTCCCATCCATGACCTCGCCCAAGGCCAGCACCTTGAAGGCAATCGGCAGCGTCTTGTTTGATCGCCAATGCGTGGGTAATGTGGTGCAGACCTGAATCAATTATGCATTAATTATCCAAATTATGTTGAGAATTTTGGCAACATGTTATCGACATGGAGTCAGCGATTTAATGCCACTTACCACATGGGGTGAGCCCGTCTTGACCAGCTCGCCGGGATGTTCGGCGAGCAGGACGTCGACGGTGCGCTCGATGAGGTTCTCTGGTGTCAGGTATGGACTAGTGTCCACTGGTTTTGTCTTGGCATTGTTACTACTACTATTATTATTATTATTATTACTGTTGTTGTTGTTGTTGTTGTTGCTGCTGCTATTATTATTGTTATTATTGGAGGAGGACTCTGCATTACGCCGCTTCGTGGTGCTGCCGCCCGTTGTTGTCGTTGCTGTTGGAGTCGTTTGCTGTTGGTGTTGTTGGTGCAACTGTTGGTGAAGCTGTTGTTGTTGCTGTTGCTGCTGTATTTGATTTGAGGTGGTCGAACTGACCTCAGCAGAAATGTGCATTATTGCAGCTGCTTATAGTCGGTCCAAGGTATTCAGGGCCTCTCTCTCTGGTTTCAGCTTTGACTACGTCCTTTCAGGCTGTACACGGCTGCTGTTGTGCTCCTGCTGCTGCTGATGGTTTGGTTTTTGGTTTGATTTCAATGTTGCCTCAAAGAGTCGATGCTTTCAATCCGATCATTGTCAGCTCATTTGGTCAATCTGGAAAATTAATGTGGATTGCGAATGAAATTCGGATTGAAAATGCTCCGTGTGGGGCTGTTCTTTGAACTGAAATTCACTGGAAATCGACTTTAACAAAGAAATGTCGAGTTTTTGCACCAAGATCTTGTGCTGAAGCGCTTTCAGGAGTTGGTTTTATCAACAAAATAAACGCATAAAAGACGAAATTAAAAGATCCCATGACAATTTTTACTATTAAAAAAACTACACTCTCGCAAAAGCTTTGTAGAAACCATTTTTTGGAATGCGCCCAACGTGAGAATATTAATTTGTGTTCTGTTTTTTTTTTTTTTTTGTTTCTGTAATATCCTCTTTTGTTAATTTCCTTTCCTTTGTATTCACACTCGCTGCCCGCATAAGTATGCTGCATTCTTTTTTTTGTTGCTGCTGCCGCTGTCATCGCTGACAACAACTCAATTATTATTGCACTTTAAACCAGAACAGAACAGAACAGAACAGAATCGGTGGCCGATATCTGTATCGTATCTGCATCTGCAACTCCACCTGCATTTGTCTCTGAATATGGCCAAAAGCGACATGGACTGGAACGAACCCGATACCAAAACCGAATCGAAACCAAACCAAACCAAACCAAACTGAACCGAATCGAACCGCACACCTTTGCGCACAATTTGCATTTAAGCCGACATCGGCGAGAGCAGCTCAATTAAATATTAAAAAATCATAGCCAATAATGATGAAGAGCTGCATCTGAATGGGAGGATGTGTATGGAGTCAGCTGAGCCGTGGACCATGGGCCGCAGCATAAACTAAGATGTATGACGGCATCTGTTCCGTGCCGCATGCGAAACAAAAACAACAACAGAAAAAAGTTCATTTCATGTTCGTCAAATGGGAAAAAAACGAGAGAAAAATTATCGAAAGCGCCAGATGTTGCCAGCCTGTGTTTGGCCACCAAAAAATCAACAATGCTCTTTGTCCCCCACACAGACCCCATATCCGTGCCCATATCCTCGTACACGCAGTGTGGGAGGGGTTATGGTAGCTCTTGTATAAATAAAAATCATTTGCAGGACCCAACCAGTCGCGTTTGGTTTTCGCCACGTTTCTTTTTTACCAACTACTTTTGTAGATTCCCTCTTTAAACGGGAGGACTTAAAACTTTGGTCTGGCTTTTGTCAGATCCTGGGGCAAAACATAATCTTCCCATTCGGGAAGTTTTTCTGTTTAAATAAGACCTTAAGGATAATGCCAATAGGTACCAGTACGGGGAAAAAGTAAAAAAGAAACACACTCCGAAACTGATCTGATGATCGAAATAATTGCTTCTAAGAATAGCGAATAACAAAATATATTAAATAAATTAGCTTACTAATGCATGTCAAATATTGTTCAGATTTAGGATGAAGAAGAATTAACAGAAACAATAAATAATACAAACAAAACACGGATACAACGCAAGTAAAAGTGGAGCTTTTTTTTAGTTCATTTGAATAGACAGAAAGGCACGGTATCAAACGGTTCAATGAATAGTTTGCATTTGTTCTGATGGGAAAACTCTTCCTATTCAGATATACCTCCTTTCAGCCTATGATTTGCCTTAATTGTGAAAATTAAGAATGATTTTTCGCTAAAGTTAAAATTTTATGCACTTTGAGATTGCATATTTGACAAAACCACAGAGTTTGCAACTAACGATTAAGCCTAGTGCAAATTGCTCAAGAAAATTACCCAGAACGACGAAATTAGGATAACAATTTTAGACCTTATTTAGTTTACAAAATTTAAAAAAAATAATTCAATAATTTTACGCTTCTAAAAATAAGCCAATCTTATAGAAAATTATGTTTTTATCGGATAGAATAATTCTTCGCAATGGAAATACACTTAAAACAGCAGTAAACTGAAAAGTAGGTCCGTCCCTGTATACCTCAGGCGTAAGAACGATCGATCAGCTGCACTTCAGGTAGGAACATATGGTTACCATGTTGTAGATCTCTGTGTACATTGATCCGCAAGGGTATTTAAAGCTTCGTAGCATTAGAAGCAGACCATTCCCTTGTGTTTCGTGCTGTAGAACCAAGTGTTGCCTGTTCATATACACACACACACACACACACACACTGACGCATGAGGAATCTGTAGTTCATATGTATATGTATTCCCTTTTTTAACAACTTCCGCTTTGAAATGTATAAATACATATATGCATATATATATTTATATACATTTTTTTCTGCCGCTGAATGCAGCTGTCCGCTGGCCAAATGAACTGGCCAAGCGACTATGTGGCGACATATGTGGCCACAGATACGAGAGACAATGGCAGTGGCCGAGCGACATTGGAGGAGGGCGGGCACCAGCAGAAGGTGGTCTATATAATTGGTTAACAAACAAGTTGGTTGGTTGCGGGGCTAGCCACACAATTAGATCAACAAATGCAAATAACTTTTGTGGGGAGATAACTGAATTAGTCGGTCAGGACAGAAAAATAGCAGTGCATACCAAACGATACATAATACAAACAAAGAAACATCACCGCTTAATTAAAATAAATATTTCAAAATGAATACCAACAAAAATGATCAAATATTCCAAAAATAGATCAAAATGAAAAATTCCAAAAGCCTTTGGCTTAAACTTAAATCAGGGGAGTAGCAGATCTTCTGCAATCGGATTTAAGTACCCTTGAAAATTATGAAAACTTGACGAATTTCTGCGCCAAACTTGAAAAAGATGTCGCAATAAGTCTTTCTATTAAGTAAAGAGAAGAGCTCAATCTACAAGTCAAATTTTCAAAAATGATTTCACATGGGAAAATAATGGCTTTTAAGTGGTTGGAGCGAGGAAAGTTCCAGGTGTCCAGCTCAACAAGATCTTGACATCCTTCCACCGGCTAATCACTCTTTTATTTGATCAGATACTAAGCACTGAGCTTGCGATCAGAAGAACCAATTGAAGAAATAATAGTTTATGAGTGTATGTGATTATTTACTTCTGATAGAAAGGCCGTGACTTGTTGAGAGCCACATAGGCTTCACGATTCCTTTTATATCCACTAGAAACTAGTGACGCGCGTCATGTGGCAGTGCCCCTCGGTCGATTGGCCGGAAGGAGGGCTGCGTTTCTGCTTGGGATCCGCGCCTAACAGGTTTCGGTTGCGGTGTCTCAAGGGCCAAGAAACATTACATCATTGATATCAAAAGTTTTTTCACTCCGGTGATCCTTGGCATTAAACTGCGAGTCGAGTGACAAAGAAAGATATGAAGACCTCTAGTAATGTTGAGGATCTGTCTACATATCCACCAATAACTTCCACCACATCTTTCCTTATATCCGTAACTTGCTTGTGATGTTCTTTCACATCCCAAGTATCTCCATATATGATGATGATGATCCAAACCATATTGATTCCGATTTTGGGCTCTTGAATATTCCCCTATATTCAGCCCATTGATCTTTAGTATAATTTCACGTAATTTGACATAATTTTGGACCCTTTTTGGTTGTCCAAAGACATCCTACCATCAGCGATCACGTTCTTTTGTCCCATCAACTTACATTTATTGATTTTTTGGAGATTTTCCACTTGTCCGCAGCACTCGATATCGGGATTTCCCTTTGGTTGTGGCACAGGAAACACTTGAAAAAAATGATTGAATTTTGTGGCACTTCTAAAATATCAACTTCCAGAATGAATTATAAGCTATGAGATTTATAAGAATTTGTCGAGCAGACGGCACACTAACACAGAAGACACTAGCACGAGCACACACACACACGCGCGCCTGCACACACGTACAGGGAAAGTGAGAGAGAGAAAGAGAGAGAGAGAGAGAGAGGCAGGCGAGCGAGCGAGCGAGAGCGGGAAATTGTGGCTTAGATTGAATTTGGGACTCTGGATCTGAGGCCGAGGCTGAGACTGAGACTGAGAGACTGGCAACTCTGGCGATCGAATCAAACGACACGGAGATATTAAACTATTTTTTGCGGTAACCATGAACGCGACCACTACGAGCGGTTGGCAACGCCGACCACGGCGTCGCGGCGACGCCAGCCGCGGCAGCGCCAGAGACAGAGAGCGACGACGCAGCACAGCCAACGAGCAGGACGAGGACGAGGACGAACGAGCTGGGGGCGGGGTGGGGGGAGGCAGAATGTTAGCGACGCCTCATCATAATCATGGACGAAGGGTCCTGGGTCCCGGGCCCCGGGTCCAGCCACCCACTTCCACTCCAAAAAACGCTGCTGCGACATTACCCCGCCCCCAAATTGATGGCGGCAGCAGACGCCCTCGTCTTTCTTTTTTTTCTGCTCTTGCTGTTGCTGTTGCTGTTGCTCTTGGGGTATATAATTCTTTCTTTCGTTTTGGCTTAACATTTACCGCGAGAACCAGTAGCAGTGGTTTCTCCAAGGCAGCGACGCTGACGCAGAAGTCGGCCGCGCAGTTGGCGCCGGCAGCGAGGCAGAAAAAGAAAAGCTAAGACTAAGGCAAACGAAAACCGAAAACCGAAAACCAAAACCAGAAAACGTCAACTACACCACAAGCAGAAAGGCCGCAACGACATCTTCAAGTTGGTCCACCTCAGCATTCACCACACCACCCACCACCCACCACCCATCACCCGGCACCCACACAAGCAGCAGTCCCCCCACCTTGGGCCCCCCACCATAAAACTCGAGCTCAAGTCGCGGCATAGAAAAATGCGCTCAATTTTTTGGCGCACCTTTGGACCAAGCAGCGCCATAGACTGGAAAAAATCTTGAGAATGAGAGTGAGACCAGCCTGAGAAGCAGAGAGCCAGAGGGTGAGTCCTGTCTTGAGTTGAGTTTTCCCCAGTCTTGGAAGGCGCTTCGGCGTGGTGAACTTTCGATGTGTGTGTGTGTGGGGGGGGGGGGGGGGGGGACACCTCTTTTTGTTGCTGCTTATGAATTTCCATTAGGATTTTTTCTTGGCTCCTTGGCTGCTTGGCTGCTTCAACCCCCAATAAGAATTTCGTCTTCGGAATTGACTCAAGCAGCGCAAAAAAAATCTCAAACTCTGGCGGAAAGAAAAAAGGAAACAAAAAGAAAGAAAAGCACGTGGAAAGCAAAAGCAAAAGCGAAACGAGACGGGACGAAGCCAAGCCAAGCCAAGCCAACGCGGCTTTGCGGCAAGCCTTTAGCTAACCAGGAATTGCTGGGGCCAGGAAGGAGACCGAGAGAGAGAGATGGAGAGAGAAAGAGAGAGAGAGCGAGAGAGCGAGCTCCAGTGTGACAGAAGGAGAGAGAGTCAGAGCTGGGGCTGGCCGCACAGGAGCGAGTGAGAGAGGTGAAATCTTGCGGCTGCCATTTGCGGCCAGGAAGACGCAGCAATATGCCACCCCCCACCCACCTAACCTTGAGTGAAAAATTGCAACCACATGAGGGTGGGGCAGAGCTCCGAGATCCCCTCTCAGGGCGGAGTTTCCTTTTCGGTTCTTGACACTTCTTTTCGGGCTCGGGCATTACTTCTGTTTGGTTTTTTTTCTTTTTCTTTGCCGCTCTGCTCCTTTCGGTTGCACAGCATATTAAGGATTCAACCCTCCTCCATTTTGCGGTTTTCTTCGCACCACGCGAAATATCCAAAAGATATGCGAGAGGGAGGCAGGAGGGCGGGCGCCTGCGACTGCGGTGCTGGTGCTGGTGGTGGTGGATATGTGCGGATGTGTGTGTGCCAGTCGACGGTTGCGCAGCAGCTGAGGGGTGTCCTGTGCCCGCCTGTGGTTGGGCATTATGAAACCGCAAGAATTATCATACGCTGCGGTCGATTACTCTATCAAAACCCCTCTAATCAAGCAGCTCTGGTGCTGATGCTGATGCTGATGCTGGTTCTGATGCTGACAGGGCGTCCGAGGCCGCGCCGCAACCACTATTCCGGGCGGGTAACTGTAACCGTAACCGTAACCGTAACCGCAAGCGAGCCCCGCGGCCGCGGTCTTCTGGCCAACCAAAACTACGCGTTCCGCTCGAATTCTGGCAGCCAATGGGCGGATCTTAAGTATCTCAAAAGACGCGCTCTGCTCCAAAACATGGCACTGCCCGCTGAGTCATTCAAAAATGGTGGAAAACAAAGGAAACAAGCAACAACAAAAACCAGAAACAATTTCAATTTGTGTGAATATGTTATATTTTCTATTTCTTTCTTTGTGCGATATTCTTCATGTAGATAATAAATAGGTACAATGATCTCTCATCAATTGATTCATTGGCCTTCTTGATTAAAAGAAGAATTCAATTATCCTCAAAGAAACTGAATTTATGAATGTTATACGTTTTTGAACAAATTTGTATCTCTAGTTAAGAGAAAGGATATTTTTGAAATCAATTTCAATCGACTTTTAATACTATAAAGAACAGCATTGTAGAGGCAATAATATTTGGAATATTATTGGGTATAGAGTTTTCATGGGTATACAAGTTCGCATCGTTTTCATCGCTTTACAGTTCCCAAAATTTAAAAATGAATTCAGACAAAGAAAGCCATTGAAGGATGAAAAAAGCACAGGAATTATGTATGTTAAAAGTTATATATAATTTGGTCTTGAAATATATTCCACCAACTCTATGGTTTAACAATCGACCCCCAACAAAAGTCCTGTGCCAATTAAGAAAATTTCAGCATATGAGGAATATGTAGGTTTGTGTGCTTATCATTAGCCAAACACTCATGCACACTGCCACACACACACACACACACACACACACACACGGGGCTTATCGATAACATCCTTTCACAGACCATGCCCGAGCCGCGTTACAGGCCACTAACCGAACCCCAGTCTTGGCACAGGACCTACAACGGAACAGAAGAAACCAAGCCAATTAAAACGATAAACCAAAAATGCCCAGAGGCGTCAACCGAGAGGGTAAATAATAATGAGAACTGCCAGAGCTAAGAGATATGGAGATCTACTTAGGGACGAAGTCCTAAATACCCTTGCAAAACCACAAATCGAATGAACATCATATATGTTTGATGATTCCTGATGATTCCTGAAAGAAATATCTGTAGATATCTAGATATACCTACACTTTGTTTGTGCTTTGCAAATATCTGTTAATAATCATAATACCATCTGCAAGGGTGTAGAAAAATCGTTGGAGAATAACGAGTTTTTAGAGTCGTCACTCCTCTAAGCTCCAGTCTATTGCCCGCCTTCCGTCAGCCGGCGCTCAAGTGCCCGTAGTTAGAGGCAACAAAAGGCGTTCAAGTTGCAAGACCGCTAAGCAACGACCCACCAACAACCACTGTACCCTACCCCAAGCCCAAGCATACCCTCTGCGGGGAGGGCCATGGGAGAGGGGCAGGGGCAGGGGCAGGGGCAGGGGCAGGACAATTATGAAGCAAGTTGGTCCGCACTTCAAGGCAAAGAAAGAGATTTTGTGCAAATAATTCCAAAGTGGAACGACAATAAATGGAAAGCGGCGACAAGTGGAATTCAAGTGATGCAGGCAGGTGGCAGGTGGCAGGTGGGTGTGTGTATGTGTGTGCTTGTATGTGTCTGTGGGGTGGTGCCACTTTTTAATGGCCTTCGGCGTGCCATCCCCCCACCTCTCGCTCGCCATTATTCAGACGGCCCCTTCCTGACGGCGTTTTGTGTTGATTTTTCTTTTAATTGTTGCGGATTTGCATTCTGACACATTTGTCAACCTCAACGTCGGTGACACAAAAGGATGCCCCGGGATGCCGGCGGGACGGGGGCCCACGAAGGAACCATGGATGAGGCAAGGTTCGTTTATTATTTATTAACCCAAAGACACGGAAAGGGCCAGGACATGTGTGTGTGCGACTCAGGTCCGTTGGGATAATAATAAACGCCAACCAGTCGGCCAGAGAGTGCCCAGCCCCGACTCAAGTCATTTATCAACGGGGGAATAAGACCCAACAAACCAGAAACACTCAGACAAAAACCTTAAACCTTAGGGTTTTCTTTGAAATTTTCGATATATGATCTTTAAACAGTTTTAGATATATTTAGGCTATCATAACTACGCACGCAAGAAACTATCTTTATCTATGGAAACCTATATTTGATCCAACCTCTAGCATGATTGCGGCACTTTTAGAACACTTTTTTGTTTTCAGTGCATTTTGTTTGTATGTATGCACAAGTATGAGTTTGTGTATGTGTGTGTCTGTGTCTGTGTGTGTGTTTGAGTGACATGTGTCAAAACTGAAAAACTACGCGAATTTGTGTCAAATACCCTTGTCAGCACGTTTCAAGTGCTGCCACACTCTGCCCCTTCCCTTCCCCAGCCCATTCCTCTAAAGCCATCCTGCCACTTCCCCAAGCCCCATCATAAAAACAATGATAAATACTCGTACTCACTCGCCAGGTAGCAAGCAAGGAGCAGGGCAAGTGTTGTAGTCTGTGTGTGAAAAAAGCGAAGAATTCTGTGCGGAAATTCCGTCCGACACTTGGCCGGTCATAATGAAACAGTTCGAAGATGTTGGAGGGGGCGATGTACACTGAAACATGTTATGGAATCAGTAATACAATATCGAAAATATAAAAAAAAAAGATTTGGAACTATCAAGACGATGCTGAATCAAAATGGGAGAAGTTTTTATTATGATCCAGAAATAAGGTGTTCAGAAAGCACAAGTAATCTCTCGGCGTATCTCTGGTCGCATCTCTCTCGTCGCATCTCTCTCGTTGCATCTCTGGTCGCATCTCTCTCGTCGCATCTCTCTCGTCGCATCTCTCTCGTCGCATCTCTCTCGTTGCATCTCTCTCGTCGCATCTCTCTCGTCGTATATATATTCGAGCTAACGGGAGGTCTCTCAATTTTCCTCGAATTTAGCATGAGAGAGAAAGAGATGTGGTTCCCCTAGTTATGTTCTAATGTTACTTCCTGCACTCCCTTTGTCCCCTTTATACCTAACGACCTATTGGATAATAACTATAGAATATTTTACCTGTTTTTCTTGACATTGCTAAATGATAAAGGTAATAACCAAATGATTGGTTCAATTAATATTTATCATAGATTCATTTACGAGTAACATTTGGATTGTGAGAGCATGCTTAGCCGCCTTCGTATTCCCACCTTGGTTTGCAGGCCGGATGGATCTCCAGGACTCCATACTGAGTACAATGGATGCCCCTCTATCGACAAATGGACAGAAAATGATTGTCAAGAGGCACCTTGCATCGAAGGAGGAATTTCCAAGGATAATCGGGCGCTCATCGAGTTTCAGCCGCATTTTCATTTATGAAATTTTATGATCGTTCAATCGTTGTATACGAGAGGGAGCATTACCATTAACCCAGCGGAGATGAGATAAAGATGAGAGTCAAATAATAGTCCCTAGTCCCAAAAGGGAGAGCGATATTTGAGCTTCCACAGCAGAAGTGACTGTCCCACAAACCCAGACAATACGAGGGGCAAAGCAAAGCTCCTTCCTGAGTGTCCACGGCCTGGTCGGCTCTTTTGACGGGCCGCCTGGTGATGCCACGGAAGTACAGAATGATCTTCCCTGGAACAACGATTGGCCATATGCCCACTGAACCACTTCTGGACGCTGATTGTTTATTTTTTATTTTTTACTTAACATTTTGTTATATATTTTGTATTATCTTCCTAAAGCCGGCGGTCTATTTAATGGAAATATGGAAACTACACAGACTCCATTTCATGCAGTAAAAGGGAAGGTAGGAAGGAAATCCTCTTTCAGGGTACAAAAATATTTATATCTATTGCTGGGAAATGGCTTCATCTGTTATATATTTTCAGCCCTCGAAGAGATTGTCAAGTGCCCCGATCCGCCCCCTTCCATATATGTACAGGGAGGCCATGTATCCCATATCCAATCATAAACAAAAAATATAAATGACAAAAACTGCAATGTCACAAAATTCGCAAGGTTTTTTTTAGCAGAGTCTATAAAGCGGGGCAGGTCCATAAAAAAAAATCGCACTGACATCTATCGGATCGGTTCCAAAACAAATCATAAAACGCGGTTTACAGCTCCCATGTGTGTAATCGGCGACGTTTAACGTGGGTCTGGCGACGGGCTATGAGGGTTGCACTCTCGCCCAAGGCAGCGCCCGGATGGGGGGGGGGGGGGTAACAACTGAGACAAGTCCTGCACACAGCCACACGAGCATATCCATACATATATACACACACACACACACATACATATACGTATAAGTAGAACTCTTGCGGGTCCATCGTCCTGGGAATATCCAGAAATGTTGCAGACAACCAATTTTAAAAAAAAAAACCTAACAAAAAATGTAAAACAAATTGAAATCTTACTTTGATTCCTCTCCCAAGGCAATCACAATTTTGATATGAGAATAATGGATGGAAGAGATGGGCTTAGCCGAGAAAGGAACTAGAGGCAGATCGGTTCAGTGTCGGTTCTCTTTGTTGATCCATTATCCACCGATTTGCTGCCTACTCTTTCGCTCCTCTGAGAGTGAAATTCAATTTTCTGGATCCTAACGTTTGCCGCCCCACTGTAACCCCACTGTACATCCAAGGGTCCAAGCGAGCCATAAAAAACTGAATGGCAAAAAAGTGCCGAGCTGTTGGTGCGTGCTAAGCATAGTTAAAATCGAAATCGAAATCCATATTTGTTTTAATGGTCGCCGACAACAGGAAGACCTATCCAGTGGCTGGCCGGGAGAGTGGGTAGAAGGATGACAATAACCATAAGGCCAGGGTATAATAATAAGCGGAGTAAGTGAGTGGTTGAGTGGGTGACAGTGAGCCTGGGGAGGGCGACAGATAGCCTCAATAATGACCAGAAGCGTTCAAGAAATGCTAGCCATACGTGCTCGATATTCAATAACCACACGGCAAGGGCAGCTTGGCAGGGGATAGCCAGGGGGTTGGGAGTCGGAGGGGGGCAGGACATAAAAAATTGAATTGAACATTTCCGGGACGAAAAGTTGGAGCGCTTATGGCAACCATGTGGGCAACCGGACAACGGCCCATGACTGACCCATTCAATTAAGCATGAAAAAAAAAGCAGTCGAAGATGTAGAAGGGCGTGTGGGGGGCAGTGGACGTGCCATGGATAGTCCATAAAAAAGGACATCACTTAAGGAGGTTCGGAACTTCGGTATTCCGAGAGGGGGGGGGGAGGTCTGTTCTCTGGGCTCTGGACTCTCCGGCCGCAACAAAACACGCATCACTTGTCACACATACTTAGCAGACGGCCAGGGGCCGTGGCCTGGGGGAGTCCTAGAGCCCAGCCAATGGCATGGACCCCTCATTGTCATGTCCTTGGTGTTGTTATTGAGGTGTAATACAATTTTTTGCCATGATACCCCATAACAATGGCCAAGCGCGCGATACGGAGAGACAGAGAATCGGAATCGGAAAAGGATAACGAGGACCCCAACTCCAATCCAAATCCAACAGGGTCACATATGGCGGCATAAGTTGTTCAAAGTGTGTGTATGTGTGTGTGATAGGGAGGGGGGAAGGGACACAACGCATAAACTTGCAATTGAGCCAATTTGTAAAAGTGCGGCAAGCCCATTAACAAGAGTCACGACAGAGAGTCAGTCTGGCATCATTGGATGGTACGGAACGGAACGGAACGAAACGGAAGCTGTCCAGGCTAAAATCGAACGGAAGCCAGAACACCTGCTCCATACCCACTCCCACCCCCTAGCCCTTACCCGAAACCCATACACAGACCTATACCCCAGCCCTATCCTATCCCATGATTTGAAAAGCTTTTGGCTTGGGGGTTGGCAGAATCCTACTTTGCATTACAAGCGCCCACATTAAAATTAAAATAAAGTTTTCCACTCTTCTACTGGGGGATAATATCCCTTTCAGTCCTTTCCTCTGGTTCGTTTTTTCGTGTTTTTTTTTTTTTTTTTTTTGAGAACTACTCGTACAAATAAATCTAAAACTCGCACATTTCTGATGGATATGGACCACGTCCAGGACTTACAGAGCGACAGAGGGAGAGAGAGAGGATGGGGGAGGCGGGGTCAGTGTTGCATGGTTGAGATATGCCAGGATACGGGTCCGGCCGCAGTTGGCAATTCGCAGTTTTATTCGTATTTTTGCATTTACATCAGCCCACATGCATTATGCATACATATATACTTACACACACACACACACATGCATGTATTCGTCTGAAGTTGTGCGTGTGTGGGCGCTGTATGAGGTCCTTTTTGGGTCCTCGGTATACACTCCCCAACGGTGAAGTTGAACCACTGTTTTGAGATGATTTTAAGAAGTAACTTTTGGAGGAGTTGTAGACATTTGTTAGGTTACTTTTAAGCTTGGAAAAACATTTTAAAGCTTCAAATTTCTTTCGATTTAAAATATATATATATAAAAGAGGTGAATATTATAATTATTATATTATTATTACTAAGGGTTGCTCCATAAATAATTCCATTCATTACCAATTACACTATTCCTTTATCTATCAGCCGAAACCGAACAGAATATTCCTGAATCTTGCAGTCGAAAGATCTATGTATCTACCCTTAAGAGTATACCGGAAGAGTATTCCATCAGATCTATGGGAAACCGAGAGCTTTACTTTACATTTTCTTGTTGAATTTTCCGTTCAGATACTTTGCTGTCTTTGTCCCTTTTTTGTTTCTTCTTCCTTTTTGCTGTTGTTGGATTCACTTTGGACTTTGAAACAAAGCACAGGACATAACAAGAGAAAAGCGTAGGTTGGGCGGAAAAAAAATAAAGTATGTATGCAAAATGAGTGAAACAAAAATGCTTCGGGCACAAAGGATGCAAGGGATAAAATAATATCCTTAAGCTACAAATGCAACATGAATTTTTCTTCGCTCGACCATTTTCACGCCCCATCCCCATACAACCTTTTCCATTCCCATAACAGCACTACGCTACTCGGCTATTCTGTTGCTCTTTCTTCGAATAAGACAGAAAACATACATACATACATATATCTCGTGCATCTACGGGATCTATGGGATACGACTATGGGATCTCCTAATAAGGACACTTGGACACTAAAATTTCGGTTTTCAGATCAAAACTGATAATTTTGTTTATGCTGGAATTTTGTTCAATATTTACCCATCAATACCCATTGTTCATTGCAATGCCCAGCCCACTGCCAATATTTTTGCCCAAAAATCGCCGAAACATTCAATAAGACTCAAGAGAAAACACCTGGATAAGATTCACTGAGGTGCTGGGATTCGTGAGACAAGTCCCATTTAAATTTTAAAATAGTTAAACATAAAAATTACTATGGAGGTAAGGCCTTCCTTATAACAAAAATAACTTAAAACTAACAATCTAAAATCCAAAAGACCACGGAAAGTTCCATGTCTATTGAAGAAGAAGGATGTCCCAATATGACGCTAGTTGCTGTAGAGGATGCACAATGGCAGCCCCATACCATAATTGATCGTACTCCGTTCTTAATAGTCTTAACAGATTCAAAATTGTATTTATAGGTCTTCACACATATTGTTACTATTTAGTTCTATATTATATTACTATACATTATCTTTCCTTTGGCTCCAGCTGATTCCAAAGAATTCCCTCTGTGACTTGGCATATACATATACATATATCTTTCACATTAATTCAATATACCCGTAAACTCTACGATTAAAGGGTATAGAAAGGATACTCGAACCTTACAAATGCATGCACATTAGAGAGATTTGCGTGTTCGTGTGTGTGAGAGCTTTGCTTTACTCTACTTTAGACACACACACACACACAAACACACATATAAAGCCAACGACTTTGGCGTCCGTTGGTCCTTTTTGCCTTTGCCTTTTGCTTCGACACTTATTTTAATTTATTTCATTTTCATTTATGTCCTCCCATCCTCCTGTGCATGTGCATGTGCTTCTCTATCTCTGGCTGTCTGTGTGTAATTAAATAAAAACAACCTTAAAGCAGGCTCCACACACACACACACACACACACCCATGGGTCCTGCTCCCGGATGGGTGTAAATTCTTTCATCGGTCTTTTATTCCAAGCAGCAAAACAATCTGTAAATTACGAGAACAAGAAAGTATCAAAATATATTGACAGGCTAAGTGTTGACACATCTCACGATCCAGAACTCAATTCATTCACAGTATGAAAATATATTCCTAGACAATTATTACAGAATTTAAATTAAACTAATTTCGAAAATACATATAGGCAGGACATGAATGATATAAGTATACATGTTCTCGTTCAAATGTCTTCCCAGGCTCAAATAATAATAACCCTAGCTCGATACCTTTAAATAAAAAGGACCACTTCTGATCCAGCAAAAATAGAATTTAAATTGTAATACAATTCACATATATTATGTGTACTTCAACCACAAAAAAATGCTTCGATTCGACGCTTAGGACACAACGACTCAATGCCGAAAAAATCATACTCCAAACATAACCTTAATTATAAAATTAATCATTTTCAACATTAATTTATATTTATACATTCAACATTTAAAGAAATTCGTATCGGATTTAAGAGAACGGTCCAAGCGATATTTTCCATTTTCCCATATTAAATTCTGGTTACTTTTAGAAGATATGTCGATCAATTTAGATAAACAAAAATATAGATTTTAGCATTTTCGCTTAATTCGATTATTTAAGCTCACAATTTTAAACGAATTACATTTTTCATATTCATTGTATGGAACTTGTATAAATTTTCCAAAAAATCCTTGGAATATTTTTGTATATGTATTAAAAAATTGCTTTAAATATCAGTCTTTTAATATACATGATCCTTGGAGTTTTTGGAGATAACAAAAAAACCTACATATTTATGGAGATTTTGGATATTTATATTGATATGGGGATCAACTATCATATGAGGATTATATATATATATGTATATACTTGTAGTATACCATTTATAATGATCTAAAACCGATTATGTAATATTTTTGACTATGAGCCTTCATCATTAAAAAATAGGTACATGAATAAAAAGCGTATACATCTGCGATGTCTGTATAGCATATTTTATCTCCTGTGTACAATATCATAGATGGACATAGATAGACGAAGAAATAGCTAATTACGTTCATATCGAATTATCACACTTTGAGGCGAATGAAACGATTTTTTAAATATTTAGTATCACGATTCTATTCTAAATCAGACATTAAAGTGATATTCATTTCCACATTTACAAGCATTGGCATTGCATTTGGTCTATTTGGGTATATTGGTCCTATATGTATTTATATAGATGAAGGAATAGTTCAAATAATTGAATACAGATATCAAAATTCGTTTTTTTACATTTTGATATCTGTATGAAATTATTTGAATTATTACATATGGGGTTACATATGGCTAAATCGAGTATTCTATAAAGCATTATGTAAAACTATCACATTTTTCGGCTAGGCAATGGGTTGTTTGTAAATATAACCATTAAATGCTATGATCATCACAAATAATGACAATAAACAAGCAAACTTGTATAATATTATGCACACATATAGCATATAAGTAGGTACATATATGTACGCATATAGAAAACTGTTTCCTCCGAGAAAGGAAAGGTATAAATATTATTTCAAAATTTAGAAGTAATAAAGGTACACTTGTGAGCTAAATAAATATAAATTGGCATGTTTCGCTGAAGATATGCGTTGCATTTTCGATTTAATGAATTGTTTGAACATTTATCGTCAGAATGTTGTCGGATATTGTTGTATACAAAAATATATTTTCATTGAATCATTATAATTTTTAAGAAATTACAATTCTTTTTTGTTCGATCGATTCTGTGTATTGTCTTGTATACGAAACTTTTATATAATTTTGAACTGATACCATGAGTGTATTGTTAGATCTAGTTTTAAAAATAGAATGGTGTATGAGTGATATGTGTGTTGTTCGAGCGGAAAAAATACCCATCTCCTGTGGCCGTGGTCCCCGTCAGCTGGCTTGAGTCGTGCTTCGCCTGTGGGTAAGAAACATTGTTTGAGATGAGCAAGTGATGTTTAAGATGGTGTACATATAGGTCGGGGACAGGCAGTGGATACAGTGCTCCTGTCCAGTTCATTTGTGTACCTTTGTATGATCTGCTTCCATGGGAACAAAGACTTTCTTCCCAGCCGACAGATACAATCGGGCAGGCCGACAGATATGTATGGCTACTCTCTCCAATACTGTGAAAAGAGTATGGAATTTAGTGCTTCGAGAGTTTCACGAAACTCAGGATTAAGGTCCAACAGTGGCACTGGTGCGTTATCGTCATGGCGTGTCCCGGGCAACACACCCACATCCTGTCCTAGCATGGACTGTGTCCCTCCAGTGGGAGCCTGCTCTTCCAATAAGGCTCCGTGTCCGTGTCCGTATCCGAGTCCGCGTTCGTGTCTACGTCCGAGTCGACGTTCGTGTCCACGTCCGAGTCGACGTTCGTGTCCGCGTCCGTGTCCACGTTCGTGTCCGCGTCCGAGTCCACGTTCGTGTCCGCGTCCGAGTCCACGTTCGAGTCCGCGTTCGTATCCGCGTTCGTATCCGCGTCCGTATGCGAGACTGCCTCCGAGTCCGCGGCCACTCAGCACACCTGTCGACTGACCGTATACCAAGCTTTCCTGTGCTTGTTCTTCTCGGCGATCGTTCTCGGGGTCAACTAGCGGAGGCAATGGCACTGTAAAAGGAACGACTTAAGATCCAAGATCCACGGTCCAAGATGATTCCACTTACCAGTTAGGCCGGCTAGCATTAAGGCACTAGGCTGGCCATTCAGCCAACCTTGGGGCATGGAGCCCCGTGCCATGCAAGTCTGCTGCTGCATAGGGTCCTGTGGTGGCATGCGCATGCGGGTCTGGTTCGGAAAGGGCCCATGCAGAACATTTAGGTCAAGGCTCTTCAGTCGTTGGCTTTGTGCGAATGATGATGCGCGTGGAGTTTCCTGTGCTGCTGCCTGTGGTGGCAGTGCGCGTGGTGGAGCCAGTCGCATTGCACGTTCTGCTCCAACAGCGTAATGTTGATTCGGCTTGTGTAGAGGCTCGCCGTTCTGCCGACTTGTTGGCTCTTGTTGAATGGGAAAAATCGTATTCTCCTGCATTGTTAGCGGTTCAATTGGCGGGCCAAGAAACTCAATGTCTCTGACATCTTCCGGTACATAAACGTGAGAGCCGTATAAGATTTCCGCCACGTCACTGCCTATTCCAATCGGTATTTTGTCTGTGCACTCATCGGAGCCACGAGACTCGTGTGCAGCAGCATCAGCGGTGGCAGCAGAAGACGGCACTACACGTCCCTTGAGCACATCAGCCCAAGTAAGATTCGGTGTTACGTCCGACATGATTGCGAAGATGGATGATCAGTTTACAACTTCCCGAGAAATAACGCGAAAAAAATATTTTTTTTCAATCAGAAATGAAAGTATTTTACTTTGTCAGAGACGATGCGACGTGTCGGCCAGAAAAAAATGTAAGAAGTTGTCGATAGGTTTGAGAGATCTGACATTTTGTCTCGTATTTCAAGATGGCGATGGGTCATAAATCACTTCTGCCAGTGTTGGTTAGTTGTGTTACTATTTGTTTCGTGTACTGCAAATTTTTGTTTGAAAATTGTTGATAGAATGTCGCGGGAGTTTACCGCGAGCTTTAGCTATATATTGCCGTCGTCAACTACAATGATGGATCGCAAGCCGTTGTCGCCAGCAGCCGCATACGCCAAGTGGGCCGGTCGCGAGACGACGCGAAAGAGACCGACAGAATCCAAACCATTGCATATGAATGTAGCAAAGGTGAGAGAGCCGAAGCTGGAACTGAAGCTGGGGCTGGCGCGTGAACGGGAATGGGAGGGCAGCTCCCCAACGCCAAGTATAACCTTTCTACCCAAGTCGCAACTGTGGTCGGATGTGATGCCGGAAATGCCACAGCGACCTGTGAGAATAGAGGGCGATGAACCGCCGCAGGTGCGGGCCCCACCACCTTCGCCTCGTCTACGTAGCCTGGACTTCAATCAGAAGATCTTCTCCCGCCTCTTCGACGAGGCTGTGGCCACCACCAAGCGCCGTCAGCAGGATGCCAATGCCACATTTTTCGCCGCATAAAAGCGGCGCTGCTAATCGAAACACACCCGCCCGCTATGCAGCCGTCGCCTCCAGAGAATGCCAATTTGCATAGTTCCAGCTATACATATTGAAATGGTCACGCACAAAATTGAATGTAGCTTTTTATTAAATTTAAATTCGAAATGGACTGGAAGTCTGTGATATCGATAAATGAAAACGCATTCGAATCGCGCCGATTGCTTACACACTGCTACCATGTAGCGGTTAAAAGTATCCGTAACAGAGTGCGCTACATGACAATAAACATGTTTTCACTTACTTTGCATTTTTTTATTTTTTTGTTTCAGACACAGCCCAATAAAAGGTATTACTTAAAGTTAGCATAACTTGTAGGAAATTGATTCATAAATCGGATAAAATAATATGTTCAGTGCTGAGGGTCTTAGCTGGCTATTAATATTAAACCGAATATCAAAATCGAGGAATATGATTTTTAATCATGGCAGGAACGATTAACCCATTGTCGACCAGTGTGTTTTAAAACACTGTCCACGAAATTCTTGAATCCTGTAGAAATTTCACACAATTCAGGTATTAGATATTGTGGTCATTTAATTTGAAAGTAAGGAGAAGTGATGGATATAAATGAAGAATTGACAAACAGTATTGCCTTCCGTTGTTTTTCATCTATTGAAATTGAGGGGGTCAAGTGGGCTAACCTTGTTTTTCATCGGTATATTCACGGTATATTTTGAAAATAATACAGTACATTTCGGTATATTTCTGGTATTTTATGTTTATTGGTTTGGCCAACACAATAAACAGTCACACTGCGAAGCCAAAAATCGAAAAATGAGAATTAAATTTTATTAAAAAAAACGCTAAAACGCTGCCCAAATAGACACAAACTACTCAAGTGCACCCACTACCCAATGCTGATGCGCTCCATGTGACAGGTGAGGCCAGCCAGCTGTTGTGTGTAGTCCGCAGGCCAGGCACACGTTCCCCCAGACCCCGTTTCGGATGTGGAGGATGTGCGCATCTCTGCTGGTCGATATAAAAATTGTGCCTGCTCCGCCTGTTCGCCCATAGATGTCTGCAGCCCCCAAGGGCTGATTACAAGTAAATAGTCACACACTTAACACCATCCAGCCAGCAATCCAATAATTGGGCGGAGCACAAGCACCTGGGGCGCCAAGAAGAATCTCCAGCAGCGGCAGCCTGGACATGGCCACCGCACCGTTGGATGCACTGCAGGCATTCTATGTGGACTTTAGCGAGCTAACGTTGCGAGAGGTGAGCATGCACATCGACGACCATTTCATGCACCCGTACCGATCTAATCAATTTTTGTATGGCCTTCACAGAAAGTTGGACACGGATCCTATGGGGTGGTCTGTAAGGCTGTCTGGCGCGACAAACTGGTGGCCGTCAAGGAGTTCTTTGCCAGTGCAGAGCAGAAGGACATTGAGAAGGAGGTGAAACAGTTGTCGCGCGTCAAGCATGTGAATATCATTGCGCTACATGGCATCTCATCGTACCAGCAGGCCACCTATTTGATTATGGAATATGCTGAAGGCGGCTCCCTGCACAATTTTCTGCATGGCAAGGTCAAGCCGGCCTATTCGCTGGCCCATGCCATGAGTTGGGCCCGTCAATGTGCCGAGGTAAGATCAACATAGATCCGATCGATTCTAAGTCTTGCATTCGCTTCATTCCCTTTGCCTTTTGCTGGTCTAGGGCTTGGCCTATCTGCACGCGATGACGCCAAAGCCATTGATACATCGCGATGTCAAGCCACTGAACTTGCTGCTGACCAACAAGGGACGCAATCTGAAGATATGTGATTTTGGGACTGTGGCCGACAAGTCCACCATGATGACCAATAACCGTGGCAGTGCTGCCTGGATGGCCCCCGAGGTAGGCCACAACAAAACCTGAAATTAGATCGATCTCTAATCAATCGTGTGTGTCTTTCATTCCAAAAGGTATTCGAGGGCTCAAAGTATACGGAGAAATGCGATATATTCAGCTGGGCGATTGTACTCTGGGAGGTGCTGTCGCGAAAGCAGCCCTTCAAAGGCATTGACAATGCCTACACCATACAATGGAAGATATACAAGGGTAGGGGAATGCATGGCCTCCTCATGGACTTCAAAAATACTAAATCCGTGCAAATGTTCAATTAATTTCGATTTACAGGCGAACGTCCGCCGTTGTTGACGACCTGCCCCAAGCATATTGAAAATCTAATGACAGCCTGCTGGAAAACAGCACCCGAAGACCGCCCATCCATGCAGTATATTGTGGGCGTCATGAATGAGATTGTCAAAGACTATACGGGCGCTGACAAGGCCCTAGAATATACATTTGTGAATCAACAGGTGAGTGGGTAGGGTCTACGCTTGAATCCCTTATTGCTAGTGACCGATTCTTTGCTTATTCATTTATTCGTGACTGCAGATTGTCACCAAAGAGAGCGATGGCACTGTGGCCGCTCAATATGATAGTAGTCTCAGTTCAACAACGGATCTGAGTCTCTCGTCCACACAGTTAACACCGACAACGGCGGCAAATGCCAATGCCAATGCAAATGCAAATGCAACAACGACTAGCTCAACGACAGCCGAAAATACTACCTCATCAACATCATCATCATCGGCAGATATAACGCCGACAAATTCGGGACATCTTGACAATAATCCTCTATTCCATATGAGCAGCAACCGATGGGACGCCATACCCGAGGAGGATAGCAATGAGAGTCAGACGAATGATAGCTTCAATTTAACCTCATCTGTGGAGGCCACACAAAGGCTCGAGACCATCCGCAATGGCATGATCCAAATGGCCTGCACACCCATGGAACAGTTAACCCTCGATGTGGAGGCGGTGCGTGCTATTTGATTGAAATACTTACCCTCCACCTTCTTGATCTCTCTCACTCTGTCTCTCCTCTTTAGAATGGCTTTGGTCTGAGTCGCAGCGAGAGCAGCAGCAGCAGCACTCATGGTGAGTTCTCAAACCCAACTAGCGGCATTTATTGTTGGTCGAGGAGACGTTGCTGAATCACACGCGAATCCATTGGAATCGCAAACGATTTTATGGCCTGAAGATCGGGGAAACTGTGCTCATGTCCGTTTTGGGGGTAAAGGTTACCTATAAATAGTCAGAAGAAAGTGTTTTAAAGCCCACCTACTTGGCTATTCTATTCTAACTTTATACCCACGGATCATATCCATTACGATTTCCTCTAAGGGGACACAGGAAATGCTCTGATTTCTGTTCTTTGACACAGACATTCCCTAGAACTCGCGAAAAAGTGTGCCTAAACTTCGAGCTGCCACTCAATAAATCAGCTATAATTGTAAGTTGACTTTTGTTGTTGCAAATTGCTTGGCGCATTGTCAGCTCTGCTCTGGTGGGGTGGCACCGACAGCTGTGGCTGCTGTGTAGGTGACGCATTTTGTTTTACTCGCATGTAAACAATGCAAAGCTCTCCTTCTCTTTCCGATTCGCCATCTCTTTTCCGTACAGGCTCAATGAATGTTTTTGGTTAATTAGCCGCTGCGGTGTCTCTGCCGAATGCATTGAAAGTCTTTTTGAACATTATTCAATTGTCAATGTCTGTACTCTATGCAGAGATGTGGCTGTATCAGTGGGCTCTGAGCTGCATAAATTATAAATATTTAGTGCACTCATTCGCAACGATTCACTCATTCACCAGCGACCTCTAAATGCTCTAGGGTATGCTACAAACGACATTTATTGAAGTTTGATAGCCTCCAAAAGGAGAGACAAATTGCATTATTTTGATATATTGAAGTTGTTTAGGAGTTAGGAGTTACTCTATTCCATCTGTTGGGACACATAGTAAAGGGCGACTGCCATTTCCGAGTTTCCAGATAGTACATTAAAGGGGGTACAAAGTACAGTCATTCTCCAAGAAATATATACATTTTTCGACATGTAATTCTTAAAGAAAAAAGTATTCCCCCAACAGCACAGCAAAAAAAACCTAATCGAGCATCATGCACACGACATTTATGTGGGTTTCGTACTATACATGGACATTCTCTTCACTTGAATGGTTCGATGAGTCCATTTGGGAGCCCAGCTCGACCTCTACATCCATGGGTTCTGTGGTACGCTGATTCCCAGCGTACCTTTTGTTCATTTAGGATAGGGCTATCGATATCCCTACCAGAACAGGCTACAACCGTACAACAAATCGCATATCGAGACCGGTATACCCGGCTGTAAGGATGTTACGGCAAAACAGAGGCACACCAAATAGTTGCACAGAAATTTTGCTGCACAATTAAATAATTTGTAATTTGTTAGCTGGCCTGGCAATTTCGGGACAGATTTATAGCCAAAGGCATGCTCCGTCGCTGAACAGAACCGAGCAGCACCAGGGGGTGGGGTATGGGGAGGGTTGAAGCCATACAGCTCGTACGAAACGCACACATGACGATGCCCCAACAGCCCCGCCGCCGACATGACTCACTCGGCAATAATCTCACTTTTATTTTGATTTCGTCTAAATGGCGCACACTCGTATATATGTGTATAGATCACACACACGAACACACACAGATCTCTATATCTATATATATATACAGATCTACACAGATATATAAGAGACGAGAGGCAGCAGAGCCAAATCGTTTGGCTCTTCTTTGAAACAGCCAGACCGCGTTCCCAGAGGCACAATCTCCCCCCACTTGAGACGTACTATACTATATACTCGTAATATAGCATAGATATGTATGTATAGCGTACACTTTGCAATGTGTAAATAGTAAATGCATCAACAGCCAGTGGCCAGAGGATACGTTTGAGATACTTTTTTGCCAGCGGGCCCCCTAGCCGGCCGTATCGTAGAGTTCACTTCACTCACTGGCGGGCTGGGCCGGCTGCTACTGCGTCAGTGCTACGAGATATAGCAAAATGATTCCCATTATATGATCCCATACCATGCCAGCCCTCTCTCCTCTCTCGGTCTCTCTGTCTCTCCTTCCCACCCTCTTGGGGGGCGATCTGTGTTCGAGATTTCCCAATTGCAGATGCCAACTGCATTAATCATCGAATTTGATCAATGTTCGGGGCCTGGCATCGGAATGAATTTGAATGAATCTTCATCAGGTTTTGGTTCGTCATGGAAATGGGCTACCAGTCTCTACCATGTGTTGCATGTAGTGGGAGGAACCAATACCCTTCCCCCCCCTTGTTTCTTAGCGCTGTGCTCAGAGATTTTTCATCGTAAATGGAAACCTTTTTTGGGGGGCAAAAACTCTATAACACTCTCTATCTCTCTCTCTCTTGAATATTGAATAATTTATAACCAATTTATTAACCTTTTTTGGATGTATGTATGTCCATTTTTCTATTAATTTCAATTCTCAAATAATTTATAACCTTTTTTTTCAATAGCTCTATAAAAATGTGTACATTATTTTTGCTTATTATTTTGATATTCCCGAATACCAATAATTCGATTTTATTGATTTAAAAAAACATTATTTCAGGTTTTTTCTATATTCTAAAATATACAAAAAACCTTGTACACCTTTTTTGGATATTTTAAAAGGCTTTTTAAAAGCTTTTTTACATTTTTATATCCCTTTATTTTTCACATTTTTATACAATCTTTTAAATTTTTTTAAAATTATTTTTTAATTTTAAGTCAGTAATTTTTAATTTTAGAAGTGATTTTTGTGCTTTTTTCTTTATTTGTTGATTTTTATTAGCTCTATAAATATTATTTTCGTCTGCTATTGAGTGGATTTTTATGGATAACAGTTTCAAAGAATTTATTGATAAAAAAAAATATTTAATCTTAGGTCAGTTTTGTTTTTGAAAAGATTTTAAATGGAAAAGGACTTTCTGAATAAGCCAGTATTTAATTCGGGATATTTGATCCATATTTTCCCATTTTCATTAAATTTCTTAGTCCGTATTCGAAAGAAGGCGGTGCACAAATTCCACGAAGGAATACGTTTTAGGGCTTCGATAATTTCGGAATCCCTTTCTTTGTATGAGGACTGAATGGGAGAGAAGGGCGAGAAGAGAAGAGAAGAGAAGAGAAGAGAAGAGAAGAGAAGATCTCAAACCCCCCGATGAGTGATGCCATTTAGCGCGGTAATCTTTGGGCGGACAAAGCACATCCACTTAAGCCACCCCCCAGCCGCCAATCGTCGAGCGATTTGCCACCCCATGGCAGGGGGGTGGGGGGGCGTTGTGGAATGATGCCACAATATACTCATTCTGGGCGCGTCATCAGCAGCAGCAACAGCAGCAGCAACGATCCGTACGGTCTCCGCCTCTGCACCATCTCGGCACCATCTTGCCACGTCTGCCGAGGCAGTAGATCCCCGGCGAGAGTCGTCTGTTTGCTTGGATGCCTCCGTCTCGGTCTCGGTCTCGGTGTCGGTGTCGGTGTCGGCCTCTGTGTGCCTCGGTCTGCCTCAGTCTGCGTCCGAGCGCCGTGCGGTCTTGAGTGCTCTACGAGATGTTACGGAATTGTCGGGCGACGCACCGAAACGCGCGAAACATTGTCAATTGCCGCCGGACTCTGGCCGGAATCGAGTTTGCGAATACCACACGCCCCAAGCAGATTCATATCTGACCAAGAATCCCAAACCGAAACCCCACAAAAAGGCCCAACAACAACAAAATCAAGTGAAATTTCCAACAGCTTTTACTATTTGTTTGTGGTTTGTTTTCCCCAAAAAGCGATTCTGTGGAAAATCAACAAGCACAGAGACCAGAGAAGACCAGACCGACCTCTCTCCCGAGTAACGGGCGGTGTGTGTGTGCGCGCGTGTGTGTCTGTTTCTGTGCCTGTGTGTGTGTGTGTGTGGGGGGGAAAACACGTCATCGGAAAAGAAAAACAGAAGCAACAGACATCGGAGAAAGAGAGGGAGGGAGGGAAAGATCGATCGATCTTTCAGTTGGAAACAATGTGAAGGATTTCCTCCACATGACACATACAGCAGCAGCAGCAGCCCTCTAGTTTGGAGTCTTCTCTCTGTATTATTTGTGAAAATGAAAATGATCTAGAACCAGGGGCCATTATATAGTCAAGCCCTTGAACCTTTTGGGAACTAAAGGGCGATTCCCATCGAACATTTGCCACAGGAACCAGGAACCAAAATGTGCGACACGCGGGCTCTGATCAACACCAAACAGACCAACGATCTGCACAGTTGTTGGATCATATATAGTAGGTTATAGATTATAAGCTAAATAAACCCTTTTTTGAGGCAATTCCTTAGCGCGAGGTTACACCCAAACGATTCGTACTTCAAGGCTCATTTGTAAAATAATATTATTTCTTGGATTCAAAATTGTTCTTATACAAATATAAGCTGAACACAAATTCTGGGAAACTTTAAGAAAATTATCTGTATCTTTTCTGTAAAATTTGTGTGAATCATTTTGCAATTGATAATTAAGAAAATTCGGACAAATTTTTTAATTGCCTTTAAATTGATAATAATTTTGAAATGAATAAAATCTGTATACCATTATCTTTTTCTGGTTGACGTTGATGTAACAGACAATGCGTTGCTTTCTTTCAACAATATATTTCCATTACATTCAATGCAATTTTATAATATTTTCTTCGATTTATTTAAACTTAAGTCAGTTTTTACTGTTTTTGTTTGTTTGTGAATGTTTAAATCCGTAATTTGTATTCATAATTTCACGGATTTTTAAGCAAAAATAAATTAAAAAACATTTTCTTATAATTTCTCTACAATTTGCCACAATAAAGAGGCATATTCCATTCCAAGAAGGAATAAAATACTCGTAAATTTCTATAAAATGCGCACAGATTTTATGCCGTACAAAATTATATTTCTATATTCTGTCGAAAATTGAGAACAGAATGCGTTCATATATTTCTGGTCGTCTACGGGAAACGTATATCTTTGGGATATTATTCCATAATTCTCGAATGAAAGAACGTTACATTGGCATCGACCGAGGGGCGCTGCCGCATGACATCTGATTTTCCTAATCGATTTCGATGCTTGCTTGGACAGATCGCTTGAGCCATATTCCTCTTCGATTGGGATTTTATTTATGTACGAAATTTGAATCTTTGCAGCCAAAAGCGATGGCCGCGAGCGACTCACGGTGACGGACACCAAGCCGGTGATCATGACCAGCAACGATCTGACGAACAACAACGATGCCCACGGCCATGGCCACACGAATGGATTGCTGAGCCATGCCCACCAGCAGCTGGAGGCCGCGGATCCAGAGCAGGAGGAGATCATCAATTCGCTGGACGTGGACGTGGACGTGGATGCGGACGAAAACGACGGCACCGAACAGTCGCTGGCCGAAATACTCGATCCCGAGCTGCAGCCAGAGCCCCCCATACCGAACAATGCCGAGTCGCAGTCCATCTACCGTGAACACCGTCACATGGCCAAGGAGTTCCTGAGTGTCGACACGAACCTCTACTATGCGCAGGACTTTAAGGACAAGCTCATACTCCAGATGGATCTCGCCGAGCGCGACCAGAAGCAGGAACTATTGCGCAAAATCAAGGATAAGGTACATCCATCATCACTTTATATATAGCTAATTAAATGATTGTATGTTTTGTCCGTTAGGAGGGACTCCAGAGTCTGTACAACAATTTGCAGCAGCAGTGGGAGAAGCTACCCGCCTCGCGGCAACTGCAGGCCAGCCACAATCCGCACTTGCATCCACATCCCCATCCATTGACAGGCGCCCCCGGTCAGGTATGGGGCGGCAACGGTAGCCAGGAGGTGGGCGTGGCAGGGGGCGTAGGAGGTGGACCCATAAGCGGCGTAGATACAGTCGAGAACGATGGTTGGGTGGTCATACCGCCACATCCGAACGCGTAGTCGCCGTAACCGCATTCAAATCGCATATGACTCTCTAAACAAAAATAAGTTAAAGCTGTAATATCTGTAATCCGTAATTTAATCTGTATCTCTAGCTATAGAACTCTCTCTGTCTGTGTGTGTTTGTTTTTTGTCTCTGCTGCGTTTTTTGTGAATCGTTTTAAGCGTTTTTTTGTTAGTCTTAAGTGAGCTTTTAGCCCGTGTGTTTTTTTCATTTTACGAACTCATACCTAACCGACAACTTTCCCCAAAAAGGCATTCTCTGAACACTTAAATATTTATAGGCTAAAACTATTGTACTATATGCATTATATATACCCACATACACAACAGACACAGACACACCAGACAGAGACACATCAGACACACACACATCTGTCCAAGAACAGAGATGCCAAGGCGTAGACCAAAAACAATATAAAACCCATCAAAAACAAAAAGACAAAAAAATCCTGCTTCTTGCTTTAAGAATATTCTGGAATTTTAGGTATTCTGGATTCCAAAGATCGAATATTTATATATGTATTCTATTCTGTTAGCAATGCATCTAATAACTTCAACTATTGACCAGCAAAACAGGCCCCAAGACGGAACGTTTAGGATAAGTTATTTTCAGAAGATACAGATATCTATTGTAGATTCTTAAACGCTTGTATTTTGTATTTTCACGGCTTAAGCATTCCATCCCAGGCTGAGGGGCTCTGTTCATACCTTATTCCATTTAGCTTGGCAGCATTTTGTTGAAGTTAGTAGCAATGAGAGCCTCATCACGCACACGGTATGTATTTTGTTTTCATATTCTCGGCCATTGGCTGGCGGCCGAGAAAGAATGCTTTAGAAAGATTTCCTCTTGGCTTGAGATTTAATTAAATTTTTTCAAGGAAATGTTAATGAAGGATTTATTGAAATAGCAAACTTGGGTAGAAATTTCTTTCTTCATTCCATAAACTATAGGAGTTCACTTTTGGGCCTTTTAGGTATGAAACTTGAAGAATTATAACGCAGACCACGTTATAGATATCGCGGTAATTGTTTGTTAAGAGAACTTACACATAGCATAGTTTTCCATAGCTTATCTACAAAATTTCCCCTGTTCAAATATAGGGCTTTTATTGGTCCGAAAAATTCGAATGAAAAGTGCCAAATACCCAAGAGGTATGCAAATTCCTAGCAGCCAGATGAAAACAATTATAATTGTTGGTTTCAAAATAGAAAGAGTAAAATGTTTCCCAAAAAAAAGGGGCACCCATGCCATATCGCAAGGCGTTTTGCGTAGGTATCCTAAGAGCTGTCTATGAGCGGCATGGAATGCTTTGATATAAGGATAGTCATACGAATACGAGTACGGTTTATATTCTATGAAATATGCACTATTTTGAGCCGGTGCTTGGCACATTTATTTGTCTGTACAGGCACGGCAGCACAGTACAGGCCTTGCCGCATGTTGCAGGCTGCCGTCTTGTGGCTGCTGTTATTGTATATATTATTGTATAATTATGCTAGTTTAAAGTACATTTTTAGGCTACAATTGTAGGTTTTGAGAATCGTTAAATTCGTTTACGTAGGTGCACAGTTTGTCAATGGTTTCCGCCAGTTAAGGGTTGAAAAAGACGACGAGAGAGGTACGCAGATTGAGTGTGCAGCGTCTGGTGTATTTTTAAATCTTTCGCCGTTGCAGTAAAGTGTTTAAAAAGGCGCTGAGAGAGGGTGTAGCGTGTAGTCTTCTGTAGTGTAAAAAAATACACGAGTAAAGTTAAGAATCACAGATAGGAGCATAGAGGCTGGCGCATGTTGACTCCCAGACATCGGAGGGCGTGTCCCACGAATCCTTGCGATGCCACCAACACTTTCTATCCACATCGTAGGCCATGGTCGCCGAGCTGGCTCGATCGATGGTCTCCGTGGAGTCGAGTCCACCCACAAAGAATATGGTGCGCCCCATCATCGCTATACCCGAGTAGAATTTGGGCGCCGGTATGCGGGTCTCCATCTGCCACGTATTCGTCTTGATGCTGTACGCATAGATGTGCTGCACAAGGACACGGGCCTCCGCCTGATTCTCGTGCCAACCACCGCAGGCAAAGATCCGATCATTCAAGGCCACCAGGACATGATCACAGCATTCGGTGGGCATCGGTGCGAGCTCCACCCAGGTATCGGCCTTTGTGTCAAAGCACCAAAAGCTGGACAAAATGACGGCCATATATATGCCACCTGGAAGGAACAAGGTTACAATTAAGGAAACGCCTTCAAGCAAATGCTCGTGAAACTGACCGGAGATATACAGTTTGTCGCCGACAACGACGCCGGCATGCTGACTCCGATTCTCCTGAAGGCAGGGCATATACGACCACTTGTTGTCGGCCAGTGAATAGCGCTCCACATTCGAGACACGGCGCATACCCTCCTCGGAGGTGTCGTCGTTCTCCACAATGCCACCCACCGCATACAGATACTGATTGCCGACGGCATTCAGCGAGAAACGGCAACGATCCAGCTGGATGGGTGCTATGGTCACCCAGGAGTTGCGCAACGGGCAGTAGCGAAAGCCAAACGGATGGATATACTCCTTGAGGCACACATCATAGGCCCCGCCGACAATGAACAGCTCGTTGTTGAGCACGGCAGTGCCAAAGTTGCCTGCAAGAGGAGGAGCACTCAATTAGGGTTAATGATTCAAGGCTTCATTCGAGGGACTCACATTGATCAATATGGGGTATGGTCGTCAGTTCGTACCACTTCATTTTCGATGGAGAAAAGCACATAATCTCATTTGTTAGACCCTTCCACTCGAAGCCGCCTATTTTGAGGAGACTCAGCTCCATGCCACGCAAATTGGTGGGCAAGTCTCTCAACGTCTGATCCTCCAGAGCCAGCTCCCCCTTGATGAGACGGGCCAGATACAGTTCGCGTATGCGATCAAAGTATTTCGATGGCAGCCGACGCTTCACCTTGTCATCGATCGAACAGTTCATGGCCGCCACCAGGTGCAGCTTCTTGTAGTTGATATGCGGCCAGTTGATGAGGTGCAGCAGGTCAAAGGCCACTGCATCCTCCAGCCGCTGGTCCAGGCAGTACGTGGACACCAGACGCGCCAGCTCCTGCTCGCTGACATCGATCGGATAGTTGCTGTTCAGTATGAAGCGCATCTGATCGACGCTCATCTCCTTGAAGTCCGGCCCCGCCGAAAACTCCTTAAAGTGGGCGCACACATAGCGAAAGGCACGCGCCGATAGCCCCAGCTGGCCGTAGATCTCCGCCATGGTGGCAACGGCCAAACAATTGTCCAGCCCAATGCGATGCTGCAGAAAGAACGTGCAACGGTCTATCACATCCCGCACCTGGACAATGCTGGCGGCGGCCAGTGTCTCCTCGATGTTGTCGATGTTCAGCTCTAGGCGACCGGTGTATATATACTCTAGGATGGAGCCCATGGCTCGCCCTGTGATCCCATGCAGAGCAATCTCCTTCTTGCGCGTCTCGATCATGGCACAGTCGGCGAACATGGCGCAAAAGTAGTCGCTGCTGGCAGCCAAAACCACGCGATGGGCCTGAAAAAGGGAACAATTATAGATCGAGGGAACACTCAAGGTTTTAGGAAGGTTTTTAGTGAGAGAGTGAGACGCGGCGCACCTGGTAGCGTATGCCACCTGCAATGAGTGTGACATCGGTGAGCTTCTCTTCGAGACGCAGCTTGTTCAGCCCGCTCAAAAGGCTGTCCTCCTCGGCATTGGTTTGCGTGTGGGCCGATGACATGGTGAACCACAGAACAGAACCTTAATCAATATGGGTCCCCGTCACTCCCAAGGTTGGGGAAACCCGTACGCTGCGACCTCCAGCTGCTGCCGGTTCCGGGCGATAAGAGTGCGACTGAATGCCTGCTACTATAATTAAAAATGTTTGTTGTTGATAGCAAAGGCCCTGGGGCGTCGCTGGAAGGGGGAGAGAGCGCTGCGCTGTTTCACAGTCGAACTGTTTGTGGTTCTTTGGTCCGTCGTTTCTTCTGCAGTTTCTGCGCACCCAAATTCGTATCTTAAGAATTTTTAAGTTGTGCTACAATCGTGATTTGCAGACTTTTCTTTTTTTTCCCCTTTTCCTTACGACCAGTGTGATCGCGGATTTATCGTCAATACCGTCCGACCCTCAGAAATATACCAAAATATATTGTAAATATACGGACGAATTCAAGTTATATTTTACATATTCCTCGTTTTTAATATTCCGTTGAATATTATTAGCTAGATTTTACCATGCCCACATCATTTTATATGATTTATGAATCAATTTTCTACTTGACTGGCTTATTCTAAACACTTGCTTTTTCTTTATTTCTATATACAGATGAAAATGAAATTTAATATATGGATGAAATTGACAAAATATACCATTATATACCGATATACGGTCTTGTGATCTAAATTTAACGCAAATATACCGATGGGGTTATTGGGGTTAAGTGTGAATATTAAGTAAAGTTAAGTTATCACCCGCCTTCATTTAAATACATGCTAAGCTTGAGTTAAACCGTGTAAAGTAATACTGTTTGGGAATTATTCTTGTAGATCCAAAAAAAATTACACACATCCCCCTGGTCGACACTGGGTTAATCGTTCATGTCCATAACCAGAAATCAATTTCCTCAAATTCGATAATCGGCTTAATATTACTAGCTAGTGCCCTTAGTGGTGAACATACATGTGTATCCGATTGATGAATTACTTTTTTACAAGAAACATTAATTTTAAGTACTCTTTTTCATTGTATTTTGTCTAAAATAAGGTTTAAACGAAAACGGTCATGCCTATTTTTTACATTGTCACTACTCGGTAACTACACTTTTGATACATATCAACTACATAAATTTATTGCGATATAATATATATCGTCGTCTAGAAGAAATCGAACACCACTGCCCCTCAACATGGCGCGGATTGAGCAACATTCTGGATGGATATTAGAGAGTTGAGAAAATGTCTTGTCTCTGTGCTAAAGCTATTTAACGATATTTTGCAGTTTATTTTTTTCTAACAGAGACCAAGAATAGGTATTCGGATCGAGTTATATATACAAGACACTAATCATGTGCACGAATATGTCTAAGACATATGAATCTGAGAAAAGGTTCTTAATTACGTTTTAAAACAGCTTGAAAAATAGGATCTTCATATAAAATTAAAGGAATAGGGTATACAAGTGCCCATACTCCGGTTGAAATGTTACAGGTACATTCTACACCCACCTACATTGCCACTGTTTTTTTATTGACCTTTTTTGCTTAAGCTGTGCTTTGGACACAATACAATCAAAATAAGTAGTAGTTAATTTTGTAGAAAACTTATTCATCAATGGCGGAAAGTTATGTGGGCATGGCTGAGGGTTTTATCTATCTAGTAATATTCTACGGAATATCAAAATCGAGAAATATGGAAAATGAGTAATTCGTCGGTATATTTACTGCATATGCGACGGTATATTTCTAAGGTTCAGACGGTATATTTTATCGATAAGACCGCGGTCACACTGATTTTCCTGCCACCATGTCTAGCTCACACACCTTGCAAATTTTATACTTTTCATAGTATTTTCAAATATATTTTAAGACGCGTTTGGACTCACCCTCTTGTGCAATGCACTAATGTAGAAACCGAGTAGAAATGCAATTTAGAGCCATGTCCCAGGCCACATCGATTACTAATTCGCGACTAGTATCGAATTCCTGATCAATTGCCATCAAAATCTAAATTTTTTCAAAAACGTCGCGAAAAGAGGCATGTCAAAAATTTTCACACTGGCGCTTCCATAGGGCTTATATGAAAAAACCCCTTCAGGTGTCGCATTTGGGAATTACATAAAGTTGTAGTTAATATGTAGCAAATGTGTATTTACCGTGTAGTTACCAAGTAAAGACAAGAATTCAGTGGAAGTTGTTGTTGACCGGTTTTGTTTAAACCTTATTTTACAAGCAATGCAATAAAGATGAAAACTTAAATTTAACTAGTCTCGTAGAAATTTGTTATATTCCGCCGATGAAACTATGAGTTCTGAGCTGAGGTTCCAAGCTAGCTAGTAATAAAACACCGAATATCAAAAACGAGGAATATCATGCACCTTGCATACAAATAATTCGTCAGTATATTTACAGTATATTTTGATATTTGTGACGTAGTTCGGTATTGAGGGTCAGCGCCGCTTGGTTTTGCATCGCGCCGCGGACGAAATAAGTGATATTTTCGACCATTAATAATTGTGTTTGTTTTATTTTTGGTTGAATCATTAATTAATTAATAGCTGTAAATACGAAAGAGCAGCAGCAAAAGCAACAAACACTGTGTCGCGGCCGTGGCGTGAGTTCAACTTTTTTTCTTGTGTGTGTTTTATGCTTTTTTTTGTCTTCTGGGGAATCGTGAATTTTGAAGAGCGAAAGGAAAAAGCGAAAAGTGTTCAAAAGTGCGTCTGTCGTTAGCGAGAAGGGGGCGGTGGTATGTTGTGGGGAGAGTCAGTAAAAGCGGTTGATGAAGAAGAAGAATGAGAGGAAGTTGTGGCGGGAGGCATTCAAATCAAAAAATATATATGTATTCGTAATATATTTTCTATATATGTATGCATATATTTTTTTCCTACGCTGCCGCCAATTAATGCCATCGGCGGCAGCGACGCCAAGCAGTGTCACAAAAACAACACCAACACAAATCAAAAAAGCAAAAAATTAAGAGTAAAAAGAGCGGCGGCTGCAAAAACAATTATATTTTTGCAATGTGAGCATTAAAGAAAATAAAACTGCTCTTTAAACAAATATGCAAACGGCAAACAACAGAAAAAACATAACAACACGATGAAGTAGAAGAAGGAATGAAGGAAATAAGAGAAGCGGCAGAGAGTCGGAGGTCCCAAAAAAATGTGTGTGCTTGTGTTTGTGTGTGTGTGTGTGTGTGTGTGTGTGTGTGTGTGTGTGTGTTTGTGCGTGCGGCGCGCCACATGAGGAAATGGTCAGCGTCGACGTTGGCAGCGTGCGTTTAGTTACAAAAAAGAAAAACGAAAGAAAACCACAGCGAAAACAACAACAAGAAAACCTGACTCATTTTGTTGTTATCCTCCAATTACTGTTATTCTTATCAGCCGCAGAATAAAAAAGTGTGCGTGTGTGTGTGTTTTTTGGTTCTTTTACTTTCTGCTTCTTCCAATTCTAATCCACACTCCCCTCCCACCGCATTATCCTGCAGTCAGTCAAACGAAGAGTAAAAAGACAAACAAAAAAATTAGAGTAAAAGCAACGGTATAACAAAACAAGGATCGGAGCAGCAGCGGCAGTGAAAAAAAAGAGAAGCAAAGCAGCAGGCAGTCGCACGACGCAGACGACGATCAGCAGAGTGGAGCGGCAGCGCAACAGGAACCACCTCTCTCTCTCACACTCTCTTGTGCGCTCTTTCTCCCGGTAAGTTCTGCCCCTCTCTGTCTCTCTTAATTGATGTTTATTTGAGAATAATTTGAAATTGTATTTTGGTGGGAATCTAAACAAAAAACGAATGTGGTGGAAATCGAACGAAAACGAGATGGGAAAAATCACGAAATGAGGAGAAAGCAGGATAGGATAAAAAGAAAAAGGAAGCGGAGGCGCAAGGAAGAGCTTGAAGAACGGCAGAAGAGAGCCTCTGCGCTCCCTGTCACTCTTCTCCTTCTCCCTCTGTCGTTTCACATTTCCCGTTGCAGAAAAACAACAACAACAAACACAAACAGCGAAAGTTGTCTTCCTGCTTTTGTTGTTGTTTCTCTTTCGCGCTCTCCCCATGGCTCTCAAGAGGGAGAGCGAGCGAGATGGTGGAAAAGGTGATCTGATACGAAAAGCTTTGTCTTATTCTCCGCCATGCTCTTCCTTTTATTGCTCCTCTCCCTACTGCACTCGTTCTCTTAAGCTTGCGGCTCTCTCTCGATTCAGCGATACCCTGCACTGCTTGATGGGGCATCTCCAGGACTTACAGGGCAATCCCCCCCTCCCCAAAGTCGAACCGTTTTTCGTTGCGGCAGTAAATAATTGCACATTTATTTAATTTTTGCCAGCCTTGAAACCTTTTGAGCAAAACAAAAAAGCAAAAGGGGGGGAGGGAGAATAAATATTGTGATACAAACAAGAAAAAAAAAGAAGGTTAATCAACAGCGGCAGCAGCAACTGTTGGGGCAAGTTCGTTTGCCTCGTGCTCTCTGCGGAAAAAGGTGAAGACAGTTGTGTTCCCAGGCCCCCGTCCACCGTCCACCGTCCGCCGTCTCTCAGGTGTCCCAAGGTTTTATGTAATTTTCAATACCCTTTCCTGGCCGGCGGTTATGGGGGTTTTTCAATACCAACAGGCGGAAGATCATACGGAAAAAAGAGTCTCTGGAGCCTCAACAAATCCAAATCCTCCTGCAAAAATTCACATTAATTTTAGCAAAGTTTTGATTATCATTTAAATCGAATCGGGCTTTCCTTTGGCCGGAGAGAAAGAGTGTATCCATTCTTCGTCGTCTCTTCTTTCATTTTCTCTGTTTGTATTACTTTTGCTTCTTGCGTGGAACAATCGAGCAACGAAAACTGAGGTAATAACAGCAGCAGGCCAGCAGTCCAGCAGTCCAGCAAGCCAGCAAGCAGTAACCGAGCGCAATCGTGATTTGGGGCCACAATTCGACTTCGAATCCGAAAATGACCGCTATTATTGGGCCCCAGCATTCGGTTGTAAATTCAGACTATTGTTGCAACAATTGGCTTTTGGTAATACTTTGCTCATTAAACATAATTATCCATTGAATGAATATTTTTTTGTTTATCCATTTTTCCATCAAAACATGGATTGGCAAAAGTCTTGCAAAGATTCAATGCTTCCGATATAAGGATTTAATTTAAGGATTTGCCGGATGTCGGATATCCAGTGATTATACATTATCCATTGTAGCATGGATTCCACTGATTCATAGATTCACACATAGATTCATTCAAAGGAGAGTCCATTGCTTTCCACTGCTTGCCCTTTCATTCAAAGGAGAGTCCATTGCTTTCCACTGCTTGCTCTTTCATTCAAATGAGATTCCATTGCTGTCCACTGCTTGCTCTTTCATTCAAATGAGAGTCCATTGCTGTCCACTGCTTGCTCTTTCATTCAAATGAGAGTCCATTGCTGTCCACTGCTTGCTCTTTCATTCAAATGAGAGTCCATTGCTTTCCAAATTCGACTGTGCTCTTTCACTTGCCACTGCCACACTGCTTTCTACTGCTTTTACTGCCAATTCTTCCAAAGAAGTTTCCAATGGACACCCCAAGGATCGTATCCCTCAAGTCCCGTTAGTCCCCTCTGGGCTCTCAAATGCCAATAGGTAGTGCTCTCTCTCCCACTCCCACTTCTATGTTCTCCTTTTCATTACTCATCGTCCCCCTTCCATGCTGTTGTTGTTTTTGTTGTGGGGGGGTGGAACGGGAACGGCTGTCGCTTTAATTAAGCTCCGGACATTTGTCAACATCATTTGTTTTTTGTTTTTTTTTTGTATATTTTTGTTGTTGTGTTATTGCCATTGTGCCATTGTGGCATTGTGGTTGTTGCATTTGTAAATCGCGTGAAATTTACAGCGTTATACAATTTTTAAATACTAGAATTAAACATTTGTTCTGTCGCTGTCGCTGTCGCTATTTGTTGCTGCTGCTGGTGCATGACGATAAGGCAAGGAGGGAGGGAGACAGGGAGCGCCACCCCTCTCTTCTTATTGTTTTTGTTTTCATTTAATTATTATTCAGACATACATTACTATATATATATGTATATATATAATGGTCGGTGGTTGTTGCTTTTAGTAACCGATAAAATGCTTTATGATATAGCAAATATTTCAACTATTTTTTTTTGGTTCTGTTTTGGATGGTTGTTGTTGGCCCATTTCCGGTACTTGTCAACTGCTTGCTGGCTAGAGGGGTCTGTTGGAGGGGGGGGCAGAAGATGTAACCTCTGCACAAAAATCATTTCACTTGTCTCTGGTATGCGATGCGAGAGTGTGGACTGCAAGTAGAGGTATCATGCATATATTCGACTAGAAAGCAGTGGTAGAAGCAGTCAAGCAGTTTTAGTGTACAAACAAGCAGTAGAATCGCATGTTGAATGGCGAAGAAAGCAATGGAATAACTGTTTAAGGCAGAACAAAGTAGTAGAAGTATAATAATGTAATTCTCTGAGGGTAAAGAGTGCTGTGGAAAAGGAGTAGAAAACAGTGTAATCATGTGAGAAGGATGCCCTAGGAAGTAGAAGAATCTGTTTTGAAGCAAGCAGTAGAAAAGGTAGAATCGAAGAATCTATGATGAATGGACAAGAAAGCAGTGGAATCTTGGTTAAGCCGAGAAAAGAGCAGTAGAATTTATGTTGATTACCAAATAAAGCAGTAGAATTTCTGTTGAATGGATAAGAAAGCAGTAGAATCTATATTGAATACAGAAGAAAGCGTTAGAATCTTTGTTAAACAGAGAAGAAAGCAGTAGAATTTATTTGGAAGAAATCAGTCGAATCTATGCTGAACGGACAGGAAAGCAGTAGAATCTATGATGAATGGACAAGAAAGCAGTGAAATCTTTGTTAAACCGGGAAGAGAGCAGTAGAATTTATTTTGAAGAAAGCAGTAGAATCCATGTTGAATGGCTAAGAAAGCAGTAGCATCTATGCTGAATGGACAAGAATGCAGTAGCGTCAATTTTGAATAAAGAGAAAAGCAGTAGAATCTAGTTTTAAAATGAAATAAAGCAGTGGAATAACAAATTTCAAAGGTCGTTGGCCTGGAAAATAAAGCAGTAGAATCTCATTTCGTTTGACAATCAATGAGTATTTCTCCAAGGGAAAAAATATTATAATTAATGGAAGCAGCCCTGGGTGTTCATAATTTCTTGGCTGCAAGCAGTGCCTGTCTGTCATATGCCCCAGATATCACTGGATTTTCCATCTATGTATGTATATTTATGGCAAAACGAAAAATCATTAAAATCTTGAAGGCATTTCCGCATCTTTAAGTGTCGATTACTTAATTATTTGCTGCTCTCCTTCTACCTCTCCCTCTCTCACTCTCTCTGCCTCTCTGTCCTCCGACACACGTGCTTCATTCATTTTGAAGAAAAGTTTTGTGATTTCATTAGAGAAACGAAACTCTTTCTTATCGCAAAAGAAGAGAAGAGCAGAAGCAGAAGCAGAACAACGCGCAATAATAACAAAACACACGATGACGAACGGGTAAAGGAAAGGAAAAGGGGAAGATCGAGCCAAAGAAGTAGCAAAAGATGTAGTAATGGAAAGAGAGAGGGAGATGGTGAATGAATGAATGAATAAATAAGCAATGGAAATGACCTTGGAATTCTTTTTCGTGTGCAGTGTGTGCGTGTTCGTGTGTGTATGTGTGTGTGTGTTTTTGTGTGTGGAGTTAAACAACAACAGAATCTGGGAGTAGGGCAAAAGCAAAAGCAAAAGCAAAGAACTATGAAAAATCAAGCAATAGAGCGCTGAAAGAAAGCAGTGGAATCCGTGGAGTGGAATGGTATCATAGTGGGAAATCAACCCAAGAAAGCAGTGCAATAGCCGATCGACAAACACCCCTCCCGTGTCCCATCGTGAAGAAGATTCTCCCCAAAACTATTTGAAGGCTTCCCAAGGACACAAGACCCGTGACGGTTTCTATTCCTAATCCCGGAAGAGGGAAGAGAGCGAGCGAACGAATGTCAGAAACCACAAAAACACTCTCTGATTGGTGCTCCGTCCATCCTGTGGAGCAATCGGACACCTTTTCGATGCAAGTGGGGACTGGAGGGTGGGCGGTACGGAGACCCTGCTGTGTCACTCAGGTGGCACTCTGATTGCCAAAGGGCGTCCGGTGCAGGGAATCACATCACATTTCACGCCTCCTCCTCATCTCCCCATCGCTCCACCCCTCTCGCCCCTGGAACACCCGAAACCCCATGAGCCCCGAAGACCGGAAAAAGAGTCGAAAAGGAAATGCAGCAGGAAGTCCCGTCCCCAGTCCCCAGTCCCCAGTCCGCAGTCTGTCATTCGGAGGCATGTGGCATTGGAGGCATGGCTCTGTCTGTGGCACCACTACAAATGATTCTAGATTTTTTTTTGTGTTTTGTTTTCACCTGTTTTTCCCCCCTCCCCACTCCCCGCTACCCCCCCCCCCCCCCCCCCTCTTTGCCATAGTGGGCGAGTGCTCAGGTTCAAACTCATCAACGTCGCCATTATCAACGTCGAGCATTGTGATTATCCTGCTGATTGGGGCACTGCCACTGCGCCACTGTCCCCTCCCCATTCAACCACAGCCCTAAGGTATCGGGTGGCTGAGACACGTGTCTGAAGGGGGAGGTGATAAGGGGCAGTGGGTGGTTTAGTGAGTGGGTGGCAGCTGCCGTTGTGTTCTGTTTCCTCTTATCATAAAACAAAAACAAAAAAAAGCAAATGTGGAATCAAAAGCTGTTTTACGTTTGGCACCACCCTGTGGGGCATACCCTGGAAAAATACACAGAGAAATTAACAGCGAATGAAATTCTATGAAATTACAAATAAAATACCGAAATAAATACCAAATTAAATACCAAAAACTGCAACGAAACAAAGAAAGTTTGAATAAATTAAAAAATATCAAGAAATTACAAACTAACTACCGAATTAAATTTTAAAAAAAGCCAAGTAAAATATCAAAACTATAACAAAAAAAACAACAAAGAAAATATGAATAAATACAGAAAATTACCAAGAATTTACAAATAAAATACCAAAAAACAAAATATGATTAAATACCAAGAAATTACAAAAAAATATATGAATAAATAAAAAAAAAATTCAACGAAATTAAAAATTAAATACTGAATGAAATACCAAAAAAATACCATTTAAAATATCATAAACTATAACAAACAAAACAAAGAAAATATGAATAAATACAAAAAATATTACCAAGAAAATACCAAAAAGAAAATATGAAAAATACCAGTAAAATACAAATAAAATACCGAATTAAAGACGAAATAAAATACCCTTTAGATTCTTAGCAGAGAGAGCAAACCGATAAGAATCAAAATATCATGCCGCCCGTCCCCACCCAAATAGAAGGGTATTCAAAAGCCATGCCACAGACAGAAAGCAACTGTACAAACAGAATGAATGTTTGTGTGTGTGTGTGTTGGAACGTGTGGAAGTGACAGCAAGAGAGCCAGAGAGCCAGAAGCAGAAGCAGAGTCAGGGTTGAACAGCGAAGAGGTGCTGGTACGAGTGATAGCGGGTAGAGCGGGGCAAAGGGGACAAACGCCGTCGCATCATTGCGAATGCGTTGGAGGACACAACACTTGACTACAAAATAACAAAACAGAACAAAAACAATAACAATCAAAACAAACAGAAACAAAACAGAATCAGAAACAGAAACAGAACACTGCTGAAAAAGCGGAAGCAGTAGCCGCAAAGAAGAAGCTGTAGAGCAGCAGCCGGTGAGTGGGCCCGTGTCATGTCGTGCCGTGTCATGGCATGGAACGCAAAGAATGGAGCAACAGAGAGCGCGTGAACAGAGTGAAACACAGAGGAACAGAGCGGAAAACAAGACGTTTTATTTTTGGTAAAGCGGTTTTGAAATTCGCACAGCATTTCGCCATCGGTGGCAATCGATTGCGTTTACAATTTCTCAGAAAAATACCAAAAAGTACCAAATAACAAACGATAAAAAAAACCAAATAAAATACCAAAGAAAAAATACCAAAAAGGATCAATTAAAAACAAAAAATTAAAAAAAGTACCAAAGAAAATACCAAAAAGTACCAAATAAAATACCAATAAGTACCCAAAAAAAAAAGCCAAAAAGACCATATCAAAACGGACCAAACCAACAAATTTAAAAAAACCTACCAAAAAGTTCAAAAATTAAACAACAAAAATTACAATAAAGCGGAAGAGAAAATCCTAATAAAATAAAAATAAAACAATAAAATACCAAAAATATACCAAAAAATCACGTTTAAAAATAGTAACAAAACCAAAAAAAAAACATTTAGAAAAAGTATAATTTTTTGCATCTGTTGGGAATGATATTTGATTTTTTTTTGCATATTTTGACATATATTGGCATTAGTTGAAACAGAACAATGGCATTAGAGATGACATGAAGGAGAGTGGAGAATGGGTATGATGCCGGACGTGGAGAAGGGAATCGTCTGCAGTAGATCGTGGACATGGAGCCTCTTTGGGGTCTTTCAGAGGTCCCTCCCTAATCGGATTTTAGAACGAACGGGAATGAATGTGACCACTCACTTATGGGATAATTTCTACAATGAACCAATGACCTTTGCCATACCTTTGCGCGGAGAACGAAAGTGTAGGATCCTTGTAGGATTCACTCAAGCGAATACCAATTGAGTCATTTGTTCATTCGTTTATTCTCCGCTGGCATTGCCTTATTTTTTCATTCAATAATCCTGAAAGCAATCCAGAAAACAGATGGGATTCCCAGTCCGTGAGGATGGAGGAGTGCATCTCGTAGATAACTTGATTTCCTTTCATTCCTTTCAACAAATGCAATTGCAACGACTCTTCCTTCCTGTCTGTTGCCCTCTCCGCCTGCCTTCCAGGGACTGGCAGACGAATGGCAACTGTGCAGGAAATTACGTTTAAATGAATCAATGGATAAAAGCTTTTGCCAATTGCATTGCCATTCGCATCTACTGTGTATCTATCGCCTCCCTCGAGCACATATCCCAGAATGATTTAGAGCGGGAGAGGACTTGAACTTGAGAGTGAGAGCGGAGGGACTCTGTCTCCGACTCCGACTCCGACTCCCTTCCGTTTGTGTGTACAATTTCCGCTTCGTTCCCCATTCGCTGCCCTTCCTCCACGCAATCTGGGGATTCCATAACGACTCTTCCTCTGCGACGGAGGATGCGACCGAAGACAACAAAAAAGAATGAAAACGAAACGAAAGGGAGTACTTCCGACTGCAGGGATGCCCCCTCAACCTCTCGAAGATGTTTTCATTTTTAGTTTCGATTCCACAAAGATCCAAAGATCCTCTTCCTAAAAAAAGACACAACTCTTAAAATGAAAACTCTGCAGTATATTCTAGTATTTTTATTTTATTGGTTTCACTCTAGTATTTTTTTTTTGGATGAGATAAATTCCAGTCTTTTTTCTGGTATTTTTTATACATCTATACATTTTTTTTTTTTATATAGTATTTTATATAGTATTTTACTGAAATTTCCCTTTGTACAGTTTTTGTATATATTTGTTTAGTATTCTAAAAATTTTCAGGCAGATTTCTAGTTTATGTCTGGCACATTTCTAGAATTTTTCTGGTAAATGCCTAGTATTTTTCTGGTATTCTTAACGTTTGCCTGTGTCATATGTATCTCCAAACGAGTACCCCCTGGTGCCGGGTTCCTACTTTTAACAGGGTATGGGAAAACAGCAACAATGACGGCGACATCGATGCAGGCAGCAGCAAACAGTCAGCAGGCAGCAGAGTCAAGGAGCCTTGAAGTTGCTGCTGCCACTGCCTCTGCCGCTGCATGTGTCTGTGTGTCTGTGTGTGTGCGCCTGCGTCCTCGCTGCAGCAATGGCAGCGACTTGGAGCCGGTTTGCGGCCTGTTTTGTGGCCTGGTCCTTGAACTGCTGCTGCTGTTCGGCAAACCAGGGCCATGGCGATGCCACAGTGGACGCTGCTCAAATGAAACCGAAGCCCGAAACTGAATGAAAGAAAGCCCATATCTAGTTCTGGATGTCAGAGATAAGCGAATATATAACGAATTTTACCTTGGAATTTCTACAAATACAATTCGGGAAATCAGATTTTCTCTTGGGAAAACTCTTGATTCGTATTCTCTTGGGAAAATCTGTATCGTTTTACAGCTCTCAAGAGTTGAATGAATGAATATGTATTAATATTCTAGTATTTTCTGGTGCTTTTTGTAGCTATTTTAAAAAATTTTTTTTTATTAATTTCTGTACCAATTATTGACTACTTTTTCAAGTATTTTCCCCATATATTTCATATTAATATTCTAGTATTTTCTGGGGCCTTTTTGTAGTTATTCTTTTGGTATATTTTTCTATTCATTTCTTTACCAATTATTATCTACTTTCTTTTTTAAATATTTGCTGATATATTTGCAGTATTTTCTGGTATATTTTCTGGTATATTTATAGTATTTATTATTTATTTTTTTTATTATATATTTTTTTTATTATATATTTTTTTTATTATATATTTTTAATTTTTTTTACACAATTGCTTTTTTTTTTATAGGAATTCGAGTATTTTTTAAGTGTTACTGAAACTGTCGTATTTTTTGGTATCTATTTTTGAGTCAAGTATCCACTATTTAACTGGTATTTTTCTTGTGTTTTTGGTATATTTTTTTTTTAGTATTTATTTTAGTATTTTAGTTAAGTTGAAGTTCACGAATGTCAGAAATTGTAGATCCACTTTCAATGTGGTTTTTTGCCTACATATTTAATGATCTTCTCTGTTGTTTTGTGGGGCCGCATGGGGGCTCTACTGTACTTGGTTTTACTTTCAACTTTTTTAAGCTGCTTCTGGTGCAAGGCCCTGGTTCCCTGGCTCCACACAGCAACAACAAAAATAAATGTGAAAAATACAAGAAAATTTGCTGGAAGAGCAGCTTCATCTCTTCATGGATCCTCCTCCGCTGTCGCTGCTTCTGCTTCTGCCTCTCCTTTCTCTTTCTGTTGAAACTTCTCTCTCCCTCTCTCTCTGTCTCTCTCTTTCTCTGTTTTGCTGCAATTGCAAATTGCATTGAACTGCACTCAAGCGAAAGAGGGAGAGTGAAGCTTTTGTTTTTGTTTTGGTTTTTGCTTTTGCTTTTGCAGAGTTGCATCCAATTTATCAATGCCTTGCGGGCTGAAACTGTACCGAAAACAAAAAAAAAACAACACGAAGGACCACTGTCCAGCCATCACCTTGAGCGAGCCGCAATCTGCCCGAGTGGGAGATCCTTTGGAAAACCCACACTGGAAAAATTATGCATATGGACTTGGGCCACCCTTATGCTGCTGGTGCCACCCCCTTGTGCTCCTGCTCCTGCTCCTGCTGTTCCCTGGATTGCATTTTGAATACTCATTAATGGAGGGCACACTCCCAATCCCCCTCCCTCCTCATCCTGTTTGTGAAAGCATGAAATGAGCAGAACCCAACCTCCCCCTGGGCCACCCCTCGGGGGAGTAGACGAGGCATCGCCCTTAACCCAGGGACCGGTATCACCCCTCGTCGTCGTCGTTGTGTGTGTGTGTTTTTCATTCATAAATGGATTTTAAAGTGGATGCAATCTCCGAACCACCCAGAGCCCCCCGGGCGTACATGTGTATGTCTTTGGCAGAGTCGGAGGCGGAGGCGGAGGTGGGGGTGGGGGATACGGACAACTGCTGCTATTATTTACATGAGTATGCACTCTCCACTCCTCCACTGGAGGAGCTTTCATTATGAAATTAACGTTGGAATATATGTACCTACAGCCCTTCCCCCTCCTCCCCCCATAGATGTACATTGTTTGAAGTAGAGCCAGCACTCGAGACAGTCTCTGCACAAATGAGGCTCTGCACAGCGCTGGCCCAAGGCTAAGGTTACAGAAAGTGAAAAAGTCTTAAATCATGGAATGATGGAAAAATCTCGAAGTCCAGCAAAAAAAAATCTCATTAGAACTTCGATGTAAAGACCATTTCCATGCATCGAAATCAATACTGTATTTTAGTATTTTTCGGCTATTTTCTGGGAATTCTTTCTGGTAATTTTCTCGTGAATTTGTTCTAGTATTTTGTATAGTTTTGGCTGGTATTTTTTTATTTTTCTCTAACACTTTTTGTTTTATTTTCTTACAACTTGTCTGGTATGTTATCTAGCATTTTATCTAGAATTTTTTTTTAGTATTTTATATTGATATTTTGTTAGATTTTTCCGGTATTTTTAAAGTGTTTTCAGGTATTTTTAGTATTTTTTGGATAATTGTTTGGATGGTATATATTTGTAAGTATTTAACAGGTTTTTTTTGGGTGTGTTTTTTTAAATATGATTTTTTGTATTTTGTGGTATTTTATTTGTTGGAATTTTTTCATATTTTGTCCTCTTTTAAGTATTTGGTATTTTCTGGCTAAATTCCGATTAAAAATAACTATATTTTGTGTGTTATTTTAGTATCCTTCTTTATATCCTTCTTATAGGAAATAAAGTCTCTCAGCAATTTCTCTAGCATGCATTAAAAACCATCTTGGAAATGGATGGATGGATGGATCTCCCTTTATTTATATACCAAAATCCGAATATCTGGACAATAAGACCCTCACATACGATTTTCGTACTCCAACGAGATCTGACTCTCATGATAATTGAATAAAGACCCAAAACGAATCACGATTATTAGCTACAAAATCAACCCCTGAAATGCCAGCAACCCCAAGATGAATGCTGGCTCTATCTCCCTCTGTCTCTCCTTGCCCCTAAGCGCCCGGGGAGTCGCAATCCATCCACTCATCCATCCCACCATCCATCAAAGTTGTCAAAGTGGAAGCCAAAGATAAATGTGGATTATCGGGGGTCTTCGGGTCTCTGTAACTGATACGATAATGATATGTGGGGGTATAATCCCAGGATTGCCCACAAAAGGGAGCGGAGCGATACATCGATATACAGCTGTATTTTAATTAAATGAAAAAACCTTCAATTTATGAAATTGTTTTCGTCGGCTTCTCCTTGCAGCTCCCCAGCGGAACTCCCCAGATACGGATACAGATGCCCGAAGTTTGCTTCAAAGACAGTGCTTTCCACCAAAGGTAAGGACTTTCCTCTGGGATTTACCGCAATACGTATCTTCTATGTGCAATCGAATGCCCAATGGATGGTGTTCATTTTTTTTTTTTTTTTTACTGGGATTTTCGGCTGGTTAATATAGCAATTTCCCTTTTGGAAAAGTTCAAGTCATGTTTCATTCTCCTCCTGCCTTCGCCGTGACCACTGGGAACCCTTTCAACCGGCCCGTATTTTCAGGGCCTCACAAAACTTGGCCACAAACAAAGGAAAAGCCACGAAACGAAAGGGAACCCCCCCTGCAAGTGCATTGGAAGCGCACCTCCTCCTTCTCCTTCGCCTCCTCCTTCCTCTCGTAATTGAGTTTTCTGTTGCATGCCACGCCACTACCCGCCCCGCCCGCAGAGTGACTTTGCAATTTATGAAGTAATTTGTGTTTTTGTTTTGTTTTTTCCCCCTGTGGACGTTTTTTTTTTTATTCATAATTTGAAATTGAAAACTTTATTAGGCAGCACAGAGGCGACGCCGCTAGAGGCAGGGGCAAGTGGCAGAGGCAGGTCCATCCACAATGCATCATTGTGTTGCAACATGCAAATCGAGTCACGTAACAAAACAACGTAACACAAAAAATGATCAACAAAAGTAATGGGAAAAATGAAGAGGGAAACACTTTAGAAACCACCAAAAACAAGTGAAGAGAACTTTTGGGGCGGGGCGGGGAACGCGCAAAATTAGGGGAACATTTGTGGAATGTGGAATGTGGAATATGGAATATGGAATATGGAATACTTAAGTAGATAGATAGGTAGGACTTTGCTTAATAGCGAGAAATTCCCAGATACTTATGGCCAGAGGATCATCGAAAAAGAACTAGAAAATTCTTCGAAAAATACCAGAAATTTGGAAAAAATACCCAATTTGTATTTAGAAAAAAAAAAACTATTTGTATTTGGATTGTATTAGAAAAATACCAGATTTTTATTTAGAAAAATAACAGATTTGTATTTAGAAAAAATATCAGATTTGTAAAAAGAAAAATGTATACAGATTAGAATTTTCTTTTGAAGAAATAGCAGATTTTTATTTTAAAAAATACCCGTTATTTTTTTTATTTTTTTTATTTTTTTTTTTAGAAAAATACTAGATCTTTATTTAAAAAACAACGGAATTTTCTTTTGAAGAAATACCAGATTGGTATATAGAAAAAAACCAGATATGTATTTAGAAAAAATACCGGATTAAAAATTTCGAAAAATCCCAGAAACAATGTTTTTGGATTGTTTGTTTGCACAAGAAAACAAATTTTAGAAACAAACAATATAAGAAAAGGTTACAGAAATTCATTCAAAAAATACCATACAAGTTTCCGAAAAAAACACAAAAAAAAAATAATCAAAAAAATGCTAGAAATATCAATACACCAAATTACATTAAATGATAGACAAAATGTTAGAAAATGAACAGGAAATTAAAAAATACTAGCCAAATATACCAGATCAAATCAATGTCCAACAATAAGCTAAAAACTACTGAAAGACTACAAATTACAGATGTTTTTTGATAGCAAAAACACGGAAAAACTATTCAGAAATAAGTTAAAAATCGAAGAATCCAAGAAGAACATAAGACTGCGATTTCCTACAGGTTTTCTTCGATATTCTGGCTGCTAAAAATTCCTCCGATTTTAATGATATTCGATTGAAACCTTAACGGGCAGATTTACCTAAACAGAATCTCCACTAATTCGAAACTCTGGCGACCATTTAGCATATTCGATCTGTCCGAACACCCTTGAACCCTCAAACGTGAGGGGTATGTCGCTTGGCTTGAGAGTTCACAACCAATTGAACTTTACCGAGAGGGGACTGCAGAGAGAATCGCAAGAGTCCGAACGAGGGGCAGACGCACATGATACCCTGCGGCCCAGACAGAGGCAGATTCCTTGCCTTTTCTTTGAGGGGGTATCCGAGGCTTCGATCATCCTCTCTGTTGTTGTCTGTGTGTTCTTTGTTTTGTTCGTTGTTGTTTTGAATTGGATGTGCTCTCGAATAAATTGGTCAAAGGCCTCTGAATAATTGCGAAAAGGGTTGGGGGAGGGAGAGAGGGAGGCAGAGCTGGTGGGTGGGCAACAGTGTGATGATGCAACACAGTGTGGGGCAGGTCGGTTGTTGGTCGATTTGCATATCTCCCCCTCTCCCCTTCACTCGTTCTTTCTCTGTTTGCTGCTGTTGCGGTTTGTTCTCTCGATTTTGGGACAGGGCCTTGGCTTGTTGGTTGTGTGGTGGAGGAAGGCGGGAGGAGGCGGGAGCAGGCAGGAGGTATGCCTCCTGTTTCACTGTTGGATTAAAGGTTGGATCTACAAATCTTATCGGGCCAATGTGCCCTTGTCATGCACACGACATGTAGTCTGTTTTCGCGGCAAAATATATAGCACTAGGGAGGGCATGAGAGTCTGCCACACCCACCTTCTGTCTTCTGTCTGCAAAGGCCTTGGGCCGCCTTCTTCCTCTTCCCCTTCCTTTCTTTCTCTCCCTCTAACTGTAGACTTTTCAACCTCCTTCTTCTGCCACCTCCTCCCCCTAATGCTCATCCTCTTTTTCTATTTCCTTGTTTTACTAAACATTTTCTTCCATTCTGTTGTTGTATTTTTATCTATTTATTTTTTATTTGGTTTTTGTTTATTCCGTTTTTGGGCTATCGTTCTCTCTGTCATTCTTTGCCTTGTTCTGGTTTTTATCAGCGGCATCTGGTCATAGAGAAAGTGCAAAAGAGACGGAGAAGGAGAGAGATGGGGCAGCAGGAAAAGCAATCAATTGACCTAAGAGAGAGTGAACAGCGGAAGGAGGAGGAGAGATGGGGAAGTGGAGGTACAATTGGGGTTGTCTCCACCAAAAGAACTCTGCCATAGATCCTTTTAAATCAATCTTCTGTCTTCTATGCCCTGTACATATTTTTTTTTTGCTTTTATCTCATTTCATTTCGATAATCCTCAATGACATAATCACGCCACAAATCTCGCCCCAAAATGTTTCTCTCATTCTCAAATTCTGGCGTCATTAAAGACGACTCGTTGGGGTGTGGGGGGTACGTGGGGGTTTTACACTTAAATTACATTTGTCACAGGCCCCGCACAGGCCAAAAGCAGACAGCAAATCGCACAGATATACAGAAATGCGCGAAAACAAGCCAATCCATCCATTAATCATGCACGAATAATTCATGTAAAATGCTTGCCAAAGTGGAAAAAAATATAATATATGTACATATGTATCTGTATGCACAGACGAGTAGTAACTACGTGTTTTTCTTATACATATAAATAAAAACTCTGAAATAATACATGTCTCTGATCAATTAGCAGGCTTCGATCGTGACAAAAAAAAAAAACCAATACGATAAGAGGGTATTCCATTCTTTGGAAGATTTTTAACCGGAAACAGACCTTTCGCCAGTGGAGAGCGAATCCGTCTCCTGCCGTTCCCTTCTCTCAAATTTCTCTGTTAATCCATGGCGCGAATCCTTCTTGCATTCCGTTTTCTTGTTTTTGTTTTAAAATAATTTTTGTTATGCTCTTCTATGCCTTTTTTTGTTGTTGTTGTTTTTCTGTCATGTTTTTCTGTGTTTTCCTTGAACTGTTTTTCGCTGGCGTTGCGTTGTGTTGCGTTCTGTGTGTGTTTTTATTTGTGTTCCGTTATTTGTTTTTGATGGTTTGTCGGTGGGTTGAGGAGAGGGGTGAGACATGGGTGTGAGGGGAGTTCTTGAACTTTTCTGCATTTTGGATTGTTTCAGAACTACTCATTGCACTGCTTGAATGAATGCTGATCATTTTTGTGTTGCTTGAATGCCTTTTTGCAACAAAACTGTTGATGCACTGCTTTCCATCAATTTGAATGCACTGCTTGCTTTCCGTTTGCTTCCCTCGGATGAGGATTGCATTCCACTTTTACACTCTAATGATTGAATTACAGTTTCTGTTGACCAAAACAAATTTTGTTTGCACTGCTTGCATTTATTTATTCACCTGGTTTATGTGAATTGCACTACTTTGGTTCCCGAGGCTTCTTCACAGACATTTGTGTCACACTTCACACTGCTTGCTTGTGGCTTTGCTGCGCCGTTAGCTGAGCATATTGCACTGCTTTCTTCTAAATTTTACCGATTGCTTATAATTGACTGTTTTTTCTACTCTGTACTGCTGGCTGAGGTTTACATTCTACCTGCTTCTCCGGCATTCTTTAGCATCTGCTCCACTGCTTGCTGATCATACGGCATGCTTCTGTTGCATTTGATGGCACTGCTTTCGCCTTCTAAGTCGCCCAATTTGTGATGCTGCTGCCAAAGCTAATTGCACTGCTTGATTATACTTTCTGACCCGACACAGACAAATCCACTGCTTGCTGATATTCCTTTTGATGATTTCTTAGCTGTCCGCTCTCCTCTCAGTCCCACTGGGCTTTCTGGGCTTTCTGCACGGCTCTCTTTACCCGTTCTCGCTCTCATTCTGTGTGTGTTTTTTTGTTTGTTTTGTTTTTGTTGCTTTCGTTTTGGCGGCAACGGCATTTGATGAATGATATAATACGAAACCGATTACGAATTCCACCCGCACACAGACACAGAAAGACAATCGCAAGGCCATTGAGGGAGGGTGGGAGAGTAACTGTAAGAAAGAAGCTTTGCACGCAAGCAGTGCTCCTCCCTGCACTGCTTCGCTGCTGCCCAACACGCAGCAGCAGCAGCAACAGCCGAAACGAAAGTAGCAGCTACGGGGAAAAAAGGTCGTCGAATGAGGTCAAGGTAGCGGTTGCTATCTCTCTTTCTCCTCTGGCCATTATCTCTGCCAGCCACCGTCGCCGCCGGCGCTATCTCTCCTGGGGCTTCTCCCATCTCCTTGAACCAGCACCATCACCATCACCACCTTAGATCCTTCAAGGCAAAACTGACTTCCTATTCCTATCGAGGGTATCGCAGTCATCGGTTCTCCAAGAAAGGGAGGCACCTTCTTGCCTTTGTTTCTATTTTCCACTTCATTTATTGATTTGTGGCGTTTGGATGTCGGAAAATGAGAGATTTTTAAGGCGCTCACTCTCTTGTCTCTCTCTGCCGTTGCCTTCCTGCTGAAAAAGGGGATAGATGATTGTGGGACAGGTACAGGGACCATGGAACGAAAAAAAATACATAAAAACTCAGAAAACACAAACAAACAAACGATCGACGGCAGCGACGACGCCAAAAGAAGAACAAGAAAAAAAAAGAGAAAGAAACATTAAATAAACAAAATTCGAAAATAAACGTAATACTAACGAAATAAAACACAAAAAACACGAGTAGGAAAACCTTCGAGACAGTGGATGCGACTCGGGGATACCCTCCCTGAATCAGAGAGAAGGGAAAGGCCGGGGGATATACTGTAACGAATCTGAATGAAGGAAATGATAATCAAAAAGAGAGAAGACAGGAATAGATCAATTGGAATTATATCCAAACGGGCAGCAATCCTGTAAAGGAGGAGACTCTCGAGAATAACCAGTACTGCTGTACTCCAAAGACCCCTTGGTGATGGCACGCGTAATGCAGCAGCGTCCCTCGGTCTGGCATGGCTATAGTGTATCGAAAATTGTGTGTGTACATAGCCTTTTCGAAGGGGAATGGGAATGGGTGGCAGAGAGTGTGCCGTTCCGTGGGGAGTGGGGCTGCCCGACGACACTTGGCAACAAGTTGAATGCCACATGAAGCAGTGGAGCAGTGAAGCAGTGAAGCAGGAGTCCATCCCTGCCAGAGAGGAGAGAGGCATGGGTTCGGTAATATATACATCGTGTATATAAATGAATGAATGGACGGCGAATGGGTGCACATACATAGATGGGTACATATGTATATATACATATGTATATGGAGAATCGGCAATTGCTCTTTGATGTTTGTGTGTTTGCCGCAATATTTTCCACATATTCTCTTTACACATTCGCGCGCACTCGCGTGCACTCGTATTTCTTTGATTGTTTTGATGGATTCTATCGCATTTGATGGACAGACGGATCGACAGATCGACGGTTGGATGGTGGCAGGGGGCGGGCGGGTGGGTGTTGGGGCTGTGGAGGTGCGAGAAAATTCTTTAGATAACCTCTGGATGGGTGCAACTGATGGGGCCGGGGGGGTCTCTCGACTTCTTACACTTGAAACTTGAACTAGAGGTGTGACAGCCCCTTCCTCCACCACGCCCTTTGTTTCCACCCACCTTCTCGCTCACTTCCACTAGTCACTGAAGCATTTTCTAGCTATTCTGCCTTTCAGCAAGCAGTGCAGAGAAGTATTTAAACCTTTAAAGAAGTGGATTTGATCAAGAAAGCAGTTCATCTGCCTTGAAAGCTGTTCATTCCCATGGGTAGCAGTGGTTTAATATATTAAGCAGTTCCCACACTGATCCAAGCAGTGTTTTTATTGTCAGAAAGCAGTACTTTTGCATTTAAATCCGTTCATTGGCCGGCCAAGCATGGTTTTTTTTTTTTTTACAGAGGTTACGAGGTTTAAGCAGTTGTTTCACCCGTAAAGCAGTGGAATTTGGACACGAGGCACCGTCCCTATACCATCCTATCCCATCCCACCATTTCTCTTGCCCTCTCCCAGTGCCTGCTTTTAGAGAGGCGCTCTCTCTCAGTGGATCCTTGCTCGCCTTTGTTGATCTCCACCTCTAGATCGCCTGTCCGTTAATCAGAGCTCCCCCGACTGATTCATATGCGTACATCTGTATATAGACAGACTTCCCGTATATGAGTGATTTATCGCGTTGATATCGCTCTTTGCATTGTACTTTTGTTTCTTCTTGTGTCGGCTTTATGTTCCTACTTGTACGAGTATATTTTATATTTTTTTTTATCGACCTTCATTCTGCGAATTTCGATCGACAAAGAAATCAAGAATAAAAATTAAGTCTAGGCATAACTGTAATACATACAGATATACATACATATATATAAATGTATCTGTAATTGCACGTACAAATCGCAATGCCCCCGATGCGTGTGTCTTTCTTGATTTTTGCTCGACTGTTTTTTTTTTTTTTTTTTGTTATCGATTCTGATACAGATTCTGGTACAACAAAAGCCAGCCCCCATATCAAATCGTATCGTATCGTATCATATATAAAAGAGGTGTCGTCTAGCCCTCGTTTTCCGCCGTCTATTTGTTTGCTAGTGTCCCCCAGATATGGAACCACTGCGGAGGGCAGGGGGGATATGGCGTGGGGCTATCTCTTCAAATGAAATTGTAATGACAACAGGGAGAGATACGGATAGATAGGTACGATAGATAGGAGAACACCAGAATGAAAGGTGGAACAAGAGAAGGGAGTGTTACCGCAATACCCTCTACCCTCCGCCCTCCACCCTTTATGGATGGTATAGTACTGCGATTCTCTCCTGGAAATCCTTTTAGCAAGTATTTTACGTTCTTAAATAGATTCTGAAAAAAGAGGGACTGCGCCTATATCTTCTCTGGCTATGGAAAATTACGTTTACCCTTCTGATAATTACGGTGGCGTTCCATTCGATTGATATACGATTCTGATTAGAACAGGAGTGGCTCTTCCCCACAATAATCCCCCACTCGAATTCCCCCCATGCTGATACAAAAGATCTTTTGTTCTAATCTTATCGAATTCAACTGGAATTTCTTGGAACATAAATTGTCATTTCCCCTTTCCTGCTTGAATCGAACTCAAAAAGGGAACAAACGAAAGGAAATGGAATGGATAGTTAGCTGCTAAGCCACACTGGAAGATGGAGAAAATAGGGTCAACCATTTTTTGCATCTGCTAGAGAGGATTTTTGATGATTCTGCGTAGACGATTCTCAAATATCTTTACAATTTTGGATGGATTTAAAATATATACAAATACAAATTAAAAATTATACAACTAAAAACAACAATTAAAAATAAAAAAAGTAGAAAAATAATCAATAATATAAAAGAATAAAAAAAAAAAAAAAATATATATATAACATATATTAAAAAAAAATAATATATAAAAAATATCGATTTTACTAAAAAAAAAACATAAAAATATTAAAAAATATTTATAAACAAATTTTTTTGAAAAAATATAAAGTCAAAATTATACAAATTAAACACAACAATTAAAAATTTAAAAAATACAAAAAATAATCAATAATATAAAAGAAGTAAAATATACAAAAAATATATATAAAATAACAAATATTAAAATAAAAAAAATATATACAATAACAACTATTAAAAAAAATATATATTAAATAACACATATTAAAAAAAATTAAATTAAATGAAAAGTAAAAAATTGAAGAAAAAATAATAATACAAAATTAGAATAAATACCGAAAATAATCAAAAAATACCGCACACATAAAAAAAAACTCAACAAAAGTAGCTTAAACTAAAAAAAATACAACAATAAATGGATAAAATCGTCGTGACATCCAGTACCCTTTAAAGTGGACGTCGCATGTTTCATTCACAGCAGTAAAGAGCAGAGAGGAGACCTGTCGTGCAGAAAAGGACCAAAGCAAGGTTGCATTTTGTCAACTCTGTTACCGACCACTTTTTTCTCAGCTTTGAATGCATTTTGAGCTTTGTTCTTGCGTGATTTTGGACTCCTACTTCTCTCTTAACTCAAAAGAGATAACTGCAACGAGAGGCAGAACTAAAGGGCAGTACAGAGAGAGAGAGAGAGAGAGAGAGGGAGAGGGAGAGGGAGAGGGAGGCGGGGGGTGAGGCAACTGCAATCTGATTGATCCATGGCCCTGATCCAGCGATTATTCTTATTTCCATTAGCCAACACATCCCCAAACACCCCCCACCACCCGATTAATAGGCTGTTTTTATTTTCTATCAGCCGTCTTTTTTTCTACTTAATTCTCATTTAATCTCGTTTTGGTTTCGGATTGTTGTTTCTGTGACGCCCCCCGAAACAAAAGAAAACAACTTTGATTGATGTAATTCTGCGGATCTCTCTCTCTCTCTCTCTGCTCCTCTTCCCTTCTCTACTGCTGGGCCGTTCTGTACTTTTACCGTTCGTTTGCTCATTACACGCCTGTTCTACCTTCATTCGCTCTCCACTGCTGGTCCTCTGCTTCAATCTTCCATGCCATACGGGCGATACGACGGACGATACGGTTTTCGTTTTCTTCTTTTTCTTTGTTTCGTGTTTTGTTTTTTTCTTTTTCTTTATTTTATATACCCTGTATTTTTCAAGAGCGAGTGAGGTGGATCTTGAAATCACTCCATTGAAAATTTGCTGATTTTTAAATGAAATATTTCTCATATTATTTATATATTATTTTTGATAATTTTCATATTTAAATTACATATTTTTCATATTTAATTTCATTATTTCTCAAACAAATGTAGTATTTTTTTATATATATTTTGAAGTGTTTTATATTTAGATTAAATATATGAGTTTACTAAACAAAACTTTTTAATGCCTTTATATTTAAATCAAAGGGAATTCTTTTTAATTTCCATATACATATTTGTATTTTAAACCCGAATATTTAGTTTAAATTTTGATTGCAATTTTCAAATGGAGTGTTTCTAGGAGTTTTATACGATAGATCTATGACATTGTTTTTTAAAAATCATTATGATCCCATACTCGTTGTTGGGCTGGATATATCACATCTTGTAGATATTCTAGGTATCTTGTAGTGCGGAAGATTCTCTCTCGTTTCTCCCACTCGCGCAACGAGTAGTGCAAAACAATCAATATAATTGTGTTATCAACGAAAGCACGGCAAAAGAAAGACCGAAAGGGCAACAACAAAAACAAAAAAAACACTAGAAAAGCTGTTAAGTAAAGTCGTCAATAAATAAATAGAAAAAAAGAAAAAAGAAAAAGACTGAGCAACTGATTCCTCTGTTTGTTTTGTTTGTCCGTGATATCATATTTTATTAGGCGGAAAAACAATCAATTTCCATGCCTGTCGATGTGTGGAAGAACCTAAATTGTTTTTATTTTTGCTTAAGAAAATTTGAGTAAAATGAAAAGCCCACAACATGCATGTCGTATGCATGAAAAATCCGTACAAACATCCGTCGTTGCATATTGATGATCGACTGCAAAAAATAATGTCCAAAATGCATGTCGTGTGCATGACACGGAATTTAGAACACGCTGCCGGTGGGTTCTGGTTCTGGTTGCTGGTTGCTGGGTAGCTGCCTCGCTCAACCTTCAATCGTCTATCGCGTTTCCATTTGCTGATTACTCTGATATATAGGTCGTTATATGATGTTGTTTTTGTGCCAGAAGCCAAAAGTCGATAGCCGGCTAAAACACTCATGTTTTCTGTTTTTAATGATTTGCCATTCTGTTTCTTTTCGGTTTTACTTGAAGATTATCTGTGCTGCTGGTCTCCCACTCCCTCCCTCCCTTCCCCCCCTCCCAAGTACGATCGTATATCTATTGCCTTGAATGACTTGTGACACACTTGAGCGAGCGAGTGAGTGAGTGGTGCGGTGGAGAGCCGCAGAAACCACTTTGACAATTGCAATTACCAGTAAAAAAAAAACAAAAAAAAATGGGGGGAGAATGGGGCAATTATAGAGTATCTTTGTATCTCTCTATCTGTATCTGTATCGGTATCTGTTGCTATGTTGCTCGTAATTACATATGTCTTAGCTCTGAAATTATTATTGTCTGTCTGTCGTGCGGTGCGGTGCGGTTTCTCGTTGTTTAATTACGAGATGTAAAAAGCAATGAAGAAAACCATATATATAAAAACAAATCTTTAAATTAGCAGGAAATCATACAAAGACGGACAGGGAGAGAGAGAGAGAGGGAGAGGGAAAGGCAGAGAGACATATGTAAATCCTTTGGCAAGTCAAGGACGCTTGACCCTTCACTGGGCCAGCGCAGGGCCTTTGACCTTATCGCTGGGCCAATTAAATGGAACTCCCAGGGGTACCATGGGGTCATGGACCCAACAGACGGCAGCAGCAGGGGGTGGCAGCATTTGAGCTATGGGAAAAGAGTGCCACTACACCAATTATGCGATTGAAAAGCTCTTGTAGATCGTTCTAGACTCTAGATGGAATGAGAAATCGCTTCCCCCTACCCAACCTCTGCTGACTATTTTTTTTTTTTTTAATTTGAATGGAAGGATACAGCAAGCAGTCGACCCATGAGCACAGGATCGGATTTGAAGCGACGAAGAGCCACCGAAAATGTTTTAGAATTTCGATTAAAGGATGATCTGATCATTATCCAGTGGGGTCACTGTTTCCATCTCCACGATGGTTTGATATCCCATCATCATTCTGTCAATGACATTTGGGGGAACGCCCCGATCCGCTGAATGGGGGTATTAACCCTTGCCCCATCTGTTTGTTTTGGCCTTCAACAGAAAAAAAAAAAAAAAAAAAACATTAAAAGTTGCTGTATTTTTACTTCTATTTCATTTTTCGTTTTCATTTCTTTTGGGCTTGAAAGTTTTTCTCGTTTTGTTTGTTTTTTTTTTTTTGTGAGGCGGCAGGCGGCAGGCGGCAGGCGGCAACAAACTGTGGAACGACAAACTCTGTCTATCGTCATTATATCAGGGATCATTATGATCATCCCCATATGTCCGATTACAGTTAGTTGAGTGCTTTTTAAACGCTTTTTACTGGAGCTAAAAAAACACCAAAGCTTAAAAAAAAAAACAAAAACCTTTTACAGCTTTAATTACAATGCATATAAAAAAAAAAAAAACAAAACAAAAAAGAAGAAATACAGCCTCAGCCATAACTCGCGTATGATCGTGTGTCCGCTGGACATTGACCATCAAATCGGTGGCGAGGAGTTGAGCGGAGAGGGGCGGGGCGGTGAAAACTTAAAACTGTAGCAGCAGGCACGCCTCGTCGCATTTGCCACATGAACCTCCTCGTCACTCAATCGCATGACGACACAGAAAAACCGCCCCCCAAAAAGTAAGATTTTTTTTTTTTTTTTTGTGTCTCGTTTCTAGGGTTTACTGATCTCTGACCTTTTCGTAATACATGGGCTTTAAAGTGGGGTTTTCCACCAGCAAAGCTATGAAGACTTTGCTTCCATTTATTTTTTTATACAAGAATGAACTGCCATGTACTTTGATCTTTGATGTTTCTCAGCTTTAGAACGGGGAATGTCAGAAGGAACCATTGTACAAAAAATTAAATTAAAAAAAATAAAAAAATATAATGGTTCTCTATTTTCTATAGATTGGATTCTGAATACCTAAAGATTTACTAAAAATTATCATAAATATACATAAAAAACCCATAAATAAATAAAATATATAAAAATAAATATAAATAAATATAAATAAATAAAAATAAATAAATTTAAAAAATATAACCAATACTAGGTATATTTCACAGAGTTTTTTCTTTAGGTGTATTTTAAGGACTTTTTATCTATCAATATCTACCCGATCCCATATCTAAAAGTATTTGGTTCCACCTTTTTTTTTAACCACGAAATTTCCTTATTTCCTCATTTCAGATCGTACTACTCCATTGGGGATCCATGGGATAAGCAGTGCAAAAACTTATTCTAGGGAAAGTAAATATGATAATATCCAGCGCTACGATGGGCCTCGTGGCGCCAAAGCGCCGTTTATTTGCAACGCATCTCAGACGCTAAAAGCCAAAGAGATAGAATAATAATAGTAGTAGCCGCAGTCGCAGCGGTGGGCCAGTGCCAGGGCCAATACCAGCACCAGCACCAGCACCCTCCCCCTTCCGAACGCCACCCGCCCCCACCCACAAATGAGGAGGGGTGGGCAACGACGGGCCAACAACAGGTTGAGGAGCACATACATAGGCAAAAGCCCACAACAAAATCAAAAGCAAATGCCTGAGCAAAGGCAAAGGCAAAGGCAAAAGCAAAAGCAACAAAAACACGACAAATAGAAAGAAGCAGACAAAATAAAACAGAGAAAACCACCAAAACCGCAGAAACAACAAGCAGAGAAGCCACCGAAAGAGAGCGGCAGACCAACCGACCGACCGACCGACAGGACCGACCGGGCAGGCGTGAGAGTAAAAGAGGGAGAGAGTAATCCAATCAAAAACCAAACACAAACGCAGCAGAGCAGCAGAGCAGCAGCAGCAGCGGCAACGACAGCAAAATGTTACAAAACTCGAACGCAGCTGCAGCGGCACAGGCAGCGGCGCAGGCTGCATCGGCCGTGGCCACACCATCGACTGCAGCAGCAGCGACAGCAACGGCAGCAGCAGCGGCGGCAGCGGCAGCAGCAGCAGCGGCAGCGGCGGCGGCTAATAATGCTGCAATTGCCGCCTCATCCATACAACCGAAGCTGATTGTCATACGAAGGCGTCCGTATCAGGGCTTCGGCTTTACGCTGCGTCACTTTATTGCCTATCCACCGGAAGATGATGGCAACGCAGCAGCGGCCGCTGCGTCGGCCGGCGTCACCAGCTGGTCACAGGTGAGAAACGGTGGGAAAGGGAACAGGGAAGACCTTGCGAAAGGAAACGAAGAGAGCGAGCGAGTGATTGAAAGAGAGCGCCGACTGCGCTGGCGCGCCGGTCAAGCAGAGAGGTGCAATTAGTCATCCGACTGCCGCTGCCCGTCCACTTTTGCTTTTTTTTCTTTCCTTCTTTCTTTCCCGCATGCAAATTTCGTGTGACAGAGAGGGAGAGCGTAAACAGGCTTGCAGGGAGTAAACTTTCAATGCTGGAACACAAACTCTTCTGCCGGCTCTGATGACGACGCGCTCTGCGACGCGCGTTACGTGAGCGGCGGCATCGGCAGCGGCAGCGGCAGCGCACGCGCGACTTATTCAAATTGCGACTATTTTGTGTTGCTTTCTTTTTGCTTTTCATTTGCGAGCGACGATGCCTTACAGCATCGGGCATATGCGGCTTATCAAGAAGTTTGCCCAGGTACCCATTTTGTGCGGATTAATATAAATATTCGGGATTATGTTATTCTTCTTATTATATCGAAGCAGAAGAAGATCCATTGAAAGGGTATTTCGAATGGACGGAATCCATATTTCTCTGCTCATTCGGCTTTTTTTTTTTGTATTTTGTTTTTGCACTAATTTGCGTTTTGTTTGTGCTTTTTAATATTGAAAATCATAGCCCCCGCTCTTGCTCGCTCTTTCTCTCTCCCGACACTCTCTTTAAGCTGCCGTTACACGATACCTTTTCCACCGACGCTTTTTTGTGGTCTGTAAGGGCTTTTGAGTATTACAAAATATAATATTATTTTTGATCGATGGAGTGGAAGGTTTGTTTTGCCAATCGATGAACAAAGTGTCGGTGGAAAGCGTATGATGAAGCTGGATCAGCGGCACGCTCTCTCGATCCCAACGGCGGGGCTCGGCTCTCGCTCTCTCGGGATCGCGCGCGCTCTCTCTCTCTTCGCGCTATCCGCTCTCCTGGGTGAATGTGTTGTTGTTGTTGTTTTCGTTTCACGATTTATGTGCCTTAAACTGTTGTTGTTTTCTCTCTGTTTTCTGCTTTTTGGTCTTCATTTCTTCGTCGCTTGTGTGTAGGAAGCATCCACTGGAGGTGGCAGCAACAGCAACAACAGCAACAGACACAGCCACAGCGGCAGCAGCAGCAGCAATAGCAACAGCAACAGCAACAACAGCAACAGCAACAGCGCTGCTGCCGGAATGGAGCCGCCACCAACATCACCGACATCGCTGCCGCCATACCAGGTGAAAGCGATGGAGACCATTTTCATCAAAGAGGTGCAGGCGAACGGACCGGCCCACTATGCGAACCTCCAGACGGGCGACCGAGTGCTGATGGTCAACAATCAGCCGATTGCGGGCATTGCCTACAGCACCATCGTTTCGATGATCAAGCAAACGCCGGCGGTGCTCACGCTGCACGTTGTACCCAAGGAATGCGATGTGCTACAAATGGTGAGCAGAAGATGATGATAAATATATAGATATATATATATATATTCTATGTATCTAATCTATTACCCCTTATCTCTCACTCTCTTTCGCTCTCTTTCTCTGTAGCACTATACGAGCATTGCCCATACGCCGGAATCGAATCGGTTGACAATGTCAACGCACTCGCCATCGCACGGGCATGGGCATACGCTGCTGGCCAATGGAACGATCAATGCCTCCTCCGCCGCCGCCACCACAATCCAAAAATCCACATTTCCACAACAACAACAGCAGCAACAACAACAACAACAACAACAACAACAACAACAACAACAACAACAACAACAACAGCAGCAGCAGCAACAGTTGATCTCATATCCCGCTGTGGCTGCCACATCATCGCCGGCATCCTCGCCGCATCAGCATTCACATACGTATCCGCATTCGCATTCGCATCCGCATCCTCTTCAATCACATCCTTCACATGGACATGCACCGTCCCTGCATGGCGGTAGTCGATCTGCCAGCATTAGCAGCACCACCAGCGGAGGAGTCGTCTCCATGAGTCATTATCATCAGCAGCAGCAGCAGCAGCAGCAACAACAACAGCAGCATCATCATCGTCATCCGGCTCTCAGTGGCGGCAGCAGTAGCATTGATTTCGGTGATATGGCCCTCGGCCTGCGTCAGCATCCGCATCAGCATCAGCATCTCTATCAGCAGCAGCAGCAGCAGCAGCATCATCATCATCATCAGCTGCTCTCCACCGGCGGCGGCAGCAGTGGCGCCTTCATGCGGTAAGTCAATAAACTTGGTTGTTCCCACCCACTCCCCCCTACCCACACAAATGAAACAAAGAATATTTGGATTACATCAGATTTTTAATCTAGAAACAGATTAATTTTGAAAAGCACTAAAAATTGTAACGCCAGAGCCTGCCAAAAAAGAGGAAGAGGGAAAAGAGTTACAAAGAAATTAAGCCTTAACAATTGGTCCTTACCTGAATTATAGAGAATTTAATAAGCCTGCCATAGAGCCCCTGAATCCAATCAATTTTGAATAAGAATTGGGATTTAAGGATGCAACATCATGCCATCGAAATGCTTAGCAATGGGAATGGATACCACAAAGAAAGCATAGCTCTTGATTATGTCCCAGACGAGCGGTTCGTTGTACAGGACACTGAAAATAAAGCAAATCTTGCGAACACGGTTCGTCAGATCAGTCATATTGCGGCTGTACTGTAAAGAGGGAAAAACAAAACTAAGACGGAGCCAGTCTTCTAATTGATATTCTTGACCCTTACTTGCTGGTGGACTTTTGGCTAATTATTTGTAATTTGTATTATTCGTATTTTGTGTATGAATTGTTGTGTGACTGAGCCAGAGACAGAGAAGTGTTGTGGTTTGAAATATTTATCAGAGATTACTTGATTATCCAATTCCCAAACAACAACAGAAATTAATTGAATAAATATTTGGGCAAATTAATGGATAGTCATCATTATCCAGCCAATGGCCATTGAGTTTCGAGCTCAGTTCCAAGAAGGATGTGTGGCATTGGATCTCTGGCTGGAAAGTGTTAAATTTCAATGTGACATCTGGCCTCTGAATGGCCTTGACAAATATTTAGCCACAAATTGGTATTGTAATTTTGATTGAGCATTTCCGAATAATTGAATAAGTACTCGGAAGCAGGCACATTAGAGAAAATTTCAGCAAGAGAGGAGCATGATTGCTATCAGAATACAAGAGCATAAAAGTTGGCATTAAATAGGATTAAAAAGGAACTATTTCTACCAAGAATACAGAGATCTATGCATGTGGAAATGTAAGGAACAGCGATGGTGATGCATATAAATTTCACAATTCGCTGCAAAAATTTCCTATAAGTGAATGGCATACATTCGTTACAAGTGATCCCAGTGTTTGTTACAATGAAATCCCATAAAGATACGCAGATGTTTGTGTTTTAAATGTATATACACCGTATAAAACCGTGTAAAAAAAGACAGTGATCGAATACGCAAAAAAAACCGAAAGAGAAACAAATATGTACATATTCTCTTTTTGCTCTTTCTGGTTTTCCTTTGGTTTTTAACCGTTTTGTGAGCTGTGTGCGTTTTTATATATTTGTGTTGCTATTTTAAACAGTGTTAAATCGAATAAAACCGTGTAGAAACTTAAAAAATTTTAATTTTCTAACCGTGTTATTTCAAAACCGTGTAAAAAAAGAACATGTAAAAAGAGAATTAGGTATATATCGGAATAAAATACAATACTATGGTATGTGTGAAGAGTCATTCGAACATCGAATGGCAGTACATTCTAGAGGTGTCTAAACAAGTGTCTTACAACCCATGAATTTGAATGACGCAGTCCCCGGTTGTTTGTCGGGCGTGTCATGGCAGAAGTCCCCACCACTCAGGACACTGTCATTCACGATTCAGACAGGTTTCATTGGAAGACAGGTTCCAAGAAAGACGCATCTTAGTATTTATATATTTTGAGTCTTCAAGTGGCAACCATTGTTTAAACGGCTGTTCCAAAGGGTATCCATGAACTGTAAACATCTTTTGTGGATGTTTAGCGTTAAGATTTCGCCCGGATTCATTGGGAGGCTGGCACTTCAATGTAGAAATATTTCTGCATTCAGTATTCCTCTGTTCGCCAGATAACTAAAATTTAAATTAAATTATTATTAAGATTTCTGTTATTAAGGCATGTGAAAATGAACAAACTTTTTGCATGAATCCTGTGGCATCACTCCTCCTGCAGTCGCAGATATGTGCATGTGTGATTTATGGATGGCCAGTCGTCTGTTGAGCCATGAAAAAAGTGGCCAAAACCAATCAGAGCTGAAACAAAAACAAGCAAACTCTCAATACACGAAATGTTTTTCGCAATTTCTGGAAGGAGGGGAAAAAGAGCAGAGAAAATCAGGCTGCTGATGAGCTAAATGACATTATTAATGTCATAACAACAGTCCAACGAGAACGGAACGGAACGGACCGGAATGTAACGAACAATGCGAATAATTAAAGACAATTGTAAATGGAAGACTGTACGAAATGCATCAGACCCACAAAACCCTGGTCACTGGATTCTACTGCCGCCAGTGAAGTCCAGTTTTTTGCTTTGTTTTTTTCTGTGGAAATAATTTATATGAGGGGCATACATCCCCAACCCCCAACACCCATCTATCGCCCATGGAAATTATGGAAAATCCGACAAAATATGTTGGGGGTCTGTCTCTGTGTCGCCCCTCCCTTCTGATTTGTATTTTTTTTTTTTTTTTTGGGTGATTTCATCAGAATTTCTCTTCAAACGAGTACTCTCATCTCTCGTCTCTCGCCTGGCATACATACGAGTATTTTCCAACCATTGTTTTCCCCATCGCATCTGTACGGAATGAACATTTATATGCCATGCGTGTACATTTGCCTCTGGTATGTATATTTCATTCTATATATGGTCAGGGATGGAATAAATCCGACTCCAGGCTTCAAACCAAAAGAACAACAAGAACATATAGAAGGTAATTGATTAGTTGAGGCATAAACAGAAAATTGATTGAGAAAGAAAGCATAAAACAGGAAACTTCTAGTCAGAATCTCTGGTTTAAATACTGGAAATGATATTCCAGTCCCAGAAGCAAGTCTTAGTACGAGGGAGGCTCTTGGAAACCGCTCTTCGGAACCGCTGCACATCGTCTCTCCATAGATCGGACAAGGTCGTACTCACCTTTGGCGCTAACCTTTACCAACTACTCCTCTCCTTCGTTGTTCACGGTTTACATTTATCTTTGCTGTGAAATTTGTCACGTTTTTCTCTCAATGTGGCTTTTTTCTCCCGTCCAAACATGATGTGTGGCGTGACGTAGAGCAGAGATAGAGATTGCTCAATGGCAAAACTTACTTTCTCCAGAGCATCGGTACGTGTAGAACCAAGCGAATGGGAAAGGAGGCATACAATAGTTCCTCCTGCATGGCATAAATAATACTCGTAGATCTTCCACAAAAGAACGATCTACAATCGGTTGAGGTCCGAAAAGCTCTCGGTATGCTTTTACCTAAGCTGACAAAAGGGTTTGCTAGCGAGTGTCTAGTAGAGCCCTGCATGAACGGGCGAACGAATCGACTCGTTGGGATTCGGGGACTCGCTTCGAATCGCTCGCCCAAAAGGGACTGAACGAAGCAGCTCAGATCCGAACAAGAGAGAGCATAGAGAGAACGAGTAAGCAGTACAGAGCACCCTCACAATACCAATCTCCATGTGTGCAATAATGTTGGACATGCGATGAGTTCTCCGTAGTGGGTGTCGAATCCCTGCAGAAACATGTTAACGATTCATATTCGGTTTCTAGGGATTCGGGGTGATTCGAACGCATTAAAGGGGAACGGGTATAGCTGTGATTCTATGAATAGTGGTGACACTCGGCCCATAAATGCCTGTGTGTGTGAATGGCAAATGGTCTCCTTTTCTTGTCGTTTTCCATCCACTCTTTCGAGCTGTCACTGTACGCAAAATGTGACCGAAACAAAGTGGTCTAAACAATTTCCCACTTATTCATTTTTCACGTCCATCAACCATGCTAAAGGGGCTCCAATGTGAGATTTGTGTGTGTTTGTGAGGCCCCGTGGTCGTTGTCGCATATGAATTATTGAGAATGAATTATTTTAATATGCAAAACGCAATATCGAACATTTTTCACCCTTTTAGCGACCCTCCTACCCCGTTCCCCTGTGCCCCTGGCCATAATCCAATGGCCCTGCCGTCGTCGTCTCACATTGCGTATACGCAGCGTTGTTGCATATGAATATGAATAAATAAATCAATTAATATACAGTAAAAAGTGCAGCAACAAAAGCAATAACACAACTCATTGACTAATGAAGAAAGAGTCAGTTCATAGAGAGTCGCAGAGGGGGAAAGGGAAAGAGAGAGAGAGATAAAAGCCACTGCAATACCTTGTACAGAAATCGGAGTGTAAATGGATATACCCGATACTCGACACCGACACTGGCACCCCACCCGAAAGCCCCAGTATTTCGCCCGAACAATACACAATAACAATAGCATTTTTTGTATATTATTTTTTTTTGTAACTTGCCGACGCGCGTCACACGAATATTTGCTACCGCGCGCGCGCGCGTTTGTTCCTCTATTGTTAAACAATTACGAGAAATATTTAATTGAATTTTGTATGGGCGACGCACAAAAAAACAGAATCAGTGGGGAATCAGGGCAGAAGAAGCGCAGAAGAATCTGACCAGAGGACGAAGCAGTTGAAGCGGACAGAAGAAGCAGTGAGATCTGCCAGAGAACGAAGCAGTGGAAGCGGACAGAAGAAGCAGTGAGATCTGCTAGAGGAAGAAGCAGTGGAAGCGGACAAAAGAAGCGGTGAGATCTGCCAGAGGAAGAATCAGTCGAAGGAGCAAGAACAAGCAGTGGGATCTGGTGAGAAAAAAGGGAAGCTAATCTGTATCTGGCAGAGAAATCAGAATGATCGGATAGAAGAAGCAGGTGGAATCTGAACGAATAGAAGAAGCAGTATATTCATGGAATACAAAGCAGTAGCCGGCATCTGACAGAGGAACAAGCATGGATATCAGATACATACGATACAGTAAATCGTTCTTTATTTTACCGATCTTAAGCAAAAGTCATACATTTGCTGAGGAAATATTTTCCATGTAGAGGGGCACTAGGGAGGACTATACGTCGTACTTACCTGTTGATGATGCTGGCTTTTGGCGGTGGAAAGTGCAACATCCAAGCAGTTCAGGCTGTGTTTAGCAAGCAGTGGATTGTGCTAGAGATAAGAGAATCCGTGCAATCAAAGCAGTTCAAGAAGGCAGAACAAACACTGCCGCCGAATAGAAGCAGTGCTGACGGGCAGAAAATTGTGCAGCGGAAGCGCCGACAGAGGCAGTGACTGCAGGCAGCAACAGTGGCAGTGGCAGCAGCAGAGGCAGTGGCAGAAGCAGAGGCGGTGGCAGCAGTAGCAGCAAGGAGGGGGCATACATCGGTCAAATCATTCGGCTATCAACCATGAGAGGGGCGGTATTTCGTTGGCACAGCGGGGGCGTCTGAGGTGCGCGGAAAGGAGATGGCAAATATAACGAAGAACCACGCCCACGCCCAGGAATGCATTCATCGAGATGTGTGCTACGACGCAACCAGACAGCAAGACACCACAACAGACTCTCCCATCCATTCAGAGAGAGAGAGAGAGTGAGGTTGGGAGAGAGATTTCTATACCCTGTGTGCCCTTGGGGCATATGGGTTTCAACTGTTGATGATGCACAAGAAGGCGCTCTATTGATTCCAGAGCATTACTGACGCATTACGAGCGCCAAAGAGAATCCCCGCGAATCGAAAAACAAAATACATGTCGTGTCCAACCTGGAATTTGTACCAATTGTAAGATATGGAGCTCTTGTTTAAAGGAGTAGTTCATAATAAACCACTAATCATCTCCTAAATAAAGAAAAACGAGGGGGAACGTTGTGAGTTGCTGCGGACACCGCAACTCTACGGTTATACCCGATACTAAGTCAGTATGGCTCTCCTCCGGCAGACGCCGCTAATATTTAACGACACGACAAAGAGTGCGTGCGAGAGAGACAGAAAATCAGTCTGAGCGTGACGTCGGGCGCTGCGTAGCCACTGCAAATTGATTTGTTCCTTTTGGCTATAAAAATGATCTGATCTGATCCAGATTCAGCAATCTAATAGATATGGTCATTATCTATGATTCTGCGTTTTTAGTTTTCTCAAATCTGCAATATTGTGGATGCAACAGATTTTCGTCCTTTGTGGGGGCGGATGGGGGTGGGGCGAAATTCTGAGATATACGTTTTATAGTGACATCTTAAAGGAGTGTGTGCACCAAATTTGGTTACTCTAGCCTTAATAGTCTCTGAGATTTGTGGTTGCCTCAGATTTTCGTCCTTTGCGGGGGCGGAAGGGGGTGTGGCGAAATTTGGACAGGAAACGGTCAAGGTCCGATATCACAGGAGTGTGGATACCAAATTTGGTTGCTCTGGCTTTTATAGGTTCTGAGATCCTTGAACTCATATTTTGCAATTGGCAAAACCGACCATGAAACCTGTGTGTTAGAGTGAGACAGAGCGAGAAAGAGTGAAATTGTTTTCGTGATTCTGGCTGTAATAATTATACGATCTGGTTCAGATTTTGCACTCTAGAAGATATAGTCATCTTCTACGATTCTGCGTTTTCTTTTTAGTATTTTAGTTTTCTCGTATCGTCGAAATTGTGGATGCCACAGATTTTCGCCCTTTGTGGGGGCGGAAGTGGGCGGGGCAAAGTTTTGAAATATTTTTGGAGCAGTGACATATCACAGAAGTCTGGATCCAAAACATCGTTGCTCTAGCTCTTATAGTCTTTGAGCATTAGGCGCTGAAGGGGACGGACAGACGGACAGACGGACAGACGGACGGACGGACGGACGGACAGACGGACAGACAGACAGGGCTCAATCGACTCGGCTATTGATGCTGATCAAGAATATATATACTTTATAGGGTCGGAAACGATTCCTTCTGGACGTTACACACATCCACTTTTACCACAAATCTAATATACCCCAATACTCATTTTGAGTATCGGGTATAACAAGAACCAAAATTTCTTTTATCGTTTGTAAAGAGTAAAGATAAAACCATTTGGATTATCTTTGGACACCCACCAAATCCTTTAGGCGAAAGAGAGTGCCTATTATGGCATAGTCCCAAACGTATATGTTGTCAAATGTTTGTCCCTACATTAAGATGGGAATTGAGACGAGCTCCGATTGAGTTTGGAGTAGCCGTCGTGCCCTTCGGCACGTGTACTTCAGGGGCACCAAGTACGAGCTCGCAAGTACATACGCGATTATAAGTACGAGTAAGTATTTATTAACATGGGTACAAACAGATGGATGTACTACACTGTACAGTACTCGCACTCGTATCTTATGCGCATATGTAAGTAGGTATCTAGATAATTGTATAATGGCAACACGTTTTTCTTGTGCCTGGATCCACCGTCAACTTTTTCGCTGCTGCAGAAGTTGTTGCTGTTGTTTTGGGCTTCACGTTGGCCTTGCCCCTGCCGCTGCCTTGTCCCAAACAGAAGTTGACCTTCAATATGGAATACTCGCACTTGTGTGCTGCTTGTGTGCGGGTACTTTGAGTACTTACACACAACTGTACCGCTCTATAACGCATTATCCTTCCACGTGCATTCATTCGTTTTTGTTTGAGCATTTATAACTCGACTGATTGATTGATTGATTGATGGGTGTCGAAAATGTCGACACCCCAAAAGCAGAGCAGCAGAAGAGCAAAATCCATAACAAAATTTCCACAATGCGTGTGGCACATGCATGTGCGCCCACAGTGGCATGTGTGCCCCTCTTCCACCTCCTCCTCTGGATGCGATGCGGTGTATCTTGTGCAACAAAATGTCAAACGCATCTTTTGTCGACAGCATGGAAAAGCTGCCTAATTAGTTATCGATACGAAACCACATGTCAGGTCATCTCTTTCTTTATTTAGTTAATCATTCGTGAATATTTCTACTACCGATGGGTGATGCTGCATGTCGCGTGATTTGGTTTTCTTTCTCTACTTAATGTTTCCTTAATGATACATCAAATGATCTTTGATTGATCTGGGATTAGTTCTGTTATTCCACCGATAGGTGATGCTGCAAGTCGCGTCATTCGGTGCATTCGTATTTTATTTGCATGGAAAATTTATATGAATATTTGTTCATTCATTTATTTATTTAATGCAAATTCCATTTAAAAATCACTCAACCAACTGCGACAGCTGTGGCATTTGGGGGCTTAAGGATTTTTCTAGATTTTTCACCTGAAACGAAGGACCGGCTATGGGAATGCCAAGGGCTTTTCGAGTTCTACAGAAATTCCTTCTCGTTGAGTGGGATCTCTTCCCCTTGCAGCCCACTGTGCATTATTACAAATTTAAATACTTGTTTTTGCATTGACCATTACGTATACGTATACTCGAGTATTGGGTATTCTACCCCCTAGCCACACCTTGTGCCACTCCACACTCCACACTGCACTGCACTACATCCACATTCCATTCTCTCTCGCTCTGCATCCATTCCCCACTAGCACTGGCACTGGCACTGGCACTGGGCAAATAAATAAACAAAGTTAATGGGGGTGGAGAGGAGTACTGGGTCGCCCAGTATTTGGCCAGTCAGTCGGTGGACACTGATAGTGATTCCCGAACGAGCAGTAGATGTCGCCTGCTGCATATCGCCGGCTCTCGCCCATCCTTCTGTTGTGCAAAAACCCATTCTGTGGGCAGTTGTCACACTCCTCTTTCTTTCACTCTTAATATTTATTTATCTTTTTATTGGTTATAAAATATTAAAAAAAAAAAATAAAAAAAAATAAATAAACCCACAAAGAAAGAACGAAATCAAGAAGAAGAAAAAACGAAAGATGAGTGGCAAAGAAAAGCGAGCTTCGGTCGGGTGGCCTAGGGATGGGGCACTGGATAGGTGGGACAGTAATGGGCGAGCACGCGCCTCAGAGGAAACCACATGGTTAACATTGACCTAAAATGAAGGTAAATCTGTGATTTGGTAACCGAAAAATCATTGTAAACTAATTATGTTCTGAAGCCAGATCATTCAGGGAATAATCATCTGGGACATCTATCTAGTACTATCTAGATATCTATCAATAAACGTGTGGTTTGCTGTATCAACGAGTAACGAGTACATATATTAATAAGAGCATCCATGAACTAGTACCAAATATATCAACGAGTGCATCTTTCAATGAGCAAATCTATCAACGAGTACATCTATTAACGAGCACATCTATCTAAGAACGAGTATATCTTTCAATCTATCAACGAGTATCTATCAACGAGAACACACAAAGAGTATCTATCAACGAGTATACACATACATACTTTCTCGCTATGGCTTTCTCATAAGGATGATCGGTTAACATTTTTTAACCATCAAAATTGTGAAAACTGTATCATAATTTTCAGATAACTATCATGCATTCATATATATATTTTATTGATTGCCAAAACTTGTGTGTGTGTGTGTGTGTGTGTGTGTCCTCATCCTCATCTGTTGAATAGCTTTCGAGTGGCTTTAAGTAGATCAAATTTACGTGTGAGGGGATGAATGGCGTGGAATGGGAACCGTATGAACTACGACGAGTACAAGTACGACGACGATGAGATTATATGCGCAAATGTTATATGAGAAGTCCGAGTGTGGGCGTCGTGCGTTGTGGCGCCGGTTAGCCGGTTCTCGTGCTGGTTCGGGTTCCGCGATGATGATAACCCGACCCGAGCGCCCATCTCTAGCCGGTGGGTCGCCCGTACGTACGCCCGTTGTGCTGCGCTGCCCACTCAATGGGTCTCTTTCAATTGCCGGAGCTCTGAGCCTCTGCCTGCGCTGAGCCACACCATGCCATGCCACTCTGCTCTGCTTACACCTCCGCCACCGCCTCTGCCAGTCTCTCCCATTGGCAGTGGCAGTGTCTCCTCTGCTCGGGTTCGTTTATCCGCTGCTGCTGCTGCTTCTGCTTCTGCCTCGGTTCGCAGTCCTCAGTCGCGCCGTCTCTCTGCTGCTTAATATGAATTTCATACATGCACACACAAAGCCAATTTCTGTTTATTTTTTTCTCGTATTTTTTTTTTTTTTTTTTTGTATTTTTGTATTTATTATTTTTTTTTTTTTTGATTTTAGTTTAGCTGCATGGACTCTGCGCTGTACTTTAGTTTAGTCGACAACGGCAAGCGGAGCGCGCAGATTTCATATTTTTGTGATTCGCGGCAAGCAAAATATTTGTTACAATTGCAGACTTTCTTTTTTGTTTTTTTTTTTCTTCTTGTATTTTGCCAACTATTTTGTATTCTTTTGATTGGGTCGGGTTGGGGGATCTCTTGTGAGTTTATTTTGCGCTTATATTTGTTGTTCCATCCATTTGTTTGTTTATAGATTTCCTCTCGTACTCTTTGATTTATTATGCTATGCAAATACCGTGCTGATTGCCTTTTGTTTGTTGAAGTGATAAAAGAAAAAAGTGTGATCAAAGAGGAAACAGAAAAACCCCACAGGAAACCACCAGCTTCAGAGACCTTGAAATATACATACACTAGAATATACATCAGATACAGATCAAAAGTTCAAGTGTTTTCCAAAAAATCAACACCATCCATTTAGGACACACGCTTTGAATTCCTAACGACTGAATGGAAAGGAGACCCAATGATCTTCTCCCAATGGTTCTTAAAGGAACTAAAAATGAATCCTGAAGATCAATCAGATCCATAATAGTGGTCCTCCAGATGATCGTCAGTCATTGTTATTGTTCCTGTTGTGTTCCAGATCATTTAAGAATAACTAAATATTTGAACTTTTCGTAAAAAACAAACGTCCAAATCCATCCGTCCATTGATTCAGTCAGTACAGTCCATAGCGAAGTGTCGTACGGGTACATAGAGGGTCTACAATGTCTACCGAACAAAAGAGCTCATCCTCGAAAAAAAGGTTAGAATCAAATGGTTAAAATCAGTTGCAACGATCATCATTCTCAGTGGGGGATCGATCATGCACGTATTCTCTATTGCTCTATGGGGGCGGAGAGGCGCAATCAAGTGATCATCTTCTGTGCTAGCTCTTTTGCACTCAGCTTTTACCGATCGATACTTTGGGAGAGCCTCACAGCTGATCTTTTGTTATGGCGGGAGAGAGTATCAAGCGATCCCTCTCTCACTCTCATCGTTTGCATCATTGGGCTGATCGAGAGAGTGAGAATGAATGCATCTAGTGATCAATGTCAGCTTTTACCCATCTTTCAATGCTTTGCTGGGAGATTGTGTTAACCAGCTGTTAATTGATCTTGCTCTCTCCTTCCCGCTCCGTCCTTTCATAGAGAAGAGTTTCGCGGGACGGACAGGGGGTCACACTAGCTGGGATTCGTTTGAGTTTCCCTTTCAAAAGGAAGAGCCGGAGAGAGAGGGAGAGGGAGAGGGAGGGGGGGAGGACAATGGGCCAATTGAGGAATTGCTGTCACTGCAGCGCTGCTGCTTCTTCAGCTGACGCAGACGTCGCAGTTTCAATAGCGGCAACAGCGGCAGCGAAATCGATATCAAAATCATTCACACCGAGTATCTGATTGTGTCGGAAGGGCGGTTGGGGTTGGGGCCATGCCATGTGTGTTTGTGCTATTGACAGGTTCCCCCCCACCACCCACCTTTGCGCCCTTTTGTTGCTTATCAAATGTGTCAACAATTTTTTTATTTATGACTTGTTAATTGCAAAGAGTCGCAAGAGAGTCCGCAATCGTTGGCAAAACGCAAATCAGACAATAACCGATGACAAAAGCAACAGCAATGAGCGCAAGAGGCCCAACAATGGATAGGTTCAGTGTGCAACACACTCACACAGAGAGAGAGGGAGAGGGAGAGATACAACAATCGGGCAATAAACCGCGAAATTCCACACACACACACAGATACACAGAGAGGGAGAGTGAGTGCGAGAGTGAGAGAGAACGGGATGTGTGTGTGTGTGTACGATACAGATACAGCTCATTCGCGCCGCTTGCCGCCGCCTTTCATCGATAAGACAACAACAATAGAGAGCGAGATAGAGAGTGTGTGTTGGAGAGCGAAAGGAAGGAAGGAAGGAAGGAAGGAAGGTAAATGCTAGAATGTTAGAATCTGGAAAAGGACGCGAAGTGTGGGTGTGGTTGAGGGCGGAATCAAATCGAAGCGAATTGAATTGAATTGTACATGTAAGAGTCACACTTGTGTCAATGCTTCGGTGGATCATACGGATACGCATTCGTACAGTCGTGGTCACACGAATAGGTCCCATAGGGGACATCCGACCCATTAAGGTCAATCCGTTTCTATTGTTTGTACCACGACTTGCCAAAGTTATTTAAGGTTCAACCTGCATCCAAAATTTATTCAACATTCCATTCATATTATCTATCTTGAGTCTCAATTTTGTTGTCTTCAAAGCCCAAAGAAACCCACAATTTGTTGACGATAGCTTAAATTCATCTGGAATCAGACTTGAATGTCGCCTAGATGGAATTGTTTGCGAATCGTTGAGTCGCTTGAGTATTTTTTGAGAGATCTTTGTTTATTTTTGCATGCAGCATATCATCAAAATATTATCTCCAACATTGTTTCGATAACAGTTTCGGATTTCTTATTTTGCTGAGATTTCAAAGTGGGACAAAAGCCAGATCCTCTCTCCCTGGAATGTTTTGCCTGCTTGGCAGGACTCTGCAAGTCCACAAATATCCAATTAATCCTCAAATATATATTCTGTGAGTCCCACACAGAAACCAGAACGAACATCTAGCTTAATTTGGTCTTAATCTGTGTGCTATTTGTGTGCCCTTTGGTGTGCGCCTGTGGGGGTGTAGTGGAGCATGTGCATAGATTATAATTTTAAGCATGCACACGCACCAACACTCACGCATAGGCATTGACTGGGTTGGAGGGAGAAAAAGCGCGCAGCGCACCCTGATCCAATGAATTTACCGTTGGAACCGAGTACCTGCTGCTGCTGCTGCTGCTGCTGCTGCTGCTTCTGTCGCTGCTTGCATTCGCTGGCAGCAGCTACTCCTATTCCTGCATTGCTTTTCTGCCTGCGCTACCTGTGCTGGCACCTATTCTGGCTCTATTCCTCTCTCACCCACTGCCTACTCATATTTCATGGCACTGATTCTCTCTGGCCGCTGCCTTCTGTTATTCTGCCACTGATTCTCTACCGGCATCTGCCAGCGACTGGCTGCCGCTGCACTTCTGCCCTTGACTCTATCTCTCTCTCTCTCTCTCACTCTGCACTTCTCCCACTCTACCTTTCTGTTGGCAGTCGTTGCTTCCCTCTCTTCTGCTCTCTGCCGGTCCTCTGCCCTGATCCACTTTATGCCTGCATTCCGCTGCCGCTGCTGCTGCTGTTGCTGTTGCTTTACTTCTGCCGCTGCTGCTGTTCGGCCGCTGCTTGTGTGCTCCTGCTGCCGATGCCTCTCTGCCTGCTGCTATAGGTGGCACTGCCTGCCTGCCTGCTGTTGTAGGTGGCTCTGCCGTTTCCTACTGGTATTCTGTCACTGCCTCTGCTGCTGTCACTTCTCTTTGCCGCTGCCCTGAAAGCTAGGCAATGGAAATGTATGCAGTGGGGACAGAGATGGCGCTATTCTATTATTTTGCGACTTGAAATATGATCCAAATATGGGAGAAATAGGGGAGATAGCAGCAGCACCACCACCACCAACAGAAATAGTGAGAGTGAGAGTGAGAGGGAGACGCAGAGATAATTCTATTCATTACCTTTTGACCTTGACCGTCATCGGTAGTCTGTCGTCCTTCCTCCATTGGCTTTTCAGTGTGGGAAAGGCTTTTAGAAGCGAAATTGAATTAAATATCCTTCCTAGAAAACACACACACACACACACATGCGCGTAAGACGACCTGCAAACTATTTATAGAACTTTGAACTTTCATTTCACAACCTCTGATGTGCGGCATAGTCCTCAGGTAAGGGAGAGAGAGACAGCGTACGTTGAGAAGAGACGTGGGTGCCTGTGGAATAGTTAAACTAATTTGCCACTTTCCAGTGCATAACCGCACGCAAATGTTTCTATGCTCTCAATCTGCCTTTGTTTCGCCCCCTCTCTCTCTCTCTCTTTCGTTCCCTTTCCCCCCGTGTGTCCTGCCACACTGCTGGCATCCTTGTGTCGCATGAAATTGAATTATTTTTGCTGCTTCTGGCAAAATCTAATTTGTTTGGCTTTTTGCACAGTTTATTAGGGGCCAGGCCCCACTGTAAGTGTAGGCGAGGGAGAGGGAGAAAGATATGTGTCATTTACTACAGTGACAGACAGAGAGAGAGAGAGAGAGAGAGAGAGGGGGCCCGTGGGGGGTGGGGCGTGAAAGTGCACTGCAGGTCCGCGAGTCCTGGTCATGGTCATTAGCTCGGACACGAGCCGCAATAGGAAAAGCGTGTAATACCTGGGCAGAGCGGCAGCTAGGACCCTTGTGGGATGTGCATCCCCATCATTCCCCTGGGGCTTCGGGTTCGCCTGTCCCTTGGGCCTCCTGTCTCCTGTCGTCTGTCGCGTCTGTCATGGTCATGGCCAACAAAGTTGCATGTGGTCCAAAAATTCGTCCAGTTAGGGGAGGGGAGGGGAGGGAAAGGCACAGAAAACCCCACTCCTGCAATGGAAAACAATGTTTCCTCGAATGTTTACATCCTTAATTCCTTAAGGGTAATGCATGAAATATGGAGTATAGATTAATATCGATATCGATCGATAACAAACTTCCATGTGATTCGGTATATTTTGCGTATATTTTTAATACCAGGTTTGCCCTGGATTCATGATAAAACTACTTCCATAATATCTCCCTAACAAAGATAGTATCTCTCTAGAAAAATATATGTACCAATATGGGTTTTATTAAACCTATCCGCAAGATCTTTAAAAAGGAATCACATTGAATCAATGCCTCTGGAGTCCATAAGAATTAGAGACAAGGAGGGAAATTGTTGCACATTTGCATAGTCCATCCATAAAACCATCAACCATGGGTGTACCCTGCCTTCTGCCTTCAAAGTTCTTGCAAAAGTAAAACTTCGCAAGCGAGGGGCGGCACGGGTCTTATCGAAGGAAAGCAGAACTTTTAAACCAGAATCAGACACAGAAGCAGCAGTTTGTGGTGTGGTGGTGCCTGTCGCGAAACTAAAACTAAAAAGTTTTCACAAATGTTTTCACCAATTACGTACCGCCGCCTGGTATTGGTATTCGGTTCGGGTTTGGGATGCATGCCACAAGCCAGCACCGGCACCTGTTTTGTTCTGGGGGCAGAAGCACCAACAGAGCGAAATCTGTTGCATTCTGCCGCGGGAATAGGCCCTTGAAGTGTTCTACATGCCCCATCGGTCGAGCAGTTGCATCAGTCCCCGTCGAGGTGTCCGAACGGAAGCCAATCAAAGTCGAATTAATGTGCAAATGCACAATACTCGTTGTTGTGCATAGAAAAGTGGATAAAAAAAAATTTATAAATTTATTAATAAGGGGGCGTGGCAATTGGTGGTCTTGATGGCCTTAAAGTGTGTGTGAATGAAAACGGAATTCGAAAATTTGGCAATCAGCAGAAGAGAGCGTGACCAGCATGCACGATCGATCGATCGATCGATGGATCGATCGGAGGGGATTGCGCATGCGTCCATCGTATGACGACAGCACGCCCTCCGCCGAACCCCCCTTTGGCATGGCACGTGCCACAGCAGAGACATTTGGTGGAGGGGGGAACACTCTATTTGGTTGACTGCCAATTTGGATCTCCTGTCGCGGATCGCTGATTCAATTGACAAATATTTGCCATGAAACTAAGGCGGCTAAGGCTTCGAAAACCAACCAGACTTTCAGGGAGATACGATACTTGCCGGGGGGCTTTATTCAAGCCCCGAAATGCCCCGAAGAGTTATCCCTAGATATAGATAGTTGGACGGTTAGCTAGTTGTAAGCACTAAATATGTTTGTTTTGGTTTTTAGTGGCCGGATATGTGCTGAATGCTGTGCTGCACTGCTTTGGACAGAGTGGCATCTATAGATTGCCCGATCCCATGCGGAGGTGATTGTGAATCCCACAGATAGACACACGAACACATCCTATTGCTCTTGAACCATTATCCTGGATATCCTGCATATGTTTCTAACCAAAGACTTACACATTCTCTCCCCCGTTTTCTCTTGTGTGTTTCAGTGCCAATCAACCGCCGAATCTAACAGTATTATCAGGAACAGGCTCGATCACGGCCACCTCCTCCAGTCCCACGCCCATTTCACGCCAATCAAAGTCCGGCAGCGCCCTAAATCAGGCCCTGTATGTGAGCCATGGCTCAGCCCCAGGCTCTGGTGGTGGCGGTGGCGGCGGCGGCGGCAGCGGCAGCGGCAGCGGCGGCAACGGTGGGGGCAGCGATAACAGTGACCTGATGATCCGGCTGAGGGAGTCCATCAAGCAGAAGGAGGAGTTCCTCAAGTCGCCGGTGCCCACCACCATCAGCTCCTCCTCCACATCCGCCTCCGGGACTAATGGGAATCAGGCACAGTCGTCGCCAGCTCAGCAGCAGCAACCGCAGCATTTCTTTCCCTCGCACACTCCTCCGGGAGTGGCAGCAGGTGCTCCCATCGCCCCACCGCCACGCGGTCGCCATCAGGTGCTCATGAAGCAGCAACAACAACAACAACAACAACAGCAGCAACAGCAGCAGGGAGTCGCCGGCAACTTCGACATGTACTATGCAGGCGGAAAACTAGTGCAACGTTCCTCGACGGTGCCCATACAGGCATCGTCCAGCTCATCCACACATTATCATCACATCACCCAGCTTCAGCATCATCCCCAGTATCAGCAGCAGCAGCAGCAGCAGCAGCAGCAGCAGCAGCACCCCCACCACCCACAACAACAACAACAACAACAACAGCAGCAACAGCAACAGCAGCGACAGGTGCAGATGATCAACAACAATGCCAAGTATTCCAAGGACTTGGACTACTTTGAGACGCTCCAAGAGACCGGAGTGACCAATAAAGTGTGAGTTTTGTAACCGAAACCAAAGAAATCCAAAAGAGGAATCTGAAGGAAAGAAAGGGTAACCATTAGACCAGAGAATATGTGGAACAACTTTCCCTCTTACTCTTTCTCTTGCGACTCTTACAGTCACTACGTTCTCCTGCACATTCAGTTGCTATGAAAGAAAAAACCTTTCCAAACGACACCCAAAAGGCGTGCGTATGGATTGAGAATAGGCTCTGAAATGAGATATAGCTTCCACTTTAGTTTTTCTGTATGAGAAACGCTCTTCTACTACTCTTCTACTCTTTGCATTGCCCACAGATTCGAACGCAAACTGGTGTCCCATATGTCAATGGGTTTCGATCCTTTCAAGCCTCTGTCGATCAATACCAGCGCCTTGGAGGCGGCATCGGCATCCACGAGTGCAGCGGCAGCGGCGGCGGCGGCGGCGGCGGCGGCAGCTTCGACCGTGAAAAAGCAGAGTGTCCTGTACGAGTCGCTGCAGCAGCATCCGCTGGCCAAGTACCAGCATCAGCAGCAGCAGCAGCAGCAACATAGCACCAACACGGTGGATGGACAGACGAACAGTCGCATGGAGCTGCACAAGGCGACGCTGGCCAATGCCACCATTGATGCCGCCGCCCCACCGTTGGTGGTTAGCAGTGAGTTCTTGGAATTTCATTTCGCAGAGTTAATTGAAATTAATTTCTCCCTCCTTTACCTCCTGTGGCAGAGTTTAGCGCAATGACGGAGCAGCAGCAGCAGCAGCAGCAGCAGGCAGGGGCCACCTTGGCGGACATTTCCGAGAGCAGCAGCGCCAGTGGCGGTAAGTCTTTACACTGCACTTTGAATACATATTACAATTCCCAGCAGTAGCTAATCCTGTCTGTTGCTCTGTAGCAGCAGCAGCAGCCGCTGCCGCAAGTGCTGGCAGCTCGAGTGCTGGTGTGATACGACGCTATAAGCCGCTGTCCTCGAGCTCCTTTGACGAGGGCAAGCCAATGCGCCGGATCTCCTATCTGAGGGCCACCAATAACGAGACCGAATTCAATCCGGATGCAGTGCCCGCTGGAGACGGTGCAACAGCAACAGCCGCGGCAGCAGCAGCAACTGCAACATCTGTGGCCACAGTTTCGATACCAATTCCAGTTGCAATTCCCATTGTGACGCCTGTGGCCGTTGTTGAGCCGCAAAAGACCAAATCCATGGTTGAGGAACATCCCGATCCCACCTACGATGTCATCGGGGGCACAGGCGGTGGCCACGAGTTTATCGAGACACCGAACGGCCTCGAGGATGTGCGTCTGTCGGCCCATGGCAGTAGTCGCCGGGCCTCCATGAGCAGCGATATGCGCAGCAGGTGAGTGTCTGTCTCCTTTGCCCTCTTGCACACATTTCCACTGATTCATCTGTCGTTCATTTAAGCATCCACGTCGACGCCGAGCTGAATGGCAAGTATGTGCCCAACGAACTGGAGGCCTTTGAGACGGAAATCGAAATTAAATCGTCCTGCATCAATGGCAAGGTAAGGCCAGGGCCAAGATTCCCACATTTTCCCACAGCTTCGATGCTTGTTAATGCTGTCCTAAAAGTGATTCTCAAAGGAGACTTTCTTTGGAACAGGAACTAGGATTTTAATGAAGTTAATGAAGCACTTTAGGGGGTCTCGTTTCCCCTATGCTCCGCTCCTTAAACCGATAGATTGAGTTCTCTGGACCCCCCCCCTTGACACGCCCTGACAGTCTCTCAGGATTTGTTCCGTAGACTCTTTTGTACGCCAGGCATAGCCTCAATCCTTTGCTGAAACTAGAAACTCCCCAAAAGCCAAACCCTAGAGATCCGCCACTGATTTGATTGATTGAATTTTGTTCTTCCGTTTCAGCGCATGTCCGAGTACCGTTCGTGGCGTCAGGTGAAGCTGGAGATCAAGGGCGATCTGCTGCGCATCTTCTCAGGGCGTCACGCCAAGTCGGAGCACAATGTAAGAAGGAATAAAACGAAGTGAAATGCTAAATCTGTTAAACCCTCTCGTTGACGTCGTTGCAGGTGATAGAACTTGATATTAGAAACTTTAAGTTCTTCGACGAGTCGCTGGACAAGAAAAAGTACTTGATACGCATGCAGTCAAAGCCATCGCCGAGCGGAGCCCATTTGGCGAGTCTCGGGAACGAGCTCAATCTGGACGATGTGCACGACAAGTTGACCTCATCGGGCAGCAGCAGCGCCAATGAACCAATGGCCGCCTCCTGCAGCAGCAGCACCGGCGGGCCCTACACGGAGATACTCTTCAAGACAAAGAACAGCAACGAGATGAAGCGACTCTTTGGGCTGCTGCAGTGGAAGGATAGCCTCAACTACGATGACAATGTGAGCACCGCCGAATCCTAGGCGATGCTGGTGTTTCCTATATTTCATACCCCATTCTCATTTGTATCGCCCCCCTCCCACAGGAGCAGCCGCAGCAGGGCAAACAATTGGCGGAGCCACAGAAAACGGTGGCCACTTCCAGCCACTATCTCGATGATGTGGTGACTGGTGGAGCCGGCGTGGATAGCTCTCCGTTGAGCTCACATTCGGGTGGGGGCATGGCGGAGCACCACCATGTGGCTGCCTTGCCCGCTGCCGCAGCAATTGTGGCCGCCACCAGTGACTCTATATCGCCGGTGATGAAGGCCCGCAAATCGTCCTCCCACAAGCATTTGCCCGACAAGGATCTGGGGTCGCCCAAGTCCAAGAACTGGAAGGATTTGCTGTTCCGTCGAGGCGGCGGCAGTGGCAGTGGCGGTGTGTCCCACCACCATACAGATCTGGCCTCGCCCTCGGCTTGCGCCGCGAAGACCTGTGGCTCCATTGGGGTCCCACTGCGCAGCTGTCCGATGTCCAAGCTGAATCCGTATGTCCCCCATCTCGTGGAGGTGTGCACCAACATTGTGGAGACCAAGGGCCTGAGTGTGGTCGGGATCTATCGGATACCCGGCAACAAGGCGGCCATTTCGGAGCTCTCGGAGCTGGTGAACACCAAGGACTTTCAGTTCGAGAGCTGTGCCATCGATGTGCGATGGGAGGATGTGAATGTGGTGAGCAGTCTGCTGAAGCTCTTCATCCGGAGCCTGCCCGACGCCCTAATGCCGGCCAGCTACTACATCAACTTCATTGAGGCCGACAAGAAGGTCGGCCTGGAGCGGATCGTTCTGCTGCGGGAGATAGTCGAGTCGCTGCCCCGTCATCCGTACGAGACGATGAAGCATCTGATACGCCATCTGTGCCGCGTCAGCGACAATTGTGAGGTGAACCGCATGGAGCCCAAGAATCTGGCCATCATCTTTGGCCCCTCGATCATACGCACGCCCAACGACACCCTCGAGACGGCCGTCAAGGACATGAAGCACCAGTGTCGCATCGTTGAGCTGCTCGTTACACAGGTGAAGCATTACCACACAACGTGTCTTGTGGCAGAGGGATCTTTGGGGGACTGGAAAACATTTAAACTTAAGCAGTTCTTAATTGTAATTGGAATATTTGTACAGAGAAGCGAAAGAGCTGCCAAAGGGCAATGCTACCATTTATCTCCTCCATACAAGTTTGTATGCTGGATATCCTTCTTGACTGTCCTTTGCCCTGCCTCAAAACATATCCTATATGTAAACAAATCTCAAAGATACTCCCATTGGGAAGCATTTCATAGCCAAATGTAATTCATGAGAAGATTTTCTTGCAGTGTGCATACGAACGCTTCTCCCGAATGTCTTACGATACTTTCGCGCCACAAACTGTACGACATATGACACACGATGGCGAGAGATTTGCCGGTTATCCTTTCCGGATATCATTTGTGAGAGCGTTTGGTGCGACGGCCTGGGGACATGTGTGGTGTTCCAGCCGCTCTTTCGAGATGCCTACAGTTTCCCACCTCTCATACCATTACGATGTATCCCTGTTGTTGGAAAGAACAAGGCGCGTTCGCCAAGGACTCCTTTCACACGTTTGCGCTCATCATTTCGACAGATTCTGATGTATTTCCAGTAGGAGGGGGGTTTTAGGGGGTTTTCTTTACCAAAAATTGTTAATTATTATTTAATTTAAATTTTTTGTTGATTACAGTACGAATACTATTTTGAGGGCGGCAATCTGCCGGATCTGGCCGATGTCAGTGGTGGCACGGCCATGGCCAGTACTGCCCAGCCGCAGCATCAGACGCAGGAGGATCAGACGAACATGCTGCTGCACAATCTATCGAAGATCGAGAGGATCACAGAGCGGGAGACGCGCACCTCCCGGTTCATTCCACAGCTGCGGCGGCGCACCCATGGCAAGCGGAGTGCCGTCAACTCGGACACGTATTCGGGGGAGAGTGTTCTGGTAAGCAGCGGTTGTCCAAGCAGCTCCACCACTAGCCACTCCACCATCACCACTAGCACCACAACTTGCACCAACCACACAACCATACATCAAAGACGACAGCAGCGCAAGGCTGTGCAGAGCATTTGTGACTTTGCTTTAATCCTGCCCGCACCTCCCGTTCCTCCCTCCCTTCACTTTCAGTCGCTGGACTACGCCAAGGTCTCGGCCAGCAGCACCAGCAGCAGCTCGACGCTGCACAGCAGCAGCAAGACAACCACCAATGCCTCCTCCTCCTCCACCACCAGCCAGAGCTACAGCCAGAGCCACAGCCACAGCACAAAGTTTAGCTCTGGCGCCGCGGCCTCGGCCTCGGCCTCGGGCTCGTCCGCTTCGGGCTCCTCGACAACAGCCGCCACCATAAAAGCGGCCGCAGTGTCCAAGGCATCATCCGCGGCCTCCTTGATAGGCACCAAGAAGCGCAGCACAATGGGCGGCGGTGTGGGGTTCCTCGGCGGGGGCTCTCGCTCGCAGACGCGCAAAGCGAGCCTGGACGAAAAGGACTCTGGGACGAGCGTCGACTCGGCCGGCAGTATGGCTTTCAGCCTCGGCCTGGGTCTGGGCCTGGGCCTGGGACATGGCAAGGAACAGCATCAGCAGCAGCGGAGCAGCGTGGACATATCCATACTCCTCACCGACGACGACTCCAGCAGCAGGCTGAGCGACACAGGTAGGTGGTCTCTTCTGCTCCTTCGTGGATGAATCTCTCTCACTGTTCCATTTAGGTTCCATGTCCCTGACTACCATTACGGATACGCTGGACAGCAAGCTGCGGAATCTACGGAGCGGCTCCGAGTCGAACGACGAGAATGGGTCGCCGGAATTCCCCAAGAATCGCCGGCACACGCTCGGCCAGCCGCTGCATCTGCACTCCGAGAACATTCCCTATGCGGACGAGTCGCCCGAGCGTCTCTTCCATCAGTTCTGCCCCCTGGATGCCCCCCACTCGCTGCACCTAAGCCGCTCCTGCACGGCCACCAACACTTTGGGCGCCGATGAGAAGCCCTCGACCATGAAGCAGGCCATGGCCATGGCTGGAGTGGCACCCCTGCCGCCCAGCCTCCTGAAGGCAGCCCACAAGCTGCAGCACTCGGCCACGGTGCCCATACACCAGATACAGATACATCCGGGTAGCGCCACGGCACCGGCCAGCGGTGCTGCAACGCCCACCAGCACCAGCACTGGAGGGGGATCCACCCCAGTGGCTGGTACACCCACCAACAGTGCTGGCGGAGCAGGAGGATCACAGCGCAATTCTGGAGGAGGGAACCTCCCCGGCAGCGGCAAGAATATGCACCTGAGATTCAGCACATCGCAGGCGTACGAGCGACATCATGGCGCTGGTGGTGGGGGCGGTGGTGTGGCCGGCTCCGAGGACGACGACTCGGAGGGCTCGACGACCAGCGATCCCAAGGAGAAGCTACTGCTGGCGGGCGAGCGACCATCGCCATCGTTTTTTCTCGAGCGCTACAACAAGAAGCGTCGAGACCATCGGCTCTTTCGCAGCGCCAGTTTCAACTGTCGCAACTACTCGACCCGACACGTGAACAGCAGCAGCAGCTCCACGCCGGTCGGAACGGCAGCGACTGTGGCCACGGTCACGGCCGCCTGCTGTCAGTCACCATCATCGGCCCTGGCCACGGGCCTGACCAAGGACGAAAAGACTGACATGAATCTGACCAAGAAGCGCCAGATCCAGAACAAGCAGAATCGATCCATCAAGCGCCGCCACACCGTTGGCGGGCCACACGACTACTCGGCCAACGGGGGCTGCACCACACACGGACATGGCCACGGCCATGGCCATGGCGGCGGTGCCCATGGCGGTCACGATCTGGCCGCCATCAACTACAACCACCACAATCGCCATCACCAGCAGCAGCTGCTCAAGGGATCCGTTGTGGTTGTCGGCGTTGGCGGTAATGGTGCCGCCGCTGCCGAGACAACCACCACAACGACAACCACCACCACGGTGCTGCGTCGCCTCGGCTCGGGAACAGCATTGGGATCGGTTTCGGGCTCGGCAACGGCTACGGGTACGGGTACTAGCGGTGTGCCTAGCGATCCGAATGTGGTGGCATTGCCAGGCGGCGGTTCTGTTTCCAGCAACAGCAGCAGCGGCGGCAACGGCGGCTCCTCGAACAGCAGTGCCAACAACAACAATTCGCCACAAAGCGATGGCAGCAATGGCAATGCAGCAGGTGGGGGAGGCGGAGGAGGAGGCAATGGTGGTGCCTCCAATGCCCCACCATCATCTGGAAGCAGCAGCAACAGCAGCACCCCCACCAATGTGGTGGCAGCCTCCGCTGTAGGAGGAGGAGGAGACCAAGTCCTAGAGGTGGGCATTCGCATCAAGAATATTAATCGCGGACGCTATTAGAGGAACGGAAGAGACGATTTGGAGCTTACAGCAGCAGCAGCAACAGCAGCAAAACACACACAGTTTAAATTAGTATTACATAATGGTTTATATATATATATATATATAGAGATATATATGTATGCATATATATATGTATGTTGTATGTATATGTGTCTATGTCTATACAAGGATCGATGGGGAGTTGTGTGCGAGAGTGGGAGTTGGTTCGCACAGAATACACGAGGAAATCTGAGACTAGAACGACTCCCGGAAGTAGACAAGAGTGCAAAGGAGTCCTTTCTATTTAGATCTTAGATCTGTTGGGCACTCTAAATGAAAGAACGAGCGAGACGCAACCCCCAAACGAATGTAAAACCACACAAAAGAAATCCTAGATAACAAAATGTTTCAGGAGAATCGATTATATTTATTCGCACACTCAAACACACACACAAAACAAAATATAAATATACTACATACATTATATGGGAACCGAGGGACAAAAAAGAACGGAGAGCGGATATACGGATATACGGACGGAAGAAACGACGAACGAAGGGATATACAGAGACAGAGATAGAGATAGAGTTAGAGTTAAAACGAAAGAGACAGCGAAAGAGCACGTAAGTGAGAGAGAGTGAGAGAGAGAGAGGAAGTGGTTGGCGGGAGCTTGAGAGATAACTATTTTGTAAACCGTATACACAGTACAGTAAAAACCATACGCATAAATAACCTTATAGTGTATACATTATATATATACCACTATATATATATACATATATATATTTGTAACGTTATCATACATAACGAATGCAACAAATTGTTAACCATATACACCCACACACACACACACACACACACACGCAAACACGCGCATTATTATACATATATACCTATGTGCATATGCATATGTATGTATATATGCATGGAAAATACGTATATTATATGCTATTTGTCGCCTGTCTGTCTGTCAGTCTTTGGCGTTTTTTTTTTCATTTTTGAAGATTTTGTGCCTCTGCCTCTGCCTGTGCCTGTGCCCCACCCACCCACTCGTTGTCTCCCATTCGTATGTTTAGTTTTTTTTTTTTCGTCAGCATGTATGTGTGTGTGTACCTGCTATAAGAAAAGAAAAAAAGAAAAACGAGAATTCAGTGCATAGAACCCATTTTAGGTGCCTTAAATTATTTGCTTTAACATTTTGTCAAAATTGTGTTTTTTTTTTTTGTTGATTTTGTACAGAATTTTGTTTGGGATTAGCGAAAATTGTATTCGATTTAGTTTTTCGAGAGTCACAGATGGTGCTGCGCATGAGCTGATTGTGCAAAATGGATCAGATTTATTTTAGATACATATACATATACAGATATATTTTGTATATTCTAACCTCAGGCAGGGATCCTTCCCCGCTACCCAGACAGGCGACATTTGAGCAACAATATAACAATATATTTGGTTCAAAATTATGTAAATGACGACTTGTTGTAAAGCGAGTATTGTACGTTTTTCGCATAAATTTAAACATATTTTATGAAATACTTTTTGTGTGGTTTGTATATGATTATTTTTTTTTGTTTGTTTTTTGATAATGAAAAGAAAAGAAAGAAAGTATGAATAATTAAAAACATTAGCTTTTAGTTGTGTGTAGTATTACATGCATATAAACACACACACACACACACACACACAAACACACACACGCATTGTATAGTATACTATATGAATCCCCAATTAACAAATTATTTTTATTTAATTTTTTTTTTGTACTGTATATACAAATTATTTTCATTTTAAAGTTATGATTTCATTCCTCCTTTTCCCCCATAACATACATGCATATGTATTGATATATAGTAGGTATATATATATATATATATATATATATATATTTTACGCATTTTGTTTTGTTACCCGACACGGAAAGGACATGTAGAAAGCGAAAGGGAAGAGGAAACCGAAACAGAAGGAGAGTAGGAAACGAATGATAGAAATGAAACCCCAAGCGCGCAACGTTGCTATATAAATATTATTATTAAATAAAAACCAATTTTTTGTTAGAGTTTAGGTAGTTATTTTTTAAAAATTGTATTTTCTATTATATATATATATTATATATGTGTACATATATGTGTATGTACATCTACTATATATGTATATGTGTATATTGTATTTTTATTATGATTTTTTTTCAAACAACAAATAAATGTGGATTTCTATAATGCTATAAATGACGACACAATAAAGAGAAACAACAAATATTAAGAATAAATGTACAAGAATAAACCAGAAACAAGACAATTGTTGCATAATTTAAGCTGTAGCATAAGGAATGCTAAAGAAACTCTATCCTAAAGATATGAAAATGATCTTCTATGTACAAAATGGCAATCAGTCAGGCAATGGTGATGCTGGATGCTGGATGCTGGATAGTGTGGCTTCAGAGCTTGGCCTGTGGACCCGTTCCCGAGATCTGGTAGACAAATTTGTGGGCGACATCGTAGTGGGGATTGCAGCTCTGGCGCACGCGCTTCAGCCAGGCCCGGATCTTAGGGTACTTGATCCTCACATCGTAATCAGCCATGCCTAAGGTCAGAGAGAGGTCAGAATTCACACTCAAAGTGCACTCAATCCAATCCACTTACGTGTCTGCTCAATCTCACAGGCTGCAAATATATCTGCAACGCAGAGGCTGGATCCCGTCAGGAAGTCGCTGCTCTCCAGCCACACCTCCTCGACGACGTCCAGGTTGCGCTCCATATGCATGCGCATCATCTCGATCTTGGCCTCCGTGGGCGTGCGGCCGGTGAGCAGCGGCTCCAGCCACACGGTGCGGAAGTACATGGCGCAGGTGAGGCGCAGCGAGATGTGGTGCCACTCGAGGAACTCATCCACGCGACTCTGGTCGACAAAGTACTTGGGATACAGATGCTCGGGTATCTTGCCCTTGGCACTGAGATACCGCAGTATGGCCACGCTCTCGGCCAGCTTGTTGCCATTGTCGTTGATGCAGGGCACGCGCTGGAAGCGGTTTATATCGCGCTTGAAGTCATCGGTCAAGTGCTCTCCTATGGCGGGGGGCAAAGTGCAAAGATTAGATTGGAGCTACGTATGATTAGGGGCACAGCACCCACCATTCCTCAGGGCAACCACGCAGTCCTCAAAGGGCATGCCGCTCAGGCGAAATATGATGAACAAAGCCCGCGAGGGCTGCGACATCAGGTCGTAGTAGTACTTGATCGGCGACGGCGACATCTTCAGGTTCGTTGTCTGCCTGGTGGGAGCTGCACAAGCACAAGAGAACGGATTAAACAGAATTGCAACAACAGTCCAAAGATCACACAAATATGTGCCCCTCTTCCCAAGAGACAGCCCAGCCGGTGAAGCGGCCCCTCAATGGCGTGCTTTGGCACAAGCACTCACCAGAAGCACAGTTATTCGACTGAGCGATCAATGAGGCAAAGCTCAGCCAGCAAAGCTTGTAGGTCACGAGAGCGGGAGAGAGCAAGTGCGAGCTTTGAGGGCGTGCGTGCGTGCGTAAATAAGCTTTACGATATTTAAGAGAGAAGAACGAAAAGCTTTACAGTATTTCGCGTCTGGCGTGATCTTTTGCTCTGCGGAAGTGTGGAAGAGTTTTAAAGGAGTTCGAAAGAATACGGAATGCAAAGTGGACCAAAACTGTTTCATCACTCAGGTATGTTTCAAGATCTACTCTAGTGCCTTTTATTGGAATTTGGAATTTTTATTCTGAACAGTGCAAAAATTTGCATTGCCTTAAGCTTAAGAAAATATTTCATTATCACAATCTCAAGTGCGACATTCACTTCACTCATAAATCACAATAAGACCCGAAATGATTAGCCTATCGGCGGGATCGAATATGGGATCACACCATATTTATCTATTGCTACTGCGAACAACCCAGAGGGGAAATGAAAGCGGATAGCAGATATGAGACTCACTTTTTCTGCCTTCCTCAAAGGCCTTTTGGAGGTGCTGCTGATCCTCCGGTCCCTGGCTGAGGCCCAGCAAAGTGGCCAAACGCGACGACATTCTGTTTTTTTGTGGTGTGATCACGGGTCGCCTCTTCTGCGGAATGGGTTGATTGCAGCTGCAGGGGTGCCTTTTATATGGTAGTTAGTACATATGCTAGCAAATTGGATGCTAGTCGGATCAGAACGAATGCGAATGAGGAGGAGGCAAGTAAACAGAAATGGAATAACAAAGCGCAAGGCGAAATCGGACACTCGAAGAGCGCGCGCGAGTAGGTGTGCGATAAGACGGTTTCCCCCTGCCTAATCATCCGTTCCATTCGTTCACCCTGCCTCCCCGGGGAAACATATGTACATATGCAATGCCGCCACAATGCCCACTCGTCGTCATTTGTTGTTGACCAAGATTATCGATCAAGTTGCTGGCCCATTGGCAACCACACCAGGAATGGCCAAAGCACCAATGTTCGTATAGAGTATACAATATACGTATGACCAATATATACTGGTTCCGAGGAAGGTCCGTCCGCCGGCCTGCCTTATCGTTTGATAGTGAGAAATTGTTTACCTCTGTTGCCATTGGGTTTGGTTTTGGGATTGGGCTTGGGGATGATCATCAGCTGATGGATCTGGATTTATCGTATGTTCCGTATTTCCGCTCCCCGAAAGTTGTTCTATTTTTTTTTGTTTATCGTATATGTATGTGGTATTTATTGATTTCATTTTAAACATTTTCTTTGTGTTCATTCATTTGGTTTATTTTGTACTTGCTACATACGTATAGGTATATGTATATAGTTCTGTTCTGTATATGTATAGGTATATGGTATGCACTTGTAATTGAGATAAAATCAGATAAAAAGCAGATGATTTATACCCGGCTCTGGGCTGAGTAGAGGTACATTTACAAAGATTGTTGTCTGAGTTCTGTCTGGTTCTGTTCCTGTTTATCGCATAATTTACGGGGTATAAAGATACAATATAGGTTTAGTAGTAATCCACAACATTTATACTCGGTGTAGAGACAGAGAGAGATCACACAGGGAGGAAGGTAATGGTAATATATATATGTACATATATAATCCCTATATATCTATATATAATTTGGGTGTGTATACATATATATGTATGTATATATTTATATAAAAAATAAGATACAACTCAAATAAACAACAACGAATTTGAAGTTTCGTTTTAGTTTGATTTTGGTTGGGTTCTGTTCGGTTTCGGATTCGGTGAGCAGCTTTTAGAGTACAGATATTCAGATACATGCATAGTATAGACACTCAAGATACATATGGAATGCTTGTAATTATTATTATTTGAGTTCTTTCGACTTATTGTTGTTTTGATTATTACAATCATAGTTTAGATTCAGATCTCATTTTGATTTATTTCATTTATTATTTGTACATATATTGCGTGTGTGGTGTAAAGTGCGTTTCAGTGCTGTAAGACTGTTCTCATCTATTCCTTTTAATTGCATTCCAATTTTTTTTTGTGTCGCTCCATCAAGTGGCTTTTGTTACACTGTTCCCACAGCAGTTCTGAAATGCCCTATATATAAGTAGTGTATATGGTGTATATTCATAATTTGATTTGCCTTTGATATAGGCGTGATAATTACATTGCACTAATTTGATTCTCAATATCGTATATCGTACATATGTATATCGAATATGCTCGTATATATAACTATATATTTTGTATATCTGCATGGGTCCCATGAGGACCCACACATATTCAAAAAAAAAACAAAAAAAAAAAACACAGTTAGATTCCTATACAGTATACAGTATATGGTAGATATATATAAGATTTCAATCGTTACCATTGATTTGTAGAGTCTTTTGCATTGTCAGCCCCTGTTTTGGTTTTTGTTTCGGTTTCCGTTTCCGCTTGTTGGGGATATGCGTGAGAAATGTTTTGTTTGGGAAGAACACAGCTTACATTCATATAAATACAGATACAGTTACAGATACAGTTACGGTTACAGTTACGGTTACAGTTACAGTTACGGTTACATTTAGAGTCGCATGATGCACGTTGCATGTCGCATATAAAGAAGACATCGAGTGAGAAACAAAAGTATTTCCTATGCATACTATTTATTGTTGCCTTTTCTTTTTCTTTTTTTTTTGATTTCTTTTGGTTTGATTATCCTTTTTGGCAAACGAAATTTGACTGACGATCCGAACTACGATCTATAGTCTCTATGGGTCTACTGGTCTACTATTACTCTACTACTCGTTTAGTATAGTGTTTTCCCCTCTACTTGTTCTCGATGATCATCTGCAGCTGCAGGACGAGGCTCCGAGCCAGCTGGAGCACTGCCTGGGCATTGTGGCGTTCGGCCATTTCTGCAAGAGAATCGACTATGAATCGAATAATCTAAAAAAAGTCGGTGTTCGCATACCATTGAAGAACTTGATGACATCGGTAAAGTCCATGCTGTTGGAGAGGATGATGTCGCGATAGGTCTCGAGCAGGGCCAGGGCCAGGAAGAGGACAAAGTGCCCCGAGGCTATATGCTTGGCCGCCCAGATCACCTCCCAAGTGGCAAAGACATCGTCGTAGACGAGCTCCCTCTTGAAGTCCAAGAGGAACCAGCGGTAGCAGAAGTAGAAGTGCGTGTAGTCCCCGTTCGAGTCCATCAGATCATACATCTCCGAGTCGAGGATTTGTATGAGAGATCTGCCATTAAGAGAAGATTATAAGCATATAACAGGCGTAAAGAAGATCAGATAAGATCCTACCGCATGTTGGCAAAGTGCATGTCCATGGCACCGCCGCTGGGAAAGTTCTCGATCATGCGCTCCATGAGCTTGCAGAAGCAGCTGTAGCTCAGGGACTCGTCGTCGAAGATGACCAGCAGTGGGGCCACCAGATCGCACATGCCCTGCATGTAGCCCACGTCCAGATGCTCCCACACATACGTGGATATCACGTTGCGCAGCTTGTCCAGATTCTCGTTGGCAAAGTACCAGTAGTTGCGATCGCATCTCTGCACATCCTTCTCGATCCGATGCAGATTGAGGCCGAACTGTTCGAGCAGCTCACTCTGCGGATGGCAACAAATCGTCAAGGATCATCGAGGGTACGTATACGTATCATGGAGATGCTCTACTTACACTGTAGACGCCACCATTGGAGCTGGCTGGGGAGGCGCAGGCCGACTTTGGCTGCTGCAGGGCATCCAGGGCCGCCGCCTGCTCCTGGACGGGGGACATCTGCTGACTGTTGCCGGCCTTGGGGCTGCGCTCCCAGTTGGCAAGGTCCACCGAGGCGTTGGTGATGATGACAGCTGCCTGCTGCTGCTGCTGCTGCTGCTGCTGTGGGGGCTTGACCTCCTCCTCGTCCTCGGGCAGCTGCAGATCGTCGGCGCTGAGGTACTCCGGACTGAGGACGCTGCGGCTGCGGCTGTCGCTGGGCTGGTGGGGGGCTCCGCCGGGTCCCACCGTCTCGTAGGAGGATGCTGTTGACGTAGAGCAGCTGGCTATGGGCGGCTCCGCGTTGATCTTCTCCTGTTGCTCCTGCTCGGCCTCCTCATCGAGCTCGTTAAAGTTCTCGCCCTCGTCCACATGGCCCGAGTCCGTGCTGGTCTTCATGGCCCTTGGAATGGGCTTCACGCACAGGTGCATGCCACTAACGGACACCTCCTCCTGCTGCTGCTGCTGTTGGTGTTTCTGCTTCTGCTGCTGGCCATGGATATGCTGCTGCTGCTGTTGCTGTCGCTGCTCGTCATCGAACTCCAGGTCGCCCGGATCGGATATGTCCGAGATGTCCTCGAACACCTCGTTCTCCAGCTCTCCGCCCGCGTCGAGATCGGCGGCACGCACCGTCCGATCGTTGCCGCTGTTGCTGCCGCTGGAGCTGAGCTTTGCCACCGCCCTGGCGGTCTTCTCCTTCTCCCGCTGCTGCACAATGGCGTCGACGGCCAGCCACTCGCTCATCGTCGTCTCGTAGTAGTGCTTGCAGGTCTCGTCCTGTTTTTTACGCTCCTCGCGGGTGGACCCGAAGGCGTAGTGGCCCAGCAGGTAGGGCCACACCTCCTGCCGCAGATCCGGCTGTACGCCGCCAAAGTACACCAAGCGATAGAACTCGGTGGCATTCTCGAGGACACCATCCGCATTGAGGAGCTGCCAGCGCTCCTTCGTGAGACCCTCCTCATCGGCTTTCACTAAAAAGAAACAGAAACCGCCGTAAGCAACCATGGACCGCATGGGAAGCCTGCAGGAACTCACTTTCTGGCGTGATCCGGCCATGCACCAGTCCGGAGAGATGTGTCCGCACCGTGGATAAATGACGGCAGTAGGCCAGCCAGCCGTAGAAGGCCCGGGAGATGATCTGGCGGCGCATGGTGGAGCAGACCATCTCGATGCTGGTGTTCTGGGCGTGCTGCTGTTGCAGCAGCAGCAGCGGCGACTCCACCGGATACTGATCGATGGAGAGGCTCTTGTTCGAGCAGTCGCTGCTGCCGGTGGTGGAGCAGCTGCTCAGCTGGGCGCGACGCGGTGTGCTCCGCACAAAGTCCAGTATCGAGTGGGTGGCAGCGAACTCCTCGTGCCGGCTCTTGCTGACAATGCGAAAGACATAGTCGATGGGGGTCTCGTCCACGGACTCCATCACCGATGGAAGGATGCGCCGGCGCATGCTCTTCGGCCAGAGGAACATCTTGCCGATGCCGCGCTGCGACCAGAGCGGCGGATCCAGCTGTCCGTGCGGCAGCAGGCCCGTCTCCAGGCAGCTGAGGAACTGCTGCATGTGCCCGCCCTCCGGGAAGTGGATGGGCGGTCGCTGCACCCCGTCCTGGCCCACCAGGATGACGGTGCCGCCGCTGTCCTCGCCACGGCTCTGGTGGCAATGCACGTACACGATCTCGTCCACGTTGATGTTGAGGGCGTACGCCCAGAAGGCCTCCTTGTCGATGTCCTCGCCCTCGTCCGCCTCGTTGTAGCCGTTCATCAGCTGATTCGGCGTCCACTTGATGGTCAGCGTCTGGATGTGCTGGTGCAGACTCAGGTAGCCGGGCATCGGCTCGGCCACGTCCTTCGGCAGGACGTGCACATTGTTCTTGCCGTAGAGCAGCGTCGCCTTGGCGTTCTGATGCAGCGACTCCACGTAGTCCTTGGCCACGCTCGCCGTTGCCATGGACTTGAAGGAGCCGGTGCTGGCCTCATCGGAGCTGGTGTTCAGGCTCCGCTTAAAGTTGATGATCGCCGGCCGCGAGCAGGTCGACGAGGAGCGGCGACCCGAGCTGATTCGATGACGTTGCACCTGGAACAGAAAACAGAATAGAGACACGCCCCAGGGGGAACAGAGATGGGACTCACAAGCTCATCCGCATGCGGATCGGTCCAATAATGGTCGGCTGTCTTGGCCCGCGTAAACTCTAGGGCACAGGGCCCCACCAGCAGGGAGCTGAGAATGGATCCATAGTCGGAGTCGGCCACCAGGGAGTCGCGGTCGTAGAAGCTGCTGGCATTGCTCACCAGATACTCGATGATCTTGGTCAGACGCTTCTCGTAGAGGGCCAAGCGGATCCACAGATACTTCATGCTGACCAACGCCATGCTCGAGCTGCTGACACTGCCACTGCCACTGCCACTGGCACTGGCACTGACGGCGGATGCGGTGGAGGCGTTGCCGGTGGCATTGCTGCTGCTGCTGGCGGACTGCATCGAATTGCTGCTGCTCTTCTTCAGCATCGGGGGCCGCTGGAAGCTGTCGCTGCTGGAGGATGAGCGCTTGTTCGGGTCCATCGCCTCGATCTCCTGCACCAGCTTGCTGATGTGCTCCGCCTCTGGGCAGCTCTTGGCGATCTTGTGCAGCAGGGCCGTTGTCGAGGAGGTCTTGAACAGACCGAGGGCCCGACGGCGCAGTCCCTGGCTGAGGCAGGCCTCCACCGCGCCGCAGAGCGACGTCACCGAGCTGCTCTCCTCGTGGACGTACTTCTTGGTCACCGCCTCCTCCATCAGTTGCTTCACCTCCTTCTTGACGCTGGCTATCAGCCGCTCCTTGTAGTCGCAGCCATCTGGAATAACATCATCATTATCACCATCTGTGCGGCAAAGTGAATCTCATAAAAAGTATAGCCCCCCGCAGGGCCTTAAAATGAAATCACAGCGACAACGCCCCAATGTCAAATACCCCCGCCGTCAGACCCTGCCTCCTGCCACATCTACGAGTTTTGTGTGTGTCCCCCGCCACTGCCACTGGCACTGCCACTGGCACTGGCAGCGTCACATCCTTCCTGCACTCTGAAATTCAATATGTTCAACATGGGCCACCCCCCCCAAATCACCAGAGCACACAGAACACAGAGCCGGGTCGTGCTCCCCCTGCGGCCTGCTGCTGCTGGCTGCTCCTCCAAATGTTGACCACTTTGGCCACGCCCACTGAGGAACAAGCACAAATGCTAATGGCATTTGCACTCAAAATTCATGATGTGATGTCCTACGGCCATGGATAATTTCATTTTCATTAATTGTTTTCCATTTAGAGAGGGCTCCTCGGATGGCTGCGGGAATGCCCGAATGACAAATGACAACACACAGATACTGATACAGATACTATATAGAGAGAAGATACAAATATCCCATCCAAGGATGACGAATGATAAATAATGGTTCAAGGATTCCGAATGAATTATAGCCAAATGGCGGGAAGAAGCGCACAGCGCAAATTGCAATAAATTTTCACATAAAAGAATGCAAATTTTCAAGAATGAAGAATGATCTAAAGCTGGAACGTTGTAGAGAAAACGATCCTGATATATGACTAAAGATACATAAATATCTGCACACTCGTTACGCTCGTACGCCAACCCCCGGCTCACTCGCTTCCACCACCTGTTGGGGGTTTTCCTCATCTTCCTCACATTCAGGGGGTATGGGATATCGATGTGTCCCAGTATTGGGGGTTCGGTTTTAGGGTTTCCCCCAAATGCACTCAGCAGTAAAGTCAAGTCGCCAGCTGCGTGTCGAGCTCATTATGTGTGTCCTTTCCGCGTTTTAATGCTGATGATGACGATGATGATGATGTGGAATGGTGTATTGGTGGCGGCGACACTCTGCTGATGTCTGGGACGCCGACCGAGTTGTCGCCAGGCCATGTCCTTGCCACTGGCTGGGGCTGAGGCTGAAGCTGTGGCTGTGCGGCTCCGATGGATGGCTGGATGGCTGGATGGTGCTCGGGGCTTCCCCGTTTTAATTACTGCTCCTTTGTTGCACCATTTTCATTTGCTGTGTGCAACATCGCTTAGTTTTTATGCGGCACACATGCAATTAGCATTTAAATGGCCAGCGGGGAGGAGGCACCAAAGTTTTAATAACTTAATTTCTACTGGCATGGGGCCAGTGTGGCATGTGGCATGGGGCATGGGGCATGAGAACGGTGTCAGGGCAGCTGGCAAATGCAAATATCAACAGCGACACACAACAGACAGATGGAGAGATGGTGATGGCAGAGAGCAAAAGTTTCTATTTGTCTTTGGTTGATTTGTATAATTATTTGCTTCTTTGTTTGCCCCATGCCCCATGCCCCATACCGCATGTTGACGCTGCACAAATGAAAGGAAATACATTGGATAATGGTTACTGCCACAACACCCCTCCCCATCCCCATCCCCATCTCGATTCCCGTCACCTACTGCCTTTGGACATTGGATCTGGCGACAAAGTAAAGTTTAAAAACCATCGGGGAATGGCCAGCATTGACAGGAGTTGAAACAGGAGTAGAGAAAGGAGCTGCAGGGGCAAGAGCAAGGGGCAGCAGGAATATTTAAAAGGAATCAAGCAGCAGGGACAGACCGAGGAGCAACAGGAACAAGGGTGCTCAAAGAGTAGGGCCAAGAGCAGAAGGGAAGCGGGTATGACGCAGGACCATGAGCAGCTCCTTGCAGCCACAGGAATTGGACTGCGAACATAAGGCAGGACAAGAACAGAAGCAGAAGCTGGTCCACGAAGCAGTGGGAATCGGAACGAAAACCAGACGAATGGAGAGCCAATGGGTAACTCTCACGTTCTAGGCGACCTCGAGTATCTCCCACACCCGACTATTCGTGGCGGTATGCTTCAGGCGCACAGAAGCCACAGAAGCGGATGGAAATACTATGCGAGTATAGCGGAAAGAGCTTACAGTTTAAACGCCACATTCTTAATAGCCCTGTATTTAATGGTTAATGGCTTCTTCCGCCGCAAATCTCTCCGAAGCCTCATAAAACACTTCCCCGAATCTAATGACCCTTTGACTTCACTCTGTAGGTCCCTCTCACTGGGTCACTGGATCCTCCCCACCTTTGGGTGTTGCTGCTGTTCATCGGAATTCAAGTGTTTGGAAAGCACCAATCAGCACTTTCGGATGAGTGTGCGTGCTTGTTTGGTGAATATCGTTTTGACCGCTATTGACGGACACTTCCCTAGCTCCCCAGTCACTCCCAGTGCTTCTCGACCATCTGTACACCCTGATGACGATGGTGCTTGATAGGAAGCAAGGCTGCGTCATTGACTGCGATTCCACCTGCTTCCAACACCTAATCCACAATCAATCCCTAGGGCGTTTCATTTTCCACGTGAAAAACTCAAAATAAATTGCAAATTGGAATAAATTAATGTAAATCGTACTTCAATAGAATGGAGAAGACTATGGCTTTCGATGGCCTCCCTGTAGGGATCGTAATCGTAATTTCATTTGGCCCTCAAATGCCAATTGATGGCTTTAACAGATTCATGCTCAGGTTCAGACTCAGCGAGAGTTTTGGCCAACCCAACCACCCAGCAAACCCTTAATTGGGGGAAGCGGTCTGGGTGCCACAATTTTAAATTAAGCTCCAAAGCGAATCGTTTTTCTATTTTCAGCCGGCGACATTTTTTGCTGTTCGTTGGTCCGGATTCGATTCGATGGCCCGAAAGGATATTTATAAAGATGGCCATCTACATATTTGTGCGTGGATGCACGATATAAATACTTTACATTTGACCTTTTTTTAGAACGATTTTAAAGATGGTCAGTACCAATGCAAACCTCAATTTCTGAAGGCCTTTGACATTGAAAAAAGTTCTCACGTAGAAGCAGACAGAGATCCCCAATGCATCCCAAGAAAAAAAAAAACCGTGGAGCAAGCAGAAAACTGGCCTAGTAAAAAGAGACACAGCCATCTTTAAATTAAATATACATTTCAAATAGTCTTTTATATTACAATATCAAACTTTTTCTGATATGTTCGGGGTCTTGAAAATTTTAATGAATTAAGTTTTTTGTGATGACAAAATATTTGTATTCAAATTTATGTTTTTTATTTGCAATTCTGAAAATGCAGCTATAAATTTTGATTACCATTTACCATTTTATGCGGTATTTTGACTTTGAAAACTCGGAAAAAGTCGACGAAAATTTGGTTCTTAAGTTTTTATATTTTATTTGTGCAGGTGCATTAATTGGGCGTCGTTTAAGCCAAGGATAAGAGATCTCGGTGCCAATATACCGGCATAAATATTTAATTCGAAGTGTAACTACTTATACGGGGCTGGTCGCTCTGAACAGACAACAATTCCAGTATACACTCGAACGCACTGGTATTCATATCTGAATATCTAAATATATGTATGTATATTCTATGTAATGCCTGGGAGTTTATCAATCTGACCAACTTGTTCGTATGTACGCATATAATTAAGATAAACACTTAATTAGACAATGGAATATGGTGGCAAAGTATGCCAAAGTGTGTGTGTGTGTGTGTGCCGCCCCTATCCCCCACATCCTATCGGTGCTACATCTGTCTCTTTGTTTTTGTTTTTGTTTTTGTGTGTTTGCCTTCGCTTTCAATTCATTTTGTGGCCAAATGAGCTTTCGGCTGTACCTTTTCCTTTTTTTTTTTTTTTTCGTTTTTGGGAGAGAAACACCCGCATAAACAGATAACAAAATACACATATACGCGTACATAAGACGATACATGTACATGCATATAATCATAGAGAGAGCCAGAGAAAGGGAGGGGCGGCGGTGGGTGGTGTAGGAGTGGAAGTGCGAAACTGCGACATTAATTACGGTCTAATGTACTCGTACTCGTACTCGTATTCGTATTCGTATTCGTATGTGCTTGTGTGTGCGCCGGAGTACGAGGGCTTGTCTGGTGCTTGTTTCAACACGCAAACTGCATTACCATTGGATCCACACAGAGCCCAACTTAATTTGGGATACGGGGGGCGAATGTGGCATAACCCATGGGGAAAGGAAAGCGGGGGGACTGAACATATGGATATGGATTCCTTCGATGTTTACTGCCAATAAAATCACACACCCAGCAACAAAAACAGCTATTTCTCTCCCTCATTACCCTCTCAGGAATAAAGTTTATCGGAGTTTCGTTCTTGGGAAACTTAAGGAACCATAAGTTTGTCTGAATACCGTGCTCATTAAGGGGACCGGTTTCCCCAAATAGGAGAGGACTTTCCTTGTCGAATCTGAGAAAAAGCCAGCAATTCAGTAGATTAATTAGAGTCATGGGAGACAAGTGGCACACCCCTCCCTGAATACGGAATGCATATTTTTTTGTTTGTTTGTTTCAATGCAGTCGCCAATTATGGGGTAATACTAAGACAAAGATCAAGTATTCATTAAGGGATTAAAAATGAATATGCTTTGATATATTTGAGCCAGGGATTTCGCATTATGGCAGTGTTTTAGCCGGAAAAAACCGCACAAATTTGCAGAACTTTTCATAAATTCATTTAAAAAAAACCCTCATTTCATTAAGATCTTCAAATAAACTTCAAATAAGAGCTTAAGTATAGATTTAGCCTAGAACGCACATCATTTTGCCAATGGAATTATCACTCATCCGCCCTGGATGCTCCCCTTCAGACCGTGGCCTGTAAATCCTACTCAAAATAGCTGCAGTCAGTGGTCTGGCCATTTCTGACCGCAAATTGAACTGAAATTGCGACACAAAGCCCCCGCAGGAGGACATTTTGCCACATCTGCAAAGTCGCCAAGCGACAAAAAGTGTTGCCTACTTTTTTGGGCAGCCATTCCAGTCTCCATTGAATCGAATGCGTAAGCCAAAGATCAGTGCTTGGCCTAAAGCTATGGCAAAGGTCACTAAAAGGGGATGTGACTGCCCCCTTTCAGCAATCCATTACCCGCCTACACACACTTACGTGCACTCGTGCATACCCGTGGCATGTGGTGCACCCTCTGACATTTTACTACGTGGCTGCACTCGGTGGAGGGAGCCCCTCAAACTCAATTGGAAAGGTTTGCTCGGCATAATTAGGATTTCAGTTCAACATGGAGATGGACGTGGGCGAGGGCGAGCGTGTGGGGTGGTGGATGCAGTCAGCAAAATGCAAATGCAAATGCAAATGGAAAATGAAGAAATGGCAAATTGCAAACTGCAATTGTGGAATGGTAATTTTGATTGCAGCAAGCTCTGATTTCTGATTTCTGCAGCACAACATTCTTGAGCACAAGAAAGCAACCAGAGACCACTCCGTAACTAGTGGAATGTGCAGCAAAGGTCAGAGGCGGATAATTAAAGCCCAGAGAATTTCATCTTAATTGCAAAAAGCCAACAAATTGCATTTTCTTACGGCAGCAACAGCAACAGCAGCCACAAAGAGAGACAGAAAGAGAGAAAGAGAGAGGGAAGCCAAAAGCCCACATAGAAGGTGAAGAAAGTTCCTGAATCAATATGATAGCCTCTGGCTCTGGCTCTGGTTCCGCCTCTGTTATGTGAAACTCAATGATCGAAGCGCAAGGAACTGGAGCAAACTTTCAGATTAACTAATTAAAGATGCCGGGTCGACTAATAGCCAGGCAATTGTCGCCGGTATCTACGGAATTTAAGATAAAAATTGCCTCTTGTTGAGCTCTGCATGGACACAAAAACATAGCCGTCTGTTTCTTCAGCCTTAAGTCATAATACTGGCTTCAACTGTCTTTGATTTCAATAATACTGGGCCTTCATCCTAGAGCACTCTAGGATCTCTATTCAATAGTTGAAGGCAGGAATATCGCCTATTAAAGTAGCCCCATAAAACTGCGATCGTTATCAATTTAACAATATATGGAGAGCAATGCCAAGGATACTTTTAAGGAATTTGATTGACAAGTTGAGGAATTTCTCTTTTGCAATTTTGCTCACTTAGAACTTGAGAAATTTTTGTGCCATCCAAACGGGGAAACTTTAGCAGGCATTCCAAAGGGGCAACGACAAAAACCAACGATGAAAGGACAATCGAGTGGGTCGGAGACAGGGACAGGGATCAGGGCTTGGAGCTGAGACTGAGACAAACACTGGGGCTGTCATGTCCAAGGGGGGCTGGACGTAAAATAAATGATGACCAGACAGTGGACTTTTAATTTTGAAGGAGAGCCAGAGCCTAACCAGAGGGACGCCCTGACTCTGCCTCCTGACACTGACTTTTGGGCTTAATATTAATGGCTCTGATAGGACGCACAGGACGCACAGGACACACAAACACGCACACGCACGGCACGGATAACGAGTCTCTGTTGCCCTGACAGTAAGTCGCCCATCTTTAAGGGCTTTTGTCGGGAAAGAAAACGTGCCACAAAGTAACGGTACAGCAGTACAGGAGTAAATCCAAGGACAAGTCCAAGGGCAGCGGAATGCGCTGCAACAACAGATTTAAGATGGAATGCGAGCATTAATCCGTGGACCGAGAGGCAGAGACTACAACAGAAATCCATTACCCCAAGCAGATTGCTTTTTGTATGGACATACAGATCATTCCCGAGCGAGCACTGAGCCCTGGAAGATCGTGTGCTCCCAGTGGGAGTCCTTGGCCAACTCTGGCACGGCATTGGATGGGTCCCCGTTCCCGTGGGCTCCCATGTGGAGGAATCCGCTGAAAGCTTTTTGATCTCCCATTGGATGCTTTTTGGCTTCCATTATTGTGGGCATGCGGGAGATTATAATCGGTGCGTAGCAATCCCTTGGAGGCGCCAGCTCGAAAGCACATACGGCTTTACGACCCGCATACTTAACGCACACGTGCACCTACGCGTCTCCTCTGTGACCCCACTGTGCCCCACTGTGAGTGTCAACGAAGGGACTCAACGACAGGTCCGAGCTGAGTGACTGACTTTTCCCAGTCAATCTCGGCCTTAGCCCACAGCTAATGCCATAATTGAGCGATTGATAGAGGCCACACCATCATCATCAACCTCATCGTCATCCTCCCGAGCCTCGTCGCCCGTCGGTGGCGGATATGCATCACCAGAGCCCTTCACGTTCGCCCACATCCGAGTGGGAAGTGCCGCCAGGCCCCGGCGGAGAATGAATGTCTGTGTGCGGCCAAGGCAAGGCCGCTAGCCAGAACAGGCGAATAAAAAGTAAACAGACGCCCACGCGCCAAGCGCCACGTTCCACTCCACTCTCTCTATGGCACGACACGACACGGCACGGAATTGACTATGGCATGGCTCTTTCCTCTCCTCTCCCAGTCTCGTGTTAGTATTCGTTTCACTACCACATTGATGTGGCCAATTGCCTTTCATTCATAAAAGTTTTACGTTCATCCAAGGGAAGCCATAAAGCAACCAACTGGCTTTGCCCCATCTATGCGTCCCATCCGTCAGTGTCAGTGTTGCCGTGCCCCGTGCCCCATGCCCCATGCCCCATGCCCCATGCGCCGTCTCCGTCACGAAAGAGTCACTGCAATGAATGCACTGGGAGAAATGCAAGATCGAGCAACGTTTCCCTAGGTGCAAGTCCCCTGCCCACTCGTCTATATAGGCTCATTTCGTTTCAGTGTTGTAAAACTACCAATTGTCCCTTTCAGTGTTACGCTGTGCAACACTACTTGTTCGTCTTTTTTAATTAGTTATTGTTTTTTCCTAGAGCTTCCGAGGTGCTGGTGCCTAGAAAGCCTAGAAACATCCCCAGGCATTCGCCATTGGACGGCCAAATCGCTCGTAAGAAAACGATTGAGGCCAAGGATCTCGAAAAATGCACCCAAGAAGATGTGAAAAATGCAAAAGCAGGGATTGGGCACAAAGGGATTACTGCCTGTGGGATTACTGTTTCGTGTGACGGAGTTCCCACCGCCCCTTACCCCCACCCACACCTACAAGGTCGTTCTCGTTGGGGTCGAGGTGCGTAAAAAAATGGATGGAAAATGATTCAGCTCGGGGCTCGACTCGACTCGAGCTGCCTTAGGACGATGGACGAGATATCTCCTGGGTATGGGTCCACTTTATGTCATCGTTGCCGTTGCATCTAGTACATTTGCCTGCCCTTCTTTCTTCCTTCCTTTCTTTCAATCATATAAATATTGTCTCTAGATTGCATTTTTCAGTGGGAGATCAGTGTTTTTCTTGCAGTGTATAGAAACTGCACGGCTACAGCTCCAGCTCCTTCCGGGTGAAAGGGAAGCCTATCCTGGGGATCTAAAAAGACATACAACTCGTATGTATGTGCAAAGGTCTTAAGCAGCAGCACCGTCACGGTCAGAATGAATAGACGGACGGACGGACGGACGGAGGGACGGAGGAACGGACGGGCTTAATCTTTCGCAGACAATCAATCAGGAGAGTGCTGTTGCTGCTGCTGATGTTTCTGTTACAGCAACAGCCAAAGTCGTTACATTGGAAAGAGGGGGGGGGGGGGGGGGGGGGGGTGGTCAAGACTACCACCCACCCACCACCCGGCCAACCTGTTGCCGTGTGCCATGCAGTTTTTATGCGGCCTTGATTGTGGCTAAGCTGCAAGAAACACAAACAGCCACAGAGATAAAGTGACAGAAAGAAGCGGCAGCTGGAGCTGGAGCTGAAGCCAAAGGGCTACAGTCATGGCCGCCGCCAGCACTGGACACATTCATTTTCATTTCATTATGCTAAAGGCTCATCCGCCTTGGCCTTGGCTGATGGCTGGAAGATCTGGTCGGGTCTGCGGCTTGTGCAATGCAATGCCTGACAGCCAGATGGCCAGATAACCTGTTGCCAGAGAAACCAGGAGCCGCCGGGCAGGCTTACCAGCATAGTGAGCCACAGTGTTCAAGGAGCAGGAGCACGAGCGGGATCCTCCTTAACTAGTCATTAAAATGTTGTTTTTGCTTGGAGAAAACGACACAATATTTGGGTACTTCTGGATGGATAACCTGTTGAGAACCTCCTTCCTTCCCTCCGCTTAGTCGTAGACGAACTGTAAAACGGCATGGCCTTGAATACGTGTGCCCCATGCCCCATGCCCCATGCCCCATGCCCCTCATGGCATTGCAAACAAAAACAAAAAGATACACACTATTGTCGCATTAAGTGAAGCACCGCTCGCTGATTGCCCGGGATTACCGGAGCCGCAATGGGGGATGGCTTGGAATGGAATGCATTGCAACCATCCATACAATGCCCATACTCACACGAATGTATGCATATGTATGTATATGTATATGTGTGTGAAATATTAGCATGAAGCTTTCCAGTCATCGCTTCAATCGCCGCTTCCGCGGTGGGCGAGTGTGAAATCACGAAAATGTGAAAAGTGATGCCTGAATGCATCGACTATCTACAAACGCATCTACCCACCTACACATATATCTATGTGTGTGTGTGTATATGTATGTATGTTTTTGTATGTATTACCTGCATTGGTTTGCACCATTTTCGAGTGGCTCTTCGCGTGGAATTTCGGTGTGTGGGCGTGTGTTTTGGCGCTTACGGCGGCCTAGCTAGTCGTTCGGGCAGATTGCCCAAAGCTTTTTGCACCGTAATTCCTTTTTCGCTCGCTCTCTCCCTCTCTCTCTCTCTCTCTCTGTCACACGCGCGCGCGTAAAATGTATTTCGAAAATGTGGCTGTTTGTTTTTGTGCGAGGAGAAGTGTAAACGGCACACAGCAGCAACAGCAACAGCAACAGCGGCAGCAGAGAATGGATGTGCGATGAACGGTAAAACGGTAAAGTGTCGCCTGTGGGCTGCGCGTCTTTTCGCTCCCCTCTTAGACCCTCTTTCCGTTCCGTTCCTTTCCTTTCTGTCCTTTGCGCTTCCTTGCTTTCTTTGCTTGGATGCTCTTCCTTTTGGGCTCCTTCTTCTTCGCTGTTTTTGCTGTTTTTTCTGTTTCTTTTTTTTTTATATTTTCGGCTGCCTATTAACTAGTTGCTGCTGCTGCCTGCTCTGGTGCTTTATAAATAATTTGGCATCCTGCCTGCCGCCGGAGAGGAGCAACGAGCGCGCGCTCCCATCATTACAACAATATATCTCTCGAAGAAGAAACCGAAAGAAGGAAACTCTGAAGGAATAGCCGACTGACTGACTGACGACTGAATCACTGACCGAATGACCACGGACTCCACTCCACTCGACTCGTCGACTTTACGAACAACTGACCAAGTCCCTAATTATTATCCTTAGAAAGCGCGGCAGCCACTGCTTATCCCTCAACAACTGCACGCGACAAACTCCCAAGTAAAACTGAAAACTGAAACTGAAAGCAACCGAACGAACCGAACCGCCAGCCAGACACAAATTCTGACTCTGACTCTGACTCTGGCTATGACGCTGACGATGAGCGTGAACGACAACGACAACGACAGCGACAACAACAACAACAACTACAAGCGCACGAAGCTTGCTGCTCGCTGCTGCTGCTCGCTGCCTTGGTTTTTTTGTCCCACTGTGCTCCATACACCCGCCTCCATTACGCTACGTTTCGGAAGCTTTTCGCGTTGCGCCCTTTGGGCCATCGGGCATCTCGCTCGCACTTGCCTAGTACATATGCATACATATTGTGTGTGCTGTGTGTGTGTGTGTGTGCGTATTAACCGTTAACAGTTTGCTGACGTCGCACGCTGCGTGGTGAAAATCTGCCTGCCACAAGCAACAGGACGAAAACACGCCACATTCCCCAGCCTCACTCACACACAAATGCACACATATGTATATGCCGCATGGGCTTGCGCCTGTGTCTCTGTGTGTGTGTGTGTGTAAGTATGCCCCACATTTTTGGGCGAAAACATTTCGGGTGTAATGGGCCCGCTGTTGCTTCGCATTGAGTGTGCGCCATAACGCCTTGGCTTGGCCTCCCTGCCGCCCCAACCCTGCCCGCACCGATCCATTAGAGTGCTTAACATAACCTGCACCACGCTTTGGTTTCGTGTGTACCGAAATGTACGGAAACGAAATGTGTGCTTAAGCTTGTGGGGGGGGGGCTGGTTTTGCTTGCGTGCGTGCCCCAGTTTTGTGGCCCCTGTGTCTCTCAGGTGCAAGCAACTAAGATGCCATTAGAGCCCAGATGCCAGTAGTGTTGGTTAGCTTATTTCCCGGTTTCTGTGGTCCATTTAGAGTGTTGGTCAATGGAATTTTCTATGAAGAACTAAAGATAGTGCTACACTCTTGGAATTAGCATCTATATTTTATGTTTTGGTGCAAGCAGAGATGCCACAGATTGCAAATAAATAAGATAATATATATAAGGAGTACAACAGATGATGCTGATACGTTGGACTGCGATAATTGATCATTGATAATTGATGCTCCGATTTTTTGTATTTTTCAAACAAATTTCTTTAGTAAATTATAGTATAAAAAAAAAGTAAATTAAAAAAATATATACATATATATCAAAAAATAATTAGTTTTTAATTTTTTTTTTTTTATCAATTTTACAGCTAACATTTAATTAACCAAAGACAAAATAATATACAAAATATCTCTTTTTCTTCAAGAGTTATATTGTTTATAAAAAGCCTTGGAATCCCAAACGGGAGAGAAAGGATAAAGAGTTAGCTATGAAACATTTTAGTTATCATATCCCTACAATTTTCTGGAAAATTTAATTCCTTTACTTTAATGATAAACCGAATAATAGAGACCAAATTGCTGTCTTTCCGAGGGGTTGGTTTCAAAGCACTTGCAAGAAATCGCATTCAAATTTACAGTATATTCGTCTCTTTCTTCTGTTGGCCAAGCCACACTGGAAGAGAGCGAAGGAAAGAGCGTAAGGGCTTTGTGGGGAGCTCATTTTGTAATCAAAATTTGCAGTATTATACTTTAAATGTTCATTGCTGTAAATAGCTCGTATTTCGGCTGAATAAATGAACAATTTGTAATTGGGATTGGGATTTGTATTAACTAACAAATCATTGATATTGAGGACACACCATTCGACTATCATGTGTTGTGTTCTGGATGTTTTTTGTGGAATATTGACTGGCTATAATGGCTAGAAATAATAGTATATGGATTAGTAATAATATATTAAGAGATCCTTGGATCCACTATGCTGCAATGGCGATATATTTCTTGAGATATACGCATCCATCGGAGGGCTAATACTCTTTTATAAACAAATGAATAGTGTTCCCTGATTTTTTGTAAACATTTTACATAATTCGCTTTTATTTTCCATCGTTATTTTTTTTTTGGTTTTGTTTTGTGTTAAATTATACATTTAATCGTATGTTAAGTTTTGGTTTTGTTTATGTCCTTGTGGGGCTTTCCTCGCCTTCTGTTCTGTGTGATGCTGTTCTGTTTGTGGAACATATCATAGGATATTTGTCATACTATTCATGTGTAATGCTATATGTAACAGTAACATAATATCTGTTTGTATGTATGTATGTACTATATGCTCGGAAGGTGTCATCTCTATAGGTGTCATCGTCTCTACACAGACGGGGTATATATAAATATATAGTAGCTTAGCTTTGATTACGATTACGATTACGATTACGATACAATATTATATAGCGAGAGTTATTTCTTTCGTATTTCGTATTTCGTGTTTCGTCTGGATCGTGGCGGATCCTTCATCGAATATTTTTATCAAAAGTGTGGCCAAAATGATGTTTGGACTCAGAGGTTCAGAGGTCAGAGGCCCTTCTCGTCTCGTCTCGTCTCGTCTCGCTTTCATCTGTAAAATATATCTCTTATGTTTCACATACACACGCACTCTCTCTCTCGCTCCCTCTCTCGCTTGCCTGCTATCTTCTATCTTTATCTTTCATTATATATATATTGTATGTTTTTCTTCTCTGTTTCTGTTTTCGTTTCTGTTTTAGCGCTTACAAAAATATCAATATTCAAAGAAGCAACAAGAAATCACATTAAGTTATTTTTTTGGTTTTTAGTTTTTGTTTTTCGTTTATCGTTTCCATCGTTTAGTTTTCTATACACAAAAAGCGTGCTACTGGCATTTACCTATGTCCCATACAATGTATATATAGTATGGTATCTGTATAATGTGTTGTATATATATATGTATAAACCTTTAACCGATAAACCTTTAGCCCTTTAGTGGAGGGAGTTTTGGTGCGCCTGCACTTACCAAAAAACATAGCAGCAATAGTAAAAAAGAATTTCTTTCGAAAGAAACAGAAGAAACAACATTTGCCTGAGAGAGAACGTTTCTTTGGTTTGGAAACCCAAAAAAAAAAAAAACAAAAACATATAACAAATCAAAATACAGTAACACATTTAACACATCTTGCTCTCTATATATAGGGTATATATAATGTATATATGTATATAATATGTTTGCGTATAAATACTCGTTTAATATATGTATATATATTCGTATTGTATGTATCATATTTTTGTTGTATATTAATTCTTCTAATACAATAACGCAATCAACTCAAACTCAACGTTTTTAGTTTTTTTTCTTTCTTTTTTCTTTAACAACATTTTTATAACATTTGTGTGTGTGTGTGTGTGTGTGTGTGGGGTCTACAATTGTTCGATCTGTTTATGGGATATAGCCGCAGGATCTACCCGAAGCTTCTAAAACTGAAACTGAAAATGTTGGTTTTTTTCCTTAAACCCTTTTGGATAACAAGGCCAAACAAAATCCAACCTAAGAAACGAACAATTGCAATCGAATATCATTAAATGTATGTAGGGGGCCTGCATGAATATGAATGCATTCAAACTCATTGAGTGACTCCGAAAAAAAAAGGATTTGAACGAAGTGGCGAATGCACGAATGCGAATGAGACGGAATGAATCCCAATATCCCTCTGCAGACCTCTAATATATGCACATATACATGCGTGTGTGTGTGTGTGTGTGTGAGTGTATATATATCTGATCATTTGCTAAATTGGTAAAAAATAACATTAACAACAATTGGCCCACAGCCTCGGGCCACGAAAGCCCAAGCCGAAAACCTTCGCACAGCATCGCAAATGTATGTATATGGTATTTGGTATTTGGTATTTGTTATATAGTGTATATATGTATATGTGGATGGTTCCATCCCCATACAAAAAGTATAAATATGTAACTGCTTCTATATATGTGGAATGGCTGTATACATGTACATATATAGCATCTTATCTGTATATCATATATTGTATATAGTAAATAGTATTTATTTCTTCTTCATTTACGTTGTTCATTTTCCTCTCATCTTTGTTCTACTTTACTCGACGTCACATCTCAGGTCACTACAATTTCCTTAATTAAGCTAAATTTCAATTAACTTCTGCATCGCATCTTAGGCGACTCCCAGCCGTTTCTATAAAAATATAACAAACAAAAAAAAAGCCCAAAACCTCATTCGAGAGCTTCAGCTAATTGCCATCTACTACATATCATATGCACTATGTGTATGCCGTGTGCGGGTATGTCTAGGCGCAGTTTCTATCCAACATTCTATGATCTATGGTGCTCTCTACTAGTACATCGCATGCTCAATACTGATCGGCAAGTACGGGTACGAATACGGATACGGATACGGGGACACATCTACGGTTATGGTTGTGGCTATGGTTATGGTTATGGTAACGCGTGTTGCGCTTGCGGTTACGGTTACGATTACGGCTCCCTTCTTCACTTGTTCTCGATGATGGTCTGCAGCTGAAGGACCAGACTGCGGGACAGCTGCAGAATCGATTGGGCATTGTGGCGTTCGGCCATTTCTGCAAGAGAATCGACTATGAATCGAATAATCTAAAAGCAGTCGGTGTTCGCATACCATTGAAGAACTTGATGACATCGGTAAAGTCCATGCTGTTGGAGAGGATGATGTCGCGATAGGTCTCCAGCAGGGCCAGGGCCAGGAAGAGGACGAAGTTTCCAGATGCCACGTGCTTGGCCGCCCAGATCACCTCCCAAGTGGCAAAGACATCGTCGTAGACGAGCTCCCTCTTGAAGTCCAAGAGGAACCAGCGGTAGCAGAAGTAGAAGTGCGTGTAGTCCCCGTTCGAGTCCATCAGATCATACATCTCCGAGTCGAGGATTTGTATGAGAGATCTGCCATTAAGAGAAGATTATAAGCATATAACAGGCGTAAAGAAGATCAGATCAGATCCTACCGCATGTTGGCAAAGTGCATGTCCATGGCACCGCCGCTGGGAAAGTTCTCGATCATGCGCTCCATGAGCTTGCAGAAGCAGCTGTAGCTCAGGGACTCGTCGTCGAAGATGACCAGCAGTGGGGCCACCAGATCGCACATGCCCTGCATGTAGCCCACGTCCAGATGCTCCCACACATACGTGGATATCACGTTGCGCAGCTTGTCCAGATTCTCGTTGGCAAAGTACCAGTAGTTGCGATCGCATCTCTGCACATCCTTCTCGATCCGATGCAGATTGAGGCCGAACTGTTCGAGCAGCTCGACGCTGTAGACGCCGCCATTGGAGCTGGCCGGGGAGACGCAAGCGGACTTTGGCTCCTGCAGGGCATCCAGGGAGGCCACCACCGTGATGTCATCGTTCATGGGTGACATGAGGCTGGTCTTGCGTGAGGTGAAATCTTCGGTGGTCTCGTCGTCGTTGCACTGCACATCCAGGGCATCCAGGGAGGCGGCCTCTGTGATGATCACGGACGTGGATGGGTGCTCCTCCTCATGCTCATGCTCTGCTTCCTCGCCCTGCCCGTCCCGACGCACATCATCGGCGCTGTGGAACTTACTCAACAGACCGCAGGACTCTGGCTCTACCTCTGGCTCTGTCTCTGTCTCTGGCTCTGGCTCCATTTCCTCTTCTGGCTCCTCCTCCTTGACATCCACCATGTCTACGAACTCATTGCCGACCGTCTCATAGCTGCTGGTGGAGGGCGAGCTCTTGATGCTCAGCAGCAGGATGTTCCCGCCGGCGTCCAGCCCGAGACCCATATCCCCCTCCGCCTCAGAGTCAGCGAAGCAGTTCTCCTGCAGGTGCAGCGGCTCCATGCAGTCGAGATTCTGGAACTCCAGCATCAACTGCTCGCTCAGCTGCGGCATGAGTCGGCCATCCTCCTGCTCCAGCTCATGCTCCTGCTCCTGGTCCAGCTCCTCATCCGATTTCTCGTTTCCTTCCTCTTCAGGCTGCTCCTCAGCCTCTGCTGCCAGTTCGGGATCATCGGACAGATCTCCAGGATCGGATATATCGGAGAAATCGTTATCATCAAACACGTTGTTCTCACCCTCATCTGCGCCCAGCTCCGCCTCATCGTGGCCAAGACCACGCTCCAGCTCCAGCTCCAGCTCCCGTGTGCCATTGGTCATTGGCCGTGCAGCATTCGGACCAGCAGCTGCAGCATCAGCTCCAGCGCCAGCCTCATTGGCATTGGCCGCCAGTCGCGCCTGTTCCGCACTAAGTTTCGCCACGGCCAGCGCTGTCTTCTCCTTCTCCCGCTGCCGGACAATCGCCTCCACAGCCAGCCACTCGCTCATCGTCGTCTCGTAGTAGTGCTTGCAGGTCTCGTCCTGTTTCTTACGCTCCTCGCAGGTGGACCCAAAGGCGTAGTGGCCCAGCAGATAGGGCCACACCTCCTTGCGCAGATCCGGCTGTACGCCGCCAAAGTAGACCAAGCGATAGAGCTCCAGTTCGCCAGAGACAACGCCATCCACGTGCATCTCCAGCCACTTCTGTCTGGTGAGGCCCTCCTCGTCGGCAGCCACTGTGAAGAGTAGAGGGGTAGATTGTACAGCAAAGGAAGCATAGACTTCCAAAAGAGCGAAGAACCCATTGGAGGGGGGGAATCGGGCACTTACAATCGGGCATAATGCGGCCATAGACCAGTCCGGATAGATGGGTCCGCACCGTGGATAGATGACGGCAATAGGCCAGCCAGCCGTAGAAGGCGCGCGAGATGATCTGCCGGCGCATGGTGGAGCACACGAGCTCAATGCTGGCCGTCTGACTGGCCTGGATCAAGGGCGGATCGCTGCTGCTCTGATCGATGGAGAGACTCTTGCTGGAGCAGTCGCTGCTGCCGGTGGTGGAGCAGCTGCCCAAGTGCTTGCGGCGCGGACTCGAGCGCCCCAGCTCCAGGATGGGGTGCGTGGCCACTGCGAAGAGGGGAGGGGGGATGCATGAGTACAGATTGATCGATCAGTTAATTGCACAGAAACTCGACTCTTACAGAACTCCTCGTGCTGGCTCTTGCTGACCACGCGAAAGACATAGTCGATGGGCGTCTCGTCGCTGGAGGAGGCCTCCATAACGGAGGGCAGTATATGCCGGCGCACGCTCTTCGGCCAGGGGAACAGCTTGCCAATGCCGCGCTGCGACCAGAGCGGCGGATCCAGCTGTCCGTGCGGCAGCAGGCCCGTCTCCAGGCAGCTGAGGAACGCCTGCAGGTGTCCGCCCTCGGGAAAATGGATGGGCGGACGCTGCACCCCGTCCTGGCCGACCAGGATGATGGTGCCGCCGGTATCCCCGCCACGATTCTGGTGACAGTGCACGTAGACGATCTCGTCCACGTTGATATTGAGGGCATAGCTCCAGTAGAAGCTCTTGTCGCTGTTGTCCCCGTCGTTGTAGCCGTTCATCAGCTGATTCGGTGTCCACTTGATGGTCAGCGACTGGATGCTCTGATGGAGGCTCAGATAGCCGGGCATCGGCTCGGACACGTCCTTGGGCAGGACGAGTACATTGTTCTTGCCATAGAGGAGGGTGGTCCGCGAATTCTGGTGCAGCGACTCCACATAGTCCTTGGCCACGCTCGCCGGCGAGCAGGCCTTGAAGCTGCCGCTGCTCGTGTCCTCCGAGCTGGTGTGCAGGCTCCTCTTAAAGTTAATGATCGGCCGATGGCAGGTGGGTGGTGTGCGGTTGCCCGAGCTTATCCGATGCCGCTGCACCTGAGAACACAAAAGAGAAGCAGAAAAGGTGATCAGATCCAGCTGTAGAGGACGCGCGGAGGCACTTACCAGCTCATCGGCATGCGGATCGGACCAATAATGGTCGGCTGTCTTGGCCCGCGTAAACTCCAGGGCGCAGGGCCCCACCAGCAGGGAGCTGAGAATGGATCCATAATCGGCGTCGGCGACCAGCGCCTCGCGATCATAGTAGTTGCTGGCATTGCCCACCAGATGCTCGATGATCTTGGCCAGCCGCTTCTCGTACAGCGCCAGCCGTATCCACAGGTACTTGCCCAACGGTGTCCCGGCGCCTCCCAGGACACCGCCGCCGCCGCCGCCGCCGCCTGCCCCATTGGAGACCGTATTGATGGTGGTCACGGAGCTGCTGCTGCAACTGCTGCCCGTTTGCTTGCTGATCAGCTTGGGCTTGATGATGCTGTCGCTGCTGGAGGACGAACGCTTGCCGCTCACCGCGCTGCTCTCGTGGGCCAGCTCCAGCTCGAGCAGGCGCCGGCTCACGTAGTCCGCCTCCGGACAGATTTTGGCTATCTTCTGGATGAGGGCCGTTGTCGAGGAGGTCTTGAACAGCCCGAGGGCCCGACGGCGCAGCCCATGGCTGAGGCAGGCCTCCACCGCGCCGCAGAGCGACGTCACCGAGCTGCTCTCCTCGTGGACGTACTTCTTGGTCACCGCCTCCTCCATCAGTTGCTTCACCTCCTTCTTGACGCTGGCTATCAGCCGCTCCTTGAGCTCGGTCTCGGCTGTGCGGTGGTGGATGGGCGATGGGCGATGTGGGATGTGGGATGGAAATCGGAAATTAATGCGACTCAAGCGTAATTTGTTGCCCTGGTCCTCTCTCTTTCTTGTCTGCTAATGACACCCCAATCGCAATCCCAATCCCAATCCCTATTAGGGATCGCCCCTCCCATAAATATGCTTTGATTGATTGCACATGCCCCGAGACCCATGTGGACTCCTCTCCTCACCTCGCCTCATCATTCCGTTTCGTTTTGTTTCGTTTCGGAGCCCCAGACCGACGTCAATCATTTTGTCATCGCTGTGAATTTTGGTTCTGTTTGCTCCTGTGCACAAATCCGTCGTCCCTCTGCCTCTTAAAGCCTCATAGGCTCATGCCTCATGCCTCATGCCTCATGCTTACATAAATACTTATGTACGATACGAAAACGATACGCACTTCTGTGTGTATGCATGTGATGGCCTGTGTGGCGTACAGTGCGCTTCGTTGCCATAAGAACGCATGCATAACGCACAACAGAAGACTCACGAGTGTCACGTTGTGATGCACGCACATCAGCCCACGTGTAATTGCAGGTGAATCAGGCAGGGGCACTGGGTTCTGGGAACCCCCTGGCAGCTGACAGCTGTCTGAGACACATATCTGATGACTGCATCATCATCCCAAACGATTAAACATTGAAAAAGGGGGAGAAAGGATTTAAAGAATTAAAACACACAGATTTAAAAAAAAAAATTAATAATAATAATAAATTAATTTATTCAAAAGAGAACAATTTTTATTAAGAAAACGAAAAATAAATCACTTTATTTAATTAAATTAAAAATTAGTTTATTAATGATGATATTAATGATATTAATATATGTAAATAAATACATCATTAAATACTAAATAATAATAAGTAAATGCAAATATAAAAATCATTAAATACTCAATAAATAAAATACATAAAAAAAGTAAAAAAATAAAATTAAAATAAAATCTGAATAAAATACTACAAAAATGATTAAATTATTTACAAGTGTCATATTGCTCGATAGTCGGAACATAAATATTCTTAAATATAGAAGAGAATTGTTCAGAAGTTCAGTTCATTTCATAAAGTTTATTGAATTCCTAAGATTTATTTTTTAACAAACTTTTGTGTTTTAAACAAAATTCATAAATAAGTTCTTTTCTGAATTGCAAGGCAAATAAAATAACCTGAAAAGGGCATATTCGCTCGAATTCAATTATGAAAATAAGTTTCTTTGGAATAGCAAAACAAAAAGCTTTCCCATCGCAAAGTTTTAAGCATTGAGAAAGAGTGAGACAAAGGGAAGTATACCCTTCTCATTATTCAGACTATCAGATAAATATCAGATAAATATATATATAGTATATTCGGTATTTAAAAGTATCTAAACGGTATCAAGAATCATGCAATCTGTCTTAATATTCTCCTTTATAATCTCTAAAAAATCTATTTACCATGGAAAATCGCAATTTCGTCAGCATAAAATTTTAAACACGACTACAATGATTTCAAAAATTACACTATGCGACAAAACTAAAAGTTTTGAGTGTATTTAGCTTGAGATAAAAATATATATGATAAAAAAATAAATCATCCAGCCCTACAGATGAATAGATCACATCCGCATATTTAATTTTAATAAAAAAAATAGTAATTTTTTAAATAATTATTGGCTTAAAAGAGCCCCTTTCATACGATTTTTTGTTTGTATCGATACTGACTGTCGATACTAGCCAAAAATGCTAGATCTAGCCTGAACTATGCTAAAATGGCAACAGCACTGGTTAGCAGACCGAAGGGCGCTGCCGCATGTAGCGCGACACATATTTTATGAGTTTTTCCAAGCTATTTTGTCACAAAAACCAATTCCAAGCCCTATTATAGTTGTGTTATAGAATATAAACAGATTTTATCTTGAATCGTTGACGAAGTTTGCGATTCGATTCGATGTAAAAATTGTCGACATGGAGGAAAGCAATCAAAATGGGAAGCAACTCATGGTCTTACAATTTTCCAAACACACTGTATTCTACTGTATACGGTATACTGTGTATGTACAATAGTATGTATGTATGGGTTATACCCTGTATTGGTCCATATACAAAATATGCTAATAGGGTATAAGCAACGCCAGGAGCTGGGGGCCAGAGAGCGCCACAACTCCAAGGAGAGGCGCGCGCTTCTAATTAGAATGGAAATAAAGGATTTACGCAGCTACGTGACATGGCCCGGCAATGCCCGGCAGGACAGCCCCCCAAACACACACACATTCACAGAGAACAACAAAAACAACTCCCGAAAATCGATAAGGGAGCAAAACATTTACATCGGAGGAGGAGGAGGAGGAGGAGTGGGAGGTGGAGGTGGAGGCGATGGGGCTGACAAAATTGCAACAGCGCTGACAACAGAGACAATCTCAGTCTCTTCTCTGTCTCGCTCTGTGTGAAAAGCGGCAACGTTGCAGGTTTAACAGCCACCAAACAAAAATGTACACAAAAGATAATATTATTTTAAGTGCCGAAACAGACACAACAGACAGAACGGAGGCAGAGAGGGAGAGAGGCACAGAGACAGTGAGAGCAGAAAGTACATAAGCCGACATTGGTCCTAAGTTGTTTATTCTCATTTTCTCATTTCTTTTGCAATTTGCAATTGCCGCCCCCGTCCGTCCTTAAGTGGGAAAGCATTTCAATAAACAACAATCGAGAGTCAAGACCCACCCCAATACTCAATGCCCCACCACCCCACCACCCCACCACCAATAGATATAGTAACCTTGACTGGCGGTGGCGATGCTAAAAAACTTCCTTGAATTATAACCTTACACTTTGTACCACAGGACTCCCGGCCCTACCCTCCCGACGCCACTCCCGTTACGAGGGTAGCAAAGCCATGCCACGCAGAGTGGGGGAAAGAGATAGAGACAGAGAGAGGCAGAGAGGCACACCTGCTAGAGAGAGAGAGAGAGTGGATGAGTGTGCGAGAGGCAAAGGCCACACACTTGACCCTGAACAACATAAAACAGCTGATGACAGGGCTAAAACGAAACGAAACGAAACGACAAACCGGCAAGAAGAGCAGGCGCAAATGAGACGGCGGCAAGCGGCAACAGCAACAGCAATAGCACGGCTGAAAGACGATGCCAGTGCTGCCTGCCCCGTGTGGCACACTCTGGGCTGTAATCAGAAAGGGATGGCGCATGCATTTTGCTGTTTCCTTTAATTTGCTCCCAGTTACAGGGAGAAAGCTCTACCTTACACACGCACACACGCACACACACACCGTGAAAAGGAAAAGGAACCACCCAACCATATTGTAAGTGGAAGCGGGGACCAAACATATGTTTGTTACCCAACAAAGGACGCACACGCATACTCGTACACACGTGTTGGCTCCTCGTGTGCTCGTCTATTATGTATATACACACATGGCTCACTCCACCCCTCCGCCTCCGTCTCATCCAAAGCTCAAGTTGCAAGCAAGAACAGCCACAGGAATGGCAGGCAGCAGGCATCCGGCACAGATGGAGAACCACAAAAGTCTCTACCGCTAATCAGATTAAGTAGAAAGAAATCAACTAATTGGAGAGTGCAACAGGAGATACAGAAGAGTCGTGTCCTCCCACAACAAGCTCTGCACCCAGAGAAAATATCAAACCTCAGCCTCATACCCAAGTCTTGTCACTACTTTGCACATGACTGTACATTTAGGTAAAATAGTGATTCACCCAATACTGATTTACTTTCAAGTGCAGGTGTGCGAAGAGCCAAAGACCTGTTTCCTACTGCCTGTTACTGATATCTAATTGAATAAACTATGGCCTTGTTAGAGGTCTAGCCGTGGCCATGGTACGGAAGTAGCGTTCCTCCTAGGGCTTCTCTGATTACTTAATTACCAGGCAATTTGATGAGTTTCAAATGCGGGGCTCCCCCGTCAGAAGTCGAAAGACAGGAAGTGGGTGCGTGGTGCGGCTAACCGAGCGTAATGCCATCAAGTATACGTACGGTTGCGTCTATAATGCAATTACCTGTCGCCGTTTGACATTAAAAACCGATAATTGGCCTCTCTCCACGTCCACGTTCACGTTCACGTTTTTCTCATTAAAAATACAAGCAAACGTTGCCCGTTAGAATAAAATCAAAGCCACTGCCACGGCCATAGACATTGAAGATTAATGCGAAAATGAGTCTTGTTTGGCCCTGAACTTTAGCATTTCTCATGGTCTTTATTGCGCCATTTAATTAAGGTGAAATGGGGGGAAATTGCAACCAAAATCGATGGCAATTAGAGCAGATTTCAATTTCACATCAAAGCCGCACAGGTGCACAGCCAGAGATAGATAGAGAGAGAGAGACTGCAACCTGCTGCGGGGACCACCTGTCAACCGACAAAACCAACGACAGTCGACAGTCGACATTCTCGTATTTTATTTTGATTAATTTCTGCAACCCTCCACCCATACACACACACACAAACACAATGCTAAACTCTCGTACGTATATACATAGGTATGTGTCTGCTCTCCGTTTGTTATTCCATTCCACATACAATATATGTACATATGTACGTGTATACATATCTATTGGAATGTATCCCTATATACCCCGAGAAGTATGCTATGGCTGATGGTCGGTCTCTTATGTACTCACACATCAAACACCCAGTCCCCCACCCCCAACATCCACCGTCTACCCCCGACCCTCCTCAACAGTTTAGTCGAGCAATTACAAAAAAAAAAATACAAAAAACATTTTTGCTGGCCTGAACTTTCAATATATGTATGTATTTACAGTGATGCTCTCTGTATGGGCAACAAGAGAGCAAATCTCTGGATGGCAAAAGATCTTGAGAGCCAATTTGTAAATAGTTTTTCAAATAAACAAACAAAAATGGAGCCTGCCTAAGAATGGATCTTCCTCTATCTACTCCATTTACTGAGGTACAGAGACGTGCTCACGCTCACAAATATGCATTGATCGTTAACATTGAAGGGCACTCCCCTAGCGGGATATTTCAGCCACATCAGACTTTCATATGCAGGGCCTGAAGGAGATCTATTCGATAACATTTCAGCAGTGTCTCAGCCCGAATTGGGAAACAATATTTTAAAGTTTATTTCAATTGGCTGTTCTTTGGAACGGCTATTATTTTGTTTGTTTTTCATGTATTTCCAAGTCTGCTCTAATTTAACCTTTTACATACATAATTTATCCTGGAAATTCGACATAGTCTTCCTATACTTGTGGATGGAAACTGTACTTTCCAAATCTTACTAAAAAATCGTGTCAAATATTGATACAATGAATATAAAAAGAAGCAGAAAATTATTATTTGTTTCATTAACAGCCAAGCTCCGGCTATTGCAAATCGCAAGAGTTGCGAGTTAACTGTCAAATCGCAAAAGTGCGTGCTCCGGTTTTCGCAAATCTTAAGATTACATAAATGACAGATCAACTATCGATATTCTTTTGGTTTCATATAATGCGACTGGCAAAACGAAGGCATATTCAATTAAAATATTAAAATTTCCATAAGCAAGACAGATTTTGTTCTCAAGTAAAAAAACGCGAAACACTATCAATACGAAAAAGTTGCGAAAGCCGGAGCACACAGATTTCAATTCGTACGACTTTCTCCGAACTCAAACCGAAGCATGGCTGTACATCAAGCTCTTTCAATGAATCAATTTCACTGATTGTGCAAGTAAAAAGCATATATTTTAGCATCATAATCTACCAACTCTATCAGACTGTATATAGCAGATGCAATATGAAACATAGTATAAGCAGTTAAACTTCCATAACTCGAACGTCTGTATCTGGAAAATGGTATATTCGGAACTAAAACTGGTGGCTGCGTTTAGGGAGCACATAGCATCCAATTCTGTAAGTCAAAATCTCTATAAGTCGAACGTGTTCTTTGGATAATACTGGTTTTACTTATGGAAGCTCAACTGTATAATCGAAGAAAAATTTGTATAGTTTTGATAGGTCATTGATTAAATACTCGTAATTACGGATAACTGTAAGTAAAGGTCAAATCCGGTCAGCTTCTGATACAATCAATTACAATATAATCGAATTATAGTCCGCAAAAATAATCAAATTATATTCCCAATTCCCCTTAGTCAGTGTGGCGCAATATTTTCGGCTTGCGTTTTCTCTTCTTTCTTTCCTTCTGGCGGAACGACGCCAAATCATTTCACTTTCGCACCTTCTTCTTCAGCAGCAGCGACGCTTACTACGCAGCAGCGACGCGACAGCCGAAACAACAACAAAAACACACCACACACATAAAATGGATACGCTGTGCGTGTGTGTATGTATGTATATGTAATTGGATTTTTTGTTTGCTGCTGCTGCTGCTGCTGCTGCTGGAATATGCTGCGAGTGAAATGAGTTGAGTAGGTCCAACGGTGCCAGAGAGAAGGGCGAGGACAGGGGTTCTGGCTTAGGTTCTAGGACTTTCACAGAAGGTAAAAGTTTCTCTCTCACACTTACCGCTGGTGGCATCGCCTGTGGTGCTGGCAGCGCCGCCGCTAAAACTCTGTAACATGTTCATTTTGCTGATGTTCCTGTGTGTCGATGGATGGGGGCGCACGCACGGCACGCGGTTGGGTTGTGTTGGTGGATGAAGATGAAGCGCCTTGCTTTTGCAATTCTCCTTTTTGCTCCCAGCTGCTGCTTCTTCCCGCTACTTCTGCTTTTGTTGCTCTGTCCGTTGCTTTTGCTCTTGTGACTGTTGCCTTTTGCGCCTCTCTCTCTCTCTCTTCTTTCGCTCGTGTCGCGTTCGCGTCCTTCTTATGTGGCTTAATTCTTTGGGCAAATATTTTCGGTTTCGTTTTGTTGTTTATGCTTTCGACTCTCTTGCTCTGCGCTCCGCTCACAGTGTGTCTCTGTCGCTCTCTTTCTGTTGGGTTTTGGGCTTTTGTTATTGCTGCCAGCTGCTTATGATTTTTGCTTTAGCCTTTGGATTTATTTTAGCAAAAAATTTGTATCAAAAAATGTTTCCTATATTTTCGTTGTATTTGGCGCTGCCTCTGCTGCTTTTTGTTGTATTTGTTGCATTCCACTATGTTTTACTACGACGCTTACACACACACACACAGACAAGCACAGCCGCACACACTCACGCTCACTTATATAAAAAAACAACAACTGCTGCTGCTGCTGCTGTATGTGTGTGTGTGGATCTTGTCTGTTGATGCTGCTGCTGCCCCACTGCTCCTTCAGCTTCTGCTGCTTTTGTAGTTGAAAATCCACACATATGTGCAGTGGTTTCTCTGTATACGTACATACACATGAATATTTTGATTAAAAATTTTATTTGTGCATTTTTATGCTTGTGCCTTTTGTGGCATACTTTCTTGGGCACTCGCTGCTGGCGCACTCGTTCGCTCTCTTCGCCCACTGTGCAGTGCTGGGGGCTCTGTGTGTGTGCTCGCTCGCTGCTGCTAAATTCCGCCCAAATTTTGCTACATAATAGAAGGAAAAAGAGGGTGTGGACAACAGCCAACACGGCTCAGAAAATGCAACGCACACAAGGTGAAATCCACCCCATTTGCCCAATATACCTTGTAGTCAAAAATCCCATTTTGTCTGCAAGGTCTGTTGTCCTCACAAGAGAGGTGAGGGTTCGTACGAACCTTGCAACTTGCCTTGGCTATTCTTGCTTGTTGTGTGTACCCTTTTTAATGGCCCATTCAAAATTACAACTCATTTTTTCGTCGCAGGAGAGAGCACTTATCGTCTCACTTTCAAAATATACCGTAAAAATACCGGTGAAAAAACGAGCCCACTTAAACCGCCTTTATTTAAACTGGATAACAATCGCCGAAAATAATACAAATAATAACAAATAATAATAACGACAAAGAAAAATATGAACTATGGCTCTTTTGAAAGATCGAAGCTAATGATCAATTCTGAATATATTGGTATAGAATTTGATGGAAATGTGTTTTCATTTCCATGTTAATGGCCATATATAGCTCATAAATAAATACGTATGATTGTACGTAATAATGAAAATGATCAGAAAGCCAGATCTGGAGTGTCTTGGTATGAATATTCCATCGAATACTTAAAGATAATAAGAACTTAATCGCATAAGGACGGTACACCTATTATAAGGGTAGCCCCATGAAGCGCACTGGATCTCCCTCCCTCCACATGGAACTCACGGAATGCAGGGCTGTGTCTGGCTGTGTTTAGGTGACCACAACGACATCGCCGCAGGTGAGATGCTGTGACTCCTTGTTGTTCTCTGTGGAGATCCTTGAGATGTAGATACCGAAACGCATCTTGCCGCTCTGCAGGCGGGAGATGGTGGTGAGTGTCTCCGGCGAGCGTTCGCCCGTGCGCTGGTTAATGCAGATCATGTCGCAACGCTGGCAGGGCCCCTCTACCTGGAACTGCACCTGGCCGATGGTCAGCTGTTTGTAAGACAGCTCCTCGAAGGCCGAGCCCGTGTCGATGATGATGTTGGCCCGAAAACGATCCACGGTCTCGTCCAGAGACTCTTCGAACTGCAGGGAACGAACAGAGGAGCGATTGACCAGCAGGAACTGCGCTTGGTTGACAAGACTGAGCTTCTGCTGCTGCCGCACACCGTTGGTGGTGCTCCTCTGCGAGGATTGACGCAGCAAACGGAGCCCCTCCAGTCCGAGATGCTGGCTCAGCCACAGGGCCACCTCATCGCCGCAGTCCAGACCTTCGACCGGCTGGCGGCACACTTTGCTGCGACATCGCGAAGAATTCTCAGCTTGGTCCGCCAGAGAGAGCGGCAGCGAGACACCGTCGGGCGAGTCGCCAAAGTGCAGCACCAATTGGTCATCGCGTATGAGGGGTCTGATCAGGCAGAGTTCGGAGCAGCGCTTCTGGGTGACGGCCATGCCATTCATGTCCACAATCATCCACTCCCTGTCATACTGCAGGCCCTGTGCCGTCAGTGGCCAGGTGCCGCCAGAGCCACCGCCGCCGCTACCGCCACCCTCCTCGATCTTGAACGCTGCACACGACTTGACCGGATAAATGGCCAGCTGTAGGAGCTGCGGCCGCAGGCGCTGGGCCCGCTCCTTTAGGGCCTTGGGTAGCTCGCCCGCCTGCTCCTCGATGAGCTGCAGCCGCTGCTGTGGTTTGGTGGCCAGGTAGCTGAGGTGCAGCATTTTGAGCAGCTCGTCCACATCCTGGCGCCGGGTCATGTAGCCAAAGGAGACGCGTACGGCGCCCGTGGGTTGGCCATCGATCAAATCATAGTAGTCACCACAAATGCGGCCGGCTCGCTTGTAAATGGCATCCATCATGGTCTCATCCAGCCCGAGGTAACGCTGGCAGGCACCGATGTTGCAGAAGCAGCCGGTGCGCAGGAGGATACCCTGCAGGGCCGCGACGCAGGCGATCTCACCGAAGCCCACAAAGGGACCAGCGTCCGTGCGTACATTGAAGGCCACAATGCCGCCCTGGCGGTGGCGCTCCTCATACCCCACCCTGTTATACAGCTCGATCAGAGGCTGGCCATTGGGATACTTCAGCTGGCGAAGCTGCTTTTCTAGGTGCTGGGCCAGGCCATGGACATGGCGCGATATACGCTCCATAGTGGCCACGTCACCGCCGTTCACGCTCCTTCTCGGCACCAGGCGTTCCAGTGTGCGAAAGCCCTCGAGGAGTCCCACAATCGAGAGGAAGGGCAGTGTACCGTCCTCGTACCGCTGGTGGAAGACCTCACGCAGCTGATGGTCCATGGCATGGGGATAGGCGTAGTTGATGGTGCCGCCGCCAAAGAAGTTACGCTTCTTGCGGAAGGCCTCGGCACCGCGACGGCTCACCAGCAGGGCACCCACTCCCGTGGGATACCCAAAGATCTTGTAGAAGCTAATGCACACATAGTCGGGACGATAGCGCTGCAGATCCAAGGGATTGGTGGCCACAAAGGAGGCGGCATCCAGGCACACATAGTAGTTGTTGTTGTCTGTTGTCTGTGGTGCCTCTCCCGAAATCTTTTTGCCCAGACCGTGGGGCAAACCCTGTTTCTGTATGCCAGCGATGGCCGCGAGGGGGATCTTGTAGCCACTGAAATTGCACTGGGCCGAGAAGGTCACCAGGGAGTTGTCACCAGGAGAAGAGCCACTAACTCCATTAGCTGCTGATGGCACCGAGGCCATGCCAGTGATCTCCTCCTCCTTGAGCATGTACATGGCTCTGGCCTGCACCCTCTCGCGCATGCCCAGCACTGAGGTGTGGTTCTCCTGGCAATAGTGGAAGTTCCCCTGCCGGCCAAAGTCGAAATTCTCCGCCACCAGAGACAACGCGGCCGTTGCATTGGCCGTGAATATCACATGATACTCATCCTCTTTCGTGTTGAAGAACTCCAGCAGTCTGAAATACAATATACAAATTTAATATCGAGACGCACCGACACGCAGATCGTTCCGCTCCACTTACTTGAAGCGCACCTGATCCACATAGTCGCCGGTGACGCGGCACGTGTGCGGATTGCAGATCACATCGCGTTGCAGCTGCTCTGCGGCGGCCGTCACTTGACTCTCCGCGTACAAGGTGGTGCCCGCATGATCCAGATAAATGCTCTTGTTGTCTAAACAATTGGAAAAACAGCCACTATTAGATTCTTATCTTTCGATAGAGGGTTATTTCACCATGCCGCCCTTCGCGTAGCACCGCACTCACTGGCAAGTCTAGTAAATTCTTTGTCGATGGCCGCCTGCTCGTCGGCGTTGTATTCTGATTGATATGACGACATGTTCGGGACTGGACTGTTTGTTGGCGCGACAACCAAGACCATTATTTATATTTGCAAATATTGCCGCAATTAAATTCGAAGATACCCTTCGTTGCGCATACATTGCCGCATTTGGCTATGGGCCTCAAGTCATTGGGAAGCCTAGGTTTTCTGAATTTTCCTATTGCAGGCATGGTCTGTTCTAGTGTAAACTTTATGATTTTCGTTTTTTTTCATTGCATCTGCCTTTTCCTATGTATTTAACGCAGTTTTTAATATAACATTTCATATTTATAGAGTATTCACGAATCGGTGTTTGCTCTACGATCAGTGTGACCGCGGACTTATCGATAAAATATATCGTCAGCTCATTTTGAACCCCAAAAAACACCGAAAAGTATCAAAAATACCGTAAACGGTCACCCTGTCTACGATTTCGCACTATCGATGGCAGTCTTCTAATTAATTATTGGTCGAAACATCGATTAAAATTAGGCGCTTACCATCGATAGGCATATTATAATTATTAACCCTTAGTGGGTATTCAAATACACTCCATAAAATTATGAAACTTGTACAATTTTGGCGGAGTTTAAGTGAAAGTTTCTTGGTTTGCAAACAGTATAAATAAATAGCGGTTAAGTGGGCTAAGTTCCTTTTTTTTTCATCGATATATTTTGATAATGGTACGGTATATTTTGGTACATTTCTAAGGGTAAGACCGTATATTTTAATGATCATCACGGTCACACTGAGGCTGTGATTAAATTTGTTTTTATTTCGATATTTCCTGAAAAATTCCAAAAAATATGCCCAGAGAAGAGACCAAATCCCGGCGACGGAGTCGGGATAGAAAAAGCAGGAGTCCCGAGCACAAAAGCAGTCGGGACAGGCATCGTGAGAAGGATAGAAAGCGGGAACGTGAACGCGACCACGACACAACGCGCGACAGAGAAAGGGACAAAGACAGGCAGGAGCGTGAGCGGCGTCGGGAGAAGGATAGTGGCCACAGTGAAAGAAGCAGCCACAAGAGCAGCAAAAAGCGACGCTCCTTAACGCCACCAACCCAATCGAAATCGCCATTGGCCATGAGTTCCGTGAAGCTGCTGCAAACGCTCGAGGCGCGTCGCCTGCGCGATCAGGAAGAGCGCCAGGCCCGCAAGGAGGAGCTGAAGGCCCAGGAGACACCCGAAGAGAAGCGCGCACGCCGCCTGCAGGAGAAGCAGGCCAAAGAGCATCGTCGCCGCGAGCGCATGGGCTGGGACAACGAATACCAGACGTACTCCAACGAGGATAATCCCTTCGGCGACTCCAACCTAACCTCGACCTTCCACTGGGGCAAGAAGCTGCAGGTGGAGGGTCTCTCAAATCTATCCACCAAAACGGTGGAGGTACTGTCGCTGCAAAAGCAAATGGAGAACCGGCGGGAGCTGGAAAAGGTGAAGAAGCGCCGGCAGGAGCGTGAGCTGGAGCGGCAGGTGCGCGAGGACGATGCGATGCAGCAGCAGCGGGCCAAGGAGGCGGTCCAGTTCCGCGAGTGGCAGCGCCAGGAGGATCAGTTCCATCTGGAGCAGGCGCGCCTACGCAGCGAGATACGGATCCGTGACGGACGGGCGAAACCCATCGATCTGCTGGCCCAGTATGTGGCCGCTGGCAACGCCCCGCTCGAGGAGTCGCTCGAGATGCAAATGCACGAGCCGTATATGCTGCTCCACGGCCTGCCCATGGAGGAGCTGGAGGATCTGCTGGTGGACATCAAGGTGTACGAGGAGCTGGAGCAGGGCAAGCATATCGATTTTTGGAACGACATGGTCACCATTGTCCAGGACGAGCTGCAGAAGCAGCAAAAGCTCCACTCGGACGCCAGTGCGCTCAACCAGCGACGCGACGGCATCCATCAGAGTGTCGTCAAGGACGTGGCGGACATCTTTCGCGGCAAGAACGCCAAGCAGCTGGAGGAGATGCGTGAGCGCATCGAGGCCAAGATCAACAGCCGCGCCGACGGCGTCGACATCAGCTACTGGGAGAGCCTGCTCTCCCAGCTAAAGGCGCACATGGCTCGGGCCCGTCTCCGGGATCGGCATCAGGCCCTGTTGCGCGAGAAGCTGCTGCTCCTCAAGCGGGAGAATGAGGACGAACTGACAGCTGGTGTCGGGGAGGATCAATCCTCTGCAGTAAAGGAGGAGTCAAGGCAGCAGGCCCCCGAGACGGAGGAGGAAGCTGCCGCCGCCCCAGCGTCGGGGGAGGCGGCTGCTGCCGAGGAGCAGCGTTCCCTCTCCGCTGGAGAAGATGAGGACGATGACGACGAAGACGATAGACCGCTGAAGGAGTTGCTCAATGCCGTCCGCCTCTACCAGGCCGGCAACTACAGTCCGCCGTACATCAGGGAGGATGACTTTACCGGCCGTCGTATACAGGCCGGCGACCGAGACGAACATGACGATGGCGCCATGTACGAGGAGAGCGACGACGAGAGCCGGATCCATCGACAGCGTATGCTAATCGTCTGTCCCGAGCGCGTGGATGCATCGTCCTCGGGCAAGCCGCAGCAGCTGTCCGCGCAGGAGCAGCGCATGCGGAACGAGGCGCGCCAGGGGATGCAGGGCGACGAGGCCGAGTTCAGCGTGGAGACCACCCTGGATGCCGTGCCCCAGCTGGCGACGGACAAGTATCGGCCGCGCAAGCCGCGCTACTTCAATCGCGTCCACACGGGCTTCGAGTGGAACAAGTACAACCAGACGCACTACGACATGGACAATCCGCCACCGAAGATCGTCCAGGGCTACAAATTCAACATCTTCTATCCGGACCTGATGGACAAGTCACAGACGCCGCAGTACTTCCTCACACCCTGTGCGGACAATGGGGACTTTGCGGTGCTGCGCTTCCACACGGGACCGCCGTACGAGGATATTGCGTTCAAGATCGTCAACCGGGAGTGGGAGTTTAGCTACAAGCGGGGATTCCGCTGCCAGTTCCACAACAACATCTTCCAGCTGTGGTTCCACTTCAAGCGCTATCGCTACCGTCGCTGATCCCATGCTCTACAGATGCACACTATTCGTTTTTTGTTTTTTTTAATCTAGGAATAAATCTATGCACACTCCTTCTGTATTCGAATCACATTAGAGCGCAATCTTTGATGGGAGCCGCCTGGACCGTCTCCACGGGCGCGCCGCTCTCCGCCCGACGCACCTGTTGGAGCACGCTCTGGTGGTCGGGAAAGGCCAGGGAGGCCAGCTTCGAGTGCACCAGCTGCTTGTCGATCGTCACCTCAAAGGAGCCGCGTCTGCCCTGACGACAGTTGACCTCCACACCGGGGCCGGCCGCCTCCAAGAGGAATTGGCGCAGCAGATGGCACTGCAGCTTGAAGTTGCAAACGCCGCTGCAAGGGATTGAGTCCAGAGTGGTCAGCAGCAGCTCATGGAGATGGGCATCTACCTACCAGTACTCCACATCCACGGTCACCATTGCATAAAATTCAAAATCCAATCAAAACAGAAATTGGTCTAAAATCGCCGCAGAGTTGCCAGACAGTTCGATAGCAGCGGCATCCATCGGTAAGAAAAGTGCTGATATTTTAGCTTCTTTAAGGCTATATCTAGCTTTTTCTGGTTTATGGCCTTTTTAGGATTTCAGGAAGTAAAATCAACTGAAGATTTAACCTTTAACCCTTTGAGGCTTATGTTTTTTATTAAATCAGCATTTTAAATGCTGAAATCGAATGTGAGGAAGTCCTTGGCTGCTCTTAGCCCTTGTTGGCCCTGGCCCTCAGCAGCGTCTTGCAGGCGGCATTGTGCGTCTTCAGCGGCAGTTCATCTGTGTATCGGCAGGAGAGAAAGGATCAGCATGAGGCAGCCCCTTTTTGCTGGTGCGAGGCCAAACACTCACATATCTTATGATCGCCCTGGACGGGCAGCAGGATCGGCAGCTGCTCCGGCTTGCTGCAGACAAACACATACGGACTGTCCGACTCGCCTCGGGGATAGGTGTCGCGGTACTCCTCCTGCGGCACACAGTTCTCCACATGAACGCAGCCCAGCAGGCTGCTGGTGGGATAATGCTCGGGGAATTTCATATTGGGATCTGTGGATGCGGTTGTGGGTGAAAAATGACCAAAGACTGGACCACCTTACCCTTGTAGTGCAGCCGATAGAACTCCTCCATGTGGGCTATCTCCTCGGGATGTGGCTCTTTGGCCGTCGAGGCTATCCACAGTCGACCGCGATGCTCGCTGTACCACACGCGTCCCTCGTGCCTGCCCAGAGAGAGAGAGAGAGAGAGAGAGAGAGAGAGATTCATGAGTTAGAAATGATCATCGAGGGGTCCAATGCACTCACTTTTTGATGCCGGCCACCAGCAGCGAGGCCCAGGGCTGATGCATCGACATGCACTGCCGCATGTCCTGCATCTCGAGCAGCTCCTTGTCCTGCACACGATTGTAGATGCGCTCCAGATTATCGGTTCCTGCGGGTGCCGCCGCCGGCCAGTTCTTCAGCTCCTTGCTTGGCCGATACACTGGCGGCTTGGCCATGCCCAGATTGGGGGCCAAGGCCATGGCCGAGTGGCCCGTGAGGGATGTGCCTGTGGATGCGGATGCGGCCTTGCTGATGGCCGCCAAATCTTGGATCACCTGCTGCTCGTACTCCTTGGTGACGGGCAGCTCCTCGGCCACCTCACGTCCAGCGAAATCCACCTTGATCTTGCGCGTCAGACGACTGCCGTGCTTCAGTTCGTGCATCTCGCTCTTGAGCTTCTCGTACTTCTCCCGCTCGACGTCGCTCAGCCAGACGGAGTTCTCCTGGAAGTAGTCCAGCTCGTCATCGATGACCGTCGTACGCTTCTCGCTGTTCCGGTCGTACTCCAGCAGACGATCGCGCTGCGCCACGGCCTGCTCCAGGCCATCGCCAGACTTCTGGTTGCCGCCTGCGCTCGAGGTTTTCTCCTTCTTCTTCAACTGACTCTTGCTGGGATTCTTGGCCATCTGGCTGATCTTGGAGGCATCCTTGGCCAGCTGCAGCTCCTCCTCGGACGTGTGAACGGGACAGCCGCAAAATAGGCACGGGCCGCTGCCCTCCTGCACGCACACAATCCGGCCACAGGCGAGGCAGTTGTTGATAAGCTTGTGCTGCGCCGCCTGGCAGTCGCAGCGGCGGCGTCCCTTCAGCATAATGGTGTCGCCCTGCAGCCGGCCATCGTTCGAATACAGATTCACATATTTCCCCTGCTTACCCTTGGCTCCACCACCGCCAACGCCAGCAGCACCAGCGACCGGCGCCTTTTTTGTCATTATTGGCGATCTATTTGGCATTTGTTTGGTCGGCGTGCCGCCCTTGGCGTTGTTGCGCGCCTGCTTGCCGCTCAGCAGCATCCGGCGGCAGTTGAGCAGAAAGATGCGATGCTCCTCGTTCTCCTCGCACAGCAGATTACCGAAATAGTTATCAAAGTCGTAGTCATCCTTGATCTCCAAGATGGCCCTAAATAGTCGGGTCGGTCGAAAATGTATTATTTCAGGAAGAGGAAAGGGGAGGCAACCAGCAGCCATGGCGGTCACTCACTCCATCATCTTGTCGGTGACCACGCAGTCCAGGCACTTGGATAGCGTGTCCCGTACCCATTTTTCCATGTTGAAACGATTATTATTTACTCAAAATGCGAAATGACGGAGATATTTGAAAACGCAGGCAAAACCGAACAGCTGTTGGCAGTGTTGATTAACTCTTGATGCTAATACGTGATTCTGAGCTGTGATTGTTTTTACTTAATTATGAACGTAAGTAATAATAACATATGATAAAATATTAAATTAAAATTAAAACAACAACAATCAACAAATGCATAGCAACAAATTTCAGATATTTTGAACAGCTGCTTTAATAGCAACATGGCGCGCTAACAGCACTAAGCACCAACAGCTGATCCGGCAACGCCGCGAAATATGCCGCTCTGCTCTGCGACGAAAAAATGAGTCGTTACTTTGACTGGTCTATAAAAACGGGTATGGACAACAACCAAGAATATACCTTGAAGACAAAAAGCGAATCGGCTTTTCAAGGTATATTTTGCAAGTGGGGTGGATTTCCCCTTGCATGCGTTGCATTTTGTGGCCGTGTTGCCTGTTGTCCACACTCTCGTTTTTCTCCCATTATGTAGCAAGCGTGTAGTCAGCGTGTAGTTTCCATGTAACAAACTAAGCCAAAATGTAAAACAAAACAAAAAACCAATCGAATGCCGCGATATGTGATATGTGATATTTCTGCTGTAAACTAAATTAAACCGTGGCTTGCGTGAAATCCGTATTGTAAATAATATTATGTTCGCCAGCAGCGGTAATGGCCCATTGTGTTAGTAGAGAGAAAGTACACGTTCAGGTATTGAGCGAGAGAGCGAGTCCTCCAATAACAACAAAAGCACCAACAATAGCGTGGAAGTGAAGAAGCAGCAGAGACAGTGACAGGGACAGGGAGAGTGAGAGAGAGAGAAAGAGACAGTAAGCAAAAAAAAAAAAAAATCAAAACGAAAGAGCAAAAAAATCAAAGTGATGCCTCAGTTTCCTCCCCACCAACCACCCCTCTTGGGTCTTTGCCAGTCTGTCAGCTGTAACTGTAAAATAGTGAGAGCGAAGGGGAAAGGGACCCCCCACACACCGCACCCCGCACCTTCCCTCGCATCATAGAGTGGCCAGTAACGACAGAATACTTTTTGTTCATTTTTTTTTATTGTTCACGACGAGCGGTACTTTTGGCAAGCTATAACGGTCTATATATTCCGTAATACATACGTCCAAATTGTTTTAGCAAATGTATTGCAAAAATTGCGTGTGCGCCTATTACTGTGCTTGCTCTCCTTTGCTCTCGCTCTCTCCTGTCTGTCCCACTGTGTTTGAGTGACTGTGTGTGTGTGTGTGTGTATGTGTGTTACTTGCAGTTTATGCAGTGGAGCCCAGTCGTGATCAAGCGCTGAAGTAAATTCCCTTGAGAAATGTGGTTCAAAGCAAACAAATCTCATTGCCATTGTACTCTAGGTCTGTGCTACCTAATCGTGATCAATCGTCAATAAAATGAAATATTTAGTATAGGGACACGGTATAGCGGGATCTGTGCTTCAAGCGTTTGTCAATGTATTTGCAATAGAAAACTGAAGGAATCCCTTTCTTGACCAACAATGCATCAATTGTGTCACGCATAAACGTTCCTGTAAATCTGTGTGTGCGTGTGCTTGTCTGTGTTTTGTCTGCTGCTGCTCTTCTTTTGCCCCGATTCCTTTTCGTGTTCGTACGCCACGCCGCAGTGCCAGCATTGTTGTCTTTGGACTGCGATTTTATTTACCGTTTCTTTTCGTACATACAGTTCTTTAAATTGTACTTGTATGCGTGCTGTAAACCTGCCAAAAATAGCAATAAACAATAACAATGCTGCCGCATAACTGACGTCACAAGAGAGGCAGGAAGCGAGAGCGAGCGTGCGCGCGTGTGTCAGTGTGTGTGTGTGTTGTGAACAACTGTAAACCTCAACCGGCAAAACCTCAAAAACCGAACAGCTGTGTGCCTCCAGAAAAAATAATACAAAAGCAACCAACAACCCTAACAATCCCGCATAAGCAATAAAATTATTAGTAAGAAAAACACACAAAAAAAAAACAACTAATTTGTTAAAATGTATCGCATCGGTCCAATTGGACGGAAATCAAACTTCCATTCGCGAGAGAAATGTCTGATTGGCCTCGTCTTGGTCACCCTGTGCTTCCTGTGCTTTGGCGGCATCTTCCTGCTGCCGGATAACTTTGGCGGCGATCGTGTCCTCCGCGTCTACAAGCACTTTCAGAAGGCCGGTCCAGAGATATTCATACCAGCCCCGCCTCTCGCCGCCCATGCGTCACGCAACGAGGATCCGCACTTTATTGGCGATCGCCAGCGTTTGGAGCAAAAGATTCGAGCAGAGCTGGGCGACATCCTCGATGAGCCGCCGGCAGCGCAGGCAGCAGCAGGAGCAGCAGCAGCGGGAGAAGCGGATGCAGCCAATGTCCAGGCGCCAGCCCCCGCTGCAGCGCTGGAGGAGCAACTCGAACAGGAGCGGGCGGAGGCGGAGGATGCCCGCCATGTGGCCGTACCCGTGCTGGCAGCTCCAGCACAGGGCGACTCCGACACAGTTTCCACGCACAACAATCCCGCCCAGCAAATCATCCAATTGCCCATGGGAGGTGGCGGCAACGACCAGGCGCCGGACACTGTGGACGCCACTCTGGAGGAGCGACGTCAGAAGATTAAAGAGGTAAGTCCCGCCAGCATATTGTACTAGAAAAACCATTTTTCCCTCCCCCACCTTGCCCTGACTACGACTCTGTCCATTCCTTGAATCTCTGTCTGCCTTGCCCTCTCTCTCCTTCTCTCTTTCGCTCTCGTGCTCTAATTTGGAATTTCTTGTTAATTGTTGCTGGTTTTTTTCATTTTTTTTTTTGGTATGTGGACAATTATCAGCATTTCGCTATTTGTGCTTCCTCTCCCATTTGCTCTTTCGCATCTCTTCTGCTTACTTCCGCGACGTGGCTGCGCGACGTCCCGCTGTGGGTCTGGCACCCGCTGGCACCATCCAACGGCATGCTCTCTCTTGCCCTGAAGAGAGTACCACCCCACCCGTACCCCTTTAAAGGCTTGCTCTCGCTCTTTCCGCTTCCTGATTGTGCCAGACGCTGCGGGCGGAGGGGGCGGGATCAGCATATGGGAGATACATAGTTTATGCGGCATTTTATGCCCTTCTTGCAATTTCAACTTTCTCTTCAGTTAATTCCACCATTTAGCTGAATTATTACTTCCATTAAAAATTTGCAAGTCTTAATAAAGATTTTTGCTGTGTTTCTTTATTTACATTTTGCTTCGTTTCGTTTTCTGTTCTGCGTTGCTGTCTTTTTTTTCTATTTGCTTTTGATTTTGCTTTTGCTAAATTCCAGTGACCCAGAATCCGTTGAATCCGACGACGCGACGCTGCTGTGGGGCCCCCGTAGGCAAACGAAACGAATAGAAAACAAAGTCTTGGAATTATCATTAAAAATCAGCCAACGTTTGTTGTCGGGCCGAGGTAGGGATGGGGAGTGGGGAGATGTGTACATGGAAACAGAGAAGAACGAAACGAGATGATCGCCGTCGACGTCGCTGTCGACGTCGCTGTCGCCGTCACCGTCGCCGTCACCGTCGCCGTCGCGGTTGCCGTAATTTTCTGCGATGTCGCTGACTTTTACCTAGAGATGCGCGCGTGCGTGCGTGTCAGTAGAATGGAACGATCAGAGTGAAAATGGCAGAATGAAAATCAATTAAAACATGTCGAGAGCTACAGTGGCGCCGAAAAAAATAGCAGGAAAATTCCACTTCTCACGGGAAGGCAAAGGGCAAAAAAAGTTTGGTATGCAAAATAGTACTAAAGTTGAGCCAAAGAAAATGGAGAAACATCCTGTGGTCCGACTAAAGCAATAAATATCTTTGGGGTATCCTGCATGGTTCGTGGATCAATATCCCAAGGAAAAGATGCGAAAATTAGGTGAGCTTTAATGCCAATATGTTGAGCTGCTGTTGTTGCTACCAAAGGGTTTACAACAAAATGCCAACCTTTAAATACAACTAAAGTAACATATTTTACAAAAAACATGTGGAAAGTTTCTTTGTATTTTATAGTTTTTTGATTTCTTTGTAAATTGGTGCTATTTTTGTTGGTGCCCAAATTTCTGATAAAATCCTATTCTTTTCAAATATTCTTACTTGGAGTTTGCAAATTATACCAGTGCTCTGGGATACGATAAATTATACCATAAAGTTTATATATTGGACTTCACAACATTCATTAGAACTATTGTTTAAGCAAAATCCGTCAATATAGACACATTAGTCCACTGGTGCTATTTTTTTCGGCGCAGCTGTATGTACAGTCTTATTTCTCCGATATCAATACCCGGGCCGGATGGGTTTCGCAATCAATTGAAAAATTCGCAACACAACGGCTTCAAAGCCAGCCCCGCATTCCACTCATCATCGATCGTATCGCAGACACAACGAAAACGTTCTCAAGTTTCCCTTTCCAGTGTGCGGCGAATGTGGATAATGTTTGGGAATAGTCAAGGAGACTCTCTCGAGTGGAGGTAGATGGTGGAGACTGAAGAACAAAGCAACGATGAATCACCTCGTTAGATACTTGCATTGCTATTGGGAACGGAAAACTTTCGCTTCAAATTTAATTAATTTGCTTCGATATTGAGCGTATCTGGTATCATGAAATTTAATGCGATTCAACGGGGGTTTTTGCGGAGATTCGCGAGTTAGATTAATGCGGAAATTCAGTGTAAATCTTATTTCCATTTTCGCAAAACTTATTTCAAAGTGAGATTGAATTTCGATAGGAATTATATAACAGGGGCTAGAAATGTTCTCCACAGATTGTTAACTGTTCTTAAAATTGTTTTCCACAGATGTATAACAGTTTTAAAGGTAATTTCCACGTGTATAATATATAATATAATGTATATTAGTTTCTAAAAATATTTTCCACAAATATATAACAGTTAGTAAAGTATAATAGTTGTTTCCTCCGATCTATAACTGTTGTGGACGAATTAGGCCATATTTATATCATTTTTATACCAGTTTTATAAAAGTTGTATAACATCTGTATTATAACAGTTGTCTAACAGTTATATAACATTTCCTAGATGAACCTTAAAAACCACCAAACATATTTTGTTCCTTGAAAATCTGAAAAAAATCATTTCTCCGAAGAGCTTGGCTTTTCAGTGCCAGAGAAACAGCTGTTCCGCCCTACAACTGTTGCATGATGCGGATTGCCAAATGGACATGCAATTGGCATACCAGAGACACCCCCTCCTGTATACTCCTCCCTCTATATCGCTATATGTATCTCTCACGGTTGAAAGAGTCCACGACGAAGGGCGGGCCGGAGCGGGCCGGATCGGGGCACTCAACGAACCATTTAAGCACACACATTATAACTCCATCATCGCAACAGATTTCCAGATAAACCCGCATCATATATTATTTTGAATACTCATTTGGAATACTTATTCTAAATCATTTTCCGAGCTAGTTGTGCACAAAATGTGCCCGATTATGACTCTGCAAATATCGGAGTAATTATGCGCGTGGAGGAGGATGGACATACATATGTGCCTGTCATAAGTGTCCAAAGAAACGAAATGAAATTTAAAAATATTCCAACATTTCTATTCATGCCACCAGTGGCACCAGTGGTGTCTTTATGGTGTCTTTGGGCGGGGCCTTAGAACAATGTTCCACTCATTTTTCGGGGGCGTTGTTAATTTAGTCATTGCCTACAATATTTACACGGAACAGTGGTTCCACAGTGGAACCTCATGCTGTGAAAAAAGGATCGGAGGTGATTTTCTTCCATTTCGATTGTATTTTGCGTTCGATGCACTGTTGCCACTGTGGCACTGGACTGTGCCACCCACTATATCCCACATGTTGGCCTGCTGTTTTGCTATCCCCCACTCTCTCTGGGGGCTTGGCTTTCACCAAATATCGTGTGCTATGCATACAAAAACAAAACAAAAAAAGCCCCAGCATGAGAGGCATAGAAAAAGAGACCTATTGAGAGTAAAAGAGTGGACACAGAGAGGGGGACACATTCGCATAGAAAGAGACATAGAGAGACAGAGACGGAATGATTGGGGATCCCAAATAGAAGGAAATGTGTCAATAACCCATCCAAACAACCGGCCAGCGCCCTGGCTTTTGGGGCTTGCCACACAGTCGATGGCATTGTTCCCCCGATGGCAGTGACTCACAGAGTGAGAGAGAGAGAGATGGAGAGAGAGGGGCGTGGAGAGAGTGCGGTAGAGCGCAAGGTGTTTTATGGGTTTGCATGTTTCCCATTGCCCCCCCATTATTATCGCAATTATTTGGGCGCAACAAATAGTTGTTTTCTCTTTGGTTAAACATCAAAATTACCCCACGACCAAAAGCCATGCATTAAAACCAATAAAGCAATTAAATTTGTATCAAATTTCATTTGAAATACGATACAAACGTAAATATGTATATATTGGAAGGTCATTTCTCTCGGATAAGCGCAAAAGAAATTTAAGAGATGTGGCAACACGGGATACCGGGGAAATGGAGCAAATTCCATCGATCTGCGACCTCCATTGAAGGATGCCAGGGGGATGCCTGAACCATGCGTGAAGCCAAGAACCCAAAGAACTGTATCTTTTGTCTTGATTATCATTGGTGTCGTGATCATTGAATCTTGCGGAAAAAAAACTGTTGCAAATACGAGGATAGCTCTGGGGTCGGTTCTATGGATGAATCTGAAGACACTGGGAAGACATCGGACGGGTCTCCGAAGTCTCCGAAGATACCGGAGAGATCTGGCCAAGAACTCTGCCGGGAACTGAAGCATGCACCATGTTTTCCAGACACCGAACACAAAAATGTGTGCAGGAACATCCTACCCCGTGGATAGGACTGTTCACATCCCAAAAGAAGAATGACCTGCGGGAGGGCTATTATATAGTCATCCGAGGCTAATGGATCTAAACGATCTAAATACATAAAGAGACCTGCATGGACCTCCTACTTTCTCATGTCGCGCCAATCCATAAAATATTCACCAGAGACAATTGACAATAACTTTCCCTGAAATGTGAAATATTATCCCATCAAACTAGTCATTACCTTCTCCGTTTAGCCAGTCGGTAATAGCACGGTGTGTTGTAATAATTGCAAACCACTTAAATGGCAGCTCAACTGTGAAAAAAAAAAACCTGATTATGGCTCAGAGGAGTTCCTCCTATATACGGTTAAGTGAATGATTGATGGTAGGTGGGCCGGAGGGGGGAGGGCTGGGTGGTTACACAAGTGACACTAATGCGAAATTTACAAAGCAAAAATAGAAGCCAAACACACACACTTTTTGGAGAGTTCTATTGTACAAATAGTAGTTGTAAAAAATAAATAAATAAATAGTGTAAATAGTAGTTAATAAAGGTACTGTTTATGGTTGCATAAGAGTTAAATATTTCTTTAAAAATTTGGATAACAGAGTAAGGGTCGGTTTCACGACGCCGGGTTGTTCGAAGGATTAACAAACAGATGAAGGATAAGAGACTATGGACAGCCGATTGAAGAAAGTCAGGGACAAAATTCTTGCTTCCTTATTACGGCGGTAAGAGAAGTCTCTCGAACGAAAGTAAATAAAGCATAAACAGCTGATGCAATAATCAAAGCAACCCTGTGTTTTGCGCTCTGCAGCACCCTGTTATTCTTTCTCGTGCCGAACCACGACGAACCACGAGCGACAACTAACCGACACCTTAGCCCGAAGTCGAGAGAAACTGGCACTTGATCAAAATGTGACACCTGAGTAGTAAAAGAATTTACTATCTTCGATTTCTTGCAGTTGAGAGTAGACTTCTTTACGGTAGGATTACCTCTAGGAATACCTCTGGAAATACCTCTGGGAATACTTCTAGGATGGTCTCTGGGAATACCATTGGGAATACCTTTAGGAATACCTTTAGGAATACCTTTAGGAATACCTTTAGGAATACCTTTAGGAATACCTTTAGGAATTACCTCTGAGAATACCTCTAGGAAGAGCTCTAGTAATACTTCTAGGAATACTTGTAGGAAAATACATATCTGGCAATATATTTAAATATTTGTAAATACCTCTAGAAATCTACTCTAAATATACTTTACTAATTTCGACTCGAGCTAAGAATTTCTAACTTGTACACTTTAATAGAATGGCGGGGGTCTCGATACGCATTTGATGTGTGTGTTTTTGAGCCGTTCCAAAAAAAACAACGCTTCATTTAACGCTGACCTTTGGGCCAAAAGCTTTGATCCCCATGCATATTGCAGCGGGACCCAAGTCCATGTTGTTGGTGGTGTGTTGCATGCCCCCACCCACAATCCAACAAACCGGCGGAGAGAGAGAGAGACAGAGAAAGATAGAGAGCGAGAGAGTAGTGTTCCGTTTGCCATTTCGTTCCGCCGATTGCCGCGAGCTTTTTGTATTGTGAAAAGCTCTGCTCTAGGGAGCTTTCCTACACTTATGCGATTTTTTGGCGCCAAAAAAAGATTGTTGAATGTTTTGCGGCGTTAGTTTGTGTTTTTGTTGCTGTTGTCAAAGCAGATTAGACAGGGTATGCGGTAGGGGTACATTGGAACAGTCATTCACTATGTAAATAAATATTAAAAAAAAAACATAAAAATAATAAACAAAATAATACAATTAATAAATAAATAAGTAAATACGGAATTGAAATAATAATTAATTAGTAAAAAAAAATATACATAATAAATCAATAATTAATAAATTAATATTTGTAATAAAAAATACCAAAATTATTGCAAATAAAAATACCCTAAAGCCGTTAGAAAGTTTCGAAATAGGCAATTAATACTCAAAAGTATATTTTTTTAAATGTTATATTTTTGGTATCGAATTGGTACAGTTTTGGTATTTATCTGGTACATTTTTGGTATTTATCAAGTACACATTTGATATTTATTTGACACATTTTTTGAGTTTTATATGCAAGATTTGTTGGCATTTTTTTGGTATCTATTTGGTATATTTTTGTTACATTTTTGGTATTTATGTGGTATATTTTAGTATCTAAGTGGTACATTTTCGTTATTTATTTCGTAAATTTGTGATTTACTTGATAGAATTTATTTTTAAATTAATAGTATATTTGTCTTGGTATATTTTTGGTATTTTTCTGGTAAAATTTGGATATTTATCATATCAGAATATCAGAACCCACCGCAGCACTCTATGAACCTCTTTTATTAGTCGTAAAGAGTATCCAAAGGTCGAGCTCTATCGTTACTCTCTGTCTCCGTCGCCGTCTCTTTCCTTCCTGCTTGGCGTATGCTCGCTCGCCTTTGTCGATGGCTCCTACGCTCCGACTGCCAGTCGGTGGGGGACGGGACGGGACGGGACTCGATTCGCTTCGCTTCGATTCGCCGCTTCTCGACTCGAGGGCCGAATGGTGCCGAACACGAGAGCCCGACATTCGGGTCGTTATGTTTCGCTCGTGTGCTGGGAATAGCCTCCTGGTTATCCTTCGTCGTGGAGGCAGGGGTGTGAGACGGGGAGGGGGGACGAGCCGGGAGAAGGGCTAACTGTCTGGCTGCCAATGGCACTGGCACTGGCACTGCCGCTTGCCACTGTCGCTTCTGGTGCTGGTGCTGGTGTTGCTTCTGGTGCTGGTGCTGGTGCTGGTTCTTCTGCTGATGCTTGGCTCTGGCGCGTTCACTGTGTCTCCTGCACTGGAAGCGTCAACTCCATTTGCACGCGCGCGCGCTTCGCGTTTCCGTAACGTTGCGAGTAGTACACCGTATCGTACGCGTACGATTACGATTACGATTACGAGTGCGAGTACGAGTTGTACGGTAAATCGGCAGCAAGTAACGGTAGCTTGCTGTGTGGTACGTGCGTGTTCAAGGCTATACCTGCAGCAGGCACGTTGGCTGTGGCCTGCAGCCAGCAGCCAGCAGCCAGCATCCATTTGGGCTACTCTTTTACTTAATAAAGAACAAAACTGGCATGTTGTTGTTGCAGTTGCAAGGGGAAGAAGAGGCAGGCAGGCAGGGAGGCAGGGAGGCAGGCGGGCGGGAAACTTATTGTTTGCGTTGGCCATTAATTCTGGGTGCATGGTGGTGCATCGTGTGCAGAGGGGTCAAAACCGCCAAACCTCCATCAGGCGGCGGCAGCGGCGGTGGCGGTGGCGGTGGCGACGCTGCCAAGCGGAAACGGAAGTGCAATGTGCCGATGACACCATCTTGCTTTTCCTTTCAATTTTTTTGACGTGCTTTTTTCTTGTTTACATTTGAATGACATGAAATGCAATGAAATACGGAAAATGGTGACAGGAAAATCGGTACAGATTCAGCGCAACATTTGGTCGGTTCAAAAATGCATTAAAAATTGAATCAAATTGCAAAAAAATCACAGAATATTATGGCCACAAAGTAATGGATTTTAAAAGATTTTCGTATGGACAATTCGCATTCTTTTTTTGTTTTTTTTTCGAGTGCTTGTGGCCACAAAAAAGTAAGAGAAAAATGGAGGGAAATTAAAAAATGAAATGCAGGAAATAGTTTAAATAAAATGGCATTAAATGCATGCACAAATAACTCCCATTTCCCAGAAAAAGCACAAAAATGAATGAAAAATGGTGAAAAATGTGGAAAACACTTTAGGGAAATGCTCTTAACAGGGAAAATTTTACTGAAAAATAAAATCAAAATGATTATGAAATTTGAAACATTTTTAGGGCTTCAGATTTCTATGAAAAATACAGAAAAAAACTATTTTTTTGCATATCCCATTAGTTTAGAATATCAAGTTTAGAAGAAAAAAATTCTTTAATATTTATTTGATACCACATAATTAATATTATAATATAATATAATATAATATAATAATATAATATAATATAATATAATATAATATAATAATATAATATAATAATATAATATAATATAATAATATAATATAATATAATAATATAATATAATATAATAATATACATAAATATATATATACTCGTATGACAGGATGCAGGACAGAAGCTGAAAACAAATGGCTAAAATATTTTGCTAGAAAATTTCCCGCTGGTCAAGAAAATATAAAATGTATGCCTTATTGAATATGTGTTTCATGCGGGTTTTTTTTTTGTTTGCTAAACAAAGGTCATTTTCTAGTAAATATTTCACGTGCAAAATCCTTTGTGCGAATTTTGTTTTTGTTTTGGGAACGAAAAGGCAACTAAAACAAAATCGAAAATGCAGAATCATTAAGAAAGGATAATACCACCTACCAGATCGGATTAGATCGAATCGTTTTTATGGCCAGAGTGAAGAGACAGAAGGTTCTCTCTTTCTCGGTCTGTGCGGTGTGGCTCTTGGAGGAGTAACGGACGGCGTGGCATGAATGCTCATGAAATATTTATCATGCAGTGGATAGAATGGAAGGAATATTTCGCCTAAAACTCATATTTTAATATTCGACTTAAGAAAACGGAGTACTGGCTATTGCAATGTCGCGTCACGTGTGCCTCCACTCCAAACGGCTGGGCTGGTGCATCAAAATATTGTGTAAATATTTAAAAAATATATTTTTTATTTCCCCTTCGAAATATTCAATTAGAAAAAGGGGATCATTTTTTAATTGAAAAGTGTTTTTGGGCTTCTGAAATTCTTTAAAAATCATTTAATCCTAAAGCCTAAAAAATAATCATCCTCCAAGAAGGGAAATCTCTTTAATAGAAATAAATGTATGTTTCTTGAACAGAAATCAGTCCCCCGCCACTGGATATAAATCCACGGGAATTATGAACAAACATCTCTAGGAAAAGTTTTTTGCAAACAAATTTTAATCAAGCAAAATTCCACTTTTAAATTCGTTGACACTCAAAGCAGAGCAAAGCAACTTTTGAATGCTGCGAGCGAGGAATCCCCGTGAGTAATAATAAGAATGAGGATGGTAGGAGGGGGGGGGAAAAAAATCACCCGAATACACCGAAAACAACGCACAGCTTGGGATCAAGGGAGCTGGGGACAGAGGGACAGAGGGACAGAGCAGCGACACTCTCCCAGCATGGGGCACAACAAAATATGCGACGAATATGGGCGTACTTGTATTTGTGTGCATAAATGAAAGCCAAAAACTAAATCTAAAAAAGAAGAAAAAAAAAATATATATATTTAGTATATATACTATATATTTAGTACATTCGCACAGCAGGCAAGAGAGAGAAATTCTTCACACGCGAAATGTTGCAGCGGCAGTAAATAAAACAAACGAACAAAAAAGGGGGAAAAAAATATATGTATATATATGGGATAAAAGAGTGGCGTATAGGCAAGGGAATGGGGAAGGGGATATGGCGCAGTGAATGGAAGAGTGTGCCCTGTTTATGAAATTTCAAAAAAATATAAAAATATACACATAGAAAGGGTATTACGCCTTGAAGGATCCACTCTGTGTTCCGAAGAGTTGTTCTAGATCATTTCTGAGGGATTGTTGAATACAAAATATGATTGAGGATAGGCTAGGCATAGGGTAATTTTTGATAAATGTTTAGACAATAATCTTATATATAGAAAGCTTTCAGTGTTTAGCGCCAATCCACAAAAGTATACGGTATTCAAATGTTGAAAAATACGCATAAAAATCTCAGTCATAGGCAAAACGCTTCGCCTCCCTCTGGTTCTTTATAGAGGTATATGTGTGGCCACAAGGGTTTACACACACACACACACACACACACACACACACACACACACACAGATAGAGACATAGACTGTGTGGAAGGAAGCGGCTTTCACACATTTGAAAGTAACGCATAATGCGTCATTTTTCACTTGAGAAGGAGCATATACAGCATAGAGCATAGAGCATAGAGCATAATAACCATCACGCAATGGAGGAAGCATTGAAGAAGGGGGGGAGGCCCCACAGATGAGCAGAAGAATGGGGAGTGAAAAGTGAAAGACACCTCAGAGACGGGTGGGGAAAAGTGTGCCAGGAAGAAAGTGCTTAAGAGCCAAAGAAGAGAGCGTGTAAAAGTACAGTGAGATCTCCCATTGGTGCGCCACAAGAAGAATCCAAAGAATATAGAGAAGATAAAAGTCGATAAATATTCTACATATTTCCATATCCCATTTCTTTATTTATTGGAACATCCCCATATATTATCAATCGATTTAAGGTATATTTTCAAACTTTTTTTTTTTGGTATAATTTTTAATTTATATATTATTATTATATATTAGGCTATTATTATATATTATTATACTATTATTATATATTATGCTATTATTATATATTTTTTTACTATTATTATATATTATTATTATGTCTATTTTTTTATAGATACATTTTTATATGGCCTCCGATTTTGCGATAACCACTTTGGTTGTCTCTCATTGGTTTTTTTTTTTTTTGGCAAATATTTTTAATAAATATCTAAAAACTGAATTACAAATTGTAGTTGGTCTATCAGCAGGTCTATCATCCTAAGCGCCTCTCTCGCCATAACTCTATCGATCTCTTGCGCTATCGATTCTCGTTTCGAATTCTGGTTTTCTAGCCTGGAAATTGGAGGCCTAGAACTATCGTATTTTATTTATTATTTTTTATAACTGGTTAACAATTAAAATAATTATAAATATTAAAGAGAAAATTAAGACAATGGATAATATTAGACACAATGATTTTAAGGGATTAATGGTATGGCAAAAGGAATAAGATAGTAATTAGAAACTATAGCCCCAAACGATATTTGGTCATATATTTTTTTTTTGGAAAAAGAGTGGTGGAGTAGTAGAGATCCTTCGCAGTGGAAATCAGTGGTATTTTATGGTAGATATCTTTCACAAGGTATATCTAAAGATCTCGGAAAATGTAACTTAAGAATAAATCCTCAAAAGAGGGAAAATAAAGTAAAATAAAAGTAATGTTTTTTTTCCTGCGAAAAACTAAGAAAACGAAATAATTGTAACCTGAAACATTTGTTCCGTGTAACCTGTACGGAGAACGATACTCGTCATTTATTTTCTTGGGGCTAGTGAGAGAAAAGGGCCAAGCCGCGGACCCCCACCCGCCCCGCAATGGGCATCTTCCAAAGTATTTGAGGGGCCCTAGACAAAAGCGTATCATATTCTGCGCAGAGCCGTATCCGTATCTATCCGAACGAGTGTACTATACTAGCGAGTCATGTGTTTGTTTACAGGCAACTCGAGTGCTCTTAAGCGCTGATACAGACGGAGAGCGAAGCACGCTCCAAGCCAAAGACCAGAGCCAGGCCAGGACAATCTGATGCTGATACTGCTGCCTGCTGCCTGCTGCACGCTGCACTTGATGCTGCCAGGAGCCACGAGAGAGGCAGGTGTGTCAGCTGTGGCAGGTGTAGGTGTCTGTGCAACCGACAAACCAGCAGCATTGAGAGGATGAAGAGAGGAATTTAAAGAATTCCCTCCTCCTGCTACCAAAAAGGGAGGCAAACAAACTCTTTCCTTCGACTCGTGTCTGCTTGTTGACCTGCCCCATGGTGTGTGTACCCTACTCCTCTATCTGCCAGCATCTCAAAGGTCGCCCCCCCCCCTCCCCCTTACATTCCTTCCACTTTGACACGTCTGATTTGATGGCAAGACAAAGTGTACAGCAGTAGATTTACAGGGAAGAAGAAGCTGCCGCGTCGTTCGGTTGCGAGGGCAAAAACTCCAGTAGCCATGCTCAAAGTCAAAGGAAAACTCTGTCCTTGGGCTCTCCATCTCTTGTGTGAAGTTCTACAGACCTGAGGTCTACGCTATATCTTTACTGCCACAAATTATTAGCCAAAAAGGGTACCTCTTAATCGTCTCTGTCTTGCAATGCCAGTTGCTTTACAAATATCCCATAAACTACCATTCGGAAATATTTCAATTTTTGGAATTTATATAATTTTTTATTTTTATATATTTATAGATATTTTATTTTTATTAATTTATAGATTTTTTTTTAGTATTTTTTAATTTTTTTAAATTGATTAAAAAATCGTTTTTCTTATTTCCCAAAAGCTACCATTCGGAAATATTCAAGTTTTTGAAATTTATAGAATTTTTTTTTTTAGAATTTTTTTTCGTATTTTTTTTTAATTTTTTATTTTTAGTTTGTTTGAAAATTGGTCTTCAAATTTCCCATAAGCGAATGGTATAATATTTTCTGAAATATTCGATTATTACTTGATTTATTTTTGCTTTTTATCTCTTCTAATTTTTGCATTTTGTTGAGTTTTATATTTATGATGTATTTTTATTTATTTATTTTATTTAAATTTGTTGCATTCCTTTGAAATTTTTTACTTCCGCTGTTCTTTGCTGTTGATTTTATCTGCTTTTTTTTTGCTTCTTTTTCTTACGCTGCTGGTGTTTCCACCTGTTTTTTTTTCCTCCGTTGCTCCTTCCTTCCTTTTACTTTTCCTCGTGCGGATTAATAATTCATTGGGCTTTCCACGCCTTTCTTGTGGCCTCGTTGTCCAACCATAATTTTTGTGGCGCCCGCCATCCGTTTGTATACAAAAAAAAAAGGCGAACACACAAACAATTTATCGGTGGGTGGGGCAGGGGACAGACCCAAGATGGTGCAGCAGTCTCTCTACAATGAGTGGAAGCACTCTTACAATAAGTACTATACCCATGGCTATAAAACATTCAAAAGGAAGGCGATCTATGTTAATCGCGCAGCGGGTAAAGACCAAAAGCCATGGATGCATCTTTTTTTGTCACACGTTTCTGTGGAGCTTTCTGTAATGTATTTACAAAAAAAAAAATTTATTGCTTGGGGTCACTAGTAAAAATACGAAACACAAAGTAATTAACTATAGTTTCGGGATAATTTAATGAATAATTTTTGTGGTGATGATTCAAGTTCAAGGTTTAAGTAAGACTTATGAGATACCTAAACTATACATATATACCTATTAACTAAAAAATACAATATTTAATAATAATAAATAAATTAATTATAAAGAATTTTAAAAAAATATTTCGTTTTTTTTTATGTATTTTTCAAAATAAAAACATTTATTTTAATATAATTTATATTTTTTTTATTGAATATTTTCAGATGTTTTATTTTGTATTAAAAATAAATTTTTTTTGTATACATATTTATTTTTTACTATACATATTTATTTCGTACTATATTTATTTTTTAAATTTATTTTATATTAAATTAATTTTGTATTATATTTATTTTTATTATATTTATATTTATATTAATTTTTGTTTTTGCACATGATTGCATTCTAGTTGTAGGCGCATGATAGTTCTGATATTTGCAACTGATTCCACTTTCTCTGTCGGGGTGAAAGTCCATTTGCATAAATCTCTACCTTGTGTATGGGGTATCCTTTTCGTCGTAATACCATATATATTTTTTTTACCTGGTCTTTTACTGCACTTTCCCCTTTGGACAAAACTTTTTAATGCGTGTGCCCGTGTGCGTGAGTGTAGGTGTGGTACTTCTTTTTTGCAGAATTTTCGTGCATTTTATTTACGTTTGTTTGTCTGTTTGTTTGTGGGTTGGCTCCTGCTCCTGCTGCTGCTGCTGCTGCTGGTTCTGGCGGTAGTCTTCTCGTACACGTAACTGCATTGGACAGCAGAAATTGTAAAAATCATTTGCTGACTTTTTGGCCCAAAAGTTTCACTTCACATTTTGCCCCCCAGCTTCCCAGTCTCTGTTGCTCTTTTGGCTGTGTTAGTCTCTTTTTTTCTCTCTCTGACACGCATTTCAGTGTCTTCTTCTCTGTCATGCTCTTGGCTCCGGTCCTCCCTCTGCCTTTCTCTCTCACTTTTGCCCATCTCTGAATTTCATGGCCCAAGCCTCATGTTGCATTTTAATTCCAAAAATCTAGTTTTATTTCTGTTTCGGTTTCAATTTTTTTTTTTTCAACTGTCTTTTGTCGCCAGTCAACAGAATTGATGTCCCTCCCTGTCTCTCTCTGTCTACTATCTCTCTCTCTCTTGCTCTACCTCTGGGTCTAGGTGAATGGCTGCCAAAGTCAGGACAGGGGCCCAAAGCACAGAGACAATCCATTTTGTCAGGCCAACAATTGAAGCCGAATGGGGTTTCTTTTTTTTTTTTTTGTCTTTTCGGTACCAAAAAGGGTATCTCTGGTTGACAGGAGAGGAGGTAGAGAGGCCAAAGACAGACAGGCCGACGGACAGACAACCAAAAAGCAATTAAGCGAGAAGGTTCGCTGCAACAAAAGAGGAACCAAAAGAAGTGCAACACACAAACAGCATCGCCACGGGATCAGATGTCGGAATGCAGACACTAAATGGCGACTAAGGATGGGCCAGGGGGCTATACGGGTTCTAAGTCGGTTCTCCGACTGAAAAATCAGAGCCCAAGAGATCCGAACATCCGAAAATTACAACTATTTGAACTATCTTTTGTTAGTCACTGAGAAGCAGCGTTTCGAAAGGTTAACCATAATCTTTCGCGTCATGCGGCAGTGCGCATCGGTTGGTTCTGGATGAGTTGTATTTTATTATCTATTTTGTATTTATTTTATTTTTTATTATTTATTTTGTATTTATTATATTTTTTATTATTTATTTTGTATTTATTATATTTTTTATTATTTATTTTGTATTTATTATATTTTTTATTGTTTATTTTTATTTTTTATTTTTTTTTATTTTTATTTTTTTTTATTTTTATTTTTTTTTTCATTATTTATTATAGTTTTATTTTATTTATTATAGTTTTTTTTTATTTATTATAGTTTTTTTTATTATTTATTATAGTTTTTTTGTATTATTTATTATATTTTTTTATTACTTACTATATTTTTTGTATTATTTATTATAGTTTTTTGTATTATTTATTATATTTTTGTATTATTTGTTTTATATATACTTTGAACGGATATGGTATAGAATGGTATGGAATTCTTGAAGTTTTCAGAGGCACACGTGCCCTTGACAAGAACGCTTCGAACGTTGCCCCTCCTGCTACTTCTTTCCGCTGCTGCTGTTCCTTGCATGTGCGAGCATGTCCTCCATTTGAATGGGAAATATAAAGACAAGAGACAGGAGACACCAGGCAGAAGGCAGGAGGCAGGAGGCAGGAGCCCTGCAACACGCATAAAAGTATGCTAAATTATTTCTTTGGCAGCAGCGGCACATCCCCAAAAACCTCATGTCGCAGCAGCAGCACCTGCATGACAGCGTGGAGGATCTCTCTCTTTCTCTCTCCCTCTCAGTTTATCTCTGTGTGGAAAGGGAAGTCCCTAAACATGTCCTGGCTGTGTGCCAGCTCGTTTCGAAAGGAAGAGACAGTGTACAGGCTCTTGCTGTGGATGTTTCCTCCTTCTGCTGTCGCCTTTCAACAATTGGCATTCACTAATTAAATAATGCTTCGATTCCGGTTTCGGTTTCGGTTTCGGTTACCAATTGCGAATTCAAAAGTCCCCGTTTTCCGTTCCCGCAAAACCTACGAAAATTAAAATGTTCTATATGGCTTTCATGCTTCTGCCATTTTTTGGTACGGAGATCCAAACACGATACAAAGGACGATATATTCCAGGGGGAGAAAGGGAGAGGGTGCTGGCGGCTGTAGGATTAGAAGGCACTCTCCTCTCCTCTCCCTGCCCCATCCTCTCTTGTTATTGTTATATCCTTGTGGTGCAGTTTTAATAATTCAAAGTGCCTGCAATAGACGACTGGTTGCTGCTGCTGCTGCTGCTTTGGGCTTTGCGTTTGTAATAGGTTCTGGCTTCTGGATGTCCTTGTTGGCGCTGGCGTTGTCCTTTTGTTTAGCTTTAAACCGCACCACATTCAGAGGCACGCACACACAATAAATGGGAGGGAGGCACCGCCAGAAGGTAGTCGAAGTGGACAGCGTTCACTCATTCGTTCTGCCTCGCCTGCCTGGCCCGTCCTGTCAACGCCACATGCCACATGGCTCCCTGCCTCACTGCCTGACTGCCTCACTGCCTAATGTTCTGCTCCCTCCATCGTTCGAACGTTCCAAATGTCCACGCAAATGAAGCCCCACTCCCAGGCACCTCCCTAGCCGAAGGCGATCGTTGTGAAGGCCACAAACAAGAGGAAACTACACGTAGATTGGGGAGTACAGTCACCGCTGCGGGAAACTAAACGTTGATTCGGAAGTACAGTCATCGCTGTTCAAGAACCAACTATGAAAATAGTTCATGGATATCTTTTATTTCCCTCCAGAGAGTGAAAGATGTGTGCCCCTTCCAAAGACGTGAAGCCCCACCCCATCCATCCGGATTCTATCAATCAAACCATTATACAGCCGACTATCCATCATTCATCGTCTGTCAACCGTCAGGAGGGGCATCTGGCAGCCATAACTCCTTCCAGGACAAAAGTCAATGTTCCATTTATTTGCAGTCAGGCTGTTTCTCGACTTTCGATCATATACACATTAATTTATATCGAATTTAATTCATAATTGGGTCGAGAATTTTTCTTTGTTTTTGCGGGGATTAATCGTCCCAATTCGTAAAATATTGGAATGAATATTTATTTGGCCTGTCAAAAGGCGAAATTGGGCCAAAGGAAATCCCCAGCTTATTTGATTTATTTTGTACTATTATTATTAGTATTTTAGAAGTACTTATTTATTTAGAGAAAGTTTAAAATGGTTTCATACGTTGTCCGTTGTTGTCCCAAGAAACTGTGAGACTGCGAGAGAAAAGCGTAAATAAATCATTAGGAGGCGAAAGGCAGCTACTGCCCTTCAATCTCAGATTCTCAGATTTATAATTATCGCTGCAGTAGAGCTGCCCCTCCGGAGGGAGGGAGGGCGGTGGGGAGGGGTCTGAGAGCTGGGCAAACAGTTGTACTAATTAGAGAAAGGTTGCTGGAGCTGCATCCGCAAGGACACACGCGTCTGATGTCGCAGTTTGTTTTTGTTGATTTTGCACCCCAAAAGGAGGCTCCGGCTCGGGTACGGGTACGATTACGGGTCAAGGCGCGAGTTAAATGCATGCCACATGCCGCATATAAACAGAGCCGGGAAACAAATTGTTTATATTTTTTTTTGAGGAAGGAAATTAACTCGATTTGCGGATCTCTGACAAGCGAAAAGCAAAACTACTCTCATTGGCCAAGGACACATTGCATTGAGAGAGCCTTGGGGATTGGATTTTGGATTTAAATATTCCTTCCATTTCTCCGTCCTGCCGTCCTTCCTTCCATCCACAAAAAGAGAAACAGCATCAGCCAAAAAGAAAGCTTCTGCCCAACCTTTAGGGCATAAGAAACAAAGAAAAATCAGCCAAAGAAACGTCCACGCGGATACCCTGTGGCAGCACGAATGTGTCCTTTCACTTAGGGGAAATCATTAGGAGCCAGCGGTAGGCGGGATAAAAAATAAAATAAAAATCATGTGCACGACATGTATGTTGTTTTGGCTTTTTTTTTCGCTTGAGCGTGTCCAAAAGACCTGCCATGGGTCCAATCCACCCCAATGGAGTCCTCTCAGTGCAGGATATACAAATCCGAAGCCTCGACGTGCCTCGAAATGAAAATTTTTCGGGGCAAAAAAAAAAGAGTGCCTGCAATAGAGCGGGAGGGGTGGCAGGGGAAGAGAGAGGGGGTGAACTGCAGGAGAGAGGCTTTCGAAATGCAGAGCCAAATGCAAATGACAAAATAATGCGTTCAGGCAGCAGCAACACAGCTGCCCAAAAACGGGATGGCAATGGGGAGGGGAGAAGAGAACAGAAGAGAAGAGGAAAGCGAGGAAATGTTTCGGTGGGAAATGTCAGAGGAAAACAGGAAAACACGTAGCTGCAGGCGCAGGCCGGCAATGGGAGGGACCAGGGACCACCATTGGACGCCCTAAAGCCTACGAGTATTCCATCCGATTCATCCGATTCCGAGGCTGAAACTTGAGCTAAAATTACCCCAAAATACGAGTATGTCCGCCATAATGGGGGGAAAAAAGTCAGCGCTTAAGCCCCCTAATTCAAGGCCGATCAGGTGGAAAGTGCTGCTACGCTCCGTGGCTCTGCTCTGCTCTGCTCTGCTCTGTAATTGGAAAAACCTTTGAGGCAGGTCAGTGAAATGCATATATATCGGCATTTTCCCCATGAATCCTGATGGATGTGTGCTATATATTTCTGATATATATTGTATTATATTTATGGATCGAAACTGCAATCTCTAGAGCATTTCCTTGCACTTAATGCGTCGCCATAACACTTTGAGATGACGCATACGCATTGTGGCCAGTGCCTGTAATCCAATTTGATAGCCTCCCGCATCCTTTGGTCCTGCCTGACCGGGGAAAAGGGAGTTCTAGTAGGGGAATGGCGAATGGTAGGACTGGCAAGGAGCAGGCACTGGCAGAGGGAAGAGAATAAATTGCAATTTACTTGAGTAAATTTAATAAAGTTTCCCATCTCTCTCTCTCTCTCTCTCTCTCGCTCGATTATGAAATGTGCAACATTGCTGCATCCTTATGCCGCCATGCAACTTGCAACTTGTTGTAATGCAATCTGGTTTGCTGTTGCCCGCCCGCCTTGAGCCGCAATTTCATGAAAAGCTGTTGAAAATAATTAAGATGAAACGGCAAAGATTGCTACACATTCATTTCTTTAGTGCCAGCGAGCCATTGCCACTGCCACAGCCACTGCCACAGCCACTGCCACAGCCACTGCCACTGCCACAGCCACTGCCAGAGCCACAGCCATAGCGTCTTCTCCTTCAGAGCCAGGAGCTCCTTCCTGCTTCTTCCTTGATGGATGTTATTATTATGCAATTTACAACTTATCCCTGGCGTGCATATGGCTGGCTGGCAACCTTATGGATGCTTGTAGATTCTTCTGTAAATTTAAGGGAATATCTGACACTGCTTCGACCTGCCCCGTACTTGCATTTGGGATCTGTTCATTATAGTTATCATCCATGCAGCAGCGAATCAAACATTTTGATCTTCTAACTTTTTTTTCTCATATTTTTTCTTTAATGAATAGCTCTTTAATATCATGCAAAAGACTCTGGACTCTGGTCGAAAAACTTGGAGTAGTATTGCATTGCACTTGCTCTAAATCCTTAAAGAGATCTAAGTACAATCTAAGTGGAGGTCCAGGGCTGAGGGCCTTGCTCAACGGATCGGGCTGGCACATTTCCTCAAGGAAATGTTGCACTAAAGAGAGGACATATTGAGAGAACGGTCTTAGAGGGTCTTAGGTCTTCTACTACTACCTTTTGCTACTACTACTACCTCCTCCTATTCCTTTCCACTTCTCCTTCTTCTACTTATATTAGTTTCTTGTTGTTTTGGGTTGTTTTCGTAAATATGCACCGTTTGGGATGAACTCCATGAAGGCAGAGGTACGCAGCGACACCTTTCCTTTCTAGCTATATTCCAAACATCGTTCAAGCTCTGCTTTTTGTATATAAAAGAAAGCAGTAACATCGCAATGATTCCATTTCCAATCGATTCTTCCAGTACTCGCTTTTCTTATACTGTTCCTACGATTTCCATTCCCCCGCTCATTTCTTTTTCGAAAGCACGCACGCAAAGCGATTTATCTCACAAAATGACGACTAATTGAAATGCCTTCAAACATCCCAAATTGAAAATGTAATCCGTTAATGCCCCTTCAAGAAGTCGCACAATGCTCTCTCCCCCAGCACTCTCATCTCCTAACTCCCCCCGCGGTTTACTCCACTCTCCTCTTTCTGCTCAGCCGAAAATTTGTTAAGAGCCCTTTTGTTGGGAATTAATTAAGCGACAAAAGACGCAGCTTCATTAATTGAAATAAATAGCAAGGAAAACACACACAGAACAAAAAAATCTAACAGAAATTGAATAAAAGTGATGGATGGAGAGAGACAGAGAGAGAGAGATGGGGGAATATGTGAGGTGGATAGGGCCAGAATGGGGCTGGAGGCAGACACATGTAATTGATAAAGCCAAAAAGATAGGTTTTGCACCGATGGAACCCTCAAAGGGTGAAGGAATGTTGAATATTATAGTCATAGAATGAACCGAATCCATTTTTCGTTTGACTCTTTGAACACCTGGCTTTCCGAGCACAATCAATGCTGGACCAATGGGCTTTTGGGTTATTACTTTATATACGATATAGTACCTGATATTAAAGTGTCGCGGCCCGTGTGCCCCGACTTGAAAATCCAGGAAAATCCCGGTGAAAGGGTGATCGTGCCATAGTCCGACAATAAACGCAACGTACAACGAGATATGTGCGAGGGTATTTTCTTGAAGGCAACAGGCTTTGATATGCAATTAAATGGAATCTTTTCTCGCTCTCTTTTGCCCTGCCCCTTCTCTCGTTTCTCGTTGCTTTCTTGCTTAGTTCATCAAACACACGCAAGTGGCGCTCGTGTGCGTGCGTGTCGGCTCAATTAAATCCACCAAGTGTCCCATGTCCCCCTCTCGCCGTCGCCGAGAGGCGCGTGTGCAGATCCCATGAAATGAATGCCTAAATTCCACCCAAAAAACACACAGAAAACAATGTAATTTAAGACGAAACTGAGATACTCTGTAAAAGAGAAGTCCTGCACTTTCTTTCCTTACTCGTTGTAAATGGCCTCTGTTTCTGTGCGATGCGAAACTAACGAGTCTGTTGGCCTATGGGAAATTTTCATCAACGAGTGGGTTGGGCATTCGTTGTAGTTTCAATCGATCTGGAGTAACAGATATTCTAATATTTCCTACACAAATAAAATGGTTAGGGTATACGTAAATGGGAAATAGAAAAGATGCAAGGCGCCGCCTTGTCATCCCTTTGTCCCCAAAATCCTATTGTTTATGCCAATAGGACGGGGATAAGAGGGTATTAGAGCCCCAGGCATTAGAACCTGCTTAAAGCCTCCCATAGATACTCGAAGCCGGGTTCAACCGTGCAGCAGCAGCACCAGAAGCAGCGACGGCAGCAGTTGCGAGTGAAAGGTAAAGGAAAAGGAAGAGTGTGAGTGATTTTGAGATGAAAACTGATTTCATTAATATTTTGAAAGGCGCATTAGAACAGCATAGAGACAATAGTTGGTTAGGGAAGGAGGGATGCCTAATGAACATACAGATTTCAGTATTAATATTTGTCTAGTTGGTTCTTTAAGAGTATATATGTACATATATATTTTAACCACTATTAAGTGGTAGATTGCTTTGTATTCCACGGGTCGGAATACTACGTTTATTGTACAGCCTACATTTTCGTAACTGTGAAAACGATATCTATTGTCTGTTATCATATATATTATCATATCATATCTGAAAGTAAGAAAACTGAAACTGAAACATTTCTTGACTTAATAAAATAATACTATAAGTCGAAATGGGGCTTCTTTTCTGGGATTTTTATTAGATTGTTGAAATAGTAGCAGATCCTTTGTGGAAGAACTTTTATCAAGAATCATCTTTCTTATATCAGATAGGATTCTAAATTTAAAAAAAAAAATGATAATACTACTAATAAAATAAATAATACAAATAATAATAATAAATAATTTTACAAAGAAATAATTAAGTAATAAATAATATTATTAAATTATAATAATTAAAAAAAAAAACATGACTATAAAATACGAAAAAATATTTAAAAAGTAAACATTAACTATTGAATAGACTTAGAAAAAAATATCGGCACAGAATCATATGGGAATATGTTTTTATTGACTTTTAAAAATTTTTTTAATATTTTTTTCTTTGGGAAATTTTGGAACTGATTAATTTGATATAGAAAAGGCACAAATGCGTTTGTTTTTCTCCCTCTCCCAAAATTGCAACAAAGGCCACACGAAAACAACTGCTAAATCTGTACACAAATTAAATTTTTAACGATCTGCATTTCTGGCTCGGGCGGTGCTCGGGTTGCGTGTATTTTTAGAACTATAACTTTGTTTGTTCCCGTTTAAAGCGATAAATGAAAGCAAATACAACAACAAAAACCAATCAAATAAACAAAGGCAAGAGGTAAAAAAAAAGAAAAAAAAAGCAAACAAATCAAAGACAGACATTGAAACGGTAAACACATCATGCAAATCCGCTTGAGGCAGCTGCGCAGCTGTGACGGCGGCGTCAGCTGAAGCCAGCGTCTCGGTCTCAAGGTGAACCAGCAGCTGAGAGAACGAGAACGAGAACGAGAACCAGAACGAGAGCGAGAGAGCGAAAGCGAAACGGTAAAAGAGCGAGAGCAGAGAGCGAGCGACGCAAGCTTTGCAGCGAACGAAGCCCTGCCGTGCCGTGGAAGTGCAGCTGCATTCGTGTTCCAGCTGCAGACGAGAGTGGAGACGCCGACACGAACGAGTCGCGAGACGATCGCGAGCGGAGATCGAAGTGCAACAAAGAACGAGAGAAGGCAGCAGTACCGTTTGTTGAACTCTCGCTTGAACCTCAACGAAAAAGTGATCCCAAAACAAAAAAGAGTTAGAACAACCAGACAAAAAGGGCTATTCAAATGATTGCTTGACTGATTTGCCAGCAGCAAACCCCTCCCAGCCGATAGCCCCCGACCCGCCCCGCCCCGCCCGTCCGTCCTCCGCTCAGGTGCATCATGTGCAGTGGAAAATTCTTCCGCATGCCCACCCTTGCCATCTGCGGCGTTGTGCTGACTATCATTTTGGTCTGCATCACGGGCATCACCCTGACGAACAGCATCAACATTTCGAACATTGTGAAGCTGCGCGAGAAGGTGGCCAGCGATTCGGCGGCCGCCAATGGGGGCCATCAGGCGGCCCAGACCCGGGCGGCACTGGTCGAGCAGCAGTACTCGACGCTGCAGCAGCATCAACTATCGCAAAGCGATCTCAACTACATATCGGCATCCACGCATCCAAAGAATCTGCAGCGACCATTGCAACAGCAGCTGCCACAACAGCAGCAGCAGCAGAAGGCCAATAAAATTGTGATTGAAATCGGACTAAGGAGCGCCAATGACAGTGCCAGTGGCAAAGCAGCCAGTGGGAGTGGCAGTGGCAGTGGCAGTGGCAGTGGCAGCGGCAGTGGATCTGGTAGTGGAAACATGCCACTGGGCATGCCGCATATGCTGGAGGCAGCCGAGGCCCTGATGGGGGGCAATGTCGATTCCATATCATTGCCGGCAGCAGTGCCACTTGTGGCGGCAGCGCCACCATTTGAAAAGAGCACCAATGGAAATGGAAACAAAAGAAGCACTGGAAACAGTCCTAGAAGCAGTCCCGCAGAACAAAGCAATGAAAGGAGGAGCACTGGGGGAGGAGGCGTCAATGGAAATGACACTGGAAACCCCAGAGGCGGCAACATCGTGATGGATATCCGGGATCACAATCCAGGGGGCATACAGTTCGAGCGACGCGCCCATGTCAAGCAGGTATACACTGACCGAAAAAGATTTATCCAATTTCAATCACAAATCAGAATTTCCTAGGAACCCACTATGCCACCCCCGCCCCCTCAAAATTCTTAGCCCAAAAAGTGTTCAATTTTCGTGGAAGAATAAAAAATTTAAGTTAAAAAAAAAAAAAAAAATATACTTTACTTAAATATTTTTTTATTTACAATTTATTTTTTAATTGGTTCTCGAATTTTTCTAGAGGTGTACAATGAGAGAGAGAGAGCGTCAGATTCAATTTTCTCTCGCTATTTGATTTATTTTCCCCTGCCTTTTCCTCGATTGTCATGCACCTAATTTTCCCAATTACACACAGAAAAAAACAACTAAAAGAAAAGGCTTTCCATTTGTAAAAATTCAATTTACAATTTGTGTGTTTTTTTTTAAATTTATATATATATTTTTTTTTTTTTGCTGGAATCACGTTTTTTTTTTTTGCTATCGTTTTATTGTTGTCTCCCGCTAATCATTCGCTGCATTGTCACGATGAGCGACAAACACGAATAGTCGTCGTTGCTCTCCCACTGCTCCCTGCTTTGCCCCCCTCTCTCTCTCTCATACGCCCCCTAGCATACCTTTTCGGGGGGTATGATTACTTTTTTGTGGAACAGAAGAACAGTATATATATCATTATCATTCTATGATACTATGATATGTACAAGATTTCTGTCAAAAAACTATGATATTTCAAAGATATATATCATAGAAATTTAATATTTTTAAGATTTCTGCCATATATCCAAGATACTTTCCAGGTTTCTGCCATGGAATATTGATATCTGATATATTTGTACCGTAGAACACTGACATTTCACAGATCTCTGCCATAGAACTGTTTCATACCCAGAACTATCCACCATATCCAAGATTTCTACCATGATAATGATATTTCATTAATTTCTTCACAAAAACTACAAAAATTTCACAGATTTCTAAAAAAATAATCTAAAGATATCTAACACCAGAGAGAGAGAGGGTATACGGAATGCGGTTAACCGCAAATAAAATTAATTTGTTGCCAACATTTTCGGCATTTGCAATTCGATTTTACGCGCAGGGCAGGGGCAGTGAGCAGGGGATTTGGGGAAAGTGTGGGGGAGGAGAATCGCATTTGCATTGAAAGGATAGAGGGAGAGCGAGGGAGATACCGCCTCCTAACATGTGGTGGGACGGAAACTTCGGAAGTTGCCTCGTCATGTGGCACCGGGCGGGGGCCCAATTAAATTTGTCACGTTTTGTTGCACACACCTCGCCGCCCCCTCACGCCCCGCTCGTACTTTTGCATAAAGCTTGAATGCCCGACAGACGACGACTGATGTGGCCCCTAAAACGGGTTTAAACTGGCAAAAAAACCGATTTTGTAATACGTCTTGAGCCGGTTTTGATCTCCGTCTAGAAATGAAATGGCATTGTAATACTAGGTGCACCTTCGAGATTTATTCCATGTGAATGGGGGAAGTCAATTCAATGAACCCGGGTCGCCTACAATATCTATGTATGTATACCGATATATACTAAACGATACCGTGGTGAATGGGGGGGATCTGTTAGAGATTCTCTGAGGCTTGTACATTTCCCTCCAAATGGGTTTCAATGTCTGTGTCCGTTCGCTTATGAGACATTTGTGCAGCGTATCAACGAGGGCCGAATCTCCCTGAACCACAAGCCACTCCTTCTTTCTATTGAAGTCGATGGAGAGGCGCAGCATGCCACCGAAGATGTACACCCTTGTAGCCCTCCATCGATCGGATCCGCCAATGCCAATTCCAGACTTTAAAATCTGTTTCGTGTTCTGTGAAGCCACAGATATCCACGCTATTTATCTGCCATTTTGAGGCACATTTTTTCCCGCCAACATTTAATTAAAATTATTGACCCAATACCCATCACACGACGCCCTGTGCAGGCCCGGCCCGGCCCGGCCCCACCACGGCCACGGCCACGGCCACGGCGCCCGCCGCACGCCACTCAATTACAGAGACAATATAATCCGAACAATTTGTGGAGCCCTCAGGCATTACGACAAACAGATTACAGATAACAGATTACAATTAAAAACATAGTTTTAATAGCTTTTGCGAGGGAATTCATAAACAAATAAAGCATCAATGCAAATAAGCGCGAGAATTAAATCTCATTTTGCGAGGCAAACAATAATAAAGCTCACACGATGGGCGGGGAGCAGAACCCCTATGTGCTATGATAGGATGTGGATAGGAGTATTACTTCTCCGTCGAACAGACCCCACAAAATCCGCTGTAAATGCACACACACACACACACACACACCGTCTAATGCGATTACCTGGAGGTGAAGAGGAGAGTACACATGCCAAAGTTCAGGGATGACAAAAACAAAAGCCGAATAGAAAAAGTGGCTGCTGTTGCCGCCCCCCGCCCATGGAAATGGATAGACAAGCCTCCGACGGCAGTGCCGCAGCCTCCAAGCGAAGTCGCTCTCGCATTACAATTTTGATACCCAGTAATGGCCAGGGTATATCATATTTGTGGCGATATATGTGACAGCAGCCGAGCAGAAAAAGCTTTTGATTTTAAAAGTGTTTTTTCAACCTATTCTAATCAATATCCTGTATGATTGCCTAATTTTTAAAGGCATCTTTATTCTCAGTGGCTATTGGAGAAAATGCTGTCCCTAATATCAATAAATGCTGGATCTACTCATTTTCTGTAGATAACTGTTAAAATAGTTTAAAAATGGGATTTTTTTGAAAATTATTTTTTTATAATTATTTTTGTATAACTATTTTTTAATAACTATTTTAAAAAAAATTTTTTTTTAATTTTTTTATTGGTATTTTTTGATGTATTAATTTTTGTATTTTTAAATTTTTTTCTATTTTTTTTTTAATTTTCTATATTTTTTTTAACATTAATTAGTTTTCCGAAAAAACTTTGGTACATTATGTAAAAACTTTTTTTTTAAGCAGTTTTCCCTCCATCAAGTGTTAGAAATCCGCGCCATTCTGAAAGCTAATGCAATAAAAATTAATAATCTAGGTAAAAATTAATACTTTTTAGGCGTTATTTTTCGTAAAATTTTGAACCTAAAATCTTATGAACACTTTATTCTTAAATTAAGACGAATCGTGGCATAAGCGCCTTGATTCTGATTAATTCTTGATTGATATTTTACGATTTAGTTTTAAATAGCTTGAATAGCTCTTCCTGGTAATCGTACTTTTCGTTGAAATCTTTTTTAGGCCATTGTATTATCTTTTTTCCGCTGAATCGTCGATAACCTGTCGGGCATCAAAATCCCTCGGGGCGAATGCCAATTCGTTTGTGAATGGCCTTTTAAGTGGGTGTTCCCTTCGTCGTCACTTGCTTTTGTGTTCTTTTTTGTGTTTGGTTTTTTCTCCGAGTCAAAAGCCAGCGCAGCGCTAAGCCAATTAACTTTGCAAACTTATTTCGTGTGAAATTATTTACTTGCTTTTCTAATGTATGCCCCTGTCTACCGCTTTTTCGTTGATAGAGAGACAGACAGACAGAGAGAGAGAGAGAGAGAGAGAGAGAGACCGAGACCGAGAGCGTTATAGAAATAGGGAAAATGTGTGAGGGAGAGGCACACACACACACACACAAACAAATTAAACCGTTGAAATTTTACGAGTATGCTCATTTATTAAAAAAAAAAAAACGCAAGCTAATTTCATGCACTTCCGTTTGCTGATTTACATTCAAGTTGTTCGCCCTCACACTCTCTAAATGGACTGCCCTCGAGAACAACGAGATTGCACCAGAGATGCATTTGAAAAAGCTTTTTCGAACGAGACCAAGCCATGTGGAAAGCAAGTAAAGCAAGATTTGTATCTAAAATACAAATCTGAAATAAATGAATATTAGATCTAAAGTTTTAATACACAACCAATTCCCTTTGGCAACTAATAATCGAATCCTCCAGCTGAATCCACATGGCGCTTCCTCTCTTTTCTTTCTTGGCGGAGATTCCTCTGTCTTAGGAGTCCGCCGCCAGTCTCGAGTCGAGTTTCAAGTCCATTTTGTAGACCTAATTTCAAGCTTCAACTCCTTTCGTGACTGCTACGTTCTCGCTGTCTTTTGTGGGTGTACAAGTTTTTCTGGATAATAAATTGCTTAACTTTTTGGGTAAACAGAAGCGTAGCACCTTTTGGCTTTTTGGCTTTCAAATTGCCGTAGGCTCTTCACGTGCTTACGAAAGGGGTAGTGCTTAAACGAGTGGGAAAAAGCGGAAACGAGCGACAAAGAGCGGAAAAGTGCGGTCGAGTGAGGAGAAGAAAGAGAGCATTTGTATGGAACTGATTTGCGTTGCCTCAGTTTTCATGTCCCTAAAAAGTAATTGCTTCGATTTCCGGGTTGACTGTACCAAAAAAAGGGAGCTTGTTCATTTAGCGAACTAGTTCACACCTGAACATATGTTAACCACACTTTCGTATTGTTTTTTCTAATCATTTGATATACTTTCGATGCATATTTTCTTTGTTTAGCTGCTTAATTGTTGCGCTGCTTATCAGAGATTCCATTTGGCACCTAACGATGGGAAATTGGTATCGATAAAACCGAGAACGAAGCTTTACCACCCCAAAGACAATTGAATGATTTGTGTTTGTCCATTCGAGGACAAAAATAACCCCTTTTTTGCAAAGTGTGACTGTAATTTGTTTGGAACTAGTTCATTTTGATTGATTCATTTGTCACATTTATTCCCCGTGTCAATTACCGTTCATTTGTTCATTTCCTTTCGAGCGAATCACTTTGCCCCAAGAGTGAATGATGGCTCTTCTTTGCAACGGTAATCGATTCCTTCTCTTGGCCTGGTGTTTCGTTCCTGTTCCGCTTGCCGTTTTCTTTTCTCTCTCCCTGTCTCTGTGTGTTCCTGTTCCTGTTCCCCGTTCCGTTTCGTCCATATTTTGTTCCCATTTCCGTTTGGCATCCGTCATGCCAGGCGTAGTATAATTTATGAACCAACAAAATTGCAATGCAAAGCAGCCTCTTTATATGAAAAACACGCCCCATGCTCTTGCCTCATGCCTTCTTCTTCTTCTTTCGTTTACTTTCAGGTGAGTTGCAACTTGAATGGAAATGCTATCCAAAGATACAACAACAACAAGTAATGGTTTCTGGTCCTGGTCTTCGAAATGCGAATCCGACTGCGGGGCCTCGTGTTTAGTGCAATATCATGGGACAGGACAGACAAAACTTACTCTCCGAGGATAAGAGGTACGAGTGGATGGATGAAACGGGATGAAGGGCCACTGACAGTTCGAGAAAAAAAAAGAACAGAAGGTGCTAAAGGGAATGGTCCCTATTGCTGGGGCGAGGAGGGCGGGGTATCTATCTGCAATTTCTTGGCCAAAGTTTTGTGGCCCGTGTCCGGATGAAATGGTGGCATGCCCCAATGCTTTCAATTATCATGTCCTGCCCATGTCCATGTACTGCGCCTGGCCCGTAGGCAAATGTCCTCGGCGTAACTTTTTACGCATATTTCCCAAGTAAATCGGACGGAAACAAAACCTTTTAACGGAAATACAGATATTCTTTCGAAATTCCACGCAAAAACCACGTTTCAAAAAATTAATATTATTTTTGAAAAATTAACCCCTTCCCATATTCATGAATTTTTCGGAATATCCCGTTTATAGGATTGGGCGCTCTATTATTATTATTACTGTGGATTTTATATATATCATATTTTCTATAACATTCCCAGAATATTATTATACAATTTTTGGGGAAAAAAGGACGGATCATTACTTTCTTAAGTTCTTCCAAGATTATCCAAAGATGAATTTAAACTTTTAAGAGCCACTAAAGAGCTTCGAAGGCACAAATTTTGGCATTGATTCGTTGTAAAAATTGCCCATAAGCGAAATGAGCGATTTTTAATTATGTTTTAATGTTCCAATATTTTAGGTAAAAATACAATCACTCGATTTAATATAGGAAATGTGTGAGGTTGTATTTTGTACGAGAACGAATCAGCCGCGAATGAATAATGGCACTGCCGCCTTACCCTTGGATTAGGGTATCCCACAGTGGAATGTCGTATGTGAATCGAATTGTATTTCAGCTGCCGAAGGCAGTTTTGGGTTGGATTTTTCGGGCTGTGGCTGTGCCGGAGTCCCCAGCAGCGAGTGTAAGTAATCATTGTTCAATACCGGAAACTATTCAATTTCCGCATGACATGAAGCGTGTACAAAACAGACCAGACCAGAGCGCACACAAGAGAAGAGTGGATTGAAGTGAATGGTTTGGGTGGCTGTGGCAAGAGCTGGAAAAAGCGAAATAGAATCAACACGGTACAACAGGCACATGGCCAGAACTGAAGCGATGACAGCATACACGGGGAATGGAGAACGGAGAGAAGTAAACCAGAATGGAGACAGAACAGAGAAGCCCAGACAGAACAGAGATCCAGAGACAGCCACTGATGCACTCCCCCTGCGGCTGGGGCTTCCTGCTGGCTGCTGGAGTCAGAAAATGCAGGTGGAATTGAAATTGAAATCGAAACTGTGAGCTGAGATTCATGTTTAGGGATTGGATCTCTCTAAAATGCACGAGAGACTCTTTACGCTGGAAATCGAAGGATATTCAAAGTTTTAAACCCTTTGAGTGGAAGAATATTTAAGTATTTCCAATCATGGATTGGTACTTTTTGGAGCACGAGAGGGAGAGACGTGTTGCGTACTCTTTGAACAATTTCCTCAAGTTTTAATCCCAATTTGTTGCCCTCAAAATGCAATGAAATGTTTTTCTAATCTTTGACAAAATATAAAAATTTGATAGGAAAAAAACCAAACAAGTTTCGAGGGCCTCCCGAGGGAATGGCTGGGGTGCATTCTAGTGTCCTCCACAGCTTCCGTTTCGTTGAGCTGCTTTTCCTTCGGTCCTCTCAGATTTTCCCAGAGTGAGCTGCTTGCTTTGAGCTGCTTTTCCTAGAGCTATCTCCCCGCCCGCTCCCTCCCTTTGCCCTGAACTGATTTTCCCTTAGAGCTAGAGCCCCGGTCTTTTCCCAGAACTGCCTTTCTCCGAACGGAGGTGCTTTTAACCTTGAGCGCTCCTTGCTTTCCTACGAGTCCTTGGAACGTTGTTATATATTCTTGATATTTGGTTTACTCGGTGTCACTCGTTGGTCCTCTGGTTTTGTCTATTTTTCCTTCCACCTGCAAAGCTGATTGTGTCTTGCACTGCATGGCCCAAGGACCGCCTCCTCCTGGATGCTCAAGGATGCCGTGTGGAGAGACAGAGCTAATTCTGTTGTTGTCGGAAGTTGCTTGCGGAATGCGGAATGGGGAATGGGATTTTGGTACCTGTTACGCTTCGTTAACTATGCGATGGCATAAAAAGCTTTTGGCTATCAATCAATTGTCCTTAATTTAATTATTTAGCACACCTTTTTGCTATTTATCCTTTGGCGGCAGACCTTGAGGACTTGCGGTCTTTGCCGTTGCTGGAAATATCAGGCTATAAGCGATTCCACATCGCCTCAACAGAATCGCGCAATACTCGGCCATAGATCATGAGGGGATTTGCTATTTGCAGGACCCAATATCCTGCGCCAGGAATGGAATGGCGAAACCATTTGGGCAATCGTTTGTTTTATGACTTTTTCTAATTGCTTGCTGCGGGTCTCTCTCTCTCTCTCTTCCTCTGTCTATCTTGACCAGAAGGAGTCCTTAAATTTGCCACACACTACTCCTTCATCCAGCTGACTGCTCCTGCTCCTGCCCCCCTCCTGTCTGTAACCGGAAGGAAGCCGTCCTTTATTTATTGCCCCTCTCAGACTGCCCAGGACTCCCCACTCTTTTGGTTTCTCTTCTTTGCAGTTTCTCCTTGGGGGCTACCACTTTATTCTCGATATACTCGAGTTCGATACCGAAATAAAGAAACGAACAGAAAGCAATGGGAGATTGCCATTGATAGGATAAGATAAGTCCATGGGGGAAATAGAGGAAAGGGAACTGGATAGGGGAAGGAAATGGTAATAGGAAGTATGGAAAATGGTCCACCCTCAATAGAGGAATAGTGGAACTTCAATTGGAACAAGGGAATACGGATTTATGTTAATGGGTCGAACAATGGAATTTCACTTTACAATGGAGTAGAAATGGAACATTTCTACTAATGGGAAGTAAAGTGCATTGTGAAATGCTGGAAAGGAAACACGAAATGAGAAAAAAGATTGTAGGCGGAGAATCAGTGGAATATAATAGTAGTAGAGGAACAGTGGAAACGGAACAATAAACCATTAAGTAATAACAAGCTAACGGAGACCATGCTGAACGATGATCAAGTATTATCGATCTATGAAAACAAACCATGGGTCGGGGAATAACCGGAAAAACAAGAGTTCAAGGCTCGAAGAATCCTTTGACGCATACCGAATCAATATAAAGAAATGGAATATCGAGGAACAAATGCAGAGAATTATCAAAGAAGAACATACATACCCGTATATATCTTCAATAACCGTAACAACCTGTACACAATGCATAATTTTTTTGATAAGAATTCTACTACATCTGTCTATAAGACATAAGATACCCACACTATACCCATTCCTTAGTCAGAAATCATTCCTAGTCTTCTCTTTCATTGAATTTTCTATAGTCTTAAGAGTTTTGGGCTTAATATTCCTGTATTTCTAGTATTCAAGATCTGTTTGAAAGGAATACTTATCTACACAGATTAAGGGGATCCATGGCCGCTCCAGAGAGATATAGCGAGATAGCTATAGAGAGTATGTTGAGGGAATAAATACATCAAAATAAAAGACAAAAACTGTCTGTAAAGAAGGAGGAGCTTACACGCCAATCTGTTTCATCGTTTTCCTGCTCCCTGCCCACTCACATTATTTTTATGTATTTTTTTTTTTTTTTTGGCTACGACTCAAACTTTAGTGAAGTTCTTAAAATCTGTCTGGCGGACGCAGCTGAGTTTTCCCATTGAATGCCAAAGGAAATGGCTTTCCAGAATAGAAAATAGAGAGGGACAGAGAGAGAGAGGAGGACCAGCAGCAGCAGCTGCGACCAGAGAATAGAGAAAACTCATTGTCATAAAAAAAGAAGCGAAATGAAATGAATCATAAATATGTGATGAGTGAGAGAAAGGACCTAGACATGTGTACATTCCGATAGATAGACTTGTAAAGTGTCTGCGGGTTGCGGGTTGCGGATTGCGGGTTGCGGGTTGCCGGTGGGACCGGGTGGGGTCCATCCAAGTGGTTCTGGCTGTTAAGTGAAGTCAACTTCTTCATAACTTTTTGGCCACAAAACTATTTCCACTGTATTTAGGATTCATTTATGTCCATCTCCATTTTGGACAGCAGCTGCCGCTGCCACTGCCACTCCCTCCCTGCTACTCCCTCCCAGATAACCATCAACAACAAAAGGTCAAAGGAGAGCGAGTCAGTGAAAGGAAGAACAGCAGATGACATTGCCATTTCTTCAACCCAAAACTTGAGTACAGCAAATGCTTTCAAAATACAATACCCTATAGTTGTGGGCTATATTTTTTTGGGAAAAAAACAAAGAGTTTCTTGAACATCTATTGCGATTCTGATCTAGCATCCACAATTTTCAAATTCCTATTTGATAGAATTATTATAATATATTTTAGTGTTCTCCGCCGATTTGTTTCAATATTAATTCGGATAATCATATCCGAAAGGAAAGCAAAATATTCTTTTAAAACGCTGTTCTAAAAATGTTGCGATTATCATTTAACCAAACAAAATACAACGAATACAAATTTAAAAATAAATGAAAATAAATTTTTAAAAATCATAAATGTTATTCCATAGCTCCCACAAAATTTGTGGATATTTGTAGATTATTTTTAGAATAGAGATATATTTATACCGCTGTTTTACGAAAAACTATTCAAATGTGCCACATTTGAGAGAATTTTGCAGGGTATCCCCACAGTCGCGTGTATGGTCTCTCTTTCCAATTGAGTTTTCAGAGGCGGGAAATGAAGAAGGAAATGGGAAGCAAAAGTGTTTGCATCTGGCTTTGTGGTTGACCAGGCGGAGGGGGCTGGGGGGTTGTGCGACCCACAGTTGAAACTGTTTAATTTTTAGTTTGTGTTGCATAATTTTAGGCACCCCATGTACAAAAACCCCAAGAAAGCAAAGCCGAAACCCAGGAGCAAGAAGACGCTGGAAGCGCGGGGCAGGAAAAGGTTCGAATTTTTATGCTGACTAGTGGGGTGAAAATGTTGAGGAAAAACGCTTACCCGACAACTGGCTTACCGATAAATGGTTGTGTACTGGTATGCTGTGGAATGATGATGGCCCTTGATGACATGACCCTGACAATGATAATGTCGCCCGTGGGGGTGTTCGTTTGTTCGCCTGGAGCCCCTAGGTGATGCCATAAAGAGAGCCAAAGTTGAGGCTGCTCAATCAAGTGATTGACAGGACAACAAACCAAACGTTTCGGGGTGCGCCAAGAGTGCGATACCCTTAAAAAAAACATAATAATAGAGAGACTTGAGAGGAGTCAAAAAAAAAAAAAACAAAAAAACAAACAAACAAACAAACCTTGAAAAGTACTCATGGCAGGGGTAACCCCGTAAAGAACGGATAATATCCGATCCTGAAAATTCCCTGGAAATATAATAAATAATAAGTAATACAAAAAACGTTCAAAAATATACCGAGAGTTATCCGAGTGTTGGCCATTTTTATGGTAAATTTTTGGAGATACAACTTTTTTTTATGAATCCTTTTTCTTATAGAAAATAAAGGAATATATGGCATTAAAGATACCAAAAATACAAAAAAAATACCAAACCAAGCAAATATAAAAAAGAACAAAATATAACAAAAATACTAAATATACCAAAAATACCAAACATACTAAAAATACTGAATATATCAAATATACTAAAAGTACTAAATATACAACAAAAAATACAAAATATTAAAAAAAATTACCAAAAATACTTAATATACAAAAATACTAAATATACCAAAAATACCGAAGATACCATATATATGAAAAATACGAAATATACCCAAAAAATACCATACAATTTCGAAAATATGAAATACCGAAAAATGTGCCTTGAAAGATTTTAATAGATTCCCAGATGATATTGCCAATTGGTAAAATTCATTTTCAGGAAATTTTGAAAATCAAATAGGGACAGGACCTTTTTTTTTACTGATTCTTTATTATAATTTATTATTCATTGTTGACCTCGAAGGACCTCTCCATGGAAATTCCTATACATACCGTCCCCAGCCCTAATTTTTCTTTCCCAAATTTGAGTATTCGTTTAATGGGCATGTCTATGGATGCATCGTTGCCCTTGTATCCTATCACAATATTTGTTCTTGTGAAATTTTCGTGTTTTTTTTTTTTGCCGGCTGCAGAGGAGGAACTCAATCAAAAATACTATTCGGGCTTGAAGGAGAAATTGATACGCTCTCGGGCGATGTTTGTTGAAACTCATCAAATATGCCAGCCAGGCATCTCAGGCATTGGCCGAGTCACTGCCTCGTTGTCCGTCCCCCCTTTGGGATGGACTAGTATGACCTGACAGAATTACGTCAATCTTGTGGCATTATCGTATCTGTAGCCATCTCTCTCTCTCTCTCTCTGGCTCTCTGTCGTAATCCGAGCAACCTTTCGTAGGAGCATTGGCATTTGTGTGGCTGCCACAAGTTGGCTAAACCATTTGACAAGTCTGTGGATTTCTGGTTATGGCATTTTGACCTACCATTTCGGCATTCCCTCTCTGTCTCTCTCTCTCGGACGAACCGCAAGGATACCTCCGTCCACCGTCAAAGGATATCATCATCCACCGAAGCGACGACTGTTTGGAAACCATGAGGTCAAAGATTCAACACATAATTCAATAGGATATTCAATGAGAGGATTCCTGTTGTGGTGGCTCTGGGGCTCGCTTGATTATGGAACGTGTGTGTGTGTGTGTTGGGGCAGAGGGCAGAGGGCAGGAGAGGACGTAAGTGCAATTACATAGCAGATTTATTCATTACGACTTTTGGGACTCGCAATTAGAATTATTTGTTATGCAAATGCCGAATGCAAGTGAAACAGGAAGGAAGGAAGCGCCTGCTGGCCCATAAATCATATTCTCATGGCTCCCCCACACCCTCCACTAAAGCGAGAGAGAGATTTGCATAAACTACTGACCCCCCCATCTCTCTCTCTCTCCCCTTCTCACTCTTTCTATTAAGAGGAGGAAGAAACCTTTGAGTATTTTCAAGCGTGAAATGCCAATACGATGACATTTTCACTTTTCCGAAGGGACCTCGAAACAGGGCATGCACAAAGGACATTCCACAAATTTATGTATATATATATATACATATATTAGCTTGAAACTAATTTCAACACTGGTCCAGTGGTCTTTTTTTAACATCCGAATGTAGAGAATGAAGGAAGAAAGTGTGGTGGAAACCCAGTGAAAGTGGGACCATGCTATGGACTTGGAGAGCATTCGGTGCTACACGGCATCAACGGCAATGTCTACGATTAAGGTGTTCTACAGACAGACCAAAATACACTGAGAATAATATTGGGAACATATAATTTATTTCCTGTGATTTCCGTTCGAAATAAAATTGGCTACGACCACTCCTTGGATGTGTATTGTTTCGTAATTAAATCAGTCGATTACCCCATACAAATCAGCAATTAAAAAGTATATTTTCGAAATATAATTACGTCTAAAAACGCCCCATTAATTATTCAACATTTTTTATCATTTAAAGAGCGGAAAGCAGCCGACAACGAGACGTAATTATTGGCCTTAAAATCCATTCGGAGCAAAATAATTCAATTAAAATATTCAATTCGCAAACCAAAAATGATGACCGAGTCATTATTTAAATTGAATTGTCATTTATGTATTGATATTTTCTGTTCTTTTTCTTTTTCTATTTTTTTTTTTTTTTTTTTTGCTATTTCCTGGAAATGCAATCATTACTCATCAATACGGGGAAAAAAGGGCAAATTAACAATTAAAATGAAAGGTGGAAATAGATGAAGGAGCAGGGAAATGGAGAGGAGAACTCAGCGAAGCGAGAACTGTGATAAAATTGTTCACATATCAAATGCAAATAAACGAAAGGCAAAGCCAATGGCATACCGGATACGATGAAACCAAATGCAGAACAAAAAAATAAACCCTGAGAGATTGACTTGCCACCTGCATGTCCTGCAACAGCGCACCACAGCATTCCAGCACAGCAAACCGCAACATAAACCAGAGATATTTTCAGTGTTTACTTTTTGTTTGACAGAATGCCGTTTGGAACAGTGCACAACCGAAGCGTTTCATACCCTTTGAGAGGGGTTTGTTCTGGCAGTTTTCCATAAGCGAATGGCTACAGGCACTATTTTGTGGGCATTCGCCCTAACCGAAGCACAGAATACACTTTGAGGGCTGTAAAGTAGTTTTGCTGCACAAATTACCCCTAAACGAATGGCTACAGGCACCATTTCGGGATCGTTCCAACCGCGAGCAATGCAAATCGAAGAGTCTGCAGTCAAGAGACCTTGAAATACATATCTGGCTATATCTCATGAACAATTGATTCCGTTTCGAATTTTCCAGACCAATGGTGGTTTTGCACACCCTTTTTTTTTGCCATAGAGTATGCCCGAAGCCAATGCAAAGGGAGGCAATCAATTGTCAGGTAAATAACAAATGCATCAGACCTGCAGCCATGATGTACATAGATATCAATTAAGTGATGTGTGCAACAGGTTTTGCCCACAGGGAGGGGGGGGGGGGGGGGGGGGGGGGGGGGGGGGGACGGGGCTTATGAGTGATCGTATGAGTCATATTCTCGGGGGCCCTGATGGCAGACGAGATTCAATTTCTGTGCCTTGCGTCTTCCGCCTGGTGTGCGTTAACTTCATTCTGGTTATTGAATTTAGAGCTCCTTCCATTTACTGGAAGCGCGGCTCTGTCTCTCATAAATTAACTTTGACTTTGACAGCATAAAAGACATTACGCATACGACCCATCAACCGGTGGAGCAGTAACCAGGCAGGGCCAGAGCCAGAGCCTGGAAGCAGCACCCAGCAAGCAGCTCAAAATCTATTTTTAAAGAAGGTCAAAGGCCGCTCGAAAGGCAAGGACAAGGCGTGAATTATTCCCTGTAAAAAAGCAACAAATTTCATGAATTTTACATTTTTTGATGTTCACACGGAAACTACGAGGCCAGAAGGGAGAGGAGGGACCTCAATATTTCAAATATTTCATATGAATAAAAGGATTTTTACCGAAAGATATTTACCCAAAACGTTCTGGCGTTTAATAAAATATCTTAACCCTGCAATCCACACCGAAACCGATATCCTTTTGTTGCTCACTTTGTTGTGTGTTTTCAATTTATACGAAATCCCCGATATCCTCGATATTAACGCGCTTTAATGGCCCTCGAGCCGCCGCTGCACAGATGCCGAGGTCTAGAAAATGAATATAGAATAAAACATATACTTTTTTTTTTTTTATTTATGACGGGGCATAAAACGTAAACCAGAAAAAAAAGAAAAGAAAAGAAAAGAGGAAAAAAAAGTAGAAGCAACAAAAAATAATAATAATAATACAACGTAAAAAGTTTTATGGCTCGACGGGCAGAAAAATGAAAAATTGGTTTTACACGCCATTCTCAGAGATCCAATGGGGCTGATGGGGCGATGAGGATAATAATAATAATAATCATAATAAGGATGATAATCATGAGGCGGATGATGAGAGGCGGTGGGGGGTATGGATGAGGGTCAGATGATGGGGGCAGGCGGCAGATGTGTGTGTTGTGTTGGTATTTGGCCTGGGAAATACTCCAAACAATGTCCCATGAATTATGATTATTGGGCGGCCATTTTGCGATAATGTCACACGCAGAGAGACACGCACACACACACATGCACACACACACATGCACACACACACATGCACACACATGCAAATGGCAATTCAATCGATGCTCCCCCCAGACCACAGATTTGGCAATTGAATGGCGCAGATTTAATGCTCCAAAATTTTGTTGGTTAACTGCCATCGTGGGCTGGAAATTTGCAAATGCGAAACGAATTGATTGCCACACATGCCACAATGCTAGTAGATGCCACATTATGTGGCAGGGTAGGGTTGCCGAAGGCATACGAATAGCAATATGAGGGAAATAGTAATGCTAAACCACGCTGTGAAAGAGAAAGAGAGAAATTTATAACCAGATCTAGCTGGAGAAGGAAATCAACCGACCAGCCTTCGAGCACTTCTCTCTCCATTAAACATCTCTCCAAGTCCCATGGCTGGCCATAGCCTCTGCTGTTTTATGGATAGAAGAATACCAATTCAAAGCTATATAAAGGAACATTTCTCCAACTTTTAATGATTCCCCAAAGAGCCCTCCGAAGTAGATCTCTGTTGAATAAGATCAGCTTTTCCAGCTTGTCCCATACCACAAAAGTCCAATCAAAAGAGAATGATTTACCCAATCAAACGGACAAACAGCGAAAGATTTCCATAACCATTTAACCCCAATCTTTGGAATCTGCAACTGCATCTGGATTTGCATAATTGCATTGTTTGTTGATCCCAGGAGATGGCGCATCGGATCAAGTGGCACACAATACCGAACAAAGTACAACGATCTGTCTGGTATCTGTTCTACTTAGAGCCCCCTTGGATCTGCTTTGAAGATTAGCAGATTGGCAAACAAAATAAACCTCGAAAAAGTGAGAGAACAATTAGCACGCATCGAAGGGGAAGGTGGATCCAGAGAGAGGAGCGCGAATGAGACCTTGATTTCGTTTTGGGGTCGCTCCTAATTGCTTTGCCCAGCCCCGGGCCCCTGTGTTTGTGTGGCTGCTGATTGCGCTGCTCTGCAGCTGGTAATTAGATCTGTGTGGTGGAGCACAGAGCCCAAGAACGGGATACGCCCGAGCGGTGGCACTGCGTTTAACGAACTGGCTTATGGCTTGGCCCCAGAAGTGGGCCCCTTGAAGCACCCACCAGCAGCAGCAGCAGCAGCAGCAGCAGCAGCAGCAGCAGTCATAACCATAATCGCAATCATGAGCACAATTTCATTTAATTTCCACACACATTTCTCTGACGGGGTGTTTTGCGGAGTTTTTGCCCGTTTTTCGAGTGCGTTTAATGAGGCCAATAAAGTGGAAACCGAATACCCTTGGCCATAGCACCTCCCCTAACGATTCCCATTGCATAATAATTGATTTTTATTGGATGATACCGCGAATGGTTATAAAGGCACCCAAATAGGAGTTTATTTATTCGGAAATTTGCACTTTTGAAAACGCTTCTAAGAGCCGAAATTCCTGCTGGATATCGCAATCTTTCGTGAATATCGTTGCAGTTTCGGGGGATAATAGACGGTAAAAGAAAGGACACATCGTTACCCGTAGGATTGTTTATTAATATAATGTTTATTGGTATTTGGTCTAAGGGTTTTCTGGGGCTCTTGACTGCGACTTTCGCGAGGGACAACTGACGAGACGACAGCTCCCCTCTCGGGTGCTTGACGGCTTCCCTCTCTATGGGACAGACAGCACAGCCTTCTCACCTACATTAGTGTTATTCCGGGACCATATTGGTTAAGTGGTCCTCCAGCGCTCTCCGCTCACACCCGAGCACTCATAAATTGTCCTCTTTATCAATGAATTGTTTATTTATTATTCATAAATAGTTATGGCCAATGCCACTAGGCCTTCGGGCTGTTGATAACGTTCGAAAAAGTGTGAAAATCCTTGCTGTCAGATCTGTTTGGAACCAATCGAATGAACGACCAAAGACCCCAGGGACTTATGGGCCATTTTTTGAAGAAATGTTTGTGCAGAGGATCCCATGTACTTTTTGTTTGTTTTGTGGTGGCTCTTGTGTCCTTTTTTTTTATATATATCTTCACCGCATCGGACACACATTTACAAAGATATGCCTTGGACCGACTTGATGCATCTTTATACATTATTAAATTTCTATTAAATCCATTTGCAAATTCCTTGTCTTTTTTTTTTATTTTCTTGGTTTAATTTTTGTTTAATTTTTTGGTTTTCGGTTTTACTGCCGCTGCTCTCTGGCTTTTAGCCTCGATTCTCGGAGTCTTGTATTTTTCATGTTTATGGCCGTGGCAGAATCCCTCCCGACCTCCCGTACCCCTCAGGCTCTCCCTTGCGGCCTATCCGCCCATTATGGTCTGCCGCTGGTCCTCTTTGAGTGTGTGTGTGTGTGTGTGGGGGGGGGGGGGGGGGGGGGGGGGGGGGGGGGCGTGGCCAGGGGTTTAGTGCTTTTTGTTGTAAAGAGTTTTTATTTTATTTTATTTCCATTTTCTTAACATTTTCCCCGTTCCTTTTTTTCAAGCCCATAAATTTCATGTGTGTGTGTGTGTGTCTGTGTGTGTGTGTGTGTCTGTGTGTGTGTGTGTGTCTGTGGCAGAATGTAAGCCAAGGAAAAGAACGATAGGGAAACGAGGAAAGCGGTAAAAAGTGCACTGCAGTAGGAGCCACCTCTAATGGCATCTCGTTCAAAGGCCAAATGTTCGAGTATTTTACGACTGGCGGGGAGGCTCCTTTCGGCGGGGTTCTCAAAGCGGAACTAGTTCCGAAAAGCAGGCATTTCTCTGGTTTATAAATGATTCAAATAAATCGAACCCCATTTAATTGAAAGGCTTGATATAGAGATAACCCTCTCCCCCACTCCTTTACACAATATATATATTTCTAATTATCTGTAGTATTCATGAGTGCACATCAAAAAGGGAACAGATGTTACAAATAATTGTATTTTTCTTGCAATTCTCCTGCGGAGTGTCCTTAATTTAACTGCATTGCCAGCCGGCACCGCACCCCAACAGCAGAGGGTCATTGTGCACTGTCCACAGTCCCCTGTCCACTTGCGTTATTAAATGGATTAATGCGCTCCGCACCTCTCCGCCCCAGACCGTTCCAAGGGAAACTCAAGTCTAGGGAGTCCTCTTTGCTCTGAGTATTACGAGCCACTGCAGTGGGAATTCAAGGAATATTAATGGCGCACAGGACAGAAGGCAGCACTTGCTGCGGCTCTTTAAAGTCAACTCAAGAACAAAGAGCTGCAAATGAACGAACTTGAGAGAAAACTCAATCTAAAGTGTTTCCAATCGTGGTCTTGTGGGATCGAAGGGGTATCCCCCCCCCCCTATATACGATCAGAATACAACAGTAATACCCAGCATCGATACACCCTGTAGGAGATGGCAATAGTAGCAATATATCGGGTGTGAAATATCGATGGGGAACGCAGAGAGTGCCGATCGAATCGGACGCGCTTTGGGAATGATCAGGAGAAAGAGAGGTCTCCCCTAGACGGCCTGCAGGTACTCGACAAAAGCATTTCGATTTGAGAAAACCAAGGATGATCTCTTCGATCTTTCCGGTTTCTAATTCCACACAAGAATATTATGCCGCCTTGTATTGCCGCGGCCCTTGCCGCTACTCTGCCCTGGGACTATTGAGTGCAAAAAACCATAGCATACTTAGTGGGCGTCGGGGGGAGGTGCGGGGCTGGTCTTCTTCCTCTTCCTCTGTTCTTTCTGTTTGTAATTTGTAATTGCCTTTTCCTTTTCATAATCACGGCGACCAAAAGCATTTTTCTAATTAACTCTTCTTTATTTTTTTTATTTTTATTTCTCTTTTTAACCATTTTCTCTCTCTCTCTCTTGTGTGTGTGTGTGTGCCCCGAAGAAATCGCGCACAAAGGCGTCAATGGGGGCGTGATGCTGTTAGGGGCCAGGCGGGGATTTTTCATTGTTGTCTTGAGCGCTTTACGCCTTCAAAATATCCTTCAACACTTTTCCTATTTTACCTACCCCTCCTCCCTCCCTCGGGGGACACAATAAAACTTGTTGTTGGCTTTCTAATAACAGAAGGGACAAGAGATGGAACGAAAAGCAGAGGAAGGTAACGATGTCAGGAGACACAAACAAAACAAAGCGAAACAAAAAAGAAGCAACGAGCCACAGCGGAAATAATACAAAAATCAACAAACAACAAAGGAAGCCTAATACCCTAACCGATTGATCGTTTAGCCCCACTTTTAAAAGATGTACAGATCCGCCTTAAGACATGCCCTTACCCAAGCCAAAAGAGACTCCCCTCGCCCTTGGAAACTTGGAGTAATGCCCAATAATTAAGGCAAAAACTACACATTATTTGGCATTAAATTTCATAATTAATTTGGCGGGTAAATCACTTGAATTAGTGCGGAATTCAAACATAAATAAACGCTCCGTTTAGCTTAGAATTAAAACGAATTAGGGGTTGGGCTAAGGGGGGGATTAGTGAAGATTTTTCTTCGAATTTTGTTTACTTAATTAAAGGCGTGAAAATCTTTTGAATTGGTGCGGAAATCGGAATCAATCCGAATAAAATGAGGAAAATAAAGGACTGTACTCGTTGCAAAGAGTGTACATTTTGTTGTATATTTTCGGTGTCAACAGGGAAAAAAAAGCCCATCAGCAACAGCTACAGAAATTCATCTCCTGCCCCAGCCCCTGCCCCAGTCCCTGCCCCTGCCCCAGCCCCTGCCCCAGCCCCTGCCCCTGCCCCAGTCCCTGCCCTACTGCCTGTTGTCATATCCTTTCTGCCTGCTGCTTTTGGGCATTGTTACAGTTATTGTTGTCACTGTACTTTATTGTTTTACTTTCGGTGTTTTGTGTGTGCTCCACTCCTCCTCTCGTCTGGAGGCAGGAGCCACAGCAGTTGCCACCGACAAGTGCAAAAATGTTGCCTCTTGCTCTTGCTCGCCTACTTACTTACTTGCCTGCTTGCCAAGTTAGTTACTTACTTACTTAGTTGGGGGGCTTATGGCCGAATAAGTTATTGTTATGAAAATGCCGAGACAAAGACCTTATTTCGGGGGGCGGCTGATGAAATGCGGCGTGGGAATTAATTTATGTCTGAAAGAAAGCGGAAGAAGAGACAGAAGAAGGTTGGAAGACATTAACAAAGTTGACAGGGAATTAGTGGAACACATTTCTCAAGGCCTCTCTGTTGCTCCTTCACCCAAAAATAAGATGACAGCAGAGAGAGGGAGAGGGGGGGAACAGCGGCACTGTCAAAGAGTAAATCTGTAAAGTTTCATTTTTCAGCCCCACTGATTTATTGCGAGTAATTATGCGAAACTTAATTTGAAGATCGATTGGGACCGATCACCAGAGACCCTACAGGGTTGCTCTCGCTTCACCGTCATGCAGCAGCGCCCCTCTGCTTCTTATCGTTATTCATCGGTTTTGAGGTCTTCTTCTGAAGGAGAATATTCATATTCTGTGCCTGCGCTCGCCATAATAATAATTTCACAACATCCCTCAAGGATGGCCCTTCCACTTCCCTCCGCACGCAATCCTGTCAAGGAGGAAGCCTCAGTGGCAGTCTCAGCGATGAACCAGCAAGAAAGGCTCCGGCTCGGGTTCGGGCGAATGAATCCTTTTGGCTGGCGGGGCAAAGGATTTTTAACCCAGTTACTTTTTCTAATTAGTCGCGTTGCCTTAGTCAATTTCTTTACAAATTTATGCCATTTAGTGGCTCAACAGCAGCAGCAGGAGCAGCCGCCGCCGGACGGAGGTTGTTGGCTGGGGGGTGGTGTGCTGGGGCGTGTGGGGCGTATGCTTAACACGTTTTTATGATACGCCTTTTCCTGCTGCGCTGCGTTTCGCTTCATTATACGTCCACCCATTAGCCGTTGAGGAAATGGGGTATATTGGGGGCACGAACAAGGATAACTATTCCACAAAACCAATTTGATCTTCGAGGTTATACGACAGCCATGACCAAACTTTGATATCTGAGACTTTCACTAAAATTCGAATAAAACTGTAACATTTTTGTCGAGGCACTCATGGCATTGGCTCGATAAAATTATTTATTATTAATTATTCGGCCTCGGAAGTTATTCTTGTATTTTTGCCACATTTTTTACCTTTTCGAGGGTATTTACGTGGTTCGGACGTATGACTTTTGAGTATTTCTTTGGCGTTTCCATTTACAGTCATAAATTAAACATAATTAAAATGTATATGGAACACACACACAGACACACACACGCACACAGTAACTCTTGATTATTCCATACTACTATTTTTTTGTATTTTTTTATTCAATTTCCATTACATTCTGGGGGATTCTTGGCATACATAAATGATGTGCATTAATTGTCATCAATTTGTTTCAGTATTTTCTATGTTTTTTCTATTATATGTTACAAAAAGATACAGATACAGATACATTCTTTTTTATTCGTTTTATCATTGTAGTCTTTACAGAAAATCTTTCGGATTAGTGGGAAAATATTTAATGTCTTTTGAGTGTACTCTCACACTTTTGCTTGGTATCTCAAAAATGTATCTATTCAAAATCGGTGGAAGGGTTGGAAGGGGTGGAATGAACCTTAGATTCCTGCTATCTTCAATGGATACTGATTTTTACCGATGCACTATATGGTTTTCTTTGGGTCTGCTAATTATTTAAGGATTTATGTTTAATATTTGATTTTTTTCGAATATTTTCAAATATAATCTCTAATCTAAACACTTGCGCAGATGACGTTGGCGCTCCACGAAATACGATTCTATTCCTGTAAAAAACGCAACAAATGCTTTGTTTCACAGACTTCTCAAAACTTAAGGAATCATTGGATACCTGTAAGAATTTAGTATCAGGTAATTTCAACTTATTCCATGGAGGACTTCGTTTGATTCGTTGAGGACCCCTCCTTTTTGGAGAGGTTGATTTGAAAATTATCCTCAAAATGGTAACAAATCCTCACTGAAAAAAAAACGGGAAATATTTGAAATAAATCGTAAAAAATACTTCCTTTGAAAAATAGGGTTTCGAAGAATGGATTTCTTTTTCCCCAAGAAAATTATTTGTTTTTCTTTATTTAGTTTTATGAAAATTAATTAAAATATATTTAATCTGGCCTAAGATCGCTTTACGATCCCTGTTCAAGGTTCCACCCTCCGGCCAAGGTATATCCCGTGTGGGGCAAGGCAGGCGGGCGGGTGTGTGCTCGAAGTAACGCTCCGTCGGCCGGTGCCTCATATTGTTTGAAATATACTTTGGATTAGAGCTTTTTTGTTGGGTTCTCCATTGCCAAATTGTTGCGCATTGCATTGCGTGTGTGGGAGTGTGGGTGTTCCGTTCCGCCTGTTGCCGTTCCGTTTCGAACTCTCTCTGTCTCTCTCTGGCTGTCGTTCAATCAGCTTCGCTGAAACGCTTAGGCGCTTAGGCGCTCTTCGTGCTTTCGTTCGTCACTCGTTCGTTTCGTGCTTTCGTCACTTGATGCGCTTCGTCGATGCGGCGTCGTGGTTTGTCGCTGCTTGTCGTTCATCGCGTCTCTGTCTCCCCTACCGACCCGACCCGTCCCATCCCATCCCATGCCGTCCCATGCCGTACCGGCCCGTTCCCATCTCTGTTCCGGCGGCACGGACGGGCTCTCGTGCTTGTGGCTCGGGCGTCGTTCTTTGCCGTTTCGCCCCGTTTTCTGGCGCCCATTGGTGTTGCCTCAGTCGCCGCATTCGGTTCGCTGTCGGTTTCTGTCTCGTCCCGCGTCAGTCAGTGCGTGCACGCGCTTGTGTCTGGCCCCAGAAAAACAGGAGAAGAAAACAAAAACCCAACGAAAAAAATACAACAAAATACTATACACTCGTAAAAGAACGACAGAGCATCGCAAACGGAAGAAAAACCAACAAAAATTTGTATAAATACAATGTGTCACAATGTTGTTTTTTCCTTTCTGTTTTTGTTTTTGTTTTTGTTTTTCAAAAACGAACGAACCAATTAAGGTTCTAATTACATTTTTTGTTGGGTTATGGCTCACTCTCTTCGCCTCGTGCAAGAAATTAATGAAAATTCCCTGCTCGGCTGTGTATTCGTATGTGCAACAGTTCCAAGTGCTTTCTGTGGGTGGTGGGCGGTGGGTGGTGGCATGGGAGGGAAGGATGGTTATCATTTATTTAGAGCTTTGCGCTGAAGAATCACAGACTCGAGAGATGCGAGAAAAACACTGCCCAAAAGATATTAGAGGCGAAGTGCAAATGTGTGTCGGAGATGCCCCCCCTAGAAAGAATCTGCCAAGTAGCAGAGAACCTCAATGAAGGAAGGAAGAAGAGCGCAACACAGCCAGGAGAGATAGAAAGAGAGAGAGAGAGCATAGAGAGTCGTGGAGAGCATCTCTTAGAGAATCATAGTTAGAAGAGAGAAATATTGCGAATGAAATACCAGGCAGGCAGCAAAAACTGCATGCCTCCTGCAGCCTCTCTGTCGGGGGTGGTGGGGGGTGGTGCAGGTGCAGTGCGTAGGTGGTGGTGCGGCGCCCAGAGGCTTCGACTGCTGCTGCTCCTCCAGCCAAGTGCCGCGACGCGCTTGACACGTTTTTCCCAGAGCCAACCGCCACACGCCACCCGCCAACCGCCACCCGCCTCCTTAAAAACACACAGCATTCCCTGAGTGTATCTGTGTGTGTGTGTGTGTGTGTGTTTGTTTTTGTTCAGGTTATGTTTTATTTTCATTTTCATTTCGTGTTTCTGTTAATTGCCAACTACCGAGCCGAGCCGAGCCGAGCCGTGTCGAGCTTGTCCTTGAGCCTACACTCCCACCCCACCCCACCCAACCCCACCCCACCGTCCTCCCATCCACACACTGCCTTTCAATTTCCCTGCCCCTGAGTTTATATTTAAACGCATCTATCTTTCAGTGAGCTTTACGCTAACTAGCGCCACAAGACACCAAAAATACAGCCACAAAAAAAAAAAAATAGAGACAGGCATGAAGAGAAAGAGAGAGAGAGAGAGAGAGACAATATTATACAACTGACACGATCGATATCTATAGCACGCAGATCTAGACAATGAATCAAAATGAATACAGTAGAACATCGCAAAATGCAACCCTTGGAAGCAAAAAAAGACTCGCAGAAAAATACCTAGCAATTCTGCTTTTCGAAGGAAGAATGATTGAGAAATTGGGAGACCATTTAAGAGAAATTTTAAACCATTTTAAGGGATATATTTTGATCAAAAGGTTGTCCAAGTTTTGAACTAAAAAAATCCGAAAAATTTCAATTGAAAATATATTTTAAATAATAGATAAATCCCCTATAAATGAATGGCGATGCCTGCGAGAGAGACTAGGGGTATACATTTATATATATATATCCATGGGATTGCCCAAGAGCATTCACTGTAAGCGCCCACTGTAAAAGATACATGCCCCTAGAAGATTCGCATTCGTATCTTCGAATCGTTTGGCTGGTGAATGGCGTGCGCTGTGAATGAATGAATTGATGTGAATTGAATTAAGTCAGCCGCCGACTGAATTCCTTGAGACAGAATAGATGCTATATCTCTGTATGGATCTCCGCCGAAAGGGGTAGTCGATTGAATGGCGGGGACATTGAAATAAATTGCCATTGAATGGCTGCTGAATGATGATCTCTTGCCAAATGCTAGCTGGCTTTGATTTTGGGGTCTAGTTCGGAATGAATTCCCTGAAGATGTCCAAAGAGAAACAACCTAAAATATTCCATAAATTTGTACAAAAAAATAATATGATACTCCAGAGGGCATCATTATTTTGCAGACAAATTTTCTGTGAATTTATTTCCCTCTTTTTTGTCCTCCGCTGCGTATACGCAATGTGTGTGCAATGTTCAAGGCAAGACATTCATTATCCGGGCTCTATGAAGTCGACCTTTCCACTTGAGAGTGCTTTATAAAATCTCATATTTTCGTTCCCCCCCTTCTCCCCTCCCTCTCTTTCTCTCTGTCGTCTGGCAGGCCGCCCCCCGCTCGTATTGATTATTCGGAGTTTGAAGTGCAGTCGTGCGGCTGCTGGCCAACAATTGGAACATTTATAATATGCATGGAATACAGGACATACCGGAGAGCAGGCAGACTCTCTCCAGACCGACGGCAGTCATCCAAGAAGTGTGTTTCTTATTTCCATTTCCATTTCCTTTGTTTTGTGTGTGTTTTGAGGAATTTGTTGAACCTTTCGAGTGTTCGTGTGTGCGTCTGCGGATGTCCTTTTGGCTTTGCGAGAAACTTGGCCAACTTTCATATTGCTTGCTGGGAGGAGAAGCGCAGCAAAACATGATATAAGCAAATACAATTCCATCAAGGGGTTTGCCAAAAGAACGTAGGGGGGGAGGGCCAAAGGCAGGGAATAAAACGAGGGAAATACTTCAAAGAAAATAAAAGCAATCCACAATTTAAGGACTCGATGTTAAAGAGTGTTTCTCATCGCAGGAATATGCTCAAATAACAAATCAAAATTAAATACAAAGCGAAAGTGATATCGAAAAAAACAATTATCGCACATTGAACGCCTGGACATGTGCCCAAAGACCTCGAAGACGACGCCCCTGCTGCTGATCGGCGGCATTGGGTTCGTCATCGTCCTCGTGGGCATCACGGGCATAACGCTGATCAACAACATCAATCTGTCGAACATCATACGGCTGAACGAGAAGGTGGCCAGCGACAGTGTCAGCGCCAGCGACAATCAGATCAAGGAACTCAACTACGTGAACAATCATCCCAGGAATATCTATCTGAAGCTCAACGACACCCAGGCCTCCGACTACGATGACGAGGGCCAGCAGGGCGATGAGGCGGCCCCGGATGCTGATGGCCGGGCCACGGTGGTGCTGGAGCCACCCAAAGTGTCGGCGGTGATTGGAAGCGGGCCCAAGGAGGGCGGCTTTGAAGCGAGAAACTCCAACGAGAAACCATCCACTGCTGCTCCCAGTCCCGTCCTGCCTTTGGGCTGGGGCAGGGACAGGTCTAACAGCAGAGCATCCGGCAAGGGTTTGATTGATTACCCGAAGCGGACACGAGTCGTTCAGGTGAGTTCGGACTCAAGGACTGAGGGCAGGACTTCCTCAAGTGTCCTGTTTTTGTGTTTATTAAAGAATAAAGTCAGAGAATGAACACCCAAAATGTCCCACGATTGAGGATTAAAACAAATGCAGAAACAATACATACTCTAAAGAGTTGCCCTTGGAAAAATCATTGCCTTTATTCTCGTGGAATATGATCTGCTCCATCCAAAGGGATGTTCCTTGTGGCCCTGATCCATTCCCCTTAATCTGTACCCGAAATGGAGGAATGGCACTGGCCAGAAGCATCCCTCGAATGGCCTGTACCCACAGACCTGGCAAACCAATTCCTTTCGCTTTTTCACCATATACAAATGCCCCTCAATCGTTCCATCATTCGCTTCGTAGATCCTTTCTGGGGTCTTATACCCGTTGTTTGAAGACTTTCTAGCACTTGAAGGATTTCAGCGCTAGGCGTGTGTGTGTGTGTGTGTGAAAGCCGAGGATAATGGTTCCAGTTACAGACAAACGGACACGGACACGGACACGGCCAGGGCCCAGGTGTAGGTCCCCCTCCACCTGAGAGACATTCACAAAACTGTTTTGAAACCTCCAGCGAGCGATAAACATGCACGTGACAACAACTACAACGGCAACAAGGAGGTGTCAAATGGAGGTGCACCTCCTCCTGCTGCTGCTACACACACCCCACTGTATCCACTGAATGTGATCTAAATCTTGGCGTTTATTACGCTCACTTGGCTCCTTCTCTTGTACAATTGCCATTACGTGGTTGGCTCTCCTCCGCCGCCCCTGTGGCGGATGGTGACTGGGGACTGGGGACTCTGGCCAATTGCCCGACGCTTTCACGGGGCTCAAAGGGGCCCGTGTTGTCGTGACAAGGGAGCCAGAAGTAGACATGGCTAGAACGTAGAGTAGAGTAGACCTTGGGCCAGGCGATGCGCCTAAACAAGTTGCAAATGCAATTGCAAAACGCAAAACTCCAACCGTAACCGTAACGGCAATGGCAATTGGCAATTGGTAAATGGCAAATGGCGCAGAACACATTTAAAGACGGCCTAAAGATGGAGAAAAGTCAATAAAATTGCCATTTGATTAACATTTAAATGCATTAAATCGATTTCCCATCGAGCAGTCGAAAGATAAGCTCTAGAAACAGCTTAAAGGATACCAAAAGCTTCAAAATAACCTTCGAAATCTCACAGTTTTTGTGACATGTAACTGACATTTGTTGATGCACACCACACAGAGAAATGATATATGTATCTCTATTCAAGACAAAGAATGCGAATGAGGGCGAACGAGTGGGTAAAAATTGAATGCAAATGTTGCAGGTGAATGCGAGAATACATTTATTCATGTGATTGCCTGTCCGAACACCCGACGAGAAGGTTGTCTGTGTGTGTGGGGGGTGGGAGCAGACAGATGAAGACATTTATATGTGTAATCCCAGGCGAGAAAAGCAGCTCAAGCTTTGCCCCTGTTACCCCTCATTCGATTTGATAAGGAAAGGGTATAATATGTTACCATTTAAGTTTCTTGTTTCTCCCTCGAGCAACGCCTTTTGTGATATAATGTTTTATTCATTGTCTCCCCTCGATTTGTCTCTCGTTTCAGGTGAGTTACCCCAAGATGAATGTCCGCTTGGAAGGCTAATGTTCAATTGGAAAGTAAACAAATTGTATTATCGGAATCTCCTAAGCGGCGAACACATAAATGATATTACAAAGGTCAAAGTTCATTGGCAGTCATCTATAGGATTAATATAGCAGCTCTAAATATTCAAAATGAATATTTACAGAAGCAAATGCAGAAGAATCTCTCCGAAAACAGTTCTTTCTGTTTCCCTCACTGCATTTATCGCAATGGCAAGGCGCAACCAACTTCACTTCGCACAGAAATCAGCTGGCAACAGCGAAATGACTTCTAATGGATGTTCCTCTGCGATGATGAGTTACGTTTCAGAAAGCTTGAATCCATCTCCTATCATAATGAGGCTGCCTCGAAGCAAAATGAGCAGGAGGTTTGGGTCTGGCAGATTCCAGAAATGTGTCTCTCGGTTATTTGTGTGGAACTGTAGCGGTGCAATGGTATCACAGAGTCGCATTCTATAAACCATCGATTGGTATCTGTGGTTCGTCCCTTTTTCCAGCTTTGTGGCTGACGGGGAACGAGAGAAATCCACAACAAAGTTGTCAATTAATAATTGAACTATTCCACAACCAATAATTCAGTTTTACCTCCCTCGATAGTCGATAGTGAGGCGATGGTGAGTCGGTACCGAGTGGATAGTGAGACGATAGCTACAAGTTCTGATTTGTTTCTTGTGGGTGACCAGAAAGACCTGTATTTATGTTTTTATACCCTCGATTGTGGCCGCCAAAGAGCCATTGGCGCTGATGAGCAGAAACCACATGAAGCTGGCTGACACACGGCCCTTTTGACTGAAGGCAACTTTAATCAGGAAGCGCCTTTCACATACATTGGATGCCTTGAGCACCAGAGACATTCAACGGCATTCAGGCGCTCGAACTGGATTTTGATTGTGGCATTTGAAGTCCAGGACTCCGCTGTACTTTCAAATACCAAGCTATCGAAATCCACAGCTTAGTCAGCACTGGATCGCACTGTGGCTCTTGCATTGGTTCGATGGTAGAACACCTTAATCCGGATGCACCTTGGATCCAACTCCAATTCCATGTGGATTGGAGCTGCTTTGGAACACTCTACGAAAGGACTTCTTGGACACTTTGCGGCCTACTTTCTGTGCAGCAGAATGCCAAAACCAAAACATCATAATAATAGTTTGCTCTTGAAAAGATTAACACTGAAGGGTATCCCATCCCATCCCAAGCCCCTCCCCTTCGGCCCATTCAAGGGCGATTCTCGCCCTCAGCTTTTCTGCCGCATTTCTTTCGCTTGTTTTGGTTCTCGTGCTATACACATGTCGGCAGCTAATAATCGAATTGTGTTCAGCCATTTGTTCGTTTCTGCTAATTCCTTGTGCCAGCCAATGCCACACACCGACCATCGACCATCGACCACCGACCACCGACCATTCAAATTACAACGAGTAAAAGAGGAAAAGCCATGTCGAGGGGGGGGAGGGCGAGGAAAATGGAATCGAATTCGAAATCGAAGAGGAGCGAAAGCATTGAAAAGCCAAAAGCTGCTGAGGTGAAAGCAAGAGTGGAAGAGCAGAGGTTGAAGGGAGAAAGGGACTGTGACTGGGACTGAGGGAAGCTCTGCGTAACATTGACCAATTCAGCAGGCCGTCAAAAATGGTCAATAGCCAGTCGATGGAACCGGCGACAAGAGACACAGACACACACAGACCACGCACAGTGGCACGACAGGATGGAAAGAAGGAAAGCTGGCTTTGAAAAAGTGTCGGAACAGCTTGGACATTTAATTGTGAATCAATTTTCCAAAGGATTGGCCCATTTTCATGGCCGTAATAGTGGCATAGTTTTTTGTACAAAAAGTCCATCTAGATCTCCAAGAAAGCCTAGCTTTTGAGCTACGACCAGACCACTGTGCAGCCATCAAATGGCTTTGACATGGGCCATGGATCGTGGTAGCATGTGGTGCAAAACCAATGGACAGCAAACAGAAACAAAGAAATGAGAGCTCTTCTGTCGTCTGGCTTGACTTTAACCCAGTTCCTGTGTTCCATCCATTCTTTTGTGTCCCCCAAATGGACATTGGATCGCTGTGTGTATGCGAGTGTGCGTGTTGGCATTCGTGCAGCATTTTGTGCGCTTTGAGCGGTTTCATTGTCAATAGCACAGGGTCGCCAAGGGGTTAACAGTTTCAGCCATGGAATGGCAATGCAAAAAAAACAAAGAGGAGTGGGGCGGCGACTAGGTTAATGGCGATAAACGATTGTGGAATGAAGAGCCAGCAAGAAAATAGCTGGAAAAATTAATGGAGTATCATCAGACGAAAGGGATTAACAGGCACAGCAAAACAGGAGAAACAGGAGATGGAGGGAGAGGCCAGGAGTAGAGAGAGGGCAAGAGGAAGGGGAAAACTAAGAGAAGGAATCCTACATTGAAGAGGAGAACCTGGCGATGAAGAAAGGACCATAAAGAGAAGAGGAGCGGTAGGAAACAAAAGGGGTTTCCCCTTTCTACTCCAAGAGTATAGGGGGACGACAAAATACGAGAACAAAATCGGAATCGCAAAATCCTAGTGATTGACCATATCTACCAGATTGCCGAATATGAATCATATCGGATCATTATTAGAACCACGAAGAATTTCACTCGCTCTCTGGCGGCGAGAAGCGAGCGAGAGCGAGACAGAGCGAGCGAGTAACGATTATAAATTCAGACGTTCCCTGTCCCGTTCTGTCTCTCTTTCACTCGCTCCCTCTCTCTGCAGTTGCATTTAAATATTTCTTAATCGTTGACTCTTTTACTGTCTCTCCCTCTCTCCCACACTCTCTCTCTCTCTCTCTCTCTGTCTCTCTCTCCCTGCTCTCTGCCTAAACTCTTTATTTGGTCTTTCGTAAAAGTTGAGCTCATATTTTGTTATTGCAGAGGCCACACCCACGCGCCCACACAGTCACAGCAGCCGAAGGGCACCTTAATGCAAATAGTTGGATTGTTTTTCCACTCCCTCCACCAGCCGCCTCTTATAGCCCCCCTCCACATACCCTGTAGTCCATAAAAGTTGGACATTATATTGGTTTTTTGAAAAAAATGTAAAGTATATCCACAAATACTCCATAGATTCCCAAAAAGTTTTCGAAACTATGGACGATTAATCTTTCATAGAGATTTAAACATTATCAGTCAGAAATATCTGATCTTTCTGTTCTTTTCGGTTTCGAATACGTCCTTAAGTCTGCAGCTCCTTTCCCATGCCTCATACGCTTATTCGTGTCCGTTATTCTCACAATTTGCAACTCCAGAAATCCATCAGGAAGATCCATTGAATAGAAAATCGTTTGGGCAGCCCTTGAGTGTCCAACGGTCTTTCAATATTCATTATGTTATTCGGGGAAATTCCTATAAATAGAGAGGAATCTTCCAAAGAGCCAAATGCTGATTTAAACATTAATTTAGACAGAAACCTCAAAAAGATGTTGACAGTCGATTAAGGGGTATTCCGGGGCGTAGATGCGCATCTAAATTCCCTCCGATTTGCGTTGAGATATTCCCCACAGAAAGGGGGCTGGAAAAGCAAACGAAAACTAGATTGCTTGACGGCGTAACAGCGCCGTCTTTTGCATTATTTTATGGCCTTAAGCGAATTATTTTTCTTTGGCCTCTGACTGGATTTTTTTTTTGGTTAAACTTTTGTGCTGCGTTTGTTCTTCTGCTGCCGAAGGAAGTTTCTCCTTTATGGTAGTATTTTTTTTTTCGGTATTTTGTTGGTATTTAGTTGGCATTGTTGGGTGTTTTTTTATCTCACTTTTCTTTGTGTGCCACTGAAGAGACGGGGGAAAAAGTTTCAACCGAAAGTTGCATGGGAGCTGTACATATTTCTGGATTATTCAATTATGGAAAGCCACCGATGCAAGTCCTTTCGTAACCCACACACACACACACACACACACAAATATCCTTCTATTTCCCTGCCTTCCACTCTCCCTTTCTGCTTAATTTCTCTCGCCCTCTCACTCTCATTGTGGAAGCAATTTCAACTTTTCATTTTTTGGCTGTAAAGATTGCGCTCGTAAATCGCCTGGCCCTCAGGCGCCTGCCATTAAAGAAGCTCGGAGAAAGGGTAGGAGAAAGCAGCGGCAGCAAAGTGGAGATATCTCTCCTCGGCTCTCTCCAGCTCTCTTCAGCTCTCTCCAGCTTCTTCTCTCCTGAACAAATGCCTTTTTAAGGGCAAACAAAAAGAAAGAAGAAAACACGACACGACACGACACGAAATGAAATGAAATGAAATGAATTCAATGACGAAAGTCACGTGCCGCTGGCTGACGAAAAACAATTCCAGCGAGTGCCAACATTTTGTGGCATGCCTCCACGCTCCAGAATACTAGACGAGTAGTACTACCCTTCGAAATATGTAACCCGATTGAAACCCATTTAAGATCTGCCAAAAACCAATCTATTTTGTTTGGAGTTCCCTTCAAGGGGAGTAGAGGATCATAAAGGTCATAAATGAGGGACAATCCCAAACAAAACTTGGAAAAACATAGTTTTTACTGTCATAGAACCCCTTACAGACCATAAATGTACTGCCGTCCTAGAATAATGCCGAATGTACGGCCACTGATCGAAGGATGGGTGATAGAGGCTCGTCCTCGGAGAAGTAAAGATACAAAAGTACCTTAATTTCACTCTCACAGATCCCATGAGTGTCCTATACCCCTATTAGTTTTTCTACAGCTCAAAGATGGTGAAACTTTAACGTTAAGGAGTGCAAAAGATCACTTCCTGGGGCCCGGGGAAGCCACTCCCTTGGCGAATAAAGGGTATACAGAGTTTCCCCTAGCAACGAGTGGGCATAGAGGAGCCTTGGACTGGGAACTGGGGAGTGGGGGGTGGGGAGTGGTCTCTCTGGAGGGCTTCAATTTTCGTGGCGGAGCATAAATTTTCGCTTCGGTGTCTTGTGCCATGCGATTGCTGGTGGCTGCCACCTGGTGACTGTCTGGTATGTGGACAACATTGTGACACATGACGAGTGTCCCCCCCCCCCCCCCCCTCTCCCTCTCCCTCTCCCTCTCTCTCTCTCTCTCTGCTGTTTCTGTGTTATGTTCTCGACTGCTCTTCTGTTACATAGGCACACATTCCATTGCGGAAACGATGTTCAAACATGGCCATATATGTAGGGCCCCACTCATCTACAATGAATGCTGCAACGAGCGTGGGGGACATTCTCCTGGTGCTCCTGTGGCACGTACATATATTCTGCGACGTTTGCACATTGCCAGGATATAACATTATGTTTAATGAAGACATGTAAACAGGCATCTCTCCTGCAAACACGCCACAGGCCACACCCCACGGACGCCGCACGCCACACGCCACACGCCACACCCCACACTCCTTCGAGTGAGATTCCTTCGAAACAAGAAACAAGGGGCGAAATTATTCAATCAATCAGTCAACCAATTTCCAACCGTAAATAAGTCAGAATTGATGATTGAGAGACTGCTGTTTATCGGGGGCTTAGTGATCGCTTTAAGAGCCCCCCAGCCACGTCACTGAATAGGCTTTGTCCGTCAATTGAATATTTAAACATTTCCACTTGAATAGAGATTCGAGCAGCTTGTGAGGACCTGAGGCCACCAAACAACCGAAACCACTGAGGGGCTATAGAGAGAGAGAGTCTGAGTCTGAGTGATGATGATGATCCCCACAGAGCTTATCTATGGGACTCCATCGGCAATCAGGCAACCCAAGGGCCCTGCCTTGGCCGAGAATCCAAAAACAAAATACGCTTCTCTATTAGGGGCTTTTTTTTTGTTGTGATTATTATTCCTAATGGTTTCTGGAGAAGAAATTTAAGACATACAGCTGTCCCCGAGACCCCGGGGAAGTGCAGGAAATTCCATCAATCTAGATCAGGGCCAGCGTACCCCTTGAGATTAGCCGCAAAGCCTGCGGGTGCCTCCATCTCAGGACGCCCATCTTGAAGCCCAAAAAGTAATGAAACCTTTGAAACCAAGGACCAAAAACCAACCAGAGCCTGTTTATAAATACATCTTTAGTCTTAATTAAATGGTAATGCGTGTACTCGTTGGTAAAAGAAGGGGAGAGGCCGCGGCAGGGGAAACCACGTAAAGGGCTTCATCCTCAGCAGCGAATGTTCAGCATCGAGGTGCGAGGACGTGGGCAGAAGGGACGTGGTAGCAGGAGCTCCAGCAATCGGATGGAGAGCCAGGAGCAGAGTGGGTAGAAGACCCTCCTCTGGCAGATCAGCCTTCTTTCGGATGGACATTGGATCCTGTCTGGGATCAAGCACTAGGTATACTGGAGGCAGATCCTTGTACACTCGAATAGTAGCATGTTTTTTGACGGACGGATGGATTCTGAAACGATCGAAGGGCGGCCTTTGAAGGGGCATGAGTGCGGGCAAAGCTATGATTCATGCAGGGCTTCATTGCTGCTCTAAGCCGAATATACGCTGAGTGACGCCGTAAGGCCTTCAACTTGACCACAGGCAGCCAATAAAAACCCCAAATATCACGGAAATCTGTCACAATTTATTTGCGTGAAAAGCCAGCAATGAAACTATTGGACAGCGCTACAACAGAGCTCATAATTCTGTCAAAATGAATTGAAGACTGCTGTACACAATCCTGTTGCCTGTCTTTTCGTTTCGTTTCTCCATTCTGGTCTGGCGCGCTTGTGCCGCCGCTTCTTTTTTAGCATTCCCTCTGGTATGCCCATCAATCTGGGTGTTGTGGCTCATTAAATCGCAGCAAGGAAAGTAGCAGAAGCCGAAGCCAAAGCCGACCGAAATGTACAAAACTTTGTTCCAATCCGCCGCCTTCTGACCTTTGCCCTGCCCTCCTCTGTCTGCCTACCCATCGCCCATCATCCATGTTCCATCTGCCCCCTTCAACGGTGGCAGGCGGAGGCATGTCCTGGATTCTGACAGTAGTTGTAATCCGTTTAAAGTGTTTTTGCGGCCTGTAAACATTTTCGACTTTTAATTCACTTGACAGGGGGGGGGGGCTCACTCTTCCTCGTCCCGACTCTTACCCACTCACTAAGCCGTTTAGTAGGCCCAGGGCCTGGGCATTGGCATTGGCATTGCCATTGGTTTTTGGTTGGGGCTCTGTGGGCTACAAAAGGTCATGTCTCGGGATAAATGTTGTTTTGCCTGTGGTCCTGTACGGAGAGTGTCCGATGAGAGTTGGGTAATTATGCTTCGAAAGGCAAATGCAAACGATGATGCTGATGTTTGTAATGAAAATACCAAGGACATGACGGAGAGCATAGCAGGAATATGTGGAGAGTAATGGTCAAAGCCATACGAAAAGATCTTTTTAAGGAGTAGAAGCAACGGAAAGATCGCAAAGAGAACGTGGATTAAGCGAATGGGTTAGAAAAGCAACACGATAGCAAAAACGATAAGAAATCGTTGGATCTATGGATCGTAACGTAGTTTACACAGAGATACCAGCGATAACATCGATACCATCGATACTATTGCAGCACTAAAGACTTTACTGATATCGATTAAACGGGATTCCACGCCCATGATAATCGATTAAAGCCCAATTTTGATCTGCAGAACGATTAACGATTCATCGCAGTTTAACAATCGATGACAGTCTCTTTATGATCGATGAAATTGCCAATTTGAGCTCTCAATAGCTTTATGTGAAGCGATTAAATATCATTTTGTAGCTTCAGAGGGGATACAATGCACACGATGATCGATTAAAGCGTTACCAAAGGATTCACTATGATCGATTAATGTCCAATTTTGGGCTTAAGAAACGACTCAATGCACACGTGTTGAGACCTCCTTCTCTCTGAGATATGTACCAACAACTTTTTCATTGCCATGTCTCGTTCTGACAGTCGTTTTAATGCATAGAATGTGTTTTTCAGCTGACTGTAAACATTTTCGACTTTTAATTCACTTGACAGCGAGGCTACTCTCAGTCATCCCATCACCAGCCCATCCCATCCTCTACCACAATCCACTCACGAATCACTGACTGACTGACCCGTTTCAGGCTCTCGGCCCTCACATTGGCTGCAGCTTTTAGGGTCAGGGGTTCTGTAGTTCTGTGGCGCTTGTGGACTCGAAAGGTCATGTCCAAGGCCATCGGTTGTTTTGACTGTGGTCCTGTGTTCACTCTCGTGTCCGATAAGAGTTGGATTTGTAAATAAAATGTTCGCTAATTAGGTTTTGGAGGGAATTCAAATGAATGCGAATGCGATTGCCAATGGTTATGTAAGGGACGATGAAGGAATGAACAAAATACCCAGTAGCCTCTGTTATGCTTAACATCCGCTGCGTCAGCTGTTTGCACGAAAAAGAGAAGTGTTGCTGCCACTGTGTTGTTGACCAATTATTTCCAAGAACAATTTGAGGTTGCATTTAGCAACAAAGCTATTTATAAAGCAGGCAAAAACTAAATGGTTCTGGTAATGGTTGCAAGTTGATGTTGAGGCATCAATAAGTCTTATATTTTTTGTTCTGTTTGCAATTAAGATTCCTTTTGTTGAAAGATAGGGCCTGGGCCTATCCATAGATTGATAATCACGTATTTGTGATTTTATAGTAGTTAATAATAAGGAGAAACTTCAGGAGAACAGACGTTGGTAAATTATTGCCCCGTGCAACAATAATATTACGAAATGAGAGAAAAACACCTGCACAGGTCTATTAATCCCCCAATCTGCAAGTCTTGCAATTCCATTCGTGCCTCTTCGGTTGAATGTTGTCAGTGCCGAGCGTTTCAGTCGAATTCTCTCAATAATATTTGCTATACGGAATGAGTCCTCAACGTTTCGGGGATGCAGAAGAGAGAGAGAGAGATGGACATCCAAGAAAGTTATCAAAGTGATCTATGGACAGGAAGAAACAATAGACTATGAACCCCTTTCGACTCGTCATTAATCAATGAAAAATATGCTCTCTATGGACACCTCTACGTTGCAAAGAGCTGGAAAAATTATTTGTATTATTTTTACTATAATTTTATTATAATAATTATTTAAAAAACAAAATTATTAAGTAAGGTTTAACCTGTTCTAAACTGTACTATTTTCATACCCACAGAGGTCACAGGTCAATCATAGCTCTTAATTGTGATCTCTGGGTTTTTTCCAAGTGAAATACCTTTTGCTGTACAAATTTCCCATAAGCGAAAGGCGACATTTTCCTGAAGTTTCGTGATGTTATGCCACACACTCGGCACATATCTGAAGCAAAAATTACTCAATTAATGTAAATGTAAATGTAAATGTAAATGAATCTCCGCCCACACGCAGTGCAATCGGAAACCCGGCCTTGAGCCCTTGGGAGAACAAGATTTTCATGCCCAAGGAGCGGGACAGGCCAAGAAAGCTTAAAGACTTGGCCCTAACCATTCAACTGGGATTTATGGGGTTAAGTGTGGGCTGGGGGTGGTTATGGGTTGGGGTCATAGTTGGGGGTTATGTCAACGCGTTGGACTTTAATTAATTACCGGGAAAATTGTTAATATTTGCTCTACACGGGCAAGCCCCTCACACACACACACACACACACAGACACACACTCCAGACCCTGCTCTCCTTTCGCTGTCCAGCTCCATTTGCCTTCTCTCATAAAAAACAAAAAATATGGAGGGAGAGAGAGAACGTGCAGAGTGCATGGTCCGTGTTGAGTGCTTTGTCGTGAGGTCGTAATTTAATTTTGTACTAAAAAAAAACGACAGTGAAAGCAGGAAGCATGAGAGGAGAGAGCGATAGAGAGAGGGCGAAGGAGGACTCTCGAAAGTATGCAATGCCAAATTATGTTCTGGGAGGCCCCACCAAGCCACTGTGCAACTGTGTGTGTGGCAACGGATGCGAGTAAATGGCGAAATGCAAAATAGCCAAAGAGCCGCCGCCTGCAAAAGCCTAAAGAAGAAGAGATGCGGCCGGATTATGGCCATGGCAGTGCTCTCCGAGGGCTTCCTCTGTGTTGGAAACGAAGAAAGGCACAAATTTGCTTCGACTGAAAGAAAGACTGAAAACATTGATATGTTTTTATGGAGCTACACACAGGCTCGCTCGTGCAACTGCAACACTCAACAGAAGAATCTGTGATCTATACACTTTTCCCAATTGAAAAGTTCGGAAAAGCCATCTCCTGTGAGGCAGTAATGCAGCTGGTGGCCAAAACGATAGCTACTCAGGAGCGTATCACCCTTAGGGCCACAAAGGAGGCTCCTGCCACAGAGCGGCACCTACTACTGTGTCCACCCTCTCAAAAAGGAAGACCGAGCCGGCAATGTTCGAAGCCCAACTGATGGAGGAGCCGAGCCTTCCACTAAAACAGAACAAAATCAAGCAGCTGGGAAGCCCAAGGGAAACGAGGGAAAGGCCTGCTTCCTGCTCCACGGGAAATGTCGCCACTGACATGGGCAGCGATTTGAAGGAGGAGAAGGACTATATATAAAAGTGAAGGAAATCCAGTCTTCGTCTGTAATCTGTATCTGGCTCAAAAGCTAAGAGATTCTCCATAATGAGTCAATAATTTAATGGCAGTATTTAGTAGCATTGTTGCTACGCTTATTTGTACGATTAATAAAGTGTTGTAATAGAGCCCTGAAGAGACTTAAGACACAGCCGATCTGCCAAGGATTCGTAGATCTAACTGAAAGAACAGGAAGACGTCTTGGACACTTGACCGTCCAAGGGGGAGTTCCCATTAGAGGCCTTAATTCCAATATAAAATCCATTTGTTAATGTGTAATTTCCCCTTTTTTTGTTGTTGCAGATGATGGAGCATGCCTGGCACAACTACAAACTGTATGCGTGGGGCAAGAACGAGCTGCGTCCGCTGTCACAGCGGCCGCATTCGGGCAGCATATTCGGCTCGTACGATCTGGGAGCGACAATCGTCGATGGCCTGGATACGCTGTACATTATGGGGCTGGAGAACGAGTACCGGGAGGGGCGTGACTGGATCGAGCGCAAGTTCTCGCTGGACAACATCAGTGCTGAGCTGAGCGTGTTCGAGACGAACATCCGGTTCGTGGGCGGCATGCTGACCCTGTACGCCTTCACCGGGGATCCGCTGTACAAGGAGAAGGCACAGCATGTGGCCGACAAGCTGCTGCCCGCCTTCCAGACGCCCACGGGCATACCCTATGCCCTGGTCAACACAAAGTCGGGCATGGCCAAGAACTATGGCTGGGCATCGGGCGGCAGCTCGATCCTATCGGAGTTCGGTACCCTCCATCTGGAGTTTGCCTATCTGAGCGACATCACCGGCAATCCGTTGTACCGCGAACGGGTCCAGACCATCCGTCAGGTGCTCAAGGAAATCGAGAAGCCAAAGGGGCTGTATCCCAACTTCCTCAATCCGAAGACAGGCAAATGGGGACAACGTAAGTCGAGTGGAGTGCGCAGTGTGGAGTACGGAGTGCGGAGTGGAGTCTCTGGAGTGGTCTGATCTGTGATCGTTTCTTTGTTGCAGTTCACATGTCGCTGGGCGCGTTGGGGGACAGCTACTACGAGTACTTGCTGAAGGCCTGGCTCCAATCGGGACAGACGGACGAGGAGGCGCGCGAGATGTACGACGAGGCAATGGTGGCCATCATGGACAAGATGGTGCGCACCAGTCCCAATGGCCTGACGTATGTGTCCGATCTCAAGTTTGATCGTTTGGAGCACAAGATGGATCACTTGGCCTGCTTTTCGGGTGAGTTTCAGTTGCCTTTCTCGAAGATCCCCGCATTTCAAACTCTCTTTTGTCCACCAACAGGCGGCCTGTTTGCCCTGGGGGCTGCCACGCGCCAGAACGAGCACAGGGACAAGTACATGGAGGTGGGCAAGGGCATCACAAACACTTGCCACGAGAGCTACATTCGAGCGCCCACACAACTGGGACCCGAGGCATTCCGGTATGGCCATCAATCCTGTTTAAGCATCCCGACAGCGTTCTGACAGTTCTCTTTCTCTTCCTCTCCTTCAGCTTTAGCGATGCTGTGGAGGCCCGGGCACTCCGGTCCCAGGAGAAGTACTATATACTGCGTCCGGAGACCTTTGAGAGCTACTTTGTGCTGTGGCGGCTCACGCACGACCAGAAGTATCGCGACTGGGGCTGGGAGGCGGTGCTGGCCCTGGAGAAGCACTGCCGCACGCCCCATGGCTATTGCGGCCTGCGTAATGTCTACCAGCCGGAGCCCCAGAAGGATGATGTGCAGCAGAGCTTCTTCCTGGCCGAAACACTAAAGGTTTGACCTGAGCAAATACACACCCAAACGATGAGGCTCTAACAATTGATTATCTCTTCTCTTGTGCGATGCATGAATGTAGTATCTATACTTGCTGTTCTCGGATGACTCGGTACTGCCGCTGGACGAATGGGTGTTCAACACGGAGGCGCATCCGCTGCCCATCAAGGGGGCCAACCAGTACTACCGGCAGGCGCCCGTCACGCTGCCCGTCTCGAATGCCTCATAAGAGGCCCGACACTACTGGCAGCTGCTTCTCTTGTCTATAGCAATGCACTTTACTTAGCTCTTTATATACACTATATATGTACGTAGTATATAGGTATATAAATCACTTCTTTTTTTTTGTTTTTTGTTTAAGTTTTAAGCTAGTTTACAACGTAATGACAACCCCAATTACATAGGGCAAAACAAAAGAAAGGAAACGAAAATGAAAATGAAAATGTTATCTCTAGCAGGCACACGGGCAAACCGCACACAAAAAACAAACGAGAAACTTTCAATGTAACATATTTATCAAGCTAAATTATTGTATCCGCGTCTTGTGCGGAGGGATATACATGTATCGTAGTTAATTGTAGCTGTCTTCAGACACAATTTGACAGGGGGCCTCAAACCCCAGGACCCCAGGACCCCAGGACCCCAAAACTTTCCATCTCAAGACGAAGCTGATGAATGATGAATGATAAACGATGATGTAGACGTAAACAAAAACTACACTTGATATTACAAATTGATATCTAAGACGATATATGTATGATATACATATATGAGATATATATATATGTAAATGTTAAACTCAGGTGTTCTAATTATTCTAATTTTCCTTGCGTACTCAAGGCTCTTTCTCTCCAAGCAACCAACTAACTAGAACTAGAACTAGACAGACTAGTGAAAGTAATCTAACGTATCTAACTCTCAATCATTCTACACGCAATTCGCGATCTATGACTATATCTTTTCGATTGCTAATGTAACATACGAGTGCAGGCATTTCTTGGATGAAAACTCTTGCTCTAATTTCCAAACTTTGTTTTGTAAATATTTCACTTTCACTCGCAAAATGAAGGCCGTCTCTGGATGAAAATAAATATGGAGCATAAGAAAATCGAATTGATATTTATATATGTAAAAATATAAATATAAATAGAAATCTAAATCTAAATATATTTTAACATATATTTAATACCTAGTGTTTATTTTTAGCCTAAATATATACGGAATATGTTTAGAAATATGATATAGAAACTAGCTTACTTTATGAGGGCAACAATTTAACGCAAAATACCTTAAATCCAGAACATCAAACGAATAGAGTCGTAAATTAAATATAATATATATATGTATACATCTCTGTTTGTATTTAATTAAATCAAATAACACGTAGGCAATTGTTAAAGTAAACTAATTATACAAAGGCACGAGCGGTAAGAGTGGTAACATAATTTTCAAACAAAATGTAAAGGTTTTTATAATCTTAATCATCATTAATAATTGTAATCGTAATCATAGGTCTAAGCAACCCACACACACAAACACATGGTAGGTGTTTTTGATTAGGACTTTTTTTTCGTGCCGGTGATTTAAACAGACAACATTTAATTTCATTAAAAAATAATATATCGCAACAATCGCAGAAGAATAAACTATAAACAATAACAAAAAAAAACAATTTTAGGGCAAGATTAGATTAATCCAAAAGCATAAATTAAAAAGAAAATCAAGAAAATATCAACTGAAAAAAACACTAATTTTAATCGAAAGGTGAAATAATAAACTAAACGTAATAACTAAATGTAAATTTTCAATGTTGAAAAACGAGCTTTAAAAGAATAAATTTAAAAGAATCGAATCTTAACAGAAATAACAACCGATTAAAAGAAAAAACACCAAACGTAATGATTAAAACTAAGGAGGATTAAATCATGACAGTTTATGAAAATGAAGACACCAAATTGAATGAAAATATAACAAAATATAAATAAAAAACAAAGTAACAAATAAAATTGAAAACGAATGACAAAACTAAAAGGTTAATTTCCAAAATATATTCTTTAAATGTTGTTCTTACCCTTTTGATATTTGACAGCTAATTAGTAACTAAAAATAGTTCAAGATAAATAATATCGAGAAAAAGCAAAAGAACCATACAGAAACACACAAATGTAAAAACCTTTAGAAAATAACAAGTAAAAAAATAATTTAACATAAAAAAAAGAAAAATTAAGAATCCAAGAAAAGTGTAAATGACAACATTAAAAGATAGTAAAGGATACAAATCACAAGTAAAATAAATAAAACTATTTAAATTAACTATAATATAATGGTAGACTTTACACCAGTTTTTTTTTTTTTGTTTAGATCAAATTAGAATTGATGCGATTTAACACATGTGTATTATGATATATACACATATAGATCTAATGATGCATGATTTATGTGTGTGCATATGTATCGAATTGATATGATGATACGATATAGCATACATGAAGATGCAAATGGCAATATGTAAATGCATGACCATGAACGGATTGCATATATTCGCAGCTAATCGACTGCTGGAGGTTACAATTGTATTTGGATTAAAGCATAAGTTTAATAAAGATCTAATGATTAACTTAATACTGATACTCATTGTTTTTGCCACAGGTTTGCTACCCATTGCATTGGCTACATAAATAGATAAATATCAAGTGATAAAATTAAGTAAATTTAATATCACACCATAGATAGTTTTCCTCAAGGTCTTGAATATGCATTGAAACCTTATACAGCTTTTGGTTTATCTGTTGTTGGGGCTATCGTTTTGGTATTTTGTACCGATATTAAGAGCACAGCTTAAGAGAGATGCCTAGATGAAAAGATCGTAAAAAGAGAACTCTCTGATGTACTTATTTGCCCTTAAGGAATCTTTGTCTTCCTTGGTTCAGAATCTCTGAAAGTGCAATCATTTCTGGTTATGCAATCAAATGTTGTTATTTATCTCCACATTCAATGATAATTTATCAATTGCTTGTCTAACTTTAACTAACCCACAATCAATGGATCCGCTTGGAACACACGTACATACTTATAAGGGGCAATCAAAGTTATTCGCGTGCTCAATTAATGAGCCGCCAACCCATATATGTATGTATGTACATACATAGATGATGTACAGTGTACGTATATAGTCAGTGCGTGCTTCAGCTATATGTATGCTCAAGTGTGCGTATACTTAATGAACAAACTTCGCACAAAAGGCAAGCCACAAAGGAATATGAGGTTAACAACATGCGCCAAGCATTCGAGAACCCGGAAAGAGAGTCCGGCAGACAGTCATTCACCCTGCCCCCCTATCCATTCCGCGCCACTTTACACCACTCCACTCAATTCCAACCAAACCTCTCTCCAACTGCCGGGCAAAGTCCAACTGTAAGCATCAACAGAGCTCTTTGAGTGGCAATGGGGTCCCGGAATGGAGAATGCCAAAACGGGAATGCAAACGGGAACAAAGCACAAACATAAAACGGAGCAAACGGACTGCACTAACACCACCCCGCCACCCCCCACATTTCACGCCCACGCTACCCAAAGATTTGCAACAAAAATCGCTCGCACTAAGGCAAACAGAGGGAGAACGGACAGCACACCGGTCTCTCAATTGCCTCACTCTTTCGCTCGTTCGCTCGCTCTCTGGCTATCTTTGTGTTTTTCTTTGGTGTTGGGTTGTTGTTGCTCCTTTGTTGGCTAGACCAAGGCAAGATGCATTTGATGTAAGGTGATGCCATGTTGCGAAGGCTTCCAATTTGTATGTAGTGCGTGGGCACACCAGAACCGGAGACAAGAAGTGGCAGAAAGAATGGAGAAACTAGGGAGAACGGTATCACCCACCTTATCAATCACACACCTTGGACGAGCCCACCAAACCAGACCCGACACCAAGCACAGCTGCCTGCTTGGTTCTCTCTGTGTGCTTTTGTTGTCTGGCTGCTCCGCTACCCTAGCGTTGCAGAGAGACAGAGAGAGAGAGTGAGTTTTGTTTGGTAGATTTTCCGGAAACCGCAGTTGTGCGCTCATGCGTTCAGGGTATCTGCAGGTCGACTCCCGAAGCTGGGCGTTGCGCTGCGTTTCGTTTTTGTTTTGGTCGTTGATGCGAATGGCGGCGTCGCTTCGAGCAAACCGCACAGTTCGTTTCGAGTGTTCGAGGAGAGCGCCAGCAAAAACTCCAATTGAAGCAACCACAGTGCTCCCGGCTCAAACTGCATCTGAAGGAAACCCAACCCCTGATCTTCGAGGGACAGTGTTTATTTTTTGCTAGTGCAAGTGCCAGCAGAATGCCCTTCCCCATCCATCCGCCCAAGCAGATGCCGTGCCCCCACTGGCAGCATTTCCCCATCAGCCCGGTGGACACCAAGGCCAATCCGTTCGATTCCATGGGAGGAGCCGCTGCCGCCGCCAATGGCTCCGCTGCGGTGAACAAACCACCGGAGCCAGTTTCCTATCGGTACTGTCTGCAGTGCAAGGCGAGCGGCAAGGAGGGGGGCAACAGCTCCGACCGGGACTAGCTGGAGGGCAATGCACCGCACCGGACCGGACCGGGTCGGCGCGGCGCGGCTCACCTTCGAGCCACCCACAATCCACCATCCAACATCCACTGCTAACCACAATCCACCTTCAACGGCATCATAATCATCATCCACTTCAGACGCTCCCAATGTGACACTGGAGGAACGGAGGTAGCGCCCTCCGCTGCTGCTGGTTCTGCTTCTGCTTCTGAACTCGAAAGTTCTGCTCTGCTGGAGAAGACGCTGGCAGCGGTGCAGCGTCACTAGAAGTGCACTTGGGGAAACTTAATTAACAGAACAAATGGGAAAACTGAGTTTTTTTGTTTAAGCTTAAGCAGATTGTTTTTTTGTTTCTATTTTTACTCGATTTGTGTGCCAATTTCCGCTTTAATTCAAGCATTTTGTATTTAGAGCTAAAGACTACAATTTATACGATTTTACACATATGGATCTTAATAAGCACGAATAAAACGCACGACGCATTTAAAGCAAGAGGAGATTGCTTTATTCGACGGGGGCCGAGACTTTTGATACTCTTGCATATCCATTGTTCCTAGCATTTGGTAAAACATTTGATCCAAATAATAGTGCTCTCCGAAAGGGTATCAAAACCAGTTCCACACGTAGCCACTGTGTGCTTGTGTGTGTGTTCTAGCTGTGCGGCACAGTTTTTGTTGTTTCTCCTTATTATTTTCGGGCCTCAACTCTGACTTTGTTGTTTGTTTTCTTCTTCAGTTTCGCTCTCAGCCGATCGTTTCGTTTCTGTTTTTATCAATTTCTCAAGGTCAAACTGTACAAACAAAGGTGCGATAAGCAGGGGCGGACAGACCAGCGCGGCTTGAATTTTGGTGGTTCGTTCTGGCACGTTCGTGCCGCTTCTTTGCCAGCGATGAGAGAGAGCCGATACGACCAACAAACGGCTGGAACGCGGTGGAGAGTAAAAAGGAAAGCGAAAGCGAAGAGCGCATGGGATCGGCTGGGATGGAAAGGGTGGAGAGGAGAAAGAAAACTCCGTTGAATTTTTTTAGCGCATGCAAAGATTTTGATTCCTTTTTATGGAGAATGTTCCTTGAGCCCCTACCTGATCCATCTTAAAAAAGAGTGCCCTACATACATACATACATATGTATGTATGTAAGTAGATGAAAATTGCGTTAGCATACGATCGACTGTACGACATGTGTGTACCAGTCTGTACTATATATAAAGGCTTATCGCGTAATGAGAGAGACTGAAAGTCAACGAAAAAATCACACAATTTACACTCAAGCATTTCGTGTTCCTGCTTGTCCCCTCCCCTCATCCGGGTTTGGTTTTCAATAACTAAAATTAGCTGCATATTAAATGTGACACATTTCAATATTCAATTGATGGGTTAATATGTTGCGTATTTCTGACTTATTAATAATTCTATTGTTGCTCTTAAGGCGTTCTTCATATATGAAGATATCGTTATCTGGGGGTGTGGGAAACGTGCCCCCAAAACACACACACACCATCACTGACACATAAAGATATGAATGCAGAGGCAGATACTGTGTATGTGCAAACAAACATGTACACGCAAACAGTGGCGGGCATTCGAATGGTAATATTGCTAAAAGATATTTACATATATTATTTCCTTCATATCCCTGTTCAAGCTGGTAGAATTAATAGCAAGGAGTGGCTTTAGGTTTCTACAGTGCTACGCATTTCAAAGATTAATTGGTCATATTTATTAGAGAGTTAATAATTAAACGAGAGTAAATAAACAGTAAATAGTTGTGCAGCATAATAAATTATCTTAAATCAGCTAGATTTATATTTAGAAACGCACAAATCAGTGAAAAGCGCCTGTTGGGCGAAGACATCATTGTCACACTGTATGTCTGCTAGTCTCTCTGCGGTAATAAAGTGCTCGATCTTTCTCTCTGCTCTCTTTTGCTCGTCACTCTCCCACTCTCCATTTCCATCATCCTGTTCGAGTGGCAAACAAGCTGTTTGGCCGTTCGTTGTGCTTTAGAAAAGCTTTTTTCGTTTGACAGCTTGCGAAAAAAAGCATGGCTCTCTTTTGCGCTGGCTGGCTGCCGTTCTTGCTCTCTTTCTCTCTATGGAAGCTCGTTTGCTGCTGCGGCCGTTCGTTCGTTCGCGTCATGTGCTCTAGGCACCAGCGCTCCGTTTCGTTTTCGTTTGCGTTTGGGTTTCGGCTCCTCCGTCGCATCTTCATCTTCGTGCTAGAAAGAGGAGCCGCCAGCGCCACGGCACGCATCCACTCAAAAGACAGTGAGTGCGCCTAGCCGAGGCAGCAGCGAGGACATGGACATGGGAGCAGCCACAGTCGCATAGTCAAGCGCAGCAGCCACAGTCGCCAGCAATTGCAAGGGCTCCGCCTTCGAGAGGTCCGCCGCCCGAGAGTCCGAGTTGAGTATTTTTCATGTGTGTGTGTGTGTGTGTGTGAGTGAGTGTGTTCTACTCTGTTCTTTTCTGTTCTACACTGTTGTGCACTGCTGCTGTACTACTGTTCTGTACTACTATGTTGTGTACTACTCTGTGCTATTCTGTGCTATTCCCACGCACCAAAACGTGTCCTGATTTGTCCTGCTCCGGTTCTTGCGTGTTTTGTGTGTCTGTGTGTGTGTAGCGGTGCAGCCACTGCCATAGCGTGGGAACAGTGCGGGGAAAGCAATGTTTGCAAGCAGCAGCAGCAGCACAGATGCAGAGCCAGCGACACCAGTATGTAACGGTAAAGACTTAGAGTGCGACGTGTGCCAATTGTTCTGTCACCCTCCCTCCCTCTCTCCCCCGTTCTCGTACTTGTTTCACGATTATTATATGCCGTTTGTTTTTTTTTTGCTGTCTTTGCATTCGTCGTCTTCTTCTTTTGGCAGCTACGTAATTGCGCTGCTGCTGTCGCTGCTTGTGCTGCTGTTGCTTTTTTTTCCAGTGTGTGTCTGAGTGTCTGTGTGCGAGTGTGTTCTGGTGAATGCAAAATTGCGCGAAGCAAAAACACATGCATATATGCACACATGTGCCGTAATGTACGGCTGTCAATAGAACAGGCTCTAATTAGTGTGCGTTAACGGTGCTTCCTGTGGTCGCAACAGGCCTTCCTCTCTCCTACAATGGGTGTGCATGTGGGTGTGATTGAGCTAGTCTTCTCTCTTTTATGTTGTTCTTTTGCATGTTCTTTCGTTCACTCCCATGCAAATGGGTGTGTGAGTGTGTTTGTGTGTGTGTGCAATAAAATTGTATAATGGTTGTTGTAGCAGATAAGCCAGGACACCCACCCCACACCCCACACTACCGAAAATGTATTTCCAATAGGAAAAAGAGACCCCCCAAGGGGGCGAACAGAACAGGAAATGAAGCGGAATCTGGTAACAAAAATAAAAACGAAATTCAACAAAAATCAACAACAATAAAATTGATAAAACTTTGAGGCCAAAAGTTCCCGGAAAAGGCCAAAAACTTTGCCAAATAAAGTGACCCAAATTTATTGAAGGAGCCCGCCCGCCCCCGTGAACAGTTTCCACCTTTTTTTTTTTTGTAGAAGTTATTCAAAATTCTAAAGCTGAAACCTCCCCCATCCATTCTTAAGTGATTTTCAAAGTGTCCCTTACATCTTTGTCAATTTTTTATTACATCTTTCCTTCCACGAAGCTGTTTTGTGGCAAACGCCTCAAATAAAATAGACTTTTATTGTAATTATTTAACCTTTAATACTATATAGTGATATATTTTCATATTTTTAACTGACAACCCCCAAACAGCTTATCGTTTCCAGCTTTCTTCCTTTAAATATTCATAGAATTTTTTGTAGCATATGAGGCCCTATTATCGAAACCGAAACACTTAGTTTTCTAAATTTTTCTAAATATTCATGTATGTACATTTTGTAGCAAATCCGCTGAGTAAAATCAGTGTAATTTTTTAAAATCTGGGTCCTTAAAACCATAAAACATGCCAACACATGCTGAAGAGGCCGTGTCCCCCCATTCCATATGACTCTGAAGAGTCACGTTTTTGACCCATTTTCACATGGTTCAGGCCTCGGTGCATAAAAGCTGTGCCTCATCTCTGGGCCGCCTTTGGGCCTTGTCGGGGGAACGCGTATTAACCATTGAATCCACTTAACCCACGAGTGGGTCCTAGTAGCATTGCCAGGCGCTGTCTCTGATGTAATTCCATTTGATTTGTAATGGTTAACCAGATTCCTGCCTGCTACAGCCACAGACATTCGGCATTTTGCGGTTTCTAGTGTATGCGACCCTTGCCCCGTGCCCCATGCCACATATGTGGCATATGCCGCCCATGTATGGCATGGGTGCCTGAGTATCCTGTGTGTGTGTGTGTGTGAGTGTGTGTAAGTGGTTGGTAGTACTTGCCACATGAATATACAGTGGAAAGTCAGTAAGTTTGATAGCTTTTGGATGTGCTGTTGTTGCCTCAAATTTGCCAGAGAATACCACTTTAATTTGTTTGTCTTTCGGTTCTCTCTCGCCAGTTAACCCATTTGTGCCCCAGGCCAGGGTCCAAGACCAGACCAGACTAGACCAGCAGATCAAATCGTTCTATCCACAATCAAGCGAATAGAAACGAACCGCACATAACGGAAGTCCAATCGTTGAAATGATTGATTGAGCGATTGATTGATTTCCCGATTAACCCGCAAAAGTCACCTAACCTCACAAAAATTATCACATAGCCACAACCGATGCCTGGATACGTGCTTGGACGTCTGGACTAACGATCAACTGAAACATCGAGACGCAACACCAACAGACTCATTTACTGGTGAGTCTTTTTAGGGGTTTTTCGGAGTAGCCTTGAGGCGGTTTGACCATTGGACCAGTGAGCGAATGCTTACTGAAAGAGAGATCTTCAGCGAGATGTTCCATCTTCAACGAGAGGTTTTATCACAAGATGAAGTCTAGCGAGACAGTCTTTTGCGAGAGAATCTTTAGTGAGAAGATGTTTAAAAAAAAGTGTGACATGGTAGAACATCATCTCTAATACCTTCTAGGGAACCAACGCTCTGATAGACCTCTTTTGAACTTCCGAATGCTTACGCGTCTGGTCCACATGATCTTCAACGCTCTACTCACCCACTAGCAACCTGAGAACCCAATAAAATGTATTATATAGCAAACTTTTTCTTGCAGCAAGCCCATTGGTTGGGCTCCACACCAAACTGGCCCATCAATTTTGGTTCTCTTACCCGCCACCGGGCGCTGGCGGCGGTTCCTCAAGTGAGTTTTACGGTTTTCGCATGCGAGCGCAGCATTTTGGCCCCTTTCTACTACTAAATACTAAGAACTACTACTTCTCCTCCTCCTCCTCTAACCTGCTCCCCAATTTCATTTTTGTTGTTTGTCCATCGGTGTCTATGTAATTTGATTGATCGATATATGAACGGCAAATCGTCCCATAGCCAATTGTCGCCCGCAGTCTCCTCCCCGACGGGCACTAGGTAATCCCCGCATGGGCAGCACTGAGCACCAGATGTGCTACGCTGTTGATCTGTGCCCCGTAGCTTGGGAAGGGGACTGAAGCGAGTTGTCCTCCTATTCTGTTTGGAATTTTCGTTGGGTAACGAGTTTCTACTTGTTGTTTTTCCTTATTTCTTTTTTGGTAATAGTGAATCACTGTATGACTTAGGCCATCCTATGAGTCCTCTCTATAAATCTTTGGTACTATCCGTAATTTCCATATCATATAATATCTACATAACATATAGTCTATATATCTGTACGTACGTATATGTCTGTATGTCTGTGTCCTTGTCTTGGTACGTTTATTGATAAGTGACTCCTCTCAAAACATACATATCTAAAAATATATATATGTATCTCTCTATATATTGTCGTGTATTACCTATGTAACCTAATCAGACATTAGCAGATGATTTCCCCATTTCGTTTTGGCATTACTTAGGTAAATATGTTACCATGTATATCCCACTTATATGTATATCATTTGATTGTAGTTAGGAACTGATAGCTACATAAATAAAAAAAAAGTCCTCAAAATAACAAAACCCTAGAGCCAGAGCCACGAAACAAAAAGAGAGAGTTGTTTCGAGCTATTAAACGAGTAGATTGTGTAGCAGTACGTAAATATTGTAAGAACATTTTCTTATCAATGATTTCTATTGAGTTTTCTATGATTTTTCTTAGCTGCAGCTGTGGAAATTGTTAAGCAACAAATAAAACGAAAAGAACAATGTTTTTTCAATGGGTTAAGCCAAGAAATGTTCGCTCAAGAGTCTTAAAGAAATATACAGTGATGCCCATCGCTGGTTCGTTTGGAGTAGTGATGACCATCTCTGAATATTTCGCCAGATGGGCGGCACTCTTTTGTTGGCTTTCCCCGTGAAACGAGCTATACTTAAGATTTAGTTCCAATTCCAGTGCTAATAATTGAAGATTTGTGTTTTGTCTTTCTTTCTTTTGCTCTTCTTTGATTGTACCGTCTTTCAACACCACAACTATAACAACATCAACATCTCAACATCAACAAAAACAAAAATATATACAGCATAACAGTTGCAATTGTAAACGAATAAGGAATCAAAATATAATCAAAGCTAAAAAAACAAAAAAAAAAAAAAAAAAACAAAAACAGCAGAGAACGAGAGAGATTCTTCGTAAACCAGGGCGATCGATCCCTTTCTCGCTTTTGCTCTCGCGCTCTCTATTTCTCTCTCTCTCTCTCTCTCTGAAATCTGTTATCCATATCTCTCTGTTTCGCTCTCTCTCTCTATCTCTCTCTCTCTCTGTCTCTCTCGAATGAAACACACACACAAGACACTCAACGCACTCACCTAACGGTATTATAACGGATACGAATTCGATTTCGATTCGGCTTTCGGGTCTGCGGTTTTCGCGTTACGCGCACGGTTTTTGAAAGTGCTCTCTCCATAGAGAATATATCAAATAAAACAAAAGAAAACGAATTGAAACGAAACGAAATGAAATGAAAGGCAAGGAAAATAACAGGAAAGAAATGAGAAAAAACCGTTAAGCAAAAAACACGAACATCCGTAAACCCACAAATAAACAACAACAACAGTAACAGTAACAAAGTACAACAGTTACAACAACAACAACATCAGACACACTTTGAGGTAAGGAAGTAAGTCTTTCTCTCTCTCTCTCTCTCTCTCTCTCTCTGTCTCTGCCATCCCTCCTAGTTCCCACCTGCCCGTACCACCATCACTTTCTGTGTCTCTCTGTCTATCTGTGCCTTTATCTCTGGTCTTGTAGTTGTGTTGGCAACCCCTGCCCTGTCCTGCCCCGCCCCGCCCCGCCCCGCCCTGCCCTGCCCCGGCCACCGTACATACATATGCCCTTTAGTGTGAAACCCCTAGTTGAAAGCAAATTCCGTTATACCGTTGACTGTTCCGTTACGTACTCGTAGATTTGGTTTTCGTTTCACGTTCCACCATCTCTCTGTCTCTTTCTCGCTGTCGCTCTGCTTTCCGCTAATGTTTTCCTTGAGTTTTTCTAACATATTTTCCTACCTGGTTTCCCTTTCTGTTTCTGTTTCTGTTTTTGTTATAGTTTGTTTTTGTTTTTATCTTGTAGAAAATTTTAGTTGAATGATAAGTCCCGCCGCCCCTTCCCCCCCTCCAACCACCCCCTACCACGTACACGCCGAAGAAAAAAAAAACAAGAAACGAATGTTGTTTTGTGTGCGTGCACTGCTGCAACCCACTGTACGGGTACGGTGCAACGATGTGCCGTGTTTAACCGCAGATAAATCTGACAACGGGTGAACCGTTAAGCGGGTAAAACGGTTCAAGCGGGTTCTAGTCAAGGCTAACACGAGCCTGTGCGCCTGTGTATGTGTGCCTGTGGGTGTTAATGCCCTTGTGTGTGTGCGAGTGAGTGAGTGGTGGGTGGTGGGTGGTGGCGCTACACTGAGCTCAACAAGTTTACCCCTCCAGCCTCCTCCTCCTCCTCCTCCTCCACCGCCGACCTCCATCCAGCTGCTGCTGCTGCATGCTAACCTTGCTCATTGTGTGTGCGCACACTCTTGCAACCCACTGTGCATGCACTCAAATGTCGTATGCCGTATGTTGTCCATATGTTTGTGCGTGTGTGCGTGTGTGTGTGTGTGTGTGTGTGAGAGAATGTACATACTTACACGCGTTTGAAGCGGTTGAAGCGGTTAAACGGTATGCTAACGGGTAAACGGTTTGGTTCTCCCAAAGCTTAATAATCGCCAGACGCAAGTCGCTGAAAAAAAAGAAAAAAAAAACCAAGAAGAAAAAAAAAAAACACAAGAAAGACAAGACGCGACGCGACGAGAGGCAAGGCGACGCAGCGACGACTAATTGGGATAGTCCCCGTCCCGGCCCGGCCCGGCCCGGCCCGGCCCGGCCCGGCCCGACCCGGCCGTGCGCCGTTTTTGTTCGGGTCAGTGTCGTTTGGGTCTTTGCCAGCGTCGTCTGGCCTGCCTGGCCTGGGGAGAACTGAGAACGGAATACGGAGAACCATGTCGCCGCCGCGCAAGCTGAGCCGCTACCTGATGGCCGTACGCGGACGTGGCCAGAACCAGGAGACGGAGTGTAAGTAGAGATGCGATGTGATGTGGAATATGCCACAGAACACACCAACTTCGTGCCAGGCGATTGATGTGCGTTGCGTGGCGTGGCGTGGTGTGGCGTGGCTGCTTGTGTGGTATTTGCTGCTTGTTGTGTTTGTTGCTTGCGTGCGTGCGTGGGGGCAGTGGCAGTGGCAGTGGCAGTGGCAGGGGCAGGGCCAGTGTATCAGTGTACCAGTGTCAGTGCAGCACGACATGGGCATGCTCTCGATGTTGTGGTGTTTGGCCTTGATATCTACCATATGTACATATTATATCCACGAAAATTCAGATGCTGTGATACTTTTGTGTGTGTAAACGCGAATGCAAATGCATCTGTAAATGTAAATGTAAATGTAAATAGTGAATAGTGATTAGCCAGCATGCTGCTCGTTTCCCCCATTTTTAGTACATTTTTTTGGAGTAATTTTCTCTGCATGCCCTCGAAAAACGCTACGCTAAAAACATAAAATAACAGTAACAAATACCGTAACAAAAAAACAATAACAAAAACTGTAAAGCCAAATATTGAAATCAGCTTCAACATTCGACTCTCTCTCTCTCTCTCTCTGTCTCTCCCACTCTCTCTCTTTATCTCTCTTGCGCTCTCTCCCTCTGTCTCTCTCTCTCTCTCTCTCTATCTTTCTATATATATCCGACAGACAGCAAAACTGCACAAAGCGACGAGGAGAAGCAGCGCGATCGACAGCGCAACGAGCGCGAGGCCAAAAAGGAAGAGCAGGACGCCATCAACTACAAGGTGAGTGGAGTGGAGTGGTGTGTGTGTGGGCGCCGTGCTCTCTCTCGCTCTGAGTCGCTCAGTCTGTCTCAGTGTGTGCGTGTGCTAGTGTGTGTGTCGTTGTCGATGGTGCGTCTCTGTCTAACAAACGCGTAATTAGCGAAGCGAAAAGAAAAACCAATTAACAAAAGCGAAAGCGAAAGCAGAAAACAAAACAAGCAAAAAGCATAACCGATAACCGATAGCTGATTAACGATTAATGATTAATGATAACCACCTGATATACAATAATCGATAACCCGATAACCCGATAACATGGCGGCTTAATACACAAACAACAATTTATAGTAAGAATGCACTTTGCAACAATTGCATGCAAACAGCGCGACAAGGACCAACGGGAGGCACGCTTGCTGGACTTTGAGATACGGCGTCAGCAGAAGCGCGAGGAGCAGAACCAGCAGCGCCAGCAGCAGCAGCAGCAGCACCAACACCAGCAGCAGCACCAACACCACCAGCAGCAGAAGGAGCAGCAGCAGAAGGAGCTCAAAGAGCAGTCGTCATCGTCGTCGTCGCACCACCATCCGCCCAGCGAAAAGAGTCCACCAACAGCCTCCACATCCCAGCAGCAGCAGCGCCAGAAATTGCAACTGAATCAGCAACAGTCGACGCAGCAGCAGCAGCAGCAGCAGCAGCAGCAACAGCAGCAGCAAGCCACCGCCAGTGGGAGTGGGAGCAGCAACACCCCCGTGACGCCAAAGCTACAGACTCCACCACCGGATCGCTGTATACCGCCGGCATTTCGTAGCCGATCCATCGAGCGAGAGATTCACTACGAGCGCAAGCGTTACTCCACTCCGGAATCGGCAGAGATCAAGGTTTTTGCATAGATTTACTCCCATCCCCACACAACCGCCTCTCACTCTCACTCTCTCTCTCTCTCTCCATCCCTCTTTCATACTTTGTTATGTACTTCTTGTGCTCTCTCACCATTCTGCACCATTCTCACTCATTGTTCTACCGCATTGCTGATCCTTTGGTTTCCTTCAATAGGAGCTTGACAGCACAGCATCATCATCGTCCATACAGCAGAACTTTGCAGCAGGCGTCAGCGGGGGCGCAGGAGCAGCAGGCAGAAGAGCGTCTGCGTCAACGTCAACGGTAGCCGCAGCGGTAACGGGTCAAACGACGACATTGGCGGGGCCGCCGGCAACAGCTGCAGCTGCGACAGCTGCCATCATTCCCATCTTGCCGCTCGGCGTTGCCACGCTGCGCGATGATTCCACCGAGTCCGAGCAGTCCGTGACGTGCGCACAGAACCAGCTGGATGCCTACCATCGCATCATGTGAGTAATCATCGTATATGCCTAAACACATATTAATCTGTCATAGACGATTATACTTAAGTACTTCTCAATGTACTCGTTACTCAATTTGTTATTCAATCGTTTGGCCGGCCATCACGTGCTCTGCTCGGACACAATTTTATCCCAAATGACATTTTTCGGAACGCCCCATTGCATTCATGATATTATTTTTAATGATATCTGGGTAACAATTGAAGTAATTTATATGATAATTCGTCTTATACATATATTGAAACGTTGCGTTAGAGAGTCATGCAGTATCCATTGCTGTGACGAGTGACGAGTAACGAGTGGAAAGAGAAGTAGAAACGAGACAGATCCGCGAGCGATGACTAATTATTATTATCGTAAACGGACCAAAGAGGTGTTAAAATATGATTCTCAAATAATTGATTAAAGGCTCACAAATGTATGATTAATTTTCTTAACGCTTTCGGATGGTTTGCTATACCTTTACGAGGCTATATCGCTTACGATATGGTTTCTTCAACTGGGTATTCATATTTTTTTTTTTTTTAAGATATTTCTGTGTTATAAAATATGTATACATTATTCTGCTTCTTGAGCCCTCACGAACATGTGCAAATACTCGTATTTAAATACATCGTTTACTTCTAGCTTTTTTGGGGGCTCTAGGCGAATGATTTGCATACTTGATGTATGTACATACTGTGTATGCAAATATAGTGCGCAAGCACACAGTGGGTCAATAGAGTGTTTTTACCATAGAGAACGTTCAGCAATGTACATAAGTATGAACACTCGTATGATAGTTATTTGATTATACTTTTGTTGGCCCTTCAACGTGATCTACTATCCGTTGCATTTAGAACGACATAGGGCTTTTCTTCAAACGCAACAGAAAATAGTTTGCACAGTGCAAAGACTTTCCGGGCGCACTATTTGCACTATTCTACCCATTTGACCCGCACCCGAGCACCCCCGCACCCCATTTGCCTTTGACTCGAATAATTCAAAATGCTGTCGTTAGCATTCGGCCAACCTTCCGCCTAAGGTCAGCAGGCGTACATTTTTCCACTCACCCACACTTTTCGCTGCGCTGCTCTCTCACTTTCTTACTCTCTCTCTCACTCTCAGAAAGCTGTGCAATGCACCATGCGACGACTAAAAGCATGAGAGAGAGCAAGCTTTCAGTGTGGCAGTTTTTGTCGTTGCACTTTTTATTGCATGGCCACACCAAATGCAAAAATGCATAGCAGAGACACGAACCACGCACCACACACACACACACACGAAATGAGTGCAATTCTATGCTCAACGTCACGTATACGCAGTGTGGTACGCAAAAGGGTTTCTAATTAGGCAAAGAATGTACTTTATATATGTATAAAGTGTGTGTGTCATTATCTGTGTCAGTCTGGGGTAAACTGCTTGTAGTTTATTCATATATGTATCTATAAAATCAAGCATACGCAATGTGGAATGTAAATGTAAGTAATGTGTCTGTAATTCTTCAAAGAAAGTTCATTTTATTGCTTAAATCCATCTAGAAATAGTTGATGCTTCTATGATATCAAGTATGCGCAGTATTTTACTACCAAATATTTGTTTTTGCAAGGAAAACAGTTTGTTGAAGCTGAGACCTTAGGTTTCCTTCAATTCAACTACTGTTGGGGAGCTTTTTTGAATGGAAAACTTTTCAATGCTACTAAAATGTTACTAATTCATTTTTTTTTTATTTAGACGCTCCTTATTATAATTATTTATTACTGAATTTATTATTGAACATTTTACGTTTATTATTATTATTTTGTATTTATTTTTTAATTTTTATTTCTGATTTATTATTGATAATTTCTTATGGTACATATGTATATTTGTGTATTATTATTTTTATTTTTTATTTGTATAACGAATTTTTTTTACATTTCTTAAGATATGATTATAGTTTCTAAATTGCAGACATTTATTATTATTAGTTATTGTTGTAAAGATAATTTAAGTAAATATGTGCTTGAATAACTCGACTTCCGTATATAGGGCCTGTTAATGGAGTCATAATCTCTGGCCCATGCCGTATTAAGTTCCTCCTTTTTGCAACTTTGTAACCAGAGGTGAAAAACCAGAGTATAAATTTACGAAAAATTCCGATAAAAGCCTCCTTGGCATTTACTTAATTGACAAATAAATCCGAGAACTCTGTCAAGGGTGGAGGCAGCATCAGCATCAGCATCAGCAGCTAGTAGCCCAGTGCTCTAATTTCTTTTGAATAATTAAGGAGACTGGATGTGCACCGGCTAGGGAATTCATCGATTGACATCGAAAGGAAACGGCACAACGGAAAAAAGAGCCGGAGAGCTTCTCTCGATGGGTGTGGGAGGGACTGGCTTTGAGAAATCCAACCATTTGATTTGAATAGCAGCCAGCAGATAGCAGACAGCATTTGGATATTATCAGTCTGGCCTCAAATTAAAATAGTTAATTTTTCATTGGGGCCAAGCTTTTAAACGTACCCCCCGCCTTTCGGCCTTTCTGCCTGCCGCGAGTACATGTCTAGATGTTGCAGTTGCAATAGTTTTGCTTTGTTTGATTCTGGCCTGCAGTTCCGGTATCGCTCTCGTTGGCATCGGATCGGAGTTGTGTCTCTCCCTATCCCTCTACCTCCCTCCATCTCCATCTCCATCTCTCTTTGGTCTATATTCATATAGCGTATTAATTCGCGAAAAAACTCGTGAAAAGCAACACTCAACAGTCGACACTCCAGGCTCAAGCAGCTCAGCGCTCATCAATTAGTCAGTCAGACAGAGTAAGTGAGTTATAATTGCCTGGGGAGTACTCGGGTACGGGTACCCGTACTTGTAGTTGTATTTTGGCAAAATTCGCCTCCGCTAAGTGTTCTTTAATGTAATGTACACACTCGTTTATGCACACAGAACTACGAGTATTTCTACGGGAGTACGAGTACTCTAAAGAGAGGGCAAGAGAGTGTGTTTAATGGCCTTTTGCAAATGACTTGTTCACATTTCATTCATTATTTATGTGACGGTCACGACTGTCGGCCAGACAGGTGCTGCAGTGTGGCTGGTGGCACTTTTGTTCCCAGTTGCCAGGGCAATGCACAGGCCAAGGCAGTGACGTGGTCTAGATGCGTGGGTACAATGCAATTACAATGCAATAGTAGCTGCCAAAACGGAAACGAAAACTTTCTCCATTTCTCCGTTTCTCCATTTCTCCATTTCTCCGTTTCTCCATTTCTCCAATTCTTTCATAAATCAGCAAAATGTTTAAATCTTAAGTATTTTATATTGATTTATAGTTTTATACGATTTTCAAACACATTAAAGCACTCAAATATGCGATAGATGTACAGAAGAATCCTGACCCAGAAAAATATCAAAAGTATGCTAGAAATAAGCTCGTTAATACCAGAAAAATACTGTATAAATGAATACCCGGTATCGTTATATATCGACTCTAACGACACGAATCAAAAATCCTGTGATGCGACGCACTATTCTCTGTGAATATCGCGGGTTTTTGATTTCAAATTCCAAATATGAGAAAGGGAGGCCTACAACCTTATTTCTCACGCAATATACACTTGGGTTAATGAAAATTTAATGCTTAATGGTAAATAAATAAATCTACCTACTGTTTTTGTCGAGATTGTCGAGATTTTGTCGAGACTCTGGAGGATCTGAAGGAAAACATGGTATTAAAACATTGTTTTTAAATCAATGTGAATCAAATTATAATGTTTATTGGTTAAAATAGTTGAGTTTCGATCATTTTTGGACATAAACATCGGTACTGAACTATTGGGAAATTTTTTTGAACTAACTTTGAGGTTTTTTGATCTCGGTGTAACTTTCCATGGAAACCTATTATTAAATATTGCATGAAATCCATTTAGATTCTGGACTAAATATGGATTCCCATGGTTTATCCATGGACTAAGCATTTCTAAGAACACACCGCATTGCCTACTTATTGGGGCGACCGCAAGCCCGTCTTTAATGAGAGAGAAAATTTAAAGCCAAATGTTTGGTCCGACTTTGAAGATCAAACCCTGAAAAGATAAACCTATTAATGCTACAAAATTTATATGCGTATGTGTAAGGACATCGGAGTGTTGGGAATACTCAAATGACTGGCTGACTGACCGACTGACTGACGGTGGGACTTGGGACCCAAAGCCGAAGAGACAATCTCATAAAAAACACGCATTCCCATCTATCTACACACACACACACACACACACGGAAGCCCGCACACATGAATTGTCATTGCAGCACACTCGAACGTACACCACCCACACACACATAAGACTCGAGCACATGGAGAGTAGAGCAGCAGCAGCATGCCGGGCGGGCCAACAGCTAGCCAATTTGCTGCCCGTCACTGAAGAGGGTGCAGGGAGTAGACAGAATAGGGACGAAAGTGTAGTGGGAAATGGCAAGAGAAGTGAAGAGGAAAGATAGAGAAGAGTAGGGGACGGAGGCGAAGGCGAAGGCGAAGGCGGAGGCGGGGGCGGAGGCGGAGACGGAAAAATGGAAGCAATTGAGCGAGGGAGGGTAGGCGGCATATTGATGGTGGGCTTTTTAAATTGGGACACGTGCGTCGGCTGCAGCTCTCCTCCGAAATTCACCACAAAAACAGATAGCCAGCCGAAAAAAAAGCTCCGCATTCTCCGCTCCGTTCTCAAAATTGCGCGCGCCCAAAACATGCTGCTCTCTTGAACGCACTCTCTCTCTTTCTCTCTCGCTTGGGCCTTCTCGCTCTAAAACTTTGAAAGGTTCAATGACGAAGCAGGAAATACCCTAGACAAGAACCGAACTGAAGAATCTATATGTAGATGGTATATGATATTTTAAGAAGATTTAAGAGAGGCAATGTGGCTTGCATTGGGAATTGATACGATAGTTTTCAGAATATTGAACATCTTCAGTATGAAGCCATGGATGTCTCAGTGTAATATATACACACATGTACATATTAATAGGTACACGTTGATAGTTTTCAATAATAATCAGTTATTTTGTATATATTGATATCAGCGTGAAACGTTTTTGTCGCGGCACACCTCGGATGGACCCTACCTTGCTGGCTATCAAAGGGTATATGCCGCCGCCTCGAGCTTCTGAAAGTTTTCTCCCCGCCTTGTCATGTTTTATTTTCGTTTTGTTGTTTCTCTTCTGTTTCCTTCCATTTGGCGAAATAACACGTGCACTTGTCTCCCTTTCTTTGCTCTCTTTCTGTGTGTGTGTGTGTGCCATTCGTTACCGTTACGGTAGCCCCAAATGCTTCTGCCTGCTGCCTGCCGTCTGCCGAAGGTTCTGCCTGTGCTACTGCCACTGCTTTCGCCTTTTGGCCATCGTCGTGGTCGTCGTTGTCGTCGCATTCGCAATTTTCGTTTTAGCCGTTTTGCCAGCTTGCCGATTTCGGTTTTCGGATTTCGGCTGCGGGGCCCGAAAAATATTCGTGTGTGGCGCTTTCCTTTCCTTTCCGTCTTCATTGCGGTGTTACGTGTTTCGCGTGCCAGACCGACGCGTCGCGCGCGCTCCGAGGCGGCGACTATTGAACGAAATTATTTAATAATAATTTATAAATAATTGTAAAATACGAAACGCCAGGGGCTCTGCAAATAGTATCTATAGTAGCCAACAAAAGTGCCAACCGATCAACATACAATATATACATAAAATACATATACTTTTCGAATCGAAATTCGCAAAATTTCTTTTGACTTTTTTTTTTATTCTTGTTGTCTGTTTAGTGCCAAAAAAGATTTCAATCTGTGGGATCTTTGCTTTCAAAATGTGCAAAATACGAACAAAATATATCTATGATTATAACCGATTGCTGCTGAGTGGCCAAGGATGTGCCGGAGGCCAAGGATGGACGGCATCCTATGGTTGCTCTGGCTGCACAATCGTAAACACGGTTTCACAGTGGGTCTGGTCTGATGCTCGGAATTGATCTTGATCTTGAATATATGTATATCTATATAACTACGAAATTGCAAACAAACCTCTTGTTTATTTATTTTTAGCGACTTTCGTAGACACAAATCAAATAATATATGTGAAATATTAGGAAACCATTTGAATGATGTGTCCAAATCGAAAGTTTTTTGAATTTTAAACTTGAAGATATATATACATCTATTTTAGATATCGACCTGCAGTAATTTGTGATACGAGAACACCAAATATTTTTGAATATTTTATTAAACTTAAGCAATCAATGTAGCTTCCAAATAGCGAATTTCAAGGCGAATTTGTTAGACGGAAAATTCGTATAGAAAACTGTATTGTATGAAGGTTCGTAATAGGGTGTAGCGCTTGGGCATCCTTTATGAGGAATCGTCATTGAATTTTGATCAAAAATCTGCTGGAAATGTCTGCCTTTTGGCAAAAGCCAATGCACTTTGTGGCTGAAGAGCAGTTTCCCCACAAATCCCCCCAAAGAATAATACAGAACACTCGAAATTTGTTTGGAGGAGCCTCCCACTGTGTTTGCATATAAGTATTATACACATACCCATCTCCAGCAATGAAACTAAATATGGGTTAGTCTTTATCTCAATGGTAGAGAGCAAAGAGCACTGCTGGGGATACAAAAAAACAAAAGGGGGACACAACATCTGTGCCACAGTGGCAGCCAGCAGTGTTCCCCTGCGGATTTGGGCTCCAATTTCTGGTGTGGCTGTATTCCTTTGAGCCAAAACAAACACACAAAAAACCCAGAACAGAACAGAACACAACACAAAAAAAGGAAAAAGGGAAGGAAAGAAAATGGTTCAATAACTCCGCGTGCTGAACTTTAATGTCGTGTGAATTGCATTAGAGCCAGACAGAAACCGAGCCAGAAGCCGAAACAGAAACAGAAACAGGAACAACAGCCACACAAGAGAAATTGTGTTTAGTAAGTAATTACCCAGTCACGCCACTTGCCTTTGCACTGTATACCCTCTGTGCACTGAGAGGCAGAGAGAGAGAGAGAGAGAGAGACAGAGGGTATGCTCGAATTGCGAGGCGGGCAAATGGTTTGCTTAATGTTTGCTCTATAATAATAGTAGCCTAAAAGCTATTGCATCTGATCTTTTGGATCCCCTCTTAATTTAATTTAATTTAATTGTGGTAGAATCACCCATTAGTTCCGGCCCTGGAAGTGGTGGTTCAGATCAGAGACTGCCTTTTATCCAGGGTATTTATGGACTCGCTATTTTCACTCGCTGTTGCTTGGCTGTAAGTTTTATTGTGGTGTTGTTCCGTGCTTGAATTGTTGTGCCCTGATATCGATAAACCCCCACACACACACACACAGGGGCACACTCGCATTGCCTTGCCCCTGGTACAATATGTCTGCACTAACCTTGTTGATTCACTTCCGTCGTCGCCGCCGCTGATGGGAATATAATGCAACCAAAAGATTTGGCTATTATGTAGGCAGGAAAGGGCCGGGTGGAGTTCGTGTGAGAAATGTAATTTCAATATGACATGCCACGTGTCACTTGATCTGGCTGCCGATAGGCTGTGGTGGCAGGGCAATCGGTGTGGTAGTTGCATAAGGATCGTAATAACGCAATTAGCAGCGGCTTTTGTTCGCTTTGAAACCTAATTCTGGGGATAGAAGAGTTTGGAAAAAGCTCTAAAAGAGAGACCTTTCCTTTAAGACCAATCATCGGTCTACTTGAGAATTGTTGTTGCAAATCAGTTTTTGGAGGACCTTTCGCACACAGACAGCCTCGGAAACCTATCTGCAAACATGCAACGAGTGGCGCACACATCCCATATCCTGTTTCCGGCATCCTGTTTTGCCTTCATCATTTCATCCTTTCATACTTTAGTCAATATCCTGGCTCTGCTTTTGGGTTTTATTCAGCTTTGAAATGGTAAGGACAAATGTGAGAGAGGGGTCTCCGTTACTCTCATCTGTTATCCGTTCTGCCCTCATTCTTCATCCGTTTTTCAACATTCTTTATCCCCAAAGACTAAATCTCAGCCGCTCATCTTTTGTCCCCATTCTTTATCCCTTTTATCACTCCGCCTTCATTTTATCCCTTCTCGTATATTATTTATTCCTTTTCCGCTCACACTTTATCCCCCTTTGCTCATTCTTTATCTCTTATCCCCTATTCCTCAACTCTTTCGTATTCCTTGTTCTTTTGTTGTTCATATTTTATCCATTGATCCTTATTCATCCGCTATCTATTATCCGTTTTGCATCATCCTTCATTCTTTATCCTCCACGCCATCATTCTCCGTCACTTACCCTCCATTTTGTATCCCTTTTGCCTCATTCTTCATCCGCTATGCCTCAGTTTGTTTGCTTTTCACTTGATTTTCATCTGGTTTTCCCCATTATTCATGGCTGTTCTCTCGTGCCTCATTCTTTATCCGTCTTCCTTCATTCTTTATCCCTCTTGCCACTTGCCTCATCCTCATCGATTATCGAATGTTTTATTCACACTCGGATGCACATCCGTGCTCCCATATTCATATTCGTTCGTGTATTCGTATTCGTTTTCGTATTCGTATGCCCGCATATTCATAGGCCAGGCCGACGTAGGCCGTAGGCCGGTCACTCTGGGAATCGAGTCACTGGGTCAGGGCAGCAGCAGCACCAGCAGTTGCTCTCCCGTTCTCTCCTTACCTCTATTCTCTCCTCTCCTCTCCCCTTACCTTCCCTTCCCTTCTCTGTCCTCTGCTCTCTCCTCTGGCCAGGCCTGGCCACAAAAGGAAAGCCCCCATCAAAAGGAGAGGAGGCAGGCCGCAGAGAGCCAGAGAGTGAGAGAGAAATGCGGCATATCGACCGGTGTTGGTGTCACGCCATGCTGCGGTTGTTAAAAAAAAAAAAAAAAAAAAAACAACAACAAAATACATCCACTCTCACACATGCATATACATATATGCATACCATATGTACACAAGTGTGTGTGTGTGTGTGTTAGTATTTTATACATACATATTTATTTTATTATTTGCACTTTTGGCTACGTGCTGCGCAAGTGGCAGAGTCGGACAAAACGGAATTCCAATTGGGTTGCTTTGTTGCTGGGCTCTCGCTTTTGGCCTATGCCTCAAAACCCTTTTAAGCCGCCACATGAACACAAACACACGCAGACACAGACAAATGGCAACATGCACATGCATGTTGCAGTTGCAAGTCAAGGTTGAATATGGGATGATGATGGGCCCGAGGATGATGCAGTCAGTCCCAGAGACCGAGCCCAGTGCCGGGGAAAGCCAGCAGCGAACTGCATCAAATTGGATTTTCATTCTTCTTCTCTTTTTGCTTTTTGGCCCTTCTCCCATACCGTTTCTCTCACCCAAAGGGTATCAAAGTTGCGCGTCATGCGGCAGGGCCCCTCGGTCATCCGCCTGGGGATCCGTCTTGAGGGTTTGGTGTTGTTCTGTGAGGAAATGAGGGGAGACGTGATGCAAAATGAGGGGGGGTTAGGTTCAGTATCCTTTTGTGGTCTCTCAAGAAAACGTCAGAAAAAAAGGATCGAAATCGGCAATCGTATAGCAGCCATAGAAGTTATGGCTTCATATTCTACATGGGGAACCCTTCGATCCATTAAGGGCATCCAAATCATCGATCCTAGTGTTATTCCTTCTGCTGCTGCTGGTCTTCTTTGTGCCTGTGCCCTGGGCACATAATTAAGAACCAGAACCAGAAGCTGACGCTGTAACTGTTTTTGTTGCTGCTGCTTTAATAAGCTTGTAAACAGCTTAGGCTTTCGGCCTTCCCTTTCACTCTGTCCCTTGACCAACCACCCCCACCCTCAACCCCTTTCCGGCATGTGCTGCTTGTGCATGCTTTCTCGTGTCAAGGTCAGAGCCATCGACGGCCGACTACCGACTACCGAGGAACAACAACTGCCAGCAGCAAAAAGATAATCGTGAATGATGCGATTTGAGTGCAGACACCAGAATATCAGCGAGACATTCGAACAAACAAACAAACAAACAAACAAACGACACCGACCGTATTGTGGCAACAGCAAAAAGGCGATGAGACAGAGAGAGACTTGCAACACAGAGAAGGAACTGTCCGACTATGTGTACTTCTGTCATCTGCCGCGTGCTGCATTCCAATGCATTCCAATTGCATTGCATTGCTGTGGTTTCCTTCTCTGCTTCATACCCCATACCATGCCCCATGCCCCATAGCCAATACCCCATCCCCAGGGCATGTGTGTGGCATGCAAATTAAACAATAGCGGTAGCGGATTGTGTTTTTAAAAAGTTTTTATTTTACTTCGAACTTCACTGATATAGATTTAAGTAGAGGGTCACAAAGGAATTCCGGGCAAGGGATTGCGCGATCTTAATATTGAGCTAGACTTTGCGGTGTCGCTGCTGGATCAAGACTGATTTGAACTTTCTGATCTTTGCATCGTTGATCCCTTTCGGGAATCGTTTTTCTATAAACATTTCAATTGATTTCGCCATCCCGAGTATTAGATTTCGTCATCCAAAGAGAGAACTGTAAAAGGCCTAAAGTGCAGGATCTGCAGAAAGCCGGGAGTGAGATTGTTTATGAGAAGCCGGGTGTGGGCAAACATTGGTTTTCCATTTAGGCGAGTGTCAAAGAATGGGATTGCGGCGGGGGCGCTTGAGATTGTACATCTTAGAAATCAATTAGGCGGAGGCCCAAGATTGAAATTGTTTTCGTTTTGGAAAACCAAAGATTGTTTACAACTCGTATAAGAGCTCAATGGAATTGGGTACGTTAACTCCCCCCATTCTTAAATGTTTCGTCCCGATACATTTTGAAGTTCTGATAGAGCTCTAATTTCTTCTGACAGTATTTGAATGTTGCTTTCCACTATTTCTTCTGACGGTATTCTTATTGATTTAATAAGTACAAATTTGGTTAATTTATAGCAGAAGTAAAATAACATTAACAATATCAAAATGATTAAAAATAATGTTGTTAATGGTAAGGCCGTATTACCTAATGTTATAAGGGGATTTAAAATATTAACATTATCAAAAGAAAATTGCTTATCATTTGATTGTATATAATCAACTAATTCAAAATCGCTATATCTATGATGCGATATATATTTTAGAATTTTACCCTTATCATTTATGTGGGTTATATTATTTATTACAATTGTGTTGTTGAATATAAGGAGATACGATCCTAACAAAGTAGTATTGTCTACGATATTTTTGCCTGAAACTAATATGGCACCATCCTGAATGATGTCTATTTCTTTGTTTTTTTCCCTTTTTTTAGTGCAGTTGGCTTTAAAGCCATTAAGTAAATTGGTGAAACAGGTACTCTTTAAATTTATTTGTGCGTAATTGTTAAAAGTTTCACTTTTAAAATTATTCATTAAATAGTATTTCTCCTTACATTCACAAACTTTTTCACTTATAACTAACATTCCATCATTTTGTGAGATGGCTCTTGCATGGTAAAACTTGCAAATATCTTTAATTTGAGGATATTTTATGTAAATGATTATTAAATCTGCATTTCGAATTATTTTAACCGTTGCAATGTCCAACAGATCAGACAGTTCAACATTATGTTTTTCATGCTTATAAATGTCCTCTATTTCGTTTTTATTTAAAATTTTTGTATTGAAAATGTTTACTTTTAAGAGGGTTATGGTATCAACTAAATTTAGTAGGTCAAAAGTTATTAATTTTAAACGATGCTTTCTCAGTATCGTTTCTTCATTGAAGATGACATTCTTTAATGAATTTGATAGCAATTCAATTTCTTTGAAAAATTTGGAATTTATTACAAATTGTTTATTATTATTTTCAGTTAATTCATTTACTTTATTTTGTATTTTCAAAAAGTCGTCATGATCAGGGCTGCCTGCTATCCATTTCCAAATGGTACCTAATTCATTTATTCCCCTTTCTTTCCGTTTTGGAACTAATTCTGAAATCATTAATTTTAATAGACTTAAGTCCATTGATATTTCCCACTCATCGTCTGAATTAATTGATTTGTTGACATATTTGGATTCTTTATCAATTATCTCTCTATAAAAACTCAAATTAGTAATATGGAAAAGTTCAGCGTATGTTTCATAAGTGTAAACGTCTCTGTCGTCTTTGAGCAATAGATAGTCACTATGCGTATAGTCAATTACTTCCGCAGTCGTCAATATAACAAAAGTCAGTATTAGTATATTCGCATACATTTTCTGGAAAAAATATTTAATATTTGATGTTATCTTTATGTATAATTCTGTTTCTATTGTTGATTATAATTTTATTCGGTCGATTTTCCTTAACTACCTGCTTTTTGTATCGGGATTGTAGTTTATTTCTTTCCCCGAATTTCTTTTCATAGACTACTTCTCCTATTTTATAATCTTTTTCTCTTCTATCTTTGTTATGTATCTTAAGCATTTTGGTCTGAGCTTCCTTAAGTAATATTGGATTATGTTTGTGTTCTATTTTGTTATACAATATGTCATATGGCATTTGATTGGTCGTTGAATGTATCGTCAGGTTATATTTCAGTGCCGCCCTTATTATTATTTCTGAATAATCTGTTAGATTTAGTTCATCCTTGATGCACCGCGCTATTTCTGTTAGTGTGGAATGTACCCTTTCTACCTGACCATTTGAGGTGCTGTGTCTGGGATCAGCATAATAAATAGTTAAGTTACTTCTTTGTATGAATGATCTAAATTGTGCTGAAGTAAAGCTTGGTTCGTTGTCAGTCATTAATGATGTTGCTAACGGAAAGTGTTGTAAAATTTCCATTACCTTATTTTCAATGTTTAATTTACTTTGAATTTCCTTGACCACCAAGTATTTGGAATAAGAATCTATACAAGTTATGAATGTTAGGTTTTGGGCATAGTATATGTCTAAGTGTAATTGATCTCCTTCTTTTGCTGGAATGGGAGCTTCCCCAATTGGAATTTTTACAGGGTGTCTCTGATATTTGTTTTTGTTACAGATCTCACAATTTTTTATATATTCTTTTAATTTTTTGTGCAGGTTTGGCCAATAATACAGCTTAGTTATTTGTTTGTAATTTTCGTCTAGTCCTCTATGGGCTCTGCAATGTGTTTCTTCTATAATTATAGCTTTATCTTCTGAATTTACTACATCTTGAAGGAACTTTCTCGTGAAGAGAAATTTATTTATGAAGTTTTCCTTTAGCTTATTTTGGATAAGGTATAAATCTTCTAAAGTGCAGTGTATTCCTGTGGTTAAGTGAGGCTGAATAAATTCTTTTAAAATGATTAGCAGATTGTCAACCGTATCAAATTCAATAATATGTCGGGTATTTTCATAAACTCTTACTAACTCATGAACTGTGAATCTCCCTTGCGCTAATAGTAGCTGCTGTTTAAATTGGTTTAGAGGCTTGCTAGTCTCTTGAATGACGTTTTCGAAACTACTCTCTGCTGAATGCTGAGTATTTATGTCTGATTCTGATTCTGTCTGGTCGACATCACTATCTGTCATATGATTTATTTTAATCCGAGATAACGCGTCCGCTACTACGTTAGTTGAGCCTGGCTTATAAATGATTTTTGGTGTGAAACTTTCTATGAAGTAATACCAACGTTTCATTTCAACATTTGGATTTTTTTGCGACATTGCAAAGGACAAAGGTTGGTGATCTGTATGTATTTCAATTCCACTCACTCCGTATAAATAATTTCGCAAATTTTTTAATGCCCATACAATAGCTAATAATTCTTTTTTATTAGTAGCATATAATTGCTCGGTTTTACTTAAAGTTTTAGAAATAAATGTTATGGGATTCCCATCTTGCGACAAAACTGCACCTATTGCTATGTCCGATGCATCTGTGGTTAATGTGAATTTTTTATTGTAATCTGGTTGTACTAATTCAATATGTGCTATTAAACTGTCCTTTAAATTATTAAATGCTCCAATTGCTGGTTCATCCAGCTGTATTAATGCTTTCTTGGATGCCCTTCGTGAAACTTTCCCATTTACTCCGCTCAGATATTTTGTTAAAGGTTTGGCAATTGTGGCATAATTTCGGACAAATTTTCTGTAATACCCTGTTAGTCCTAAGAAGCTACGTAGCTCTCTGATATTTTTAGGAATTGGATAGTTTTGTATTGTGGAGATTTTGTCTGGATCTGTTTTAATGATATTTTGGGAAACAATGTATCCCAGAAATTTGGTTTCCAATTGAAAGAATTTAGACTTTTCTAGTGAAATTTTCATGTTAGCGTTTTGCAATATCTGAATTATATGAATTAGATCTTTATAATGTTGTTCTATAGTTTTTGAAAATATTATTATATCGTCCATATAAACGTGACAAGTTTTCCCAACTTGTTCTCTAAGTATATCGTCCATTGCCCTTTGGAAAATTCTGGGAGCGTTCGTCAATCCCATAGGCATTCTTAGAAATTCATATTTGCCGTTATTTATGGAAAAAGATGTTTTTTCAATATCTGATTCCCTCATTAAAATCTGATAGAAACCTGACTCTAAATCAATGGCCGAGAAATATTTTGCTTTACCTAAATTGGCAAGGATTACTGAAGGATCTTGCATAGGGTATCTATCCGGTATAGTGTTTTCATTAAGTTTCTTAAAGTCTATTACTAATCTATGCTTAGGAGTTCCGTCCTTATTTACTCCCTTCTTTGGTACTACTATTACCGGTGAATTATATGGGCTTTTACTAGGTCTGATTATACCTTCATCTAACATTTTACTTATTTCGTTATTAACGAAATCGTTAACCGAATAAGCGTATGGATACTGCTTGCCATATACCGGTCTATCGTGTTCAGTGTTAATCTCTCCTTTTATATCCGTTCTGAACGGTAACTGTAAATTTATATTGGCATGGTCTTCTTCGATGATAGATACCATTTTCTCTCTGAGATTTTCTAAATTGTCCTCTTTGTAGGTTATTGTGTTATACAATTTCATTTTTTTCAATTCAGAATTTGCATAATTTTGAATGTCGGATATTTCTACGACGGCGCGTTCAGGATTTTTGCATCCCAAACTTTTAAATTGTTCATTGTCGGATAATTCAACGACGGCGTGTTCAGGATTCTTTAATCCCAAACTATTCGAACTTTTAGTGTCGGATAATTCAACGACGGCGGGTTCAGGATATTTGAATCCCAAACTATTGACGGATAATTCTTCGTCGGCGTGCTCAGGATTTTTTGATCCCAAGCTATATAAACTTCCTTCTACCTTTACTGAATCGCTTTTCATTTCTTTTTCTTCTTCAAAATATTTTTTTATTATATATTCCTTCAACGGAAGGATGGTTTTTCCTTCTATAAAGGTTAATTTGTTTAAAGAAAGGACCTCGTCATATATTAGTTTCTCCTCATTGTCTTTATAACTTAAAGTCCCCTTTCCTGTATCAATAACCGCTCCGATTTTCTTTAATAGGTTAAATCCTATTAGTAAATCTGCCTCCATTCCATCTATTTCATAAAACACTTGCTTTGTGTTGAAAATAGTTATATTATGGAAATATTTAATTATTGAAAACCCATTCACTGTAGCAACTTTCTTATAGATTGGTAATTCTTTTTTATTGTCGTAAATTCCTTTTTTTATATAACAGGAAGTTGCTCCCGTATCTATCAAAACTTTTAATTCTCTGTTTATTTTTTTGTCTACTCTTTTTAGGTAGGGCAGACCTACTTCGGGGGCTGATCTAAAAAATGATCCTCCTCAATGTTATTTATCCTCATTGCTTTATTAGCCGGTTGTTCCGACATTTCGTTTAGCTTTCGTTTCTGCGCTTGATTGTCGTTAGACTGATTATTCGGTACTACGTTTGCCCTAAAATGCTGGGCTTGGCTATAATTGTTATAATTGTTATTATTTCTCCTATAATAACCGTTAGTATTCTCCCGATAGTTTCTATTGTTATTATTTCCCCTGAATTGATTGCTGTTCTGTCGGTTCCGGATTTGTATAGATTCGTCTACCTCCATTGGTTCTGGGGCCTGATTTTGTTGTCTATTACCCAAGAAATAGGGTTGTCCCCAAGACATGTTATTCCTCTGCAAATCCCTTTTTTGGTCGAATGGTGAACTGTTAGTCCTAGGTTGTCGTTGGTTGAATCTTAAGGTATTAAAATTATTATTCCCTGAATTTCTGGGACCGCTGAATTGGTAGGCAAATTGGGCCCGAATGTTATTAGATTGCAATTCCTGTACCTTTGCTAAGGCATTCGGTAAATCTGGGGGATTCAATGAAAATAGGATTTCAGCAATGCCGCCGTTTAGGCCAGTGACAAAAATGCGTAAGGCATTGTCTCTAATTTTTTTATTTGATTCTTTGGTGATCTCACTGTCCTTTCCGTGAGTCATTATTGTCTTATTTATTAACAAGGTCATTTTCTTGTTAACCTCGTTATAGAAATCTATAATTGAAAGGTTCCCTTGTCGGAGAACGCTTAATTCCTGTTCTATTATGTAAATAGGTCTCTTGTCACTGTAAACAAAGTCAAGCCGTGAAAGTATGGCATCAAAATTTAGAACTGTCCCGTGGTTGGTCAGTGCGTCATGTGCTGGTCCTGTTATTTTGTTTCTCAAAATTGTTAATGCAATATAATATTGCTTACTTCCTTTCTTATATAACTTCACTGCAGTTTCTGCAGCTTCCCTCCATCCTACATATTGGTTTAATCCACCATTAAAAATTGGTAGGGATTCTATTACCTTCAATGTGGTGTCGTCTCTTATTGTCTCGTCTATTGTTTCTGCCTGATAATCCGATACCTGATCGGATTTAGTTTCTATTTGTTGTTTTAAATTTACAATTTGCTCTTGTACTTGTGAAATTTGAAGTGCTATCAATTGTTTGACCAGATCTGCTGTGAGATCGGTCCTTGCTTGAGAGTTAATCATTTTTAGTTTTTCAAAATCTAAAGTTAGCTGATCCACTTTTAATTTTTCTTATATGTTAGTTTTTATAATCTTATATATCCTAATTGAACTTATATATTTATTAATACAACTCTTGCTCACGAAATATCCGGTAGGGGTCGTCCTTCTTAGTTTGGCAGATCTTCGAACGGGTCTTCCTTCTTAAATTTCTTTGCTCAGCTGGGTCTTCTGGGGGTCTTCCTTCTTTGGCTTCGCTAATCGTTTCACTTTCTTTGTATTTTGGTTTTGTCGGTTTTGTTGGTTTTGTTTTTTAAAAACTTTGGGTTTCTTTGGTTTTTTTTGTATTTACGAATTGCCTTGATTAGCTTTTTGTTTTATTTGTATTTTGCGTTGTATTTGTATTTGTATTTGTATTTGTATTTGTATTTGTATTTGTTTTTGCACACCCTAAGCTCCGGTTTGTTTCCTTTTTATCTCACTTTTTTTTATCTATATCACACAGTCACTCCGCGTTTTTAATTTTGAAGGATTTATTCCATTAATTAATTGTCCTTCGGGTTTCGGCACGACGCAACACTTTTATCATTCGGTGTTTTTTATACAACGTCGCCCCACGTTGGGCGCCAATTAAACAATAGCGGTAGCGGATTGTGTTTTTAAAAAGTTTTTATTTTACTTCGAACTTCACTGATATAGATTTAAGTAGAGGGTCACAAAGGAATTCCGGGCAAGGGATTGCGCGATCTTAATATTGAGCTAGACTTTGCGGTGTCGCTGCTGGATCAAGACTGATTTGAACTTTCTGATCTTTGCATCGTTGATCCCTTTCGGGAATCGTTTTTCTATAAACATTTCAATTGATTTCGCCATCCCGAGTATTAGATTTCGTCATCCAAAGAGAGAACTGTAAAAGGCCTAAAGTGCAGGATCTGCAGAAAGCCGGGAGTGAGATTGTTTATGAGAAGCCGGGTGTGGGCAAACATTGGTTTTCCATTTAGGCGAGTGTCAAAGAATGGGATTGCGGCGGGGGCGCTTGAGATTGTACATCTTAGAAATCAATTAGGCGGAGGCCCAAGATTGAAATTGTTTTCGTTTTGGAAAACCAAAGATTGTTTACAACTCGTATAAGAGCTCAATGGAATTGGGTACGTTAACTTGCACTTGGAATGCGCCAGGAATAAGACGATTAAGTGACGACCAGAGCTCAAGTACTGGCTAATCGGTAGAGAAGCTGCTTGTCTGGCATCCATAAAAGTAGTTTTGACCATAGCTTTTATATAATAGAAAGATGACTTCCGCTTGGAAAACTGTGTCGATTTTGATATTCTGAGGTAATCCAAGTTTAAGTACTGCTCAGTACCGACTCGGATGTGTGCCTCGTTTAATCAACGCTTAACTTAAGGGAAGCCCTTAACGCCAACTGATGATCCAGGGGGAGGACACTGGATAATGGATACTGGGGGAGCACTTAACGTTGATCTATCGGGTGGGCCATCAGCTCCTGTGCCTGATAATCTCATTTACACCTTAACATCTACACTTGTGCGATAATAATCAAGGATAACAAGAGAGCTTTCGGGACGAGTGTTCTTTTGTGTGCGTGTGTCTGAAAGTTTAATTTGTAGATTAGCTGCCATTGTCTCTTGGGGCACGGCCCGGCACGTATGAGTACGTCCCGCAACCATCCTCCAGATAAGCTACTTATTGAGCTGGAAAACTTTTGCCACTTGTTCGTCAACTTTCTGAGGCAAGAGCGGGGGCTGCCGCATGCCGTGAAAACTGGTCATTGATCCCAGAAGTAGGCTATGCAAAAGTGAAGTACAAGCCCAATTAGGGCTGAGACCACGACTCCCCGCTCTCTCTAAACGGATTACCTGTGCGTTGGCCGTTGCATAAACGTCAAGAGGTCGTGGTGGAAAGCTACACATGCTCAAATTCGATTTAGTCGAGAGCAATAGAAATACAGACAGATAGACCCATTCACTTGTCAATTTGGTGAAGGCTCGGTGAAGCTCTTAACCAAATCCCAGTCCCAAGCCCAATCCCACTCCAATGTGGAGCTGACAGCCAGCCAGTCGAGCAGCGAGGCCTCGGCTGGGAATCATTGTCAAGGTTGGGGGCTATAATTAAACAGTCCGCCCGATAATTGGAAATCAAATGCTGTCCGCCTGCCAATACGAGACTGTGCTTATGCTTTCACGCCCACACACGAGTCGGATCGGATTAGAGGCGGCCAAATTGAAGAGTCTATTTTCGACACACTCGTCTGTATGTGCCTCTGCTCTGCTCTTGATCTGTGTACTACAGGTGTATGCTGTGCGCCATATGTGTGTCTAGCGGGTACGACAATGATTAGACCATGTTTACACAAGTCTTACGGGGGTGGTGGGTGGTGGGTGGCTCCGCGTACACCCTCCATTAAGTGCAAATCGAAATGGAATGCGACAAAGTTGCAGGCGGTTGCTGCTCTCTGCCGCACGGGCGAGTGTGGTGAAAAGCTTTCTTCGCTCTCTTACAGACTTTCGGCCCTCTCTCTCTCTCTCTCTTTTTGGTCTGCTCTTTGCTCTATGTTTCGTTTCATTTGTTTTGCTTTGCTTTGCCTTTGTTTAGCTTTGCTTTGTTCTGTGGGGGCCTGGGGTAACCCCCTCTTGAACTTTTAAGAAAACTTTTCAATCAAGATATCGTGGGTTTCTTTTTTGGTATGGTATTGAAAGCAGAGACAACAGACTCCAGGCACTATCTTTCGACGGGATTACATATATGTATTTGTATATATCGTATAGTATATCGGGCTTGAAATAAGGAAAAGTCTTAAACCTGAAAATCCATCAAAACAGCAAACTTTTATCGACTGGACTTTGCCTTAAAGATGCTAGAAAAGACATTTCCATTGTGATTTGTAGTCCAGTTTTAGTAGGATATAAACAAACAAAAAAACACCTATGAGAAAAATTATAGAAAATTATAAAAAATTCAAGAAAATCAGCAGCAATGGCGTCCAGTAGTGTCTAACCAATAAAAATCAGAAATAAAATAACAGGAAACGGCCGCAGCCGAAAACTAAAAAGATGTCCATGGCATTGTGCAACCTGAACAGCGACGGCAGTCAAGCTCCGCCGCAGCAGCCGCAGCAATCACAGGCTGCCGCTGCCGCTGGCGCTGCCACAAGCGCCGCAGGAGCAGGGGCAGGGGCAGGACACACACAGGAGAGCATACTCGACGCGAGCAATGCCACAACGCCGCTGCTGCTGGGACACGAGCAGGGCAGCAGCAGCACTGCCGGAGAGAGAGCGCCAGAGCGAGAGCGCGGCGGCGATGTTGTGGATGGCACTGCAACATCGATACCCATGCCACTGGAAATGGTGGGAGCTGTGGAGCAGCACCAGCAGCAGCAGTTATCGCTGCCAACGCCACTGCCAATGCTCAATGGCAGCCATATAATGATGGCATTGCCAGGCGGAAATTTGAATTTTGTAACGGGAACGACTGCGCAGGCAGCCGTGACGCAGCAGCAGCAGCAGCAGCAGCGGATGATAAGCAACGGCGCAGTTGCGCCCTCGACCAATGACAGCAATAATAACAATAATCCCAACAACAATGTGGACAATACGAGCGACGACTCGAATCCGGTCACAATTTACAGGTAATGTGCGGGAGAGGGACAGGGAGAAAGGGGCAGGGTGCTGGGAAGAGATGGTTCGAAGCACCATCGGTGTGGGAGGCTGTAACTATTCATGGCAATAATTAAGAATAAATGGTTTTTTCCTTTCGTAAAGAAAATCCTTAAACACAATTGGAAGTTGCCTTCAACATCAATCACAATCAATTACCTATCCAACTTCACAGAAACCTAGGAATACGGAAAATATATGTACATATGTATGTATATATCTTTTTTGTATGCACACCCTGCCAGGATAGTTCGGGGACCTGCAGAACACGACTCTGAAGGCGAAAAGACGGCAAAAGGACAAAATAGGCCAACATTTTTGTATTATGTATTTTCACATAAATAGTTATCTATTAAAATCACATTGTTGAACTCATTTTGTAGAATAATTTTCGTTCATTCAAACATTCAAAGCACTCTGATGGGACTGCATAGTAAAAGTTTACTTAAATTGTTAACTTTGTACAAGTTACAAGAAACAATTTCTGTGTTAAAAGCACATTGCTCTTTCTAGCGATCAGCTGTGGTAAACAGCTGACAACCTAACAGTGGTGCGCTCTGTTAAAAATTGTATCAACGGCACAACTTGCTCAGCGATCAGTGATGTACATATATGAGACATTAGTGCTGGTTATAGCTGGTTAGTCACTAAGACTTTTACGCATAAATTCATGAATCAGATGATCTTATTATTGCCTTTTTCTTATACCGATAGCCAAAACATCGACAAGAATAAGAAGAACGTAAACAAAGACGCTCAATACTTCGGTTTTATGAAAGAAATGTTCCAATTTAATGGGGCTAAGAATGCAAAGTGGACGGAAATGGTTTGCAAGAGCGTCTATTTCAACAAAAAAGTCGGCACGTGAAATTCAAGATTCGAACCCGATTATATTTACAGCGTCGCGATAGTAAGCCATGCATCAGTCGCGGTTCACGCGTTCGATACTTCACTGAGCGCTGATCAAGGCTGATATGTGGCGGCTTGAAGTATAATATTCTATCCCATGCAAAACGGATATCTGGATGCAAACGGTGTCAAATATCTCACTAAACTCATAAAAGCATAAAATTCACTCAATATTCCCATTGAAATAATGTTAACTCTTAGAGGACTGAACCGTTGACGTTATACGTTGGGGAGAAAATCAGTTTTAAGTAAAATATTTACTAGATATATTCAAATCCCATTTGTAGCCCACTTTCTGATATATTGGGTTCTGTTCTGCTTGCAGGTGCCGGGCTCCAATCGCGTCACTCGACTGTATGGAGGAGTTCAGTGGTACGGGCGGTCATCTTGATTTCGGTATCAAATTTCTCACTATCAAATAGGCTTATCATTTACGTTGATTCCTTTCCAAGTTACGGATTGTTTTGACTGTCTTGCCTTTGTATGCTTTCACACGATAATCGCATGTTCTTTCTTTTATTTTTTGAGCATGTCATAGTCATCGATAGCTGTACGCTTTTTTTTGTATTATTATTTCTTCTTTGGCAAATTACCTCGCCATCAGAAAAGTGCGGGGGCAAAAAAAGAACTTGTAATTAAAGTTGTAATTTATTTTATTCGTTTATACAATAACCAAACGAAACGAAAACCAAAACAAACCGCGAGGCCGGGGGCGTGAGTGAAACATTTAAACACCCCCCCACCACCGACACATTCCCAATGGCACTGCCGCAAGCCGCATGCCACGCCGCACCGCACCGCACCGCACGCACGGACGCAGAACACGCACCGGAGGCACGCACTCTGCGGCGGCAGAGACCAAAGGCTGGTGGCAGGAAGGAAGGAAGGAAGGAAGGAACCAACAGAAGAATGTCACTTTTGTTTATTCATGTTCATTGCATGTCGCTGCTGTTATTGTTGCTGTGCTTGGACCTCTACCCTGCCTCAGCCGAGCCATTAGCAACTCGATAATACTAGTTTTTTGGTGGCATTTTCATTAATTTCTTTGAGTGAAGACATCAGATAGTGCATCCATTCGTAGAACGTTGGATAAATGCAAATCAAATACAAACTAGAACTAGTCAATGGATTTGCAGGATAATCATATGGGTCCTCCACTCAAGCGACATTAGTCCAGCGAGTCCAGACATTATTTAGAGATCGCCTTTTGCGTAAAATTCTCAGAAAAGAAAGACTCAAGTGGAACCTACCTATTTTGTATGTTTCGGCACCGAGAATCGAGTCCTCCTCAATGTACTTCTGTCTCACGATCCGTTTGATCTGCGATCTGTGTAGGGTATCTGGTGCTTCGGCATTGTATTCGTTAGACGCTTGCCTGCTTAGACGCTGTTCATAATAATACCTAATTTTTTCTTACGTGTTAATGTTTGTGTTGTTGTTGCTGTTGCTTTTTGCACGTCTTTTTTTGTGTGTGTGTGTGTTTTTTTTTGTTCCTCGGACACACTCGAGCCCCGATGCGAAGGCCTCACTAACGAACCGCTCCCTCTGAAACCGAAACCATTTCCATGCGGCACGTGAACCGACGATGACCATGTACCTGGGCATTCCGTGGAGCGCAGGCCGCTCGATAAGTCTCGGCTCGAACCCGGCCTTGCCGCTGCGCCACGGCTCGACACCGACGCCGGGACTGCGGTACAAGAATCTGGGCAAGAGCGGCCTGAGGATCTCCAATGTGGGCCTGGGCACCTGGCCCGTCTTCTCGCCGGGCGTCAGCGACGAGCAGGCGGAGGCCATCCTCAAGCTGGCCATCGAGAGCGGCATCAATCTGTTTGACATCTCGGAGGCCCACTCCGAGACGGAGATCGGTAAGATACTGCAGCGCGCGGGCTGGAAGCGTACCGCCTATGTCATCACCACGAAGGTCTACTGGAGCACCAAGTGAGTGGACATATCCCTTCATATCCCCTCATACCCCTCATATCCTTCATTCCGTGTCGATCCATCGCAGGTCCGAGGAGCGGGGCCTCTCGCGCAAACACATCATCGAGTGCGTGCGGGCCAGTCTGCAGCGCCTGCAGCTGCAGTACATCGACATTGTCATCATCCACAAGGCGGATCCTATGTGCCCCATGGAGGGTGAGTGTCTAGGGTCCTGTCCATTCTGTGAGCATGCCATAGGAAAACGTTGTAATCCCTTTTTGTCGCTTCTCCGCTGCCCCTCAATTCTCCCACAGAAGTGGTTCGTGCCATGAGCTATGTGATACAGCAGGGTTGGGCTATGTACTGGGGGACGGCACGATGGAGCCAGGTGGAGATCATGGAGGCCTACACCAACTGCCGGCAGTTCAACTGCATCACCCCGATCGTGGAACAGTCCGAGTACCACATGTTCTGCCGCGAGAAGTGCGAGCTCTATCTGCCCGAGATGTACAACAAGATCGGGGTGGGCCTCATGGCCTGGGGTCCGTTGTCGATGGCCCTGAGCGACACCCAGAACGGGGACAAGATCTTTCTGCCCAAGGGCTCGTTCAAGACGAAGAGTTTCTCTTGGACCGAAGACGAGATCAATCGGAATGTGAGTGCGATCTATGTTATCTGTCAATCGACACTTTAACAACTATTCTTGGATGCTTCTATTACTATTTCAGGCTGCTCTTTCGCCGCAAGGCAGCTGGGGCAAGGACCGTATCGAGGAGGGGCGTCGCCACTGCGACCGACTGCGCGACCTGGCCGCCCTGGCCGAGAAGCTGGGCTGCAGTCCCACGCAGCTTTCGATCGCCTGGTCGCTCAAGCACGAGCCCGTCCAGTGCCTTCTCCTGGGCGCCACCTCTGCCGAGCAGCTGCACCAGTCTCTGCAGTCCCTGCAGGTGAGAGATATACATTACATTCCAAGAACTTGCACCTGATGATTCCATACACATAGTAGAAAATTAAGAGCCCATATTTCCTGGGCCCTTTCTAATGATTTTTTTGGACTTGTGGCTTGTGAATTGATTGTAACTGTATTTCAGCTACTGCCGCGCCTGTCATCGAGCGTAATGCTGGAATTGGAGCGGATATTGGAGAATAAACCGGTACGGCCGCCAATGATATCGACGCTGGCGCTTCGGTGACAATCAGCCTGCCCGCAGGGGCCGCTCAGCCTGAGCGGGGGAGGTCCCTGCGGCGCCGATTCGCCGAAGCATGTCGAGGATGAGGCCTTCATCGAGGAGGTGGACGCTGCCAAGGATGCTGCGAAGCAGGGTTTCTGTCTCATTCAGTGACGAAAGGAGTCCTTAGATAATGATAATAAATTTTTGAAAGTGATTAGTAGTAAAACTAGCCTAAGTAGCAATACTATGACGACAACAATAAGCAAGCAAGAACTACAACAACAGCAGCAGCAGCAGCAGCAGCAGCATCAGGCCATCACCATCCGCAGCAGCTCGATGACAGTCGCAGGAGGAGGAGCAGGACCAGGAGCGGCAGCAGGAGCGGCAGCAGGAGCGGCACCTCTTCCCTCTCAGTCACAATTTGACACGCTCAACAACAACTACGGCAGCAGCCTCACTAATACCAATACCAATATGAACATCAGCGAGACACCGCCACGTCGCTCCCTGCTCAACTTCAAGTCCCTGGACTTTCACATCAAATCCCTCTACAGCGGACTGCGCACCGGCAGCACAAGCCCCGGCAATGCGAACAGCTCTCCGGGTGGTGTCCAGGTGCTAGCGGCGGACGGAGGCCAGCGACGGATGCCGTATCTGCGCATCGAGAGCGTCGATCCAGACGGAGAGCCGTGCGCGGGACCATCCTCCAGACGAGAGTCGGTTGTGGGTCAGCGATTGCAGGTCTCGCCCAGCCTCCTCTCTCCATACAGCGGCGGAGGTGCAGGTGGAGGTGTGGGAGGGGGTGGAACAGGAGCCAGCCTGCTGATGCCCTCATCGGATGGTTCAACCATACGCCGCTCCTCCACCTCCGACATTGTGGCCTGCCGTCGAGGCGGCGGATCCCAGGACAGTCGCCGGCCCAGCACCTCGGATCTGCTGCGGCGGGCCAGGGAGAGGCGGGGCAGCGAGGCCCGCATGGGGCGCAGTGTCTCGCACGGCGGACTGACGCGAGGTGGTGGCTCCTTTGGCGGGGGCCTGGGTGGAAGACGCACCAGTATGGCCTTCTAAATGAGACAAGCGAAGCGAGGCAGGAGATCAAATCAGAAATCGGCTGACTAAATGGCGCTTATGAATTTTTATCTAGAGAAAAAAAAACAAAACAAAAATATCAGCGTGTAAGAAAACAATTTTTTTTCCGTCGATCTATCATTATTATTGTTATACTTATAATTGTTATTCCTCGAATGAAGAGAACTCAAGTTAAAAACTTCAAAATGCGTATTGTAGATTAATGGATGGCATGACGAAAAGCTGAAACGAACATTACATCAATCTATCTATCTATCTATCTACCTATCTATCTACCCCTATCAGTCAGTCAATCTACTCCCCGTTTCTGCCGGCACTTTCACCTAAAGTGCACACCTTGAACCTTGAATCTCTCAATCCATCTATCTGTCTCTCAATCTATATATTTCTTTGTTTCACTGGTCTACGGCCCCCCGCTCATAGCATCGTCCCCAAACTTTTATGACAATATTAGATCCTAACTATCGTAAACTATCGTATGGCAAAGCAAAGCGAAGCTAAGCAAAGAATTTCCGCTCTCAATCTCAATCGCAATCTCGTTTCGGTTTTTGAAGAAGGAAGGGAGTGAAGTGGAGTATCGACCCCATAGTTACCCTATGTGACAGTCATATCAAGCGAAACCCAAAAGCAACCTAAGTGCATAAGAAAAACAAAAGAAGAGTCCTTTTGATTAATCAATTTGTAAGCTAAAAGAATCTTTAAAGGATGGCTGGATGGTTGGACGGATGATGCCTCATTGCAGGATTGATAACAATTTCAGCTAATAAAAAAATTCAACTAATAACAAAAAAAAACAAATACAACTAACACAATGAACAATTCAAATCAAATCTTATTATATAGAGAACATTAATATTATGAAATTATAATTATGATGTAGTTAAAGGAGCAGCAGCAGCAGGAGCAACATTCAAGCAAGAACAAAAATGTTTTTTTTTTTTGTTGAAACAAACCAAAAAATTATTATACAAAATGCCTTTCATAGCAGATGCAACAGAAGCAACAAAGTATATATTTTAAATAAATGCAGTATATACTAAATAGATATATATACACACACACACACACACACATGCATATGCCTAGGTATTGCGAGGAAATGGAAAAGCAGGAAGGCAGCAGCAAATTGTTATTGATTGCATCCCAATATCCCATACATAGACATAGCCCCCAAACTCCTCCCCAAAAAAAGCGAAAAACTGAAATTATTATATAGAAAAGTACATATTGTATGTACATATGTATGTATGTATATGTAGGAGCCCGATCCCATGTAACTATTTTATCATCATTATCGAGTACATAAAGTCTTTCTCACATACGGACTGTGATTTCATGTAAAAGTAAAGTAAAACTAAATGAATTAATTATATTAATGAAGAATTCAATAAATTACATATTGTATAACTTAAGCTAAGTTCATTAGAGAAAAAATACACACACACACAAACACCCACACACACACACTCGTGCAAATATTAAGAAAACAAAGAGAACAAAAGCAAAAGCGGAAACTAAATAGCAATTTTTCAAATCGAATGCCATTAGACATACTCGTACATATACTCGAAACTCTACTCTACAATTAATTAATCAAATGCGATTGCCTTAATAATGAATAATACCAAACAAAAGTGTGAAAAAGAACAAAAACAAAACAAACAAAAAAAAGAAGGAAAGTGACAGTGAAGGGCTGGTCGGGGGGACGGTGTTCCTCAAATTTCGAAATATATTGTATCGTACACCCATTGCATCCGATCCTTGCACTGTTGCTTGAGAAAACGCCCCACACGCAGATACAATTGGTTGAAATCCATCTGATACACACACGCAGAAGTATTCATATATACTTATGAGAATAATTGCATTTTTTAGTAAGTAGTTAATCCGTCCTGTCCTCGACAAAAAGGCCAGAAAGAAGGAAGGAAAGACAAGTGGTCGCTGCTGCTTAACCGATAGCCGTTTCGCTCGTTAGACTGCTTAACTTTAACCGTTAACCGCTAACAGAGTAACAGTACAATTACGATGCTGTACTGGTACAGTGCGTTTCGAGGCTTCAAGACTGTTGTCAAGCTCAGTCAAATACTGAATCCAGATCCAGTCGGACGACAACTAGCATTTACTCAACTTTTGTGATGAACTAACCCTCTCTTTCTAAGATTCTAAGGTGGAACGCCCCCCCCCCCCCCCCCCCCCCCCCCCCATCCCCCTCTCCCTCAAAAAGGGTGAACGGTTAAGTGTGTACAGTCGCCACAAAATATCGTACTGGGATCGGTCGGCTAGCAGCGTCACAGCATCCATCAATTGTGGAACCAGAAAGCAATAATGCGAAACCAATGCTGAATATTGTTCAACCAACGAATTGATGTACATACCCGTACACACCAACGCATATATACACACATACACCGCCCCCCGCACACACACACACAAACCATATAGATTTCGGCACATTTCGAAGAATTATTGAGAATTATTTGAGGCCGTTGTTATCGCAGCTATTCTTGAGTCAGGATTCTACAGGACTCTAGGGCCCGTAGCTAGTAAAAATTAATAAGAGTATGCATCCCATGTACGGGTGTGCGTATGCCTAATTGTATCCAAAAACACCTACAATATACAGACACGGGATGTACGACAAAAACAACAGAAATGTTCTAAGCAAATGCAAACAGAAAAACTAATAATAATAGTAATTATAATAAAAAGAACCGTAACAGAAAGTATTAAGCGAGAGCGAGACAGCAATATAAATGAGAGAGAAGGGAGATTATACTCCAGTGAATAAATCTAGTCTACAAATTTTACTTGACCTAAAAAAAAAAAGAGAAATTCAAAACTAAAACGAAAATAACGCAGATTGCTGATGGATAAAAAAATAAAATGGGGGAAACAACAATCGAAGAAAGTGCATAACAAAATGGATAGAGTAATATAAAAAGTATCTTAAAATTATTTTCTTATCGAAACTGGCAATAATAAATATTAATATTAAAATAAATACAAATAATAATAATAATTATATTGTACACGCATAAGCCACATGTGGTAACAACTTCATAAGTTAAACACATCGCATAGAGAATATCAATTTTTGACTAATTATATAAAGAAAAAAAACACACACACACGCACATACTCACACAGACAAGTAAAAGGACATATGTACTAAGAGTGGACTGGAAGTTGTGCTGAAGATTAACCCTCTTTGACCTGATGCTGTAGTATGAAATGATAAAGAATGCCCTCAATATGTAAAAGCTATATTTAGCAGCACCCTGTATTAGTGAACTCTTAGTACACACACACACACACACACACACACAGACAGACAGACAGAGGGAGGCAGAGCCATAGACACGAACACAAACACCACTTGATTTCAAATTAAGTCCCACGCAAAGCGTATAAACACACGGTCACAATTTTGCAATGTTACACCCACACACCTACACCCACACACACACAACTGCAGATCAGATCAGCTTTACTTTACTTTAGTTTAGAGTCTTACACGATCCTGCGCGTGGTCGCAGCAGGCGGCATGCTTAGGAACCAACCCTAGCCGAGGGGTGACAGACACTCGACGCTTGATTATAGCCCGAACACAAACAAACCAGTAATAGGACTATATACGGAGCTAAGACATCATATAATCCTTACAAAATAAACACTTACCCAAATGCCACATTTTTTTTTTGCTGGTTACTATAGAAAGCCAAACAAAAACCAAAAACCAAACAAAATAAAGGAGAAAAGCTAATAAATAATAACAGATGAACCTACAAATTATGTATGTATGTAATGCAATAAGCATTATATCAACTTGGCGAGATGATTAACAAAGAGAAAAGAAAATGGAAACCAAACAAGCATAAACAAGAGAAAATTGTTTATATTTCACTTTTAAAACCACATTTAATACTAATAATTCGAAAAGCTAATAATATAAGTTATAACAATAACGAACAACCAGAAGAGAACGGCGGAGAACAGCAACAACACAGCTAAAATACTGAAAAACTTATATAAAAATACAAACCAAACTCTTATCTTTCAACCAAATAGCCAATCGTTTTTCTTTTTCAATCGTAAATGAGCGCAAAATCTGCTGATGGGCAGCACTGGTGGCACTACCGACTCGCCGCCTTGCAGAAAATATCCATATAATTGGATTCGATTTTGCATGTGTATCCCCAGTTTAGTTATCCTCCAGCTCTATTAGCCGAGACTCTCTCGCGCCACCCGATCACAAAGAGACATGCCACAACCCGATCGGCTTCCGTATTGCAGAGATATAGCGTGCAGAAGAAACCAGTATTTTTATGAATTACCATTCTTCGGAAGGCTATATTTCAGACAAATAGGGCCAGATCAGTGAAGGGCCAACTCTCCCAGGATCGTGAGAGCCCAGACTGTCGAACTGCATCAAAAGCTCGACTACGAAAATGAGGCCGATTTTTGGCAATTTGAATGATGTAACCATCATGATTTTTTGCGAAAATCGTGAGAAAACGGATGTCCTTTTTTCCGATGGCAGTCGATTGGCAGGACTCGCGCGATCACGGAGAGACGCACCACATCCCGATCGGCTTCCGTATTGCAGAGATATAGCGTGCAGAAGAAACCAGTATTTTTATGAATTACCATTCTTCGGAAGGCTATATCTCAGACAAATAGGGCCAGATCGGTGAAGGGCCAACTCTCCCAGGATCGTGAGAGCCCAGACTGTCGATCGGCATCAAAATCTCGACTACGAAAATGAGGCCGATTTTTGGCAATTTGAATGATGTAACCATCATGATTTTTTGTGAAAATCGTGAGAAAATGGAAGTCCTTTTTTCTGATTGCAGTCAATTGGCAGGACTCGCCCGATCACGCAGAGACAAGCCACGCGCCGATCGGTCCATAAATAGCCGAGATATAGCGTACAGAAGAAACCAGTATTTCAAAGACATGCAAATCGTAGTTTTTGGAAGGCTATATCTCAGACAAAAATGGCCAGATCGGCGAACGGTCAGCTGTCCCAGGATCGTGAGGGTCCTGACTGTCGATCGGCATCAAAATCTCGACTACGAAAATGAGGCCGATTTTTGGCAATTTGAATGATGTAACCATCATGATTTTTTGCGAAAATCGTGAGAAAACGGATGTCCTTTTTTCCGATGGCAGTCGATTGGCAGGACTCGCGCGATCACGGAGAGACGCACCACATCCCGATCGGCTTCCGTATTGCAGAGATATAGCGTGCAGAAGAAACCAGTATTTTTATGAATTACCATTCTTCGGAAGGCTATATCTCAGACAAATAGGGCCAGATCGGTGAAGGGCCAACTCTCCCAGGATCGTGAGAGCCCAGACTGTCGATCGGCATCAAAATCTCGACTACGAAAATGAGGCCGATTTTTGGCAATTTGAATGATGTAACCATCATGATTTTTTGTGAAAATCGTGAGAAAATGGAAGTCCTTTTTTCTGATTGCAGTCAATTGGCAGGACTCTCCTGATCACGAAAAGACATGCCGCACCCCGATCGGTCCATAAATAGCCGAGATATAGCGTACAGAAGAAACCAGTATTTCAAAGACATGCAAATCGTAGTTTTTGGAAGGCTATATCTCAGACAAAAATGGCCAGATCGGCGAACGGTCAGCTGTCCCAGGATCGTGAGGGTCCTGACTGTCGATCGGCATCAAAATCTCGACTACGAAAATTAGGCCGATTTTTGACAAATTTAATGATGTAACCATCATGATTTTTTGCGAAAATCGTGAAAAAATGGATGTCCCTTTTTCCGATTGCAGTCAATTGGCAGGACTCTCCTGATCACGAAAAGACATGCCGCACCCCGATCGGTCCATAAATAGCCGAGATATAGCCAAAGAAAATATGAAAAAATCGGCAAGTTGAGGATTGTTGCTGCACCATAACAAAAATCGGTAATTTATTTTATTATTCGACAACGGAATCAGAATAATCCTTATCTAACTTATTTGTATCTTAAATAATAAAGATCTGAGCAGCTATGGTCCTTCCATCCTAGAGGGAGGAGAGATGCACAACGTGAAATCTGCGAACTCTCTGGATTAGATCCCAGGCTCTTCGGCCAGGTCTCACGCCCATTCATACGCCGCCGAATCAAACGATGGGATACAGCTTCAAAACGGGTAAGTGAATCAGTGTACAATTGTGGATATATGTATGTATTTTAAAATATATCTTGATTCACAGAGGACTTATGTATGTACCCTTCGCTTTCCCCGACAAAAGGAGTCCTATCCAAGCATTACCGAGGCGTATTTGAGATAGACCGAGTCCAATCCCAGCCAGACAGAATCGTATCCCAGCAGGACAGATGCGCACCCCTGCAAGATCCGAACATAAGAAGCCATCGTCATCCTTCGACCTGGCCATCGACAACAAGGACTTTGGCAATGACAACCAAGGGAGATGCTACGCGAGCTACTAGATTTTAGATAGATAAAGGTGTTGTTAGGTTTAAGATAGATACAAATGTTATCCATGTGTTTATTTATTTGTACTAAGCTAAGTTTTGATCAATAAAGTTATTGCAAAATCATCCTTGCTGTTTTCTGTATTGGGGAAACCATACCGATTACAAAAAGGCGTGTCACGCCCAAATCGGTTCACAAACAGCGGAGAAAACTAAATTTTTTGATTGGGGAAGAGGTCCTTGATCCTTGATAAGGACTTTATCAAATCAGGGACATTTTTTCAATCACAGGAAGCCATCGCACGCCCAGATCAACCCACAAACAGCCCAGAAAACTAAATATGTATAGTTGGTGTTGTTGAAGTCCTTGCCGAAGGATCAAGGAAATTTTTCTGATCACGGTGGGCCATAGCACCTTCCGCTCAGGACACAAATAAGGGAGAAAACAAGATATATATGTCTGGAGGAGACATCCTTGATCCTTGGTCCTTGATAGGGACTCCATCAAATCAAGGATGTTATTCCGAACACACGAAGCCGTCGCATGTCCCGATCGGGCCACAAATAACGGAGAAAATAGAACTGGCTCGTAACTGGCTTTGAAAATGTAGTTCAAGAAATCACAGATAGGAGCGCCACTGTACAAGAAAGAAAACTTGCGTCAAATGGCTGGGATACCAGGCGAACAGAAATCAGTAGAAGGTAACTGAATTTTTTAATTTTGCGGGCCCCCAAAAGTATGCCACAGTATTTTTTGCATTTGCTACAGTTACCTTCTGCTGATTTCTGTTCGCCTGGTATCCCAGCCATTTGACGCAAGTTTTCTTTCTTGTACAGTGGCGCTCCTATCTGTGATTTCTTGAACTACATTTTCAAAGCCAGTTACGAGCCAGTTCTATTTTCTCCGTTATTTGTGGCCCGATCGGGACATGCGACGGCTTCGTGTGTTCGGAATAACATCCTTGATTTGATGGAGTCCCTATCAAGGACCAAGGATCAAGGATGTCTCCTCCAGACATATATATCTTGTTTTCTCCCTTATTTGTGTCCTGAGCGGAAGGTGCTATGGCCCACCGTGATCAGAAAAATTTCCTTGATCCTTCGGCAAGGACTTCAACAACACCAACTATACATATTTAGTTTTCTGGGCTGTTTGTGGGTTGATCTGGGCGTGCGATGGCTTCCTGTGATTGAAAAAATGTCCCTGATTTGATAAAGTCCTTATCAAGGATCAAGGACCTCTTCCCCAATCAAAAAATTTAGTTTTCTCCGCTGTTTGTGAACCGATTTGGGCGTGACACGCCTTTTTGTAATCGGTATGGTTTCCCCAATACAGAAAACAGCAAGGATGATTTTGCAATAACTTTATTGATCAAAACTTAGCTTAGTACAAATAAATAAACACATGGATAACATTTGTATCTATCTTAAACCTAACAACACCTTTATCTATCTAAAATCTAGTAGCTCGCGTAGCATCTCCCTTGGTTGTCATTGCCAAAGTCCTTGTTGTCGATGGCCAGGTCGAAGGATGACGATGGCTTCTTATGTTCGGATCTTGCAGGGGTGCGCATCTGTCCTGCTGGGATACGATTCTGTCTGGCTGGGATTGGACTCGGTTTATCTCAAATACGCCTCGGTAATGCTTGGATAGGACTCCTTTTGTCGGGGAAAGCGAAGGGTACATACATAAGTCCTCTGTGAATCAAGATATATTTTAAAATACATACATATATCCACAATTGTACACTGATTCACTTACCCGTTTTGAAGCTGTATCCCATCGTTTGATTCGGCGGCGTATGAATGGGCGTGAGACCTGGCCGAAGAGCCTGGGATCTAATCCAGAGAGTTCGCAGATTTCACGTTGTGCATCTCTCCTCCCTCTAGGATGGAAGGACCATAGCTGCTCAGATCTTTATTATTTAAGATACAAATAAGTTAGATAAGGATTATTCTGATTCCGTTGTCGAATAATAAAATAAATTACCGATTTTTGTTATGGTGCAGCAACAATCCTCAACTTGCCGATTTTTTCATATTTTCTTTGGCTATATCTCGGCTATTTATGGACCGATCGGGGTGCGGCATGTCTTTTCGTGATCAGGAGAGTCCTGCCAATTGACTGCAATCGGAAAAAGGGACATCCATTTTTTCACGATTTTCGCAAAAAATCATGATGGTTACATCATTAAATTTGTCAAAAATCGGCCTAATTTTCGTAGTCGAGATTTTGATGCCGATCGACAGTCAGGACCCTCACGATCCTGGGACAGCTGACCGTTCGCCGATCTGGCCATTTTTGTCTGAGATATAGCCTTCCAAAAACTACGATTTGCATGTCTTTGAAATACTGGTTTCTTCTGTACGCTATATCTCGGCTATTTATGGACCGATCGGCGCGTGGCTTGTCTCTGCGTGATCGGGCGAGTCCTGCCAATTGACTGCAATCAGAAAAAAGGACTTCCATTTTCTCACGATTTTCGCAAAAAATCATGATGGTTACATCATTCAAATTGCCAAAAATCGGCCTCATTTTCGTAGTCGAGATTTTGATGCCGATCGACAGTCTGGGCTCTCACGATCCTGGGAGAGTTGGCCCTTCACCGATCTGGCCCTATTTGTCTGAGATATAGCCTTCCGAAGAATGGTAATTCATAAAAATACTGGTTTCTTCTGCACGCTATATCTCTGCAATACGGAAGCCGATCGGGATGTGGTGCGTCTCTCCGTGATCGCGCGAGTCCTGCCAATCGACTGCCATCGGAAAAAAGGACATCCGTTTTCTCACGATTTTCGCAAAAAATCATGATGGTTACATCATTCAAATTGCCAAAAATCGGCCTCATTTTCGTAGTCGAGATTTTGATGCCGATCGACAGTCAGGACCCTCACGATCCTGGGACAGCTGACCGTTCGCCGATCTGGCCATTTTTGTCTGAGATATAGCCTTCCAAAAACTACGATTTGCATGTCTTTGAAATACTGGTTTCTTCTGTACGCTATATCTCGGCTATTTATGGACCGATCGGCGCGTGGCTTGTCTCTGCGTGATCGGGCGAGTCCTGCCAATTGACTGCAATCAGAAAAAAGGACTTCCATTTTCTCACGATTTTCACAAAAAATCATGATACATCATTCAAATTGCCAAAAATCGGCCTCATTTTCGTAGTCGAGCTTTTGATGCAGTTCGACAGTCTGGGCTCTCACGATCCTGGGAGAGTTGACCCTTCACCGATCTGGCCCTATTTGTCTGAGATATAGCCTTCCGAAGAATGGTAATTCATAAAAATACTGGTTTCTTCTGCACGCTATATCTCTGCAATACGGAAGCCGATCGGGATGTGGTGCGTCTCTCCGTGATCGCGCGAGTCCTGCCAATCGACTGCCATCGGAAAAAAGGACATCCGTTTTCTCACGATTTTCGCAAAAAATCATGATGGTTACATCATTCAAATTGCCAAAAATCGGCCTCATTTTCGTAGTCGAGATTTTGATGCCGATCGACAGTCTGGGCTCTCACGATCCTGGGAGAGTTGGCCCTTCACCGATCTGGCCCTATTTGTCTGAGATATAGCCTTCCGAAGAATGGTAATTCATAAAAATACTGGTTTCTTCTGCACGCTATATCTCTGCAATACGGAAGCCGATCGGGATGTGGTGCGTCTCTCCGTGATCGCGCGAGTCCTGCCAATCGACTGCCATCGGAAAAAAGGACATCCGTTTTCTCACGATTTTCGCAAAAAATCATGATGGTTACATCATTCAAATTGCCAAAAATCGGCCTCATTTTCGTAGTCGAGATTTTGATGCCGATCGACAGTCAGGACCCTCACGATCCTGGGACAGCTGACCGTTCGCCGATCTGGCCATTTTTGTCTGAGATATAGCCTTCCAAAAACTACGATTTGCATGTCTTTGAAATACTGGTTTCTTCTGTACGCTATATCTCGGCTATTTATGGACCGATCGGCGCGTGGCTTGTCTCTGCGTGATCGGGCGAGTCCTGCCAATTGACTGCAATCAGAAAAAAGGACTTCCATTTTCTCACGATTTTCACAAAAAATCATGATACATCATTCAAATTGCCAAAAATCGGCCTCATTTTCGTAGTCGAGCTTTTGATGCAGTTCGACAGTCTGGGCTCTCACGATCCTGGGAGAGTTGACCCTTCACCGATCTGGCCCTATTTGTCTGAGATATAGCCTTCCGAAGAATGGTAATTCATAAAAATACTGGTTTCTTCTGCACGCTATATCTCTGCAATACGGAAGCCGATCGGGATGTGGTGCGTCTCTCCGTGATCGCGCGAGTCCTGCCAATCGACTGCCATCGGAAAAAAGGACATCCGTTTTCTCACGATTTTCGCAAAAAATCATGATGGTTACATCATTCAAATTGCCAAAAATCGGCCTCATTTTCGTAGTCGAGATTTTGATGCCGATCGACAGTCTGGGCTCTCACGATCCTGGGAGAGTTGGCCCTTCACCGATCTGGCCCTATTTGTCTGAGATATAGCCTTCCGAAGAATGGTAATTCATAAAAATACTGGTTTCTTCTGCACGCTATATCTCTGCAATACGGAAGCCGATCGGGATGTGGTGCGTCTCTCCGTGATCGCGCGAGTCCTGCCAATCGACTGCCATCGGAAAAAAGGACATCCGTTTTCTCACGATTTTCGCAAAAAATCATGATGGTTACATCATTCAAATTGCCAAAAATCGGCCTCATTTTCGTAGTCGAGATTTTGATGCCGATCGACAGTCAGGACCCTCACGATCCTGGGACAGCTGACCGTTCGCCGATCTGGCCATTTTTGTCTGAGATATAGCCTTCCAAAAACTACGATTTGCATGTCTTTGAAATACTGGTTTCTTCTGTACGCTATATCTCGGCTATTTATGGACCGATCGGCGCGTGGCTTGTCTCTGCGTGATCGGGCGAGTCCTGCCAATTGACTGCAATCAGAAAAAAGGACTTCCATTTTCTCACGATTTTCACAAAAAATCATGATGGTTACATCATTCAAATTGCCAAAAATCGGCCTCATTTTCGTAGTCGAGCTTTTGATGCAGTTCGACAGTCTGGGCTCTCACGATCCTGGGAGAGTTGACCCTTCACCGATCTGGCCCTATTTGTCTGAGATATAGCCTTCCGAAGAATGGTAATTCATAAAAATACTGGTTTCTTCTGCACGCTATATCTCTGCAATACGGAAGCCGATCGGGGCGTGGCATGTCTTTGCGTTATCGGGCGAGTCCTGCCAAACGCTTCTGATGCAGTTCGACAGTCTGGACCGTCACCAACGTCTGAGAAATAGTCATTAGTTATGTATTAAATCCGCTTGGAAAACAGAATTTGATTGTGAATTATATGAAATAGGGTATAAAGATGTCCATACCTATAGCGGATACCTGTTTACCAGTAACAATGACGTAACATTCCGTACACACTTACGTTTTATTCTCTGCAAAGTTTATTTCAACAATCTAATAAAGCTAAGAGTTTAAAGTAAGCCGTCTTGTAGGAAATCGATTTACCAATCGGATAAAATTATAAGCTGAGATCTGGGGTTCCTATCTATCTAGTACTATTAAGTTGAATATAAAAATCGAGGAATTTGATTTTTGATCATGGACAGAGGACGATTAACCCATTGGCGACCAGAGAATCTTGAAGAATTTTAGCGCAGTTAAGGTGAAAGATTTCGTAGTCTTTTATTTAAATAAAGATAAAGAATTGGATAGAGCTACAAGAGTAATTAATATTTATTATTATGTGTTATTTTTGACGGCTTAACTCAAGTTGTTATCGAGTTCAAATTACGGAATATTTTGAAAATGAGACGGTATCTTTTGGTATATTTCCGCGTCTCAGACCGCATTCCTGATCAATACATAAGTGCTCTCTCTTGCGACGAAAAAATGAGTCTTTATTTTGAATGGGCTATTAAAAAGATATGGACAACGGGCAAAAACAGCCAAGGCAAATTGAAATTATCTAGCATCTGATGACACATACCTTGCAGACAAAATCGGCTTTTTGTTTACAAGGTATAGTGGGAAAATGGGGTGGATTTCACCTTGCATGAGTGGCATTTTTTGGGCCGTGTTGGCTGTTGACCACACCCTCTTTTTCCTTCCATTATGTAGCAAATGTGTAGTAACCGTGTAGAGTGTATTATTGACTATAGTTTGTTTTTTGTTTTGACAACACATTTTGCTTGCTTTGTTAAATAAAATAGCTAATAACAACCCCTGGTAGTTTGGCCCGCCGCATTTAATTCGCGTTTTGCAATACACGTGCCTGTGTATTTTCCGTGGCGGCAGAGTCTAATTGGTTGGCGAATTACGGTAGATAGTTGGATGCAAAGTAAAGTGCGTCGTTTGTGGTTTGTTCTCGCTGGACCTCATTCTCACAGGATCCATCTCGAGCTCTCTGAAGCAACTGATACGCAGTTCATCGTACGCAGCGCGAGCAATGGAGGAGGCCAAGGGTTTGAAGAGCCCAAGCGAGCCCGTGATGGATTGTGAGTATCTTTTCATTCATGCTGCGACATCAAACTAAATCAAATTCCGACACACACACACACGCATGTGGCTGCCTCGCGACGCTTGCGGAAGAGTAGCATCAGCATCGGATCTGGTTTCCATGGATACAACGCCTATGAAGGAGCCCAAAGACGAAGACGACGCCCCGGTGGCACGTGAGTACCTTTTTCATTCATATCCCGACTTTAAACTTAACCAAACGCTTACGTGAGAGTAGTTTTAGAGTTTTTGATAGACATAACGGCCAAGGGGGAGCCTAAGGCCGAAGAGAAACCAGCTGTAGCCCCGGTGGCTCCCGGTGCATCGAACGGCTTGATAGCCACAACGACCATGGTGGAACCCAAGAAGACCGTACAGAAACTAGACGAGTCCTCATTGGCACGTGAGTACCGAGTACCTTTTCAGTGATGTCGTCACATAAAATTCCATTTATATGTTGTCTGTACCAGAAGCAGTACCCATGAAGAAGCCCAAGGTCGACGCTAAGCCAGACGAGACACCGATGGCACGTGAGTATCTGTTCGATGAGAACAATGATCGTCGCAATAAACTAAACATAATTTCCATTCTCATGTGCCTGCTCCGTTTTGTGGGGCAGCTGCACCGAACACTAAGCCCATGAAGGAGCCAAAGAGCGACGCCAATCCTGAAAAGGCACCGGTGGCACGTGAGTACCTATTCAATCATGCCGTCAAAATGTACACTAAACTAAATTCCCTACCTGTGCCTGCTGCAGCATTGCAAGCGGTTGCCGTTGCCATCACACACATTACTGCCATTGATAAGCTGCGACGCTTCTGCTACATCGGCAACACGGAAGTTGCTGTCTATTTGTTCTCCTCAAACGAGAAGGTGACAAAAGAGAAGTTCACCGAGCTGCTCGTCCTCTGTGCCGAGATTGGTGCCCAGCAGCTGGCGGACTGCCTGGTCGATGTTCTGATTAACAACGACGATTACTTACCACGGCGCGACGAGGCGTTGTTTGTGTTGGCCGTGTACCTGTCGACGTGCACCAATACGCTGGAGAGGGCGCTGTTGCGCAAATATTTTCCTCGGCTGGTGCGCAGAGACACGGAACTCTTTATGTTCACGCAGTTCGTGAAGCAGGTGCAGATATTGCAAGGTCGCAAAACCCCATTCAGTCGCACCATCCGCAAGGCGGTCATGGAGTGGTACCAGGACAAATCGTCGGCTGTGCTGCTGCAAATGTGGGCGAAGAACGAAAAAATCTGTTCCTTTCACAAGGATCTGCTGCGTCGCTGCCATTATATGAATGTGGAAATGATTCCCGAAATTAAGGCCACCCTGCGGCTGTTGTCCACACCCACAAAGGAGCTGGGAAGCTGGCCGGAGTTCCTCAATCCCCTTGTCGAATGTAAAAAACAAATTGAGAGTATTATCAAGCTGCGTAAGACCAAAACAGCCCAGGAGGCTCTGCCGGTACTGAAAGAGCTGTCATTAACGTATGATCAAGTGCCCGACCATTTGCGTTCCGATCCCGCGCTTGCCGAATTCCTGATCCCAATGATCAGCTACGAGCAGCTACTGAAGACCTCGCCGCGGGTGTTGCGTCTCAGTAAGCGAAAGGCAAAGGTCTCGTACATCAAATATCAGGAACAGTTGCTCAACCAAACGAAGATGAAGGCGGCCAACATAGCCCCGCTACGCATCCTTCTGGAAACGATGCGTTTGCATAAGCATAAGGGAGAGGTAACTCATCATCATCCATCTGTGCCTCTCTCTGACGGTTGACCATACTCTCTTCCTCTCTCTCTCTCAATTAGACATCTGCGATTAGCCCGAAGAGGCCAAACTTTTTGTATAATGTCTACGCGGCCTCATTTGGACACAACAAGGCCCTGGGCAAGCGGCTGCACATAACCTTAAATCTGGAAAAGTTGTACTTAGGCAGTGAGTGCTCTAATCGAATACTTCCGAAAATGTAGAACTGATAAAATCTGATTGTAGAATGCCTTAATGGCCGCCATCGGTCGATTAATTATCTGGATGCGCTTGTGGCTCTCGCTTTCGGCTTTTATAAGACCGACACCAACAACAGTAAAGTGAACTATTGGTCCGATCGAACTGGCAAGCTCAAGGCGCTTCCCTGGACTAAGGAAATGACAGTGGTGGAGGCAACGGAATGTTGCAAAACCCAATTGGTAATGCCCACGCCGCTCAGTGGCCATGCAAGCCATAATGCTAACCAATGCTAATGTGTTATAGGTTCAGAAGACCAAGCAGGTGCTCGCAGAAGTAATGATCAGCGCTCTGGAGGATAAGAACACATATGATGTGTTCCTGATCGTGGTGCCGGGCGCCACTCGTGGAAATCCCAATAATAGCGCTAACCGATTGGCCGCCCTCCTGGAGAAGTATAGCGAGGAGCGAAAGTGTAATGCCAAGTAAGTTGCAAAGCTCCCTATAATCGAGAGTTTACTCACGACTTTTTGCAGGTTGATTATTGTGAGCTTGAGGCAGAGCCACAAATCCATGGAGTACTCGACTGTGCTCAAACAGAATGTGCTCGAGCTGTGCGGCGTGAGCGAGTACACGCCCCAAATCATAAACGCCTTTGCGAGCGCAAAGTTCCACTAGGAGGGAAAAGTGAGGCCACAGGAGAGCTACAGAGCAGAGCGCAAGGGACGAGTGCTCCATCTCTTTCGCTTTCATGACGCTAGGGTGACAGTCCCCCCCCTCAACCCATATAATAATGATATTAGCTATAATGTTAGTTCACACACACTCATACACACCTGCATCCAACACACACACAGACACAGAAACACAGAAACAGAAAGCGACTTTAGTTCTGATGTAACGCTCGTATTGAGTACTCGATTTTTTAGATTTTAGATTTGTATTCACCATTTGAACTGTATATGAGATATATTGCTGCTAGTGCTTCAGGCAAATGATTTTTTTTTTAGAAATCAAACTGAATCCACTGAACTGAACTCGAATCTAAATTCAATTTGGATTTAAAACAATCCCAAAGCATCTGAGCGGAAAGAAGTTAGAAAGAACAAACACACACCAAAACGTAAATGTAGCACAGAAACTAAAACTAAAAACTAACAAAAACTGAAACTGAAACCGAAACAACAAATTGCCTTACAAACAAAAAATGTTAGTTAAACTTTCATTTTAGTTGAGAATTTCAAAATACGAAATACGGGCATCGAAACGTACTGAAACACAAATTATGGCATTTAGATAAAGATAAAACAAGTAAACTAATCATTAATCATTAATCATAAACATAAGCAAACAAAAAAAACCGAAAACATATGTAAACCTAAACATAGCCTTAGCTTAAAATAGTCCAAGTCCAAGCAATAATGAATATCAGCTACATACGTGCATATGTACTATATATGTATATGTTTATGTATATGTATATCCTCGGGTCGAATCGAATCAAATGAATCATTAGCTTAATAGTCGGAACGCGTACAAGGCAAAAAGATACTCCCAATGTGCCATACACATACACACACACGCAACACAGACACTCACAGAAACAACCATGAATCAGTATAATTATTAAGATTGCGAAATCGCCAAGATACCCCATAGTTGAGAACAATAACGAGAGGAAACGCCAACCAATTCGACTAAACAAAAATTAGCTAAGCGAAATTATACTTAAATTAAAATTAAAATTACATTTACTGGTATACAGAGCATAGAAAAACCAATTTGGATGTTAAGAAAAACTTGTAACTAACAAGAATGAAAAATAATGAAAACAAAACAAAAACAAAAAAAAAAAATAGGAAATATTTCCACGGACATTTCTAATCAAAATGTTTCCACACGCATCTGTGAAGTAAACCGTTGTGATCGCCTTAATTTTTGCTTTACACAAAACAAAAATGTAACACAAAACTACAAAACATCCAGAACTAGAACAAAAACGAAAACGATAACGATAACAAGAGGATACATATATAAGTTACATTCTGTATAGTTTGTGAAATCGAAATATGGAAATACCAGTGTCCTACTGGAGCTGGAGCGTAACGTAACCGAAAAGTACCTTTACAAGCAAGAAAACAAAAGCTGCAACTGAAACTAAGAAAAACAAACAAAGCAAACAAATTGAATTACACCAAAATGGCACAGCACACACAAATCAAGCAAAACTACACTACAATGTATTCAATTAACCCGCGCTGCCTGGCTCTTAAGCACACACGAATTAGATAGATCAAAGAATAGACTATCCGAACACATACACACAAAAACACCCAAACACACACACACACACATATATATAGACTTGAAATTATTTTGAAATGAAACTGAATATTGATTACGAATCAGTCTTCATAGGTAGTTTTTATTTTGTATTTCTTACTTTGGATATTCTTTTACTAAAAAACATAGATGTAAGAAACATTTGTAAACTCTTACAAAGAGATCTATCCCCAAAGAGAATGAATTGTGTCTATGATTTGTGTAATTGGTCCATGTCTTGAACTATTTCAAATGGGGAACACATTATTGCACGATGAATCAGATATCTACCTGAGGTATATTTTTTTCTTTATATTTTATGTGACAACAAGATACAATCTAATTGAAGTTTTTAGATTTTTATGTATTTCATTCAGGTTCCTACAGTATGTGACGAATTTAAAATCTCATTTTCAATCGGCTAAAACAGGTGGTTGTCCGAATTGGAAAACAAGAACAACCGCATTCCGCAACTGATAAATATTTGGTTTATTTTTTGTTCGTTTTTTTGTTTTGTATTAAGAGTATTTTACATACATACATATAATTTTAATTTAGCTCCGAAGCCAAATTTACTTTTGTATTACACTACAAATAAAAACCCCTGCTACCCCATAAACTATTTGTTAAGCGTATCAGCTCTTGGCTCCGCACCAAAACCGTTGAAAGAAAAGTTGAACCGTTGAAAGGAGGATTTAAAACAATAAATAAAAAATAAAGAAAGTACTGAAAGCCAAGGAACACAATTCGGTTGGTGGAAATTTAAATATTTAAAACGAGAACAAGCTAAATTATTGTTGATCGAATCAATTGAAAAACTGAAACTGAAACTAAAACTAAACTGAAACTGAGCTCGAATTGAATCCGTAGTAACAGCAACAAGAAGCAAAACATCATGTGATATATATTTCAAAAATAAATCAATTGACAAAAACTAAACAAAACTAAAGAAAGAGAAACCTATCCATAACAAAGCAAGATATAGTAAAAATTAGACTAAAGCAAAGAGCAAACAAATGTTTAGAACGTATCTCCATCTCCCCCCGTCGAGAGAAAAAGGTTCAAGAGGTTTATCATTTCCATTGAAGAGTTACTTAAGAACCCGAACACGAACCCGAATGTTTTGTTAGGCATGTTCCATTGAGTATAAATTGGGTTAGCACACAACCACCAGAAAGGGACACTGATAGTCCTTGAACGATAGCAATACTTGGCTCGACTCTATCTCTACGTATCTCCCTCTCTCTATCTCTCTCTCTCTCTATGCATCTAGTACGATATTAATCGAAGTACGAGTAGTATTGGATTGTAAGCGTGTTCTGGACGTGTTCAACTCCTTGCTATTCCAGAACGTTTTTTTTATAAGCATATACATATACATACTTCTTATACACTAATCTAGACTAAATTTGAATAAATTCTGAATGAAACAAACTGGCATTGTAATTTGGTCGGGGTGGGGTGTCTTCTACTTCTGTTTCTGATTCTGTTTCGGTGGACTGCTTTTCTCAATTCTCGATTGGCCTTCTAGTTCTACTTGTTCTCCGTAATAATGCCGGCAGGGCCACATACGTAGAGCTGTTGCTCATCTCGGTCCCGGATGGGCGTGAAGCCGAGGTTGTCGGTGGGCACTCCGAACTGCTTAAGCTTGCACTCATAGGTCTCCAGGAGATCGTCGTGGGCCTTGCGGGCCTTGGCCACCTCGTAGCGCAGGTCGATGATGATCTTGTTCTTCTCGTCGATGATGTTGCCCACCCGTTCGTCTAGGCTGGTTAGTTTGTCGGCGAAATTGGGCGCGCAGGTGGCTATGGTCTCGTGCAGCACGATGCTGCGCTTCTCGTCCTCGCGCATCAGGGCAGCAATCTTGCGCTCCAGCAGCACATTCTTCAGGCCCGTCTTCTGCTGTAACTCCACAATGACGTCGTTGAAGCGCTCCTTGAGTGACTCCCGCTCGGCCACGAGCGAATCGTTGCGAAGGATCAGGGTCTCCGCTTCCCAGGTCAGGCCCTTCACCTTCTTCTCCAGCTTCGTGTTGCGGCTCTTGAGGCGGCTCAACTGCTGCTTGTCCCGTTCGTAGAACTCCAGCTTGCGGCGGAACTCGTTCAGCTGGATGTTGGCCTGCTCGAGGGGCTCTCGGAGGCGCTTGTTCTCCAGGGCCGTGTCCGCGGCGATGCGGTCGCTGCGCTCGGTCTGCTTGCGCAGCTGCTCCAGCTGCTCCTTCATGCTGCCGATGAGGGCCAGGTTGTTGAGGGTGATGTCATTGTAGTAGTTCTTCATGTCGTTGAAGGCCCCGTCGTGGTGGTCCTGCAGGTCCTTGATCTGCTGGTTCTTGCGCTCCTCCACCTCGAACATCTGGGTGCCGTAGAACAGGTCCAGCTTGGACTTCTGCTCCATCATCTTCTCTTCGTGCAGCATCTCGTTGTCCTTGCGCTCCCGATCGAAAGCTAGCCGCTGCTCCCTGAAATCGCGAGAGAGTAATCAGTACTGGATCAAGGAGCTGCGAAAGAGCGCACCCACAGTATTTTCTCGTTGAAGTGGGCCTCCATCTGGCGCAGCTGCATCTCGCCAACCTCCATGCGCTCGCGCAGAATGCGCCGCAGCTGGCGCTTGTCCTTCTGCAGCTCGGTCTCCTGCAGGATATGGTGCTCCTGGGCCAGTTTCAGCTGGGTCATCGCCTCCGCCCGCACCTCGCCCAGCTTGTTGTGGTTCTCGAACTGCAGATGCTTCATCTGCTGCATCACATGCTTGGTGTCGATGTCCGCCAGATCCTGCGTGGCCTCGATCTCCTTATCCTTCTGCTGCAGCTCATAGCGCGTCTCATCTGGGCATGGCATTAATTATAGATCTGGCTGGGGAGCGGGCTACCGCATACCGACTCACCCAACTGCTGGCGTGTGATCTCCCAGAAGGTGCGAATCTTGTCCCTCTCCAGCTGGAAGTAGTTTCGCTCCTCCCGCTCGCGATCCATCTCAGCCTTTAGGCGCAGGGAAAACGCCTCTAGCTGGTCGCGTGTCATCGCCGACGTGTCCACGCCATCGATGAGCACTGTGGTTTAGAGAGAGAGAGAGAGAGAAACGAAAGTTTGTGGAAGTTAGTTTAACCGCATATTTTGGGTGCCCAAGCCCATCTTTATGACAATTTAATGAGAACGGCACGCGCTCCCCTGTCTGCCGGTTTGCCCAGTGCCTGTCCGCATATGTGGCCCGGACCCAGACCCGGACCCGTGCAGACTGTGTTGTAATTGTTTTCTGTAATTGGCATCGTTGGCCGGCTGGTGCCAGGACTCGGACGAGGACGAAGACTCGGACTAGGAGCAGGAACAGGAACAGAACTAGCATTGGAAGCCAGGCATAGAAACAATTATGTGCGTTAGATGTCCAACGGAGAGGAGAGGAGACGGTGGACGGTGAAGGCAGAGTGCAGTGTGTGCTCTCACTCGTGGAAATTAAGTGGACAGTTTTTCCCTTTGGAATTTTTTTGGTTGCACTGCGTACTGGGCCTGTGCTTGGGCAATTACACTGTGCATCGGACATGTCCTGCTACTGCTCCTGCTCTCGCCTCTCCTCACGCAGATTATCGTTATTTACTAATTGTTTTGCTTGGCCTTTTTAAATTGCCCTGAATGACCAATGTCCACCATTCCATCCTGCCTCGGCCTCGGCCTCGTTCCGTACCCGTACTTGAACTCGTACCCTTCTCCGTCCTGCAGCACCCTGTACAGCCATTAATGTTCCGAAAATGAATTGCCAGGCAGACCTCGTTGCCTCGCCTGCTGCCTGTTGGAGCTGTCTCTCTTTATGGGAGCCTGGCTGTCTTTATGGGCGGAGACTTAAAGAGCTTTTGAGTGGAAATATTTGAAGAGCACGGAACTATTGGGTTGGCAACTGCCTCAGAAGATCTATTATGTTCTTCCAATGCCACACAGGAATGTGCAGTCTGTACATAAATAGATGGATATGTACATATATAGTTAATAAAAGGGAAGGACATCTCTGAAATATCTCTGAAATAAAGTAAAGATCGGACATTCTTCTGATAGTCTGAAGGTGTACTTGGCGGATATGTCGATTGAATGTCGATTAATAATACCTCGATTAAGGCTTATGCGTTTTTATGGATTTACGTCTTCTATCACATAATTACTTGATCACTTACCCGGCATCTTCTTGCCCTTCTTGCCCTTTTTCCCCTTTGGCGGCTGTAATTAAGAAAATATTGTACATTTTTAGTTAAATAAAATTTCATTAAATAAATAAATATTGTAAATATATGAAGAAAAATCGAAGGAAAAGGTGAGAGAAATAACCAATTTTGAAGATTATTCTGCTTGCTGAACTGCTTTCGAAACATTTCAATGGACTGCTTGCCAAAAGCGCTTTGATACTGATCTACTTATCGAATGATGCTGTGCACTGCTTGTCAAAGCGCAGGAGCCACAGGAGGTCGACTTTGACTTTGGGAGCTTCTTGGCCTTATATCTTCCCCTATCCTCCACATTTGTCAATGCAAATTCCATTAGGGGCTCCATGCGGCGTGGGGGTGGGTGCTGTGTGCTGCTGGCGTGGTGCACAATTGTCGTCTGGTGCTGCGACTCTACTGCTCCTGTTCTTCCGTGTGGCAACTATTTTTCGCACTTTAAATCCTTTAACAACATTTAATTCGATTCTCTCTCTCCCCCACTGGAGAAATACTCTGCCACTTCCCCTCCACTCCACTCTGTCTCTGTCTCTGCCAAGGCAAAGGCGAACCGAACCGAACCGAGCGCGCGACTGTAGAGAGAGAGACGGCGGCGGCGTCGCTTTAAATAATGTGATGGCGCGGCTTTCAAAACAATTTTGCAACAGCTGTTGGCTGTTGGCTTATTGCATATTTTATGGCTGCAAATTATTCAAAAATTTTCGAAGCCGCCTGCGCTGCGACCGCGCTGTCCACCGCTCTCTGTCCCTACTACATCCTCCTGCTGGTCCTCCTGCTCGTCGTTGGCCCAAAGGCGGAAAGTATATGTATATAAATACACAAGTACATGTACAGCAACGGCTATATGTATATACGTATAAACAAATGATCGAAAATAGACAACAAACGAGTGCATGCTGGTGGGGCCTCTGCCTGGAGGCGGAGTCGGGGTCTGAGCTGAGATTCAACTGAGACGCAACGGCGGATAGGGCCGGCGGACTCTGGGGCTGTAATAAATATACACCCACAAATGCATATACAGTATGCATTTTGTATGTGTCTGAGTCTGCAGCAACAGCCTGGCGTGGCATGAAAAATTGAATGCGCTGCAGCGGTAGTGGTAGTGGCAGTGTCAGTGGCAGCGACAGCGCAACTGAAACTGAAAGGAGCTCTCCATCTTCGATGGCCTTATCACGGACGCCATCAGAGGCCGAAGTAGTGGAATGGTAGATAAGGAGCAACTGCACTGCTTGCACTTGTCCAGTGCTTATTACACGAGGAGGCAGAAACAGTAAGCACAGCTGATTGCTGCTTGCCCACAGCTTGCTTTTTGAAGATCCTTTCTGCTGATCCTTTTTGTTGCTGTGATGATAGAGCAAAGGGAAAGGGAGATACGAATAGTTGGGAACGAAGAGCAGCTTCATGGTTTGTTTACTTTCCCATTGCTTTTTTCATGTGTTGTCTGAAGCTTAAATAACCAAAAATGCATTGCTTTCTGTATTGAACTGATTTCTACAACAGCTCCTTCTCGATTTACTGTTCGCGAATCGAATTGAAAGATCTGCCTGTTAAACACTTACCATTTTGCTGTTTCTTCTGCTGCTGCTTCAACTAAGACGTCTCTTTCACTGGGCCTGTTCTGCTGAGTCCACTGCAACTGCCTGCAATACTCTCCAAATAACGAAATAAACGTATCGATAAAACGGGGTTGCCCAGCACGTGCTTTGTATAAGAGGGTGGGGTGTGAGTAAAGTGCTGCCAGGCAACCAGAAAGAACACTGTGCTATAGATATGATAAGTTCTTGGCCCTACGAATTATTTGGAGTCGGTGTTCGAAACAAATTGTTTTATTACTGTTGACATTTCTCGCTTGGCTCTCTAGCTTTAGTTGTTCTCTTGTCATATGATATTATTATTTGAACATCTTGTGATTATGGGCAGCTTTCATCTTTGAATAAATGACTTGTTTAAATGTGCTTTTCGAGAGTTATTCTGTAAGAGCATTTCGGGATGGCACTCTTATCAATGTTCGGAGGTATTCCCAAATATCGGATGGCAAAGGACCAAGCGATTTGCAAGGGAGAGCATATTCCTGAAACTTGAAATTGAAAACAACGAACGGTGAATGGTGGTGACCCCGACAATTCGTTGGCCTCCACCCAGCCCTCTGCATACCGATACCAGTCTACAGTCGCCCCTACTCTGACTGAGACTCCGGAGAAGAGCTCCAGACCTGGCCAGACCAGACTCTCTTATCGCTGCCGTCGTATTCCGGAGCCAGTTGCCGTCTGCAGCTTAAACAAGCTGCTTTCTTGGGAGGAGGGTTACCACCCGCCCTGCTACCCCTGCTATTCTTATGTTCCTCCCTTGCTCTCCATGTGAATTTGTTCGTTTGTTTGTTCATTTTTCGGACTTTAAATGCGCTCTGGCATTGCAGTCTGCCGTTGACTGGTTAATTTGATGATTTTGTGAAATAAGATATAATCAGGAGACTGGAAATCTTTGCTCCCTCTCTCGCTCTCTCTCTCTCTCTCTCTATATATCAAAGCAAGAAACGGCTTTGAAAACTAAACTCTTCAACATTTTCGTCAAACGATCCCGACTGTGTGGCACCTTCCGTTTGGGCACCTATTTAGGGTTAAATTTCACTCCGAAAATTTATCCGGCCTAATTAATGTGTAAGGCCCAAGTGGGGACTGCCTGGGGCAGGGACTGGGGCTGTGTAAACAGAAGCCCAAAAGTGTGGAGTGTACGCAGTTGGGGGTGTTGGCATATTGCTGATTTTCTGGGCTCCCTGGTTAAATGCTTTAATTGAAATTAATAACCGCAGTCAGCAGTTGAGCAGTTGAGCAGTCAAGCAGTGGAGGCAGTCTGCTGGAGCTGTTGCTGGAGCGCATTCCCCTAAACGGAGAACCCCGTGGCTTCGGCATAGACGCCGAGAATTTTCAATTGTTTTCATTAAAAGTCAATTTTTGATACGCGAAGACGCTTCAGCGGCTAACTTCAACCCTTTCCGAGTGTCCTTTCGGTCCCGTTTTCAGTCCTTGTTTTGAGCCGCCCTCGCATAATTTCTGTTTCATTTTGATTCTGGCCAACGGCTGCGGTCGGTCATGCCCCATTGAGCTCCGTAACGGCTGTCAAGGGTCGCGGGAGGGAACGAAAAAGAGTGAGAAGGGTAGTGGTAGTGGGGAAGGCGTGGTGATTGAAACTGAAAGTATTTAAAATATGATTAGAAAATTTGCTTATCGAGGTCGAGGTGTGTCTTGTGCTATGTCTGTCCTCTTTAAAGAGAAATTTGCACTTACAGAAAATACAATATTTTTCTAACGAATTGTATTCTTGATCTATCAAGGCTATCGAATTACCCTTTCCTTCTTCTAGTCACACTATTCGTATCCCTTCCGCTCTACATTTAAGCTTATCTCTTAGTCTTGTTCTTTTTCCTCGCGGCTTCATCCTGCATTACGAGTATTCCTCATCATAATGTAATGCCATTTCTGTGAGTTAAAAAGAGGCAAAATAAAAGGTTGACGGGTGGGAAAAGTGGCTTAGCGGTTAGCGGGAAAAGGACGGGCTGACAGGCGGGGTTTCAGTGACGTTTTGTCCCCGAGTATTATTACGTAATTTGCGATAAATGTCATGCAGCATCATCCTTCTATTCGTATTCGTATAAGTCGTCTGTGTGTGTGCGTGTGTGTGTGTGTGGGAGTGTGAGAAATTTGTAGTAGTTTGTGAATGAAATGGAGGCAGGATATATAGGTAGTAAGGGCAGAGGGCGGAGGGACAGGGGGCGGTGCAGGCTCAGTGCTCATTGCGGTGGCAAAAGTTATTTGCTGTGTTATTTTCACAACAACTTCCGCTTTGGCGCAGAAACGGATATCCGGTCTCTGAGTGAGAGATGCAGATGGAGAAATAGATGGAGAAGGAGATGCAGATGCAGATGAAGAGGGGGGTAGGAGAGAGAGTTTGGGAAATTTGTTGTTGGTGCAGCTGCTTGGACTTGCTGTCTTGTCTGTTGTATGCCCCCAAAAACAGACCAGCCCCCGTCCCTTCGCCATATGCAGATTTTGCTTTTACAACTCTCGATCCAAACTTTGACTTGTGCATATATACACCCCCCATCCCCCATCCCCGTCTCCCCACTCCCAGTAGTCCACGCAATTTAAACTTTCTGATTAATTTTAATAAATATATTTTTGTCCTTTATTTGTAGAATTTGTTCGTTTACCATATATATATATATATATATATATATATAATTTTATATATATAATTTCCTTTGTGGTTGTATATATTCGTGTTTCGTTATTACATATATATAAGTTATACTTTATACTTTATGCGATTTATACTCGTAGATATATGTCCATACATATATTTATTTTCCTCTTCTTTGTTTTTTTTGTGGGAAGGGGGGAGGGGGTTTGGGATTATCGTGAACTTTGATTAAGCTTCAGTTTTGGGTAAAATGTTATTGAAGATCCTTAAATCTTTGCAGATCTGGTTTTTGTATTATGGTTTATCTTTATTTCGATCGATAAATAATCGATATTGGATCGATGATCATTATTTTAACTATAAATGAAGTCGCTTCACCGGCTATATACAATTTTGAGATGGTTTTTTTCTAATCAACTTTCTTATATATGTACATTCTTACACTAAAGAGAAACTGGGAGCAACAAAAAAGGCGTGTAACCAAGGGTTCGTACATCGTATAGTTATACTCCATATAGATATAGATCTAGATATCATCTCCAACAAAAACCATATATACAGAATGTCACACAAAACAATACTCTACTCTGGAATGCTTAAAGGAAATTTCATTTTCTATACGAATTTTCTATAGTTTGAATTTCTTTTTCTTATGCCTTTTGTTTGTTTTATTTTGAATGATATTTTATTCAGCTTTAGGTCTGCTAATAATGGCACATAATATTATTGTTGATTTTGGTTTTATTCCCATTTTGATATATGTAAGTACCAGTACCATATAGAGACACTGAGATTGGTTAGAGATACACAGACGCGTGTGTACGAGTATTTATGCATGTGTGTATGTGGGGGGTAGGTTGGGGGGTATTCATTATACATATACATCAATCATCTATCAAGCGCCCGCTGAGCATATGAACAACCTTCAATGGATTAAATTTCTATATATGTAATTTATTAATAATTTCCTCATCAGTTTTTACAAATGTTCTTTCCAGCTTTTCCCCTGGATATTACGCTTTATACAGGAACAGAAACAAACACTTTATATTTATCCGTGAATATATATGTACATATATATTTATATATATATGCATGTATCTATGTATATGTAGTATTTTATGTTCGGGTATATGTATATGTGGGGATGGCCAGTGGATAGATTTTTAGATGGTTTGGATGCTTGTTTGTGTCTAGATTTGGTTTTATTGTTATTATATAATTGCTGCACACACACACACACACACACACACACACACGAGACAGAGAAAGAGAGAGGAGCAGCTCTTAATTAAAATTGCAACAAATGAACAATGAGACAGTGTCAAAGGCTGCCTGCCCGCCGAACCCCGAACCCCGAACGCCAAACTGAGACAACTGTTGCACAATGACATCCCAAGCTCAAGCTCGAGATGAATCCAAATAAAATTTCAATTAAATCAATTCAAGCATGTGGCAAGGCATGCTGCAGTTAGCCAGAGTGAGCACCGCCTCCCCCTCCCCCGCCGGGGGTCAAATAAGGTCGAGACTGGGGTCCAGCGTCAAGTGTCCTTCGGCCGGGCTGCATTCTCAAGTGCTCCACATGCACATTGGACACATGCAACAACCTGAAGCAGCTGTAATTGAATTTCGGCTTTGCTGATTCTGGATTCTGCTCAGTTCTATTCTCTATTCTGCTCTGTTATGCTGCTGCTGCCGCTGCTCTGCACTGCTGGAGTGGCTTGTTATCTTGTATTTGTTTAATTTTATTTTGCTGGCAGTCATCCACTGATGGAAAGATTACTGCTGGAAGCCAAAGATGCAAGTGAAGGCGAGGCGGGGCGGCTGTTGCAGTTGCCGTTGCTGTTGCTGTTGAGCAGCTGTTGCTTGTCAGCCATTGAGACATTACAAAGCGAAGACCATTTACATGGATGCACACATACACACACACTCGCAGATGCAACCACTCACACATGCCCATTCATACACACACACACACACACGCACACAAACTCATTTCATTATTAAATCAAAAAAGTTGAGTAAATTTCAGCCAGCGCGTGTATGTATGTCCGTCTCCCTCTGCCACTGTCTGTCTCTTTCTGTGTGTGTAACAATTCAACTTGATTGCCATTTGTTTTTAGCGAGCTGCTGGGTCCTGCCCCCCCCTCCGCACCCCACTCCACACGGCCACCAATGCCACCAACAGCACTACATGCGGCAAATGTTTTGCGGCCAACACACGCACACAAGTACATGCACCATCGCCATGCCATCCCACATCCAACATCCCTCTCCAGAGAAGTAAGCGGTGTATTCAATTAAACTTCCGTCAAACATGAAGCATCCTCTGGCACACCCACACCACCACCCAGCCACCGTTTCAGGGCTGCCTTGAGGTTATAAAATAAACATGTTGCCACACACAAAATTTAAATAGATACAAGTTTGCTGCCACACTGCATAACACGGAGAAGCCGCAGTGGAACAGAAAAAAGAAAGGCAACAAAAAAGAAAAGAAAAAGAATCGCTCAAAGATGATGAAGCAAGTGGATATAAGCAGCAGGATATAAGAATGTAAGCCAGGAGATGCTCTTTAGCCAAGAGGTAAAAAGTACTACGAAAAATATGCCACGAAGGGGGATACATCGATAGAAATGAAGTGAAAACGATATATTCAGAGGGATAGAAATAAGATGGTAATAAGATTGCCATAGATCCGGAGTCACAGACACAGGAGGATAGCAAGGATGGAAGTCTTGCTTCTTGAAAATTTCTATAGGCGAGGAAGTCCCTAAAGAGAGAAAGATTGAGATATAGAGAAATCAAAGACATAAAAATCTGATCTATCATATATGTATGTATGTATGTATGTATGTATGTATGCCCCCACTCCGATTCGTTTTGGCTTTATATACCCACAAATTGGGAATGTGGAAAGAGTATCAAAAGCGGGGGATCTCCATTAAGAACCTTTTCTCCATCTCCATGCCTCATATTCTCCTCTTTCCCAAAACAAAAGCAACTTAAAGACAGCAGGCACAACATAACACAGCACAACAAAACACAACACAACATAAGTATGATAAAAAGGGGGGAATGCGAAATTAAAATACAATTTAAAAGCATCAAATAGAGCAATTAAGCGGTGGTCCGCCATCCATTCCCCCACCCGACACACTTGCCACTAGAGAAGGAACTCCTTTTTGCCACTCGCTTACACTCGCAACATGGGCACTGTGCCGCACAAAAGTAGGCAACACGCACGGGGATACGGGGATACTGGCATACTCGTGGCATGCTCTCGAAACTTGATTACAAGTGTCGCGGAAAGCCCCAAAAAACAACTCGAAAGCGGCTCCATAACCATAATATGTAACTGAGTATGAGTATGGGCACATATGTATGAGTATTTGGCTGTGTGTGAGTGTCTATGTATGGGTGCTTGGGTGCTATTATTGCTCGAACATGTGTGCATGTATGTACGCGTATGATGTGGCAAGTAGTCGTATTTGTTGTGATATTCACGGCATACAACAATGGGACAACAAGAGCAGTACAAAAGAGCTGCGAGCTAGCAGGCAGCAGCCAAGTGGCAGCAACAGAAGAGCAATACAGCAAATGTAGCAACAACTACACACAATAGAAGTATCAGGCAATACAGAGATGAGGCCAAAAGGCCCTGCAGGGGCAGCAGCAATGGAAGTTGCAACAGAAACAGCAGAAATACTATCAGTTAGAAGTGGCAACAGCAACATCTTCCATGAAACTACTGTAAAATGCCCTTTGGCGAAAGAGCATTCATTGGAAATGTATCATGTGATCCAAGTAAAGTGAGTCTGAGTATTCTTTATCGAAGAGCAGAGCAGTCCAGAGCACGCCTCGCCTATAAGTTCTAGCTTTTAGCCACCTGCCGAAGTGTGATCTTGATCAAACTGACAATTTCTGTAGACCTGTAGACATGGATGGGTATTCGCCAACAGCCACGTTATCAGCACTACCAAAAATTTGATACACCAACGATTTACAGTACCAATATTACCATCATCATCAATTGTATACAGGAGCGATTGGAGTATCAGCAAAGGAAAGAGCAGCAGCAGTAGCAGCAGTAGCAGCAGAAATAATAACAACAACAACAAAAATGAGAGTTACCCCAGAACTACACCAACACAAACAACACCATAAGCTACACAACGAGATACACCAACGACAACCACAATAAAAGTGTTGCAGGCGCTTCACTAGTTCCCGATGCTGCTGCTGCTGCTGCTGCTGCTGTTGTTGGCTGCCGTCGTCGTCTATGTAATTTGAAACACTTGTGTCAACGTGCCCCCCCCCCCCCCCCCCCCCCAAAAAAAAAAAAACCCACTCCACCCTCACTCCCTCTGCATGTTGCCGTTGACATGTTTCTTTGGGTTGTTGCTGCTTTCTTCTGCTGCTGCTGCTGCTGCTGCGGTTGTCAGCGTCTTATTATCATCATCAGTGGCAGCTTTTGGCGGTTTTGTATATTTGCTGCCTCTCAGGAGGGGGTAGGAGAGGCAGTGCTTTTTTCTTTAGCTGCAAGTTCTTGAAGAGAGCTGGAGCCACTGAGATGGGGCAGGCACTGAGACGGTGGGGTTCTGCTGCTGTTCTGTTCCTGCTGCTGCTGCTTACAATGAAATTCACTTTGCCAAAAAGTTTTCATTTCATTAAAAAGTGGCCCAAGCATACAAACAGACATGTGTACATATACGTGTGTATACATATGCATCTATGTATGTAGGTGTGTATATTTGTGTGTGGTTAACTGACATGCAAGTAATTCATCAAAAGCAAAATGCAACCAACAAAACTGACAGCAGTTGCAGAGTGTATCTGTGTCCGCAACTTGTGCCCTGTGCCTTTGGCTCTGCCACAGCTGCAACACCCACTCGGAACACAGACACACGCACACACAGATAAACTCTCTCACCCACACAGCTGCAAAGACAAGTCTACGAACTGGCTAAAGATGTTGCCTGAGCTTCAGAGCAAGAACCACAAAAAAAAAAAACAACAAAAACCAAATAAAAAGAAAAAAACCAAAAGTTTGACGAACACCAAGATATAGTTGCTCAGAGGGGACGACAGAGGGCATGGTGTGGTAAGATGTGGCATGGTGTGTGGTCCTGGCTTAAGGGGCTTAAGGGGTTAACAGTGTGTGCAAATAATTTGCATAAACATGCGAAATTTAATTATTTCAGAGCAACTCGAAAGCGGAAGCAGGAGACAAATGGAGGCAACCACAATTATTAAATCCTTCAAAAGTGGATTACAACGGACATGGAAAATGTGCCCATGTGTGGGAAGGGGTCGAGTTATGTTCGAGACTTCCCCCCATACTCTAGGGCATGTCAGAAGGTTTTTATAAAGTTTTCTTTCCAATGGTTTCCATTCCCTCCTAGAGACCCTCTCCAATGAACCTTCCATTTCGGCCTCTTTCCAATGGTAACCCCCCTTAAGATCCTCTCCAATGAACCATCTGTTTAATACTACCCTACTCCACCATCCCCATTCCCCGTTCCCCATTCAACCCACCTTCCTGAAGAAATCCCCTTCTGTACTTGATGGAATGTCAATCAAACTTAACAAATGAACAAAAATCTGCACAAAAAACAAAAAAGAAAAGAATTTGCTTTCAAATCAAAAGTTTTTTGTTTTGTTTTCTTCTGTATTTGTTGTGTAATTCCGTTTTGGTTTGTGATATTAATTGACCTTTTTGGAAAGTTATTTGGATGTGCAAAAAATGTGTTTCGGCAGTTGGAAATTTTACGGCAAAAAAGATTTAATGAGAAAACCAAGAAAAATAAAAAAAAAAAAAAAAAACAAAAAAAGAGAAAAAGGAAAATGAAATTCATGTTTTGAGGCCTTTTTTCCTGCGCGATTTACACACACACAAATACAAGTACAGATACAGGAGTACCCAGTAGAGTGGAGCACTGGGGTATTACTGGGTGTTGCATGAGTACTACGAGCATTCCCATATACATACATATATAGCTACTGAGAGACAGTACTTTGATTCCGTGCAAAACGCAATTCTGGTAATAATAACTATCATAGAAAGTACATTCTCTAAATATCGATACATTATTTTTGGCTACCGCTCCGCTCTGCTCCGTTCCATATGTCCAGTTGTGTGTGTGTGTGTGTGGGTCCGTGTGTTATTGTGTTTTTGTTATAAACAATTTAACATTTGCTACTACAACATGTGTACGAGTATTTGTCTCTGTCCGCGTGTGGGAGTGGGTCCTGTGTCCTGTGTGCGGGGAGTGCGAGTCCGTTAGACTGGGTATTATAAGAGGCAGAGCGTGAGGAGTAAACCGGACACGGCCGACAAACCCATTAAGAGCGGCTGTCGACAGTGCCACCAATGCGGATGGTGCCATGCCTCCTGATGGGTCAGCCAGCTGATGGGACTGAGGCTCGGTTGGGAGGGTATGCGGAAGGGAAAGCCGATTCCGAAGCCGAAGCCGCGAAGCCCGGCACCGCCGGAGCTCATTCCGTTGTTGTTGTCGATGGGGCCGCGCACCTCTGTATTGCCGCCGTAATAGGGAGGCGGCTTACGTGTGATGCCCAGATCCCCACCTCCACCTGGCGCTCCTCCGACACCACCGACGCCAGCTCCTCCGCCATTCTGCTGCTGCTGGTGGTGATGGTGATGGTGGTGCTGTTGATGTTGATGCTGATGCTGATTGCCACCGCCGCCGCCAGAGTTGCCAGGCTTATGTGTGGGCGGTTTATTGCCGCTGGTGTAGTAAACGTGAGGCGATAACGGCGTCAGGCCCTCCCCATCGCCATCGAAATCCTCGGCGGAACCGTACTGCAGCTCCTCGTCGTCCGGCTGGTATGTGACTTTGACTTGTTGTTTCTGTTTTAAAATGTCATTGGCATCCGCATCCAAGCCGCCGCCTCCGCCACCGCCACCGCCTCCGCCGCCGTTGCCCTTTCCGTTCAAGGGATTTTTATTACGATTCGGACCGGGGATTTCTGAAGAAGAGGATGAATGAACAACAAAAAAAGAAGAAAACAAACCAGAAAATGTAATTGAAACAAAGGTGCGAATACATCCCAGATACGTATGTATAGCTTTTATGGCCCTCCTCGGCCGGGAGGAGAGAAATGGAAATGGAAAGGGGAAGAAAGGAAAGGAAAGGAACGGAACGGAATGGAACGGAAAGGAGCACCTACCATATAGACGTATGCTGCTATCGACCTCGCCGAGAGAGTTCTTGGCTATGCAGCGATAGGAGCCAACATCGTCCTTCTGGAACTTCCGCACAATCATCGACATCTTCGTCTCGTACATGGACTGGGAACTCTCCTGTACGTGGTACTTGCCGGAGGTGACAATCATCTCACCTGTGGATATCGTGCCAAACAGAAAATCAGCAAACTATAGGCATATATTTCACGGCAAAAGAATACGGAAAACTCAACGAATACGGATCTCTTATCACTAGAACAAAATCACAAAACGAATTCTGAAACACTAGGCAGGCTGTGACCCTAAACACTGGCATTTGTCAGTCTCCTTTGTAAGGCCAGAGATATCAGTATTAGTATCGAGCTGTCTCTCGACCTGTAACGAAATACATAACTTTTGTCTAACAAAATATTGTGCATTCAAAAATTTCCAAAAAATATATTTGTCAGAAAAAATTTTTCAATCTGATTACAACTGTTCACCATATCTATTCGGCTCCAGTAAGATCATGGGTGAGTAAAAGTCAAGTGAAATCGAATATTAAGTGTGGTTCGGACACTGACTCATAGAGAAACTAATTCGGAGTGTCCGGACTTTCTCGTATTACTCCGTGCTCTCTCTAGCTGATCCAAATCGGGATAGTTACTCCCATCCCCTCCCAACCTGTATCCAGCTAGATCTTCTTTCTCCCACTAAGTTCAAGCCGTGTTGTGGCCTATCCCATGATACAGTCATCCTGCTCTTATATACATAGTTCTTTGTGGCCGTGGCTCTATAGGATTTTTCTATAGATTTCCGTATATCCCAATGTCCTTTGATAGCCTTTAGCTCGCTTACGATTTCCTCTGATTTGGGATAATCAAAATGACATTAAACTGCACACTGCCTATATTCATTCATAGTATTCTGAAATTGTATCCGAATTTTAAAACACTAGGAGGCACTGCCCTAGCCATTCAAGTACAGCCAGAGATCACTTTGGATTGTGTGTTCGGTTAGTAAATAATGTAATTTTAGCAGAATATTTTCCAGCAAATAGAATTTCAACATATATAGTCGGTTCGATTATGGGTGAGTAAAAGTCAAGTGAAAGTGAATGTGAGTGTGAATCCTCGCGTATCCTTGGACTATGTAGGATCGCTATTGGGTATTGTCGCTTGTCCGCTGCTAGTACCAGGTATTCGATGTCCTTGTGCCTTTATTCATGAGTCCTGTCTCGTCCGAAGGTGTCTTCGACTGTCCACCTCTTTTAAGTATTTCGGGAATCTGTCGTTGTGGTTCCTTCTGACATTATCTTCTAATGTCCTCTACTTTTCAGATTTCTTGTTGCCCCCTTCCGTTGCTCTTTTTAGGCATAACATCCCGAAAGTATTTTAAATTCTTCAATCCGCTTCGCTGTCCGGTCCTTTAATATTTTTGAAGCCTAATGACTGGACACTAGGAACTGGACTGGGACTGCCACACGACGCAACTCTAAGCACTGTCAAAAATAGAAAAAAAATAAACCAATAGACCCCGAAAACCGAAACCAACCCATCCGCAGTCCAAGGCCCAGTCACAGTCGCAGTCGCAGCGCCAGGGCAGGCATCAAACCGACCTACCGCCACCTGGAGCCTGGAGCCTGGAACCTGAATGGGCGAACGTGCCACAATCTGACAACTGACTAATGACAATGCCAAACGATTCGATTCGATTCGATGTTGAAGTAATGATGCGTTCGTCCTGGGCCCGACATCTGCATAGATGTATGCATCCATGCGAGCATAGGGATATGCAGACAGCTCGGGACAGGGACATGCACACACACGCACACACACACATACACAGACTTACCCGTGTCCTTAATCCAGTAGTTAATTGATTTGGGCGAGGCCTCAACGTGACACTCGATTTGAACATCAGTGCCAAGTGGTGCGCCGACTAATTGATTTGGTACTTGGATGACTGGATGAACTGCAACGACACAACGTCAGGTCGCCCCACACGTGGGGCAATAAAACAGAGTTAGGAAGACGGCTAAATAAAAGCATGAGAGTATGTACATATATTCCACCACTAAATCCCATCTCCCCATCTCCCCATCTCCCAGCTCCCTCAATAATTGAACTCAAACTTGCCACCATTGGCGGAGCGCTCAAGGCAACAGGACTATTGTTTGCCAAAAAAATATCTGTATTGAATGGTTTCAAGCCCTCGAAAGAAGTCCTGATCAGCGTGGGCGCCACCACCACAGTCGCCTTCATCTTGTTTGGACTGATTAGAATAAACGGCATCAAGCGGGGTCGCGGCAGACGCGGTCAAGGCCGCGGTGTAGCTGTTGTTGATGTCCCCCGACCCGATGAAACTGGAAATGAACAAGTGGACAAGTCAGATGAGGCCGCTGCTCCCGGGATAGAACCGTCAGATGATAATCAACTAGATGATCAAGTAGAGTACGATGTACAAGCTTCTGGAGACGGTATCATGCATCAGAACGTCGCAACTGCTATCATGTTCTACCCCCACGGGGCAAGGCCTAACAACCGGAATATGCACAACATCTTTGAACATTACAATAACCAGGGAGTTCGCCACCTGAACATTACCTCTTTGCCACGTTAGATGAGGTTTTATGAGGTGGCGAGCCGGTGGGCGGTTCTCCTAGAGGGCAGTGCAGTTGCCACCGCTCACCTTAAGTTTTTATCGAAATCGAATCTGTAATCAACCTGTAAAAAACGTTGAATCCAAAATAAATTCTGCACAATGTGAATATTTGGGTTTTTGCCACGAAGATATTACTGATTAAACGGGTACCGCAATGGAAGGCCTCACCTTTTGTTCCGATCGGTAAACTCTTTTGAGTATCCGTGGATGTGCGATTCTTTACTTTGAAGAAATAAGACAGCATGTTCTTTACTTGTCCGGCAGTCCAAAAATGGCCATCCCGGTATTCAATGTTCTTCTGTTGGCGATGAGACATCTTAAAGCCCAATTTGTGCAACGACTTCTCGGTCTCCGCCTGCCCCCAGAGGAAAGCCAACGAACTTGAGGGCCAATTGAGTGTAGCATAATTTGATGGTGTGTGGCTGGCTCTAATGCCACTCCTGATGCTGTTGTTGCTGCTGTTGCTGTTGTTGCTGCTGTTGCTGTTGTTGCTGCTGTTGCTGCTGCTGTTGGGGCTCATCAGAATGCAGTTCAGGCAGCGTCGGACGGTGAATTGACAACTCTTTTGCCCAATGGCCCAACTTTCGTATTTATTGTCACTTAGCCTCTCACCTCTCCCTCTCTCGCAGGTGCAAGAGTCAGAGACAGAGGAGGATAACAAGATGGAGAGTCATTCGGCCGGCTATAACCAAAATTGGTGGTTTTGTAAAACCTGCCAAAAGCTGCCCAAACGCAAGCTCCCCCTCCTACCTCTTACCCCCTCACATTCTGGGCAGCTTACAGATTGCATATTGTCTCCGTCTATCTGCGAGGCGGCGCCCTCTCTCTAGAACGCCTGCTCTGCAGCTCTCGAGAGCTCCCCTTCTATCCATGTTGAGACATTTGTGGCCATGTGCATTGATAGTTGATTGCAGCTCCAACAATGAAACTTCCACAGAGTGTACTCCGTGTCCTGTACGTGTGGCCAGTTCTCCGCCTCTCCGCCTCTCCGCCTGTCCGTGTGTCCGTGTGTGTGTGGAGAGTTTTGCAAGTTGGAACGATTTTAATTGATTTCCATGGCCGAGTGCGTTCTGTCTTATCCATCAACTATCTATCGCTTCTGGTGGTTGGGTTTGGTTAGGGTTTAATAACTTCAATTCTGTCTGGGCGTGCGAGGAAATCCCTTAACGTTGTTTCGGGGATCCCCAATGATGCGTGGTGGAGAAATCACTACTGTTTTTCGGAGGCTGTCAAGGGATCTATGGATATTCGTTCCATTTCTGTTTTTGGTAGCCGCATTCCCGATCCGATCACTCCACAATAATAGCGCCCGCCACACAAGGAACGTGGCACCAAAGCTGAAATACACTGGTCCTCCGCCATGAGAGAAGTCTTTTCTCCACCGTCCGCTGGTGGATAGGAAATAGAAGCAGCGCTGGCAGCTTGACCAGGCATACGTGCTGGTTGACTGCCTCTACTTTAATCCACACGCACATGCACACGAACACACGCATGGAGCTGCCACATTCTGGGTCTATCCTCAGTGCATTTTGTGGAACTCCCAGAGAAGGGGTTAGGGATAGGGATAGGAATAGAGGATTTGGGTCCCTCAGGTCCCTCGGCACTTTCGCTTGGCGATTTGAAATTTTGCAATGATTATTCTGAGCATGTTCCTACCTGCCTTTGCATCGGACTGGCCCGGGCCGGGACCCCCATGTCGATGCCGGGGCTTCAGAGTCCGCTCAGTTTTGTGGCAAACAAAGCCACAAATATGCACTAATGACGTCGTCAGCTGCCTGGCCCTGCCTGCCTGCCGCCACTCTACAATGCAGCAAGCACTGCCAGCCTTCTAGCCTGGCAGCCTGGCAGACTGGCAGCCTTGCAGCATCCACATGAAGCACATTTTCGGCAATTGTTGCAGCAGGACTGGCGATGGAGAGAGAGACGCTGGGGCTTGAGTTGAAGGTGACAAAAATTCGGAACTCATTCAGGAGGAGGTGCGTGTGCTGGGCCCATGATAGATGGCCTATACAGAGCGTTTCAGCAGTGTAAGTAACACATAATGCTTGCAGCTTGTTTTGTTTTCCCAGTTTCTACTGTCTCAATTTTGATGAAACGCACTGTATTTAAATGGTTTATATCCACAGCTATTTTGGGGCATTCCACAGCTATGCAAGACTCTACTCCCATAGAGAGGGGAACACTTTTTCGACCCAAGAAAGTCCAATTGAACGACTTTGTTGGGATCTCTGTTGGCACTGACTTTACTTGTCTGAAATGCAGCGTTCAGTATTTGCAAATCTGTGATTTTTGGAGTAAAGATAACAATAAGAGCATCTCCCTTTTCGGGATGGAGCTACCTATATAGTACAGAAGGAGAAGTTCCAATATCTGAAAGAGATGTGTCAAGAGTCTGATTGAAAGATAATAGCGCTGCACGATGCGAGTAGTCCTTGCTCGTAGAAGGGATCTACGAAGGGAGCGAGTGCCGAGTGCCACAAAGGTGAAGGCATCTAGGGAACCTTTCCACCCATCGAAATCCATCGAGGCGTACTGTGCCTGAGTGTTTTTGTTTGATGGTTTGATGGTTTGATGGAGATGATCCAAGGAGCTGGGGCTGTCCGTTACACTTTTTTGTGCCACATCAACGCCTTGCATGGCTGAATTTTCTTCTTTGGTGGGATTTTTTGTTTGCTTGTGGCATCCGCACGTACGTGATTTTTGTCTCATTTTGCAGCGTTTATTTTGTGTGTTCGATTTATGCCGCATGACGCGGTGGAGGGGCGGGTGGACCTGCAGCGATGAACGTGCCTCGTGACCAATCCTCCGAGAGGCGCTCTGGCAAGGCCAGAGCGACAGGAAGTCTGCGATTCCGGCCTGGTTAAGATGGTTGCCGGCTGCATATGGCACGCCGTCTCTTCCTGCCGCACTTCCCATAGGTGCCACTAATTAAGCATCTCAGAAAAGCGGAGGCGGAATGAGGCAACAGCTAGGGGAAGCGCCTAATAAGGCGGCAGCGGAAAGAGAATTTGTAGCGGAAGTGGGTCGAGGAAAATATGGCATACGGCATGCGGCATGCGTCGCGTGGCGCGTGGCGCGTGGCAAGCTGCTTGCTTTATCAGCCAGCGACACTGCAGCAGTAGCGCCAGCCCCTCCCAGAAGCTGTGGCAATCTGCTCTTGCAACTGACTCCGCAAAAGTTTCCGAGAAGAAAAACGGGGGCAACGTGACAACGGGGAAACGGGGAGGGGTGGCTGTGGCTGTGGCTCTGGCTGTGGCTCTGGCAACTCTTTCGCAAACAAATTGCGAAGGAAGTTGTTGCAAAATGGCAACAGGAAAAGTAAACACGCAGGACTCACGGACGGACGAAAGGGCGAAACGACGGAGTGAAGGAGGAACACACTCTAATGGAATGGACAGAAGGTGAAAGAAAGAAGCGATGCGCAACTCGAGTTGATCAAAAAGTTTCGCTAGGTGGAGACCCTCAGCCCTCAGCCCTCACCCCCTTAGCGGCACACCTTCTGAGGAGTATCTGCTACTCGAAGATAACTGTTAACCAGTAATTCTAGTATCCTGCGCAAAAGGGTATCCCTGTTCTAAGCAGAAGGTTGTCGGGCGCATGGGATATAGGCAATACCCTCCCAATCCACAAGCCACAAATCAGTCGATATTTAAATGCAAGTTCCTCTGGAATCAAGGCCGACTATTCCCGACTATTCAAAGAAAAGAATCTAATATTATTGTTTCATGAGCCAGAGCTTTCTGGCTTCTCCATTGGCTAAATCAATTAGAAGTGAGACCCATTTGGGGAGCAATAAGCCCTCCTTCATTCAGGGGTTAAAGTTTCTCCACAGCAGCAGCGATCCCCTAGACCAAGTGCCACTTAAAGACCACATTAACACAATGTCAAAATGTTAAAAGGCGTGATTTTGCCACCTCCGTAGAGCGAGTGATATGGGGCATATGGGGAGAGTGGGGGCAGGCTTTTGCTGCAGTGGTAAACGAGCTAAAAAAAAACAAAAGCAAAAAAAAGAAAAATAAACAAGGGAGTTACAGGATGGTGGGAGGGAGGTGGCAGAGCAAACAAACGCAGTGGATGCCACGGTTTCCTCCGTTGCCGCCCGCCCCCCCTCTGCAGCTGCCTCGGTGATTGAGTGAACTGCCACATTGCAGGAGAGTCACAGGCGAGGCAAGGCAGTGAGGCAGCAGGCAGCAGGCAGCAGCCAGCAGCACGTGCTGCAGACAGTTTGACAAAAAAGCTGTGGCCCACCAAAAAGCACCTGCCACACACACACACCATGCTCACCCACACACACACAATACACAGAAACAACAAAAATACAAAAACGTTGGTGGTGGGAGGATGGTAGGAGCAGGTAATGCCCGGTATCAGTGACAGGATTTAAACGGATTACAACAAGGACAATCGAGTTAGCACGGCACATAGAGCATAGAGCCGTAGAAGCATAGAGCCATAGCTACCCCGGGTTTGCCTTCTGCCTTCTGCCTTGTGCCTTTTTTGCCTTTTCCTCTCTTGGTCCTTCTGTCTTCCTTCGCTGTGGGGCATCTTCGCAGACGGAGTGGACTCTTTGTGCACTGGCAGAAACCAGAATCGGGAACTGTGGGGATATTTAAAATAATTCTTTAAAGCTTCCTTTAGATAGGGGTCTGAACGGGGTTTGGTTCCATAAGAATTTCTTCGAAGGAACTTAATGGGATGCGGAATTCTGCAACTGGCTGAAATTAAATATTTTATTGCATCTGTAGGTATGCATTTTTAGCCTTGATAGGTCTGATAGGTATGTACACCCGACTAAACCTTTCAAGCGATTCAAGGATCAACCGAACACCAGTTCGTGTCCCTACAAATTTTTGCCAGTGGACGAGCTAAACGCAAGATAAACGCCCAGGCTCTCGGACCCGACTCGAGTGGAGGAGAGCAGGGGAGAGCTGACTGATGATGCAACCTCAACGTGCTGCTGCGAGCAGCTGAAAAGAGTTGACCAACCGCAAGCTCCTCTAATTAATGGCGCACTGCATGGAGATGGACACGAACGGCGGTCAGAGAGATGGAGACAGAGAGAGGGAGAGAGATGGTAAGGACTGGGAGAAAGAGCGTTGTGTACTTACAGTGTATGCTAAGCGAGATGCGCTTTGAAACCGATGGGGGAACCCCGTTGGAGGCGATGCACAGATACGAGCCCATCTCGTTCCGTGATATCTTTGACAGCTTCAGCACTTCGCCGCGGAACGAGGGCGCTGAAAGCAGGCAATTGTTGGTTTAGTTGGCACAGGACACACAGGGATACACATACACAGGTATGCGAGTATGTGCTGAAAAAACTACCGTCACTTACCCAGTGTCTTGGTGCCCACATTGTCCTTGAGGACAATCTCGTTGCCGTCCTCCCGCCGCCAGGTGACAATCGGTTCCGGATAGCCACGGGCTCTGCAAACAGCAAAATGAACAGCACAAATTAGTATGGATAGGGGAAACCAAAAACAATTGTCTTCTCGAGGCCCATAAACCATCTCGGCCACGCCCACTCAATGGTAATGGCTGCAAATGGGAAATGGTAAATGGTAAATGGTAAATGCTAAATGGGAAATGGAAAATATTCAAGTTCAGTGGCTTATTAAATTTAATATGACGACGACACGGCATACAGTGGGAGCCACGGCCAGATACCATTGTGTTATCGTTAGAGTGAGAGAGACCAAACGAGAGAGTAAGGCTAGCTTCGAGAATCGAACGTTTGGATACCCTCTCTCTGATCCATATTTCCCCTGGCATATATACGATAGGCACCCATTGATGGATGATTTTTGAATAAGAATTCCCAATTCAAGTCTCAAGTCTCAAATCGAACAGTTTGGAGTCTGTGGAAAAGATCAGTCGAATTGTTTTAAAACTGACTATTTTGTTCCGCCTTCTAATGATGAGCAAGAACACAAATACAAATGATTTCTAGTCTGCGTTGTAAAAACCTGCTAAAAATCATTATACCCTCTGCAAGGGGCATCAAAACTTTTATTCCCTCTCGCGCTCAAAGACCAACGACAGTGGAAAGCAAGCAGTGCAGCAGGAAAGCAGAGCAGCCACCGCTTGAAGCCAGCAGGCGCCGACTGCGACTACGTCTTTCCTGTCCTGCTCAAGTATGTGGTGCAACGGATAGATAGATAGTGAAAGAGAGAGAGAGAGAGAAGAGAAGAGAGCAGCAAGAGTGCGAGTGGTTTTGTCGAGCTTTTGCGGGGAGCGAGAGAGAAATGCGTGTTAAGACAGAAGTTGTTCAACAGCGAACCAGACACGGGTGTGGTAAATTTTTATGATGCCGCAAACAGATGCAAAATAGCTAAAAAGAAAATCAACCAACACACACACACACAGACATACAAACACAGTGTTAGGGGAAGCCTTCCTCCCACATGGCCAACACAATGGCGGCGACTGGCTGGCTACCAGTTAGCAGTCACTAGCAGTTGCTTAGACATGTTTAGTCATGCCGGGACAGGACCAAGACCAGGACGAAGACCAGGACCAGGACCAGGACCCACGCAGGCTGATTGAATGTGTGTGTGCGTGCGATGGGGAAGGAGGGGGGAAACAGCAACAGCTTTGCTTGAAATCTCTCTGAGTAAAAACTAAGTGCAATTTACATAGTCGAAAGAAAGAACTTGCAGAGGAAGAGGGCGCTTGAACTTTACTGTGCTGTGCTTCTGAACGGAGAGGAAAAAACCATTTAAAGTTGATTTACAGCTATTCAAAGCAGTGCGAGTATGATATGAATTCACCTACTCCCCTCCCTGACCTCCAATGCATTACAGGCGAATTTATTTATTTCATTATTAATTTGTTTTTTGACAAGCTCCAAGGTCGGGGGTGTCTTGCTGTAACAGTGCTATCAGTGGGAAGAGAGAGAGGTGTTACTATGGCGCTGTGTTTGAGTAAGAGAAAAAGTACAGAAGCAAGTGAAAAGTACCCGGGAAGCTGGGAAACTTCTTCATTCTATACAAATTATTGCGGACCTTAGCTCTTGACATTTGCCTATAATTTGGTAGTGGGACACATGAGCCCTTGCTGTGCCCTTTACTCCATCGTTTCTTCGAAGACAAAATCACGCTAAGTCATCTGGTTTTGGATGTATCGGGTTACATCCGTAACTTAAGCTCTTCAATTCACAGGTACTGGATACAGTAATTGGCTTTGCTCTCTCCCTCTGTGATCAGAAGGCGCTTTCCTCTCGAAGTCTATGCCGCAGAATCACCACGACTTTCGCGACTTTTCGCTCTTCTCTCACTCGCTGTGACCGTTACTCTACCGTTTTTAAAGCACCTTAACCCTTGTTCTGATTGTCTGGCTAGGTTAACGCCGTGCTTTTAATGTGCGTAAAGCTGAAGTTGAATTCATTTCAAGGGATTTGCACTAAGTGGTATTAAAAATGAACGGGAAACAAAACAGAAAATAAAACCAAATATATAACGTCTGCAGACAAGGTCTCTAATAGCTTTCCACACTCTCGCATTCACACACACACAGAGAGAGAAAGAGAGAGAGTGGCACAGTCGCAACGCGCTTATCGCCATCGTTTCATCATTTTGCGGTTAAATCGTTATAAAAAAGAGAGCAACACTTCGTGGTTGCGGTCAAGTTCATAAATCAGCAGACAGCCAAGGCTTGGCTTTGACTCCTTGGCCCCCACACTAACACCGACAGCGACATCACACCCACACCCGCACGCACACCAAGCCCCACCACCGCCGCATGCCCCTTACATGGCAGTTAGAAAATATCCAACACAAATTAGAGACTGTTAGCCAGCTTCCTAATACCCTTGAAAATGGTGAAAACTCCAGACCCAGACGAGGGGTTAACGTAAGTCCTTATCTCTTTGATGCTCTCTAAAGCAGCTAATCTACCCGCTATCCGTGTTAGCCCTAGGGTAGTGGTAGAAGCCATTGGTAGGGAGTGGAGTGTATTAGTGCGGAATCAAGAGAAATGAAGTGTCACTTAATTTGCTGACATTATTACACGGGGCTGATTGAGACGGGAGAATGGATGCGACTCTGGGAGTGCAGATGGAGAAGGCACTTGGATGGAAAGTTGAGGCTAAAAAACTCAACATGCGAGTATCGAAGTGCAACCCTCTGAGGCAGCATCTTGATGAATTGCATGTGGGCGGGGGTGGTGGGTCGGATGGGTGGAGGGCTTGATGGCTGGCTAAAACCATACGGTACATACTACTCACCGACATGTCAGGCGCACCGAACTGCCCTCCGGCACAATCACATCCGATGAAGTGTCCTCGCTGATAAAGTCCGGCGGTATGACCACATCCAGGAAGCCTATCTGCAAATGAACCAAATGAAACAGAAACACAAACATTAACAGAATCCGGAAGTGAATGGGAACGGGAGGAGGATGAAGGGATGGAGGGATGGAAGGAATACTTTATTTCTCTTACTTAAATTATCACAAATTGCTAGGGGACAAACGCACTGCACTGCCACTCACGGCAGAGAGAGGCGGCGAGAATTTGCTGATTATGCAAGTTGGTCATAAAGCAGAAGTAATGGTAAAGTGTTTTATACGGCGACTGGGAAAATGGTCCCTGGCAAAATAAAGTGGGGCCGAATAAAGGCCGGTGGCAAAGGTACGGGTATGTAAAGGTAAAGCTAATGGAATGGCGTTAAATAGTTTAAGACAGGAGAGAATGAGAACGTTTATGCCACAGGGCTAGTGGCACCCACACACACACACAGTTCATGAACACATGTGTACACACAGTGCACTTTGACCCGTCGAATCTCCGTCGTGTTTCCACTGTACTTGCGCTGTGTTGTTCTTGCTGTTCTTATGAAAAGCGTAAAAGTGCAAATAAAAATTAAGGAAGCATGAAATACATTTTATTGGCACCATAAACTTCACTTGGCTGGACACATGAGTGTACGTGTGAGCGGACACACACATAGCGATGTACGGTTGGCGGTGGGGGTGGGGGTGAGGGTAAGGGTGTACTTGTACGTGTACGTGTACCCCGAACACCGCACTATGGTCCGAACGACCACTTTTGTTGGCCAAAACCTAATTTTTCAAAGTCAAAACTGAAACCTGGTTTTGATCGCTCTGCATTAGAAAAAGATCGACCATTAAATCTGCGTACCAGAAATTTCCATAGATGGCGCCACATTCGCAAAATCAGCTGTGCAACCCAACTGTTTTTATAGTAAAGCACGTGAAGGGAAAAAGTGGCAAATTAATAACCACTTTAGATATCTCAAAAATTGAAAAACGCCAAGACGTGATTAAATTTTTTTGATGAATCTTAATCTGTCGGGTTCTTACTACGTGTTTTGAGTTTTAAACTGTCTCTAGTAGTTCTGATGTCTTCGTAATTGAAGGTTAAAGTGAGGCCTTCAACATGTGCCAACTTGTAATGAAAACTAATTTTTGAAAAGGTGTACAAAGTGAGTCCCACCTAGTCCCACCCTGAAACCTTTTCTGTGTCGTAGATTAATAAATTCTTTTTGAAATGTATATAGTTAGAAATGTCACTTTTTACCACAATTCTTGGAATTTGCATTAATAGAGCATAACCTCAAATTCGAAAATGCAGATTTGTTTGCCGAATGGAATTCAGAGAAGGGTAAAATTATCAATTATTTGAAAACGGATCTTAAGGCGACATATCATATGAAATTAATAAAGCTTTTGAAGATACCAGCAGGAAAATTTGTTACCGTTTGGCAACATACCGGAACAAATGCCGGTAAAATTCAAAGATGTTTAAACGAAAATATGTGGATTGGCCACAAGCCTTTGTTTCAATACATTTATCTTTATGTCCAAATATGCTAACTAAGTTCGTAAGGCTGTACAGGACCCAGTCGGAAAGCCGGCACATATCTCACTTAACGAGGCGTTAACCTTGCTTCTAGACAAGGATTTCGGCAATAATTTACGGAAACCTTTAAACGATTTTATTTTTATTTAAATCAAAATTTTTTAGTCGTGCAACGCCGTTTTCTTAAATAAAATATGCTTAATACTTTTTTTCACTATAACTAAAAATTTAAATATGCATTATTAAAAAAAAGGGGCGGTGCCACACCCATTTTTTTCTTAAATCCATTTCTTATTGATTATATATATCCAATACAAAAAACTAAATGAAAAAATCTTGTTCCGTTCGGGAGTTATTAATTTTGGCCAACAAAAGTGGTCGTTCGGACCATAGTGCACCGTTGGAGCGTACACAGAAAGCAGTAGACGAAGCTTCCCATTCATACACATACATTTGTGTGTGTGCATTTATTTCTCTCTGATATGTGTGTTTGTGGGCTGTGTGGGGATGGGGGTCGCCATTCGCATAGTTTTCGCTTTCGGTTTGCTGCGCTTTCTTCGCTTCCTTCTTGCGCCTGTCTTCTTCCACGCAAAAGAAGGAGGAGCAGGAGGAAAAGGAGAAAGCAGGACAACAGTTGAATGCATTCGCATTTTACTTTACCGTTTAATGCCGCATGAAAGGAATTGCGAAACAAAACCAACAAAAACAAAAGATTCCTGACATAAGCAGGGATCCCGATCCCCCCATAACGGCCATAAAAATAGCGCAAGCGAATCACAAATACAATAGTCCCCTGTCCTTCTCGAATACCAGTTCGTGCTCGTGATCGAATTCCTCATCGTTTGCCACATGGGTCTAAATTTAAAAAAAATGTTGCAGAAAAATCAAAATCAATTGCCCAAAAACCGGGGAGCGGTTTTGGGTGATCTCTGGGCAGATTCCCCTCGCTTCCTCGGCGAACTCCACTAGTGGAAGCATTCCGGCACTAACCAGTGCCGCATCGTCCGATGATGGTACGGAAGCCGCAGCAGATTCGCAGAGCTCCTAGTCGGGCCGTTGCATCTAACCCTCTCCTGTTGGACTTAGTCCTGCTGCATCAATAAAGTTTGCTTTGATTTACTTGTGTGTCTGTTACGTGTTTTGGAAGAAACATGCAAAATATAGGAGCAGAGACAACAGGCGAACGAAGCCAACAAGATAACGAACATGTGCGTATGAGCATGTAGCACCCAACAAAGAAACAGAGACAAGCGCCCTGGTACAGAGAACGGTGCATTAGCACCGTTCCTGTCTCTCGCCTTCGAGTAAGAGCCAAATATTAAATATTACACTCATCCAAAAGTGATGATTGGTGCTATGGTTAAAGAATGTTGCCAAGCGCCAAGTGTTTATGTGTGGGCATCAGAAAAAGTACAACCAGAAATTGAGACTGACATAGTTTTACGTCTCCGAAGTCCAAACTGCAGACCGCGACAAAAAACTAACAAAAACCAAATGAAAGCAATTTGTTTGAATAAAATTCAAATTACATAAATAGGTGCGTTTTTCATTATTAAAATGTTTCAAATATGAACACCACTCGATGAAATAAAACTTCCCTTAAAACCAAAATAACAGAAATGGAAGGAAGTTCGAGGTTATCATTAGGCGGATTCCGTAGGCAGTGGCTCTCCGAGCTTCTCGATGAGTGCACGCAGCGACTTGCACCCAGCGATGTCGATTGTCTCCATGGCTGCTTTCAGGACAGCTGCTTCGGCTTCCTCATTGAGCGAGTACTTCATGGCGTTTAGCTCGGCTTCTAGGCAGAGCTTTAGTTTCTCAAGTCCAAATGAACAGAAGTTGATCGAAACGGTGGTGTCTGAGATGTGCTTGAGGTACTTTTGGTGCTCCTCGAGGTACTGCGTCTCTAGGTTAAATATATAAACAACCAACACAATCTGATCAGCCATCAGCTCGTCAACAACACCCTCCCGATGAGAAATCATCTCATTATAGATAGGGACTATGTCCCTATTATCGATTTTTAGGTCGTCAATGAGATGGAAGTTCATGCCACAGTTCGATATTTCGTTCATGAACTGGCGGAGTTTGCGAAACTTATTAACATCATCTTTTCCAGAAGTCTCGTTGTTCCACGAATAGGAACGAACATTCTCCGACCATGGGAAGCTCCGCATCAGAGCCGCGGCTGTCATGGTCTTGCCAACGCCGGGTGGGCCGAGCAATGCGACGGAGCGGAACTTGCGATCGCGGCCTAGTTCTTGTTCCAACTGCATGAGTGCCTTATCTTGCCCGACGATCTGCTGGCCAATCTGCTTCATGGTCTTCTTCAAGTAGAGAGGTTGATTGCAGAAATAGCAGCGAGCGGCCTTTTCTTCTGCCGTGGCCACTGCAGCTGCAGCGGCCGTATCGGAGTCGCGCCAAGACATGTCGCCATCGGCGCGTCCTGCCAGCAAACGAGGGCTCTTGCTAGTCTCCTCCACGGATGGTCCGTTTGCAACGGCATACTTCCAAGCGACGACGAGGTACAGCAGCCAGCCCACTACCAGGGAGGACGTCACAACAATCACGAACAGCCACGACATAAAGGAGTGCCCTTCGTGGCATTCACTGCCAAGCTCGCGGTCGCGGTCGCGCTGGCGCTCGTATCTGCCTTCGCCGCGCGAATGGCGACGATGGTGATCACGCGTCAGGCTCACGCCGCGTGAGGGGTGACGTCGCGGCATTTTTGTATCAAATCCGAAATAGAATTTAATTTTTTAACACCGAGTGGTGAGGTTTTAGGAAAAATTGTATTTTATTTCGGAAAAATTATTTTAAAGGCTAGATGTTTACTGTTGACCGGGTTGTTGTTGAATGATTTTCGAAGGGGCTGTGCGAGGCCTGATCGAGTTTCAAAACCATCCACAGCCTCCTGTGACCGGCCATGTTATTTCGAGTGCCACCCAAAACCTATGCCTCAAATGTCAATAATAAATGTACATACATATGTATGTATATGGTATCGAATGATGATCTTTGACCTGACCCACCTGACTCTTCATGGGATCCGTGTTCAGTTGACACATGTAGCCGCCGCGATCCTCCTCCGCCACCGCCTTGATGTGCAGATTCCAGGTGTTCTGGTCCAGATGGCTGACCGTGACACGGGGATTGTGGGTGATGACGTTCTCGTGTATGGCCTGGATGGCCTTGGTGTCGGCTTTCAGCCAGCCCACCTGTGGAAGGGATGAGCGAGGAGGGGTCGTGTTTGTTATGTTTTCGAGTGCAAGGCGGCACGGCAAGGATGTTGACTTCTTACCCGATAGCCGCCCAGGTGGCGGACGTGGCACGTGAAGGTGGCGTCGCGACCCACGGCAACGGACACATTGGAAATGCTCTCCACAAACTCGGGCGCAAAGGCACCAATTGCTGTAAAGAAATGGGGGGCACAGAGTGAGAGAGACAGTGAGATTAGAGTGCATGAGTGTGCTCTGTGTGTGTGTGGGTGTGTGGGTGTGTGGGTGTGTGTCTGTGGCAGTTAATGATATCGCGCTGGCAATGCACGCTACTGGTGCATGGGCCTCCGCCTCCCCCTTGTTGCGCCTGCCAAAAAGACCGTGATTTATCGCTTTTAAATGTGCCCAAAAGCTCGCTCTGTCCCTCTTTGGCCCTCTTTCGCCCTCATTCTCCCTCTGTCCCTGTCTCTTGCTATTGCCAACAACTTAACTGTGCCAGACAACAGCCAGCGTCGCAGCTAGCGTTGCAGCCAGCGTCGACAGCAGACAGTTTAAAGAGCTGCGGCGGCTAATTGAAGATCGACATCCGGCACCCCGGAGGGACGCGAAGCGGCACCGCATACCAGGGCACAGGCAATCCTGGGTCCTGGGTCCTGGGTGCTGGGTCTGGGTCTGGGTGCTGGGTCCTGGGCATACGCAAATATAAATAATTTATTGAATCATTGAAAATCAAACATTTCACTTGCAAGTGCTGCAAAAAAGTTTACCCAGGCCGTAACAAAAAAAAAAAACAACAACAAAAGCGCCAACAAATAAAAAGTTAAAACGAAAGTAAGGCCGAAACTTTGGATACCCTTGCAGATCAAACGTTTGTCATTCGGTTTTCATCTACTTGTCTAAAACACGAATACCCGTAAAAACATGTCGAGTACGTTCCTAGAAGCCAGTAATTGGTTGCTCACAAAGAAAAATATCTAACAAATGATTGTTCTCTCCAAAAGCTATATAATATATGGTCGAATTTGGTAGAGCCATGAAATTTTAGATAAAAGTGGAGTTTTTGACGTATGGTTAGTCTTCCGAGAGGACTATTGTTAGTAAAGACAGATCGGGAATATATATTTTGATGTACTTTCTTTAGGGTCCTTCCTGGCATTGCCTTTGTATATCTGATCGAAATCATAGTACCCGAGGTATTCGAGGGTATAGAAAAAATAATGGAACAGAACGAGGGCTAAGCGGGGCGAGTGGTGGCGTGGGGGAGGCAGGCCAGACAGCAGGAGCCACGCACGACTGCTGTCCTGGCCGCAGACTCTCCACTGCGCCCCATCCACCACACCCACTCATCCCCACTCTCTCCTGCCACGCTGCCTGCCGTCGTCTACATCATCGTAATGCATGCAAAAAACTTTTGGCAAACTTGAAATTTAAATATTTATAGACAGTACCGTTGCCTCACTGATGCGGCAGATAGACAAGAGTGCGAGCGAGAAGGAAAGCTGGGCAGCTAAGGGATGTGGGAGGGGTACGGAGTGTATTGTGTGTAGAAATATGTTTGGGCGAAAATATGTGGAAGAATGAAGAATGCTGAATTGACTCAATTGGCCAAGGGCATGATTTATCGCACTTTCGAGTGCCGAGTGAAGAGTGGAGTGCGCAGTGGTGGTGGGAGGGGGTTGGAGAAGTGGAGGTTTGGGGAAACCGGGAAACCAATTGAAATCACACTCAAAATTACATTTGATAATCTGGATAATCCACTTGGCATACCAGCAGTTCAAGCCCGAAGATAAAGATACAAAAAAGAAAAGTATTTAAGCAAATTTATTTGTGGGTCGAGTGGCAGGATGGACGGACGGACACATGTTGGTTTGCATATGCAGATTAATTTGTAGCTGCCAAGAGAAGTTTTGCAGCAGCACCATCAGCAGATGAGTGTGAAGGGCCAGAGCAGTGATAATGTTATATAAGAATAATAGAGACTTCTGCAGAGGAGAACTGGAGAGAAGATTGAGCAGAAGCTTTAGCTTGGCAGTACAGAGGGAAGTCACAGTCGAAGCTGAAGAATGAGCAGAGCAAAGGAAGGAAAAATTTGACAGAAGAGTAACAGAGAAGAAACAGGGAAAGAAGAAGAGCGTTGAAAGAAGAAACTTCAAGTGGCACTCCAAGCTGTGGTGGATCACTGGTGAAGCAGAGGAAGCAGTGCCTAAGCAGCAGGCAATGAGGTTCAGATTGTATGATTAGAAGAAACAAGCAGTGCGGGGAGGCAACTGAAAGAGCAGTTGCCCAAGCAGTTGCACAGATACGAGTATGTATGAAATCTACAACAACAGCAGTGCAAAGTTCAAGCAGCTGTACATTTGTGGCCAGCAGCAGGAAGAGGCAGAGAGGGAAGCCAAAGTGTTTGGTGCGACCTCTGCCACAAGGAGCATCTGCAACTGCAGAGAGCCGTGGGTGAGTGGGGGTCTAAAATGTAGTTGCTGCTTGGCTGACTGCGGCTTGTTTGTCAATCTGTTGAAACTGCATGCCAAAGATGTTTTCCAGCATTGTGCCAATCCCAATGAAGTTGTCTCCTGGCCAGAGACCACCTTCCCGCTCTTGCCCGCTCAGTTCTTGTTTGTGAACTCTGGCCTGTCCTGTCCTGTCCTATCCTGTTCTGCCCTGCCCTGCTCTTCTGTGCCATGCTCTGGTTCTTCTTCGGCAGGCATTTTGAAGCTAAGCCAAAGTCAATTAACCCCCCGGCTTGGGTCCACTCCAATCCACCATGGTCCCATTCCTGTCCTGTCCCGTCCGCCCTTCCTACAATCCCATATCATAAATTTCCGCTTCTGCTGCTTCTTCCCGAGCCTCCTTCACTGCTTCTGGTACTGCTTTCGCCTCATCTTCCACTGGTTCTGGTACTGCTTTGGCCTCATCTCATCCTCCACTGCTTGGTCTTTTCGTGTTTCCTCATCTTCATTTCAATTTTCGTTTCTTTTGCACACTGCTACCGTTACACACACACACACACACACACACACGGGGGAACCACCATTTTGAGAGTCTTGTCAATTTTGGCTCGTATCCCGAGGCGGCGCTGCGCTCTCTGTTGCCCCACTCCGTCTTCTCGGGAAAAAGTTTAAATCACACAACGACAATGAGGATTTACCAAAGCAAATTTATGGCTAAGGACATTGGCAAAAGTTAAGCATACGAATGTATTAGTGGGTGTGCGACGATGTGCGGTGCGAGGTTGATTGGGTGGCTATAAGGAGAGCCGCCCGGAATATATATGGGCGGCGGCCCAAGGTGCCCAACAAACACACACATGATACTAAGATGCGAATCTGCATGGAAATGGCACACAGGACACGGCACATAAGACACTGGCATTACCTTTACCTTTACCTTGGCCGTTGCTGTTGCCGTTTTTTATGGCCTCACACATGGACAGCCACACAAATCCACTGCCAAAGCGCCCAATGATAGGTGATAATGGCAAATATCGAGAGGCACCAAGAGGACAGATGAAAAGCCAGCCCAAAGACAACACAAACTTAAATAAACACAAAACTGAAAATGAAACCCAACCAAGTACCCCAGCTCTGGCAGGTCGCCCCGGTTTCCCCCCGGCTTAAAGTCAGCTTCTGTTCGTTCGTTTTTTTATTTTTTTGGTAAAACAAATAAATGACTTGAGATGGGTGAGAAAGTGGCAGGACAGAGGGTATGCCACAGACGATGCCTGCAAATGGCTGTTGGACTTTTGTTCTTCTGGCTGGGTCTGGCATTGAAATTAGCATTTTTACAAATCGTCGTCTACAGCCGTTGAACTACTGCCAATTGAATTCACAATCCACCGCCGAGCCACCCACCACCCATCACCCACCACTGACCAAGACAACAGCCCAACAAAAAAACGAAAAGAAAATATTCAATTTACATTTCTTCAACTTTCTCCTTTTGCTTCTCTTTTTTTTTGGTTTTAACAAATGTCGCGCAATTAATTGTGTCTTGATTTTTGCTGCTCTCATTCTGAAAAGGGTATCCCCCTGGAAGTCCTTAATTGCCAAAGTTTCTGGGCTCTGGAAGGGCTTTCGGCATTGAGGCTGATCAATATTTGTTGCGGCCAGGTGGAGTAGGCTTCTGTTGCGAGTCGAGGGAATCGTTCGATTGCTTATGAACTATTTCTTAGTCCAAGCAGCTAACTTTTTGGCCAATATCTATACTTAACTTATACACTGCTCCCAATTACCACATTGGGTATCATTAAGGCCTTTTGCAAAAGTTTCAAGCCATTTTGCTGGCCATGAAGTCAGGAGTCTGTGTGGTTCATTGCACAAATAGATATTTCACATCACTTTATCGTTTTGATACTTGATAGTTAAGTGTTATTTCTGATTCCCCTGACTAATGATGTTTTAGGGCGTGCATAATAACATAAGAGCGTTTACACTTGCATTAACATGAAAATATGTAAGAATTAATTGTATTTATGTTTCGATTAAAGCTCGCAGCCGTGCAATATGAAATTATGGTAAAGCGTTTCCTGGCAAAAGGCAAAAGGCGTGTGCCAGCCTTTTGCACAAGTCCTTTTGGGGCACAAGTACTCCAGAATTTTCAAAAGTTTATGCAAGTTTATATTTAATTATAATCAAATAATCCGTGCAGTTTATCCAGTTTGTGAATTGTTTGGCTTTGCTTTCCTGTGGGTTGGAGACTTTTGGAAACAGTTTCTTCCCTTTTTTTTTTTTTCCTCTAAAGAGAAATAGATTTGAAATATTTTTGCATAAAGCTACCACACATTTATCTTTTGTTTGAATACATATGTATCTTCTGATTGTGTGAACAAATCAATTTTAATCCCAATCTCCTTCAGTCCATCAGGAGCCATTAGCCCATATGCCAGGCCAAATATCGCAAATTATATGGTGTTTTTCTTTTTGCCATTCTCTGCGCACCTTAATTCCTTTTATTCGGTCTCCATACTTCGAATTTCATTCCTTGGGCGTCACATTTAATTAATTACAAATTACGCGCATTTTTTGGCGGAGAAACTTTTTAAGGGAATCCAAAAGGGGCAGCAGCAGCACCAGCACCAGGGCGGTGGAAGGCAGATAGTTAAAGTTTGGGGCCCAGGACCCAGGACCCAGGACCCACGACCCACGACTAACTCCGAATGCGGCTGTTGCGTTGACCGCGTCCACTAAAAGCTGAAGAACCGCCGCCAACGACGTAAAAAATGGGGGAAAAAAAGATATGCCACACAAAGAGGATATGCACAAAAAGGTGCAATAAAAAAAGAGATTAAAAAAGATACGAAAAATGCAGTAAAATAAAATACAAAAAAGTCAAAAAGTCAACGTCGCGTATTCCGACTGCGGGATACCGCCGACCCAGATTTATTTATATTAAGTCTTAAGTAGAAAACCTTCTGATGGGTATGTGGAGTGGAGTTTCAGTTTCCTGAGACTTGTGGAAAGCAAACCCATCGCAGACTCAAATTCGGAGGATATACACAAGTCGATCGTAGGAGATCTGCTACACCCTTTCTATGTAGAGGCGTTCCACTCGATACATGTACTTGTAGCTTCTGTACAACAATATACCCTTGCGCACCACTAGTACCCTGTATCGGAATAAATGAAAAATTCTGACTACTGCTGAAGTTGTTGTTGGCGCTCACTAGTTGCAGGTCCTGGCGGTTGTTGGTATCAATTAAGTCACTCGGGGGACGGCAGGGAGAGCAGCAACAGCAGCAGCCAAATGGCCATTAAAAGTAGCAAAGCGTCTCTCCCTCTCCCTCTCCCTCTCCCGATCTGTGGCTCTTTCTATCGCACTGTGTTATGCAAGCCATATTGCGGTTTAGCTAACATACTCGTGACTCGGCGGCGGGGAGGGGAGGGGAGGGGAGACAGAGATGCTGGCAGGGTATTGGCATTGGCATTGGCATGTCCCCCCTTTCGCGCTTGCATTTGCCAAATGCCAAATGCTCGGCAATTAATTTGCATATCATTGATATGCACACACTGGCACACACGGTTAAGCACTCGCATGCACACACTGTCCTACACACACACACACACACACACACTGGAGTTTGCAGTCGTGACTGGGTTCGTTTATATTTGTTTAGGATTATTATCGGTTATTAATGTTGCTGTAATTGAAAATTATTTTCACTTTTATGTTTATCATTATCATCTACCATTATATCGGCAGGATCCCTATCCACCATTGCCCCCCCTCCCCGCCACTCATTATTATTATTATTATTATTATCGCTGGGGAATTATTGTTTGCCGTGATTTAAGTGCTTTAAATATGTACATCTGTGGGTATTTAATATTTATGCGCTGGAATGCCCCGGACTGGACCCCGAGCGAGGCGTAGGCATGGACGCGGGCTCCCCCCCGTTCATGCATAATTATCAACTTAATGGCAAATAGTTTTTGCTTTGCTCGCAGCTTTAGGGATACTCGTCCGCTGGCATTAATGTGAGAAGTGCAAGATGCAAAGTGCTCTCCTTTAAACGGCCCCTAAATTGCTTAGATCGGGCTCATTGGTATTGGATCTCGGGAATCTTGGAGAAATATATTTATTAAGTAGTCAATTTTGTGGTGGCAATAAGCTTTAAAATTTAGGAAAGCCATTTCCTACTGTCCTATAAATATGCCTTGGATCATTGTCTGATATGTGTATATTACTCATATCGGAGCGAGCGAGCCGAGCGAGGGAGCCAGGGGTTGACGCACGAGCGAAGCGATTGCGCAGGGGGCTTGCCACTTTTCAGAATATGATTGAAAGGGATTTGGAGTGGGGGCCAAGAAACATAGCAATCATATATTCAGGAATTCAGGTCCTTAATCTAAAGATATATCTGTCCGGTTTTGATTTCTATAACTGGAATAATCAATTCAAACATTAATGTTTTTCTTGTGGCTTCTTTTTCTAGCTACGATCCTTCTCTCTAACGAATTTCCATACCCCTAACGCAACATGTTGAACACCAACCACACGAATATTAATGATACAATTGCATAATCAGTAGCCGAAAATTACTATGGAGTCCTGAAACAATGGGGATAACTATTTTTTGGGATAAATCAAAGCAAAACAAAACAAAATGCAATGGGATGAGCTGGGATGGGATGACAATTCGCTTTATATAAATATTTAATGCCAGGAAGGAAAGTATTTTGCGATTGTCGCGCCGACGTGAACAATTTGGCACTCCATTTTTTACAATTATCAGACATCAGACAGGAGCCGGTAGCGCCAGTAAACAGGAGCCAGGAGCCAGGACAACAGGCAGACAATGAGCCAGGCAGGTGGTCCGGCGGTCCGGCGGTCCTGTGGTTGAGCAGGGGATTGGCCGGGCGGGGGGCAGGTGAAAACATAATTTTTACGCAATTAAAATGAGAAGAGATATATGTGTGCACGGATGGATGAGCAGACAGTGCGTTGCGAAATTGTAAGCTGATCTATCCGCCGTGAGTAGAACTTTGACCTTGGTTTTAGCTTTCACATCAATTTTTATAGAAGTTTAGGCAAAATTAACATCTAATTATGATTCTATTGGAAGACTACTTTGGGGGTGTACTGCAACCCCGTGATGTTCAAGCTAAACTTTTAAAATACTGGATACTATAGCTCCTATAGCGGATATAGCGAGATTCTCCTGATTCATAATTCATAATTCATAAAAAGTTGTCGACAATCAGGTTGGTCATGATCTTGATTCCAATTTAGAGTTGATAACCAAATGCTTAGACTATTCCGTTCACTGTGAGTTATACAGTCTGGAACGTGCTGAAATATTTAAACTCTGAATCGCTGACCAAATTCGATTTAATACCTTTCACACGCACTGTCCCTGCCTGGGTCTATGAGGCATAAGCCGAACAGATTTTATAGCAACAATGAATCCGCGGTATCGCTGGAATCCGCTCTGGCGAATGAGTAAGTGAGTGAGTGAGTGGGTGAATGAGTCAATGAGCCAGCGGGTGGGCCGGAGAGTCAATTAAATTTCCATTCAATGTGCAGTGTTCCCTCTTCTCTGTTCAGGGCTCGATATTGGTTGTTGTCTTTTGCTTTGCTTGTTTTCGCACAAACACATATACATACGTGTGTGTGTATTTTATTTATTTATTTGTTTGTTTGTTATTTATACGTTTTAATGCCAAATGGCAATTGGCAATGGCAACAATGCAGTAGGACAATGGCCGGACTTGTAGACATGACAGTGCATTAAGCAGTCTCCAACAGCAAACGGGACATCAGATGCCGTATTAATCGCCCGCTCCCCCACCCCACGCCCAGTCCCCGTCCCATTCCCACTCCCAGTCCATGTTTTCCACTGTACCACCTAGGGGTTTAATAAACTCACTTTACGTGGAAACAATTATCAAGTCGGTTTACGTTCAATTGCCTGCATATGAAAGTGTCCTGCCTCTTTCGCCTGTCTGCCTGGCACTGCGTAACACTGATTACGGTTTGGCATTATGCCATGCCCGGCTGTCTTTCGAGGACTGCACAACTCTGATTACAGTATGACAGTCTGCCAAGAGCAGATCTTCTCAAGATCGCTTCAAATGCCGCCACAAGAAAGAAGGGAAAGAATCTTCTGAATTATGCCACATGCTAAAACTTCGAAAGTTCTTCGATTAAGTTTCCTTTGAGCTATTTCAGTTTTTTTTCGACAGTTCATTGAAATTGCCATTTGGGTGGGATACAAAGTGGATCTCTTAAATGAAAATGCTGGTCGTTGCTCAAGAAAGTCTCTATAAAATATCTTGGAAAATGCAAAAAAGCGCAAATATTATAGAACCGCTTCGGTTAAATGTTTCCCTGTCCATTTTGATCAACATTTTAGAGAGAAAAAAGAGGATTTTCTTTGCGCTAAGAATTTTCCAGCAAAAAATATGAGTTTATATGGGATTTATTTGTAAATGCCCGATTACAAATTTTAATGTGCGTTGTTCCAATTATAATGATCGAATGGTGAAAGTTGGATGACTTCCCAGAAAAGGAGTAATATTGTAATCTGCATAAAAATTTCATTTGATATAGCATATGCAATGTTCAGGCGAATTTTTGCTAATGAGGTCCATATTGTCCCTTTTATAAATGATTTATCACAGTATTCATCGTTGGTAGGATATAAATAATTGCCCATTTATAGTATTATAAAAAGTGCAATCAACCGAAAATCTACTAGCTCAAAGATTGCATAGATTCGAACCTTGTGATTATAGAAATTCATTCAATTTCATCTAAACTTGTATTATATTAGGGATATTTTTTAAAATAATCACTTCCAAATGTTCCACTTTTAGGTAAAGCTTAGAAATCGAATAAAGCAAGCAACTATTTCGAAACATATAATTTCTCCATTCAAGAGAAATTTTGGATAAACTTTCCAGCCATAAAAATTCAAATATTAAATTCATTCCACTGCGAAAACTATTCATATTGAATGCACATATTTTCCATTTGGAATTCCCCACTGCCATAGCCATGGAAATGCTGAATTTCCCTGCATTTCCTCGCTCTGTGAGGGACTTCCTTGATCTTTTACCTTCCGTTAGCGTAACGATAAGCAGCAGCAGGATCAGCATTTTCCCATTGCGATCGAGGGGGCCGCGAGGATACAGTTTCGATATGATTCGCATTTGGGTTTGTTTTCAAAAATTCCTCTCCGACATTTGCGATCGGGCCGCGATATCTTTGATTCACTTCACAGTTGCTTGGGAAGGTATAAGGTATATCCGCAAAAAAAATCCAAAAAATATATATCACACACGCACAGGTGCCCGGGTGCAGTACTTTTTTAATTATTTAAATTAAAATTTGCTTGTTTAATTGAACTTTTTATCAGCAGCAGCGGACAGTGCGACGTGCAACTGTTAACTGTAATGTGGCAGCAGCGCTGTGGCAGCTCTAGCGGCAGATGGGTTCGGTTCGGTTCGGTTCGTGTTAGAGCTCGACTCGCGCGTCCAACCAGCCGACAATGACGCTGTTGATCAACTGAAAGCAGAGGCTGGCTCCAACATGGAGCCACAGCCTCCGCAGGCGACCGAGGTCGGCGTTCGTGGCTCAGCGCACACGAGTCGCGCCGAGCCGAGCGCATCCGAACCGCGACGAGCGCCGGCCGTCGCCGCCAGCCGTTGGATATTGGGGCCGAGGCGCAGGCCGAGCTCTGGGGCCGAGCGGGCACACGGCGAACGCTCCTTGCCAATTGTCGAAGTGGATTTTCGAAACGAATGAGGTCCACCATGTGCCGCATGGATTCCACACTCCGGCCACGTGGTGGATCGCATCGCTTGAGGGCGCCAGCGGCGGGGCGTCGTGTGGCCACCAAATGTGGCACATGCGCCCTGCGCGACGAGGGAGGAGTGTCGACTCGTCCGTCTGACAAATGGTACGACAATTGCTACAAGCTGTGGTGGCATTTGGCGGCCTGGCTCTTGTGGCAGCGGCGGTTGAGGATGGCCAGGGTGGTGCTGCGGGGGCGAGTCGAGGTGCCATCCACGCGGTTGGGCGCCTCCTTCGGTGTTGTTGCTGTTGCTGCTGCTGTCGCTGTCACTGCCACTGATGGGGCTTGCTGTTGGCAAGCATATAATCATCATCATCTGTCCGTTGGCCGGACAGTCGACGGTGTCCGTTATGCAGAGTTATGCCCACATCTTTACAATATTTCAGCCTGTGCTTGTCCCATCGTCCACTGTCCGTTAACTTCTTGGGTTCTCCATCCTTCGGCCACTCTCTGAGGCGTCCACCTGTGTCCTTTCTGTGGACGAACAGCTACCCCTGTCTTTGGCGGACACCAAACGTCTTATACTATCCGTAGAATATTATATTTCTAATCAATCTCTTCTCTGTACGCTATTTCTCTGTCCGTGAACCACAGTCCATTAGACCATCATTCTCTTCCTCCCATCTAAGGCACAACTGCTCCTCGCTGCCCCATCCTACACCCATGGCCATCATAAGGACAAAACTTTTCTGGGGCGCACCAAAAAAGTTTGAATTGCATTCTGCATTCTGTCAGATAAAGAGGCGACACAATCCCTATCGCAGTCCCAATTCGAAACCGAATCCCAATTGACATAATTTTCAATATTTCAATGTCAGAAAATGGGAAAATTTAATTGAACTTTAACTGTCAGAGGAGGTGGAAGAGGAGGAGGCCGATGGCGAGACCTCCCTTCAGATCCGAGCTGAGACTCGATTCGACTTGAGACTCCTGGCCAAGGGAACTTTCGCCGAGGCTGGGGCCGAGACTGGGGCTGATGACACGTCCAAAGTCAGGCCTGTCAAACCTGCCACAAAGTGGCTTAATTATCTAATAGACGTTAGATATTCTGCGGCGGGGGATGGCCTCTCGTATTTAGCTTGTCAGCGGGTGCCACTCATCTTAAATAGTGAATGCAGCCCGCCATCGTTGGATCCAGCCTCTTTTGCCAGAGTTTTTGGGTGTCTTCAACTTTTGTGCTTAATAACTCAATTACGAATCCGGCTGGGGGCTGGTTAGCTGGGTGGCTGGGGGGCGGGGCATAATGATGCAATTATGCAATTTTTACTACCAGATTCGGTTAAATGAATTGCAGCTGCTCCACTCCACGGCTCTTAGTGCAACAAATCATTCTGCGATTCGAAAAACTTTCCACACTCGACGAGCTGCAATTATCCGCACTAGATCCGCACTAGTGCTCTGAGGTGGGGTGGTGGCAGAGGAACAGCCAAAGGCTGGAAGAACGCATTGACGACGTGGGAATACCCTGGAACATTTACCTACTGATAGACATCGCTTTTACTCATTCGAATATCTATCCTAAAATATGCTCTCAAGCCGAGCCGAAAGGAGATTCCCAAAAGCTCCAAAATCGAAGATCAATTATGAAAGAAATCCTACTCCAGAGTCAATATATTGCAGGTGTGTGCGAGTATATTTGAAACAAAAGAGTTGTATACACAAAAGTTACGTTGAATTGCAAAGCGGACATTTCATTTAGGGATTATTGTCATTCGTGCACACTCGTATGTATGGGCGTGTGTGTGTGTGTGTGTGTGTGTGTATGGTTAACTAATCCTTCCCACTGTGCTCTTCTATTCCAAGAAAACTTCCGGGACAAGAGCCGAAGAAACCAAAACCAAAAACTTTTGTTTCTAAAACTCGTGTTCAAAGTCCTATCCGACAAAAGAAGGAGCTAGAGATGGAGCCTGAATGGGGACCCCGGCTTCGTTTCAGGTTTGGAGTTTGTGATTGGGGACAGGTGTATGTGAATTTTGAATTTGAAAAAGTCCTCCCTCTCTCTCTGTCTCTCTCTCTCTGCCTCTCTCTCTCTTCGACAAACACCTGCTGGAGCAATAATAAGTATGCAGCGTCTACAAGGACAGCAAGGACAACGTTTGGCGCAAGTTGTTCTTTGGTTGTTAGGTGTTAAAGCAGGCGAAAGTTGGAGGCCATGTAGACAAGGACGAAGAGGAGCAGTAGCAGGAGCCAGCTGCATGTGTCGCGTACGTGTGCGACAACAACAACAACAACAACAACAGCAGTAGCAACGAGTGACAACAGTGTGACCGAATGCGAGTGTGAGTGCCGAGTGTCGAGTGCCGCAGTGTGCACGTGTGGGCGTGTGTAAATCGCACATTTCAATTTGCATGTGTTAGCGACAAACTTTTGATAAGTGTTGCTCACATTACGCACACACACACACGGTGATAGAGTGGGGGAGAGCGTGAGACACACACGCACAAGGAATTGAAACTTATTGTCAAACACGAGCAGGAACCATCATTCCCTCTGCCACACCCACACTCGCACCCACACCTCCTTTAGACACATGTAAAATCATATTCAAGCACACAAACACCCACTTTTCAATATTTTGCAGACGACACTACGTGCTACGAGCCACACACACACACCTCAGGATCGATAGGTAAAGAAATTGTATAAGTATGGGTTTTTATTGAACACAAAATTGCATATTAGCTGAGATATTTGCTATCCCCTATTGAAAACTCCTGGAAGCAGTCCACAATAATGAGAACTCAATTTGTTTCCTCAACTGAATCGATTGGGGAGCATTTAATGACATTTTCAATGAATTTTCTTGTTGGTGGATGCCCCAATGGAGACACTCGGGACACAGAAACAGAGGCACCAACAAAAATAGGTAATTTTACCGATACCGATACCGATACCGATACCATCTTGCGATTCCTCTTGGCTAACTGCCAACATACCACAGCCAGGGCCCTGGCTGGATCATTGTTCCACTGTCATCTCTCCCTATTATCCACCACATTCCTTTACTCAATCTGTTAGCCATGTGTCCATTTCACAATGCAATGCCCAGCCTATCCCTGCCTTATCCACCTCTCATGCGACTGGTATCGATGGCGGTCGACTATTCATTCGATTGTTCAAAAAAGTTGATATATGTAATAGGTACTTATGAATAAATCAATCGCTTTTCACTCATTTGGGGGGTAACTTCCACCTCTTCTCTACCTCTTTGACTTCCTTCTGCTCTTAAGGATTGTCGTTGATGAGTGCCCCTGTTATCGTGCAACCATATTCCATCTTTCATCCACTCCCTTCCTTAGAGCCGCCTTTGGCGTTCGCCTCTTGACTAACGGCTTGACGGAGGGTGGGGGGCGGAACGGGGCATAAATGTTGAGTGGTTGTATGTGTCCTCTTACAGAATTATGAACATATCCTGTAAATTGAAGAACGTCATCAGAGCAGACAAAAGGCACAACAAATTGAGAGCAGAACAGCTCCATGTGCTCGCTCTGTCCCTCTATCCTGTCCTGCCGCTATCCCCATCCTTCGTGTGGTGGGGGTGGTGGGGGTTCACCCGTTTTGTAGCCACATTTACAGCTGCAACATAAAAAACTGCTGCAGCTTGTGGCACACAGCGACGTGTTATCTCGGCTGTGCGTCATTTCACACCAAACGACGCCAGGCAGCGGCAGTGAGGCAGAGAGGCAGCAACGGCGACCGCAAACACAAAACAAAATCTGACAATAAGTGTGAAAACGGTTGTGTCCCTCAGCTCCAGCTCCAGCTTCAGAGCCTGCCCCAACCACTAGACTCCACTGCCCCGTGCACCCACCCACTTTCGTTCACTCCACTCTTTCGTTCCATGCAAAACTAAAAGAAAAATGTTTAAATATTTCCTGCTTTTTATTGTGGTTACACTGGCTCTCTGGCTCTTCCACCAGCCAGCACCCACCCCCCAATGGCTCCCCCTCAAAATCAAAAGCTGAAGCTGGAGCTTCACATAACAAAAAAAAAAAAAAAGGAAAGACAGATTTATGCTTAAGAACCGAACCTTGGGCTACCCTTTAGAATGTATTCGGAGATCCTTTATTAGGAATATTAGCTCTATTTTGTATGACAACTCTGCTTTCCTCTAGCACGTTCCTCTGCAAGGTTCATTTTGAGCCTATAAATTCCTGAATAAAAATATAATATCACATTATACTCGTATTCTTGAATAATTTGGGGAGGTTCATCAAATATATCCTCCTCATACATGCATCTATATATAGATTTGCATCAGCTAATTGATATAATAGTTACATATCAATAATAGCAACGGCAGGTCAGTTTGATAAGTTCTCTTGAAGGTGTATACAGTAATGCATCAAAATATAGCAAAATAATAGGGGTATATATAAACAAAATGAATTTTTTAATTTTGTAGGACTGGAAACAAAACGATTGAAATCCTTGAGGACTGCTTACCGATCATACTCGTAGTATATTAATTCTGCGGATCTCCATACAACATCCCATGAGACGATTCCTCTACAGATCGGAGATCGGAGTGTTCGAGGGCTCCGCTCACGTGTGTTTTATATGCCAAAACCTGAATACCCTCTGCATAGAGTATATGGCAAGAGGAAGATGAAGAAGGAGAACGAGAACGAAAAAAATAGCAACACTTTCCGTGTGCTTTGCTTTGTTGTCGCTTCATGTCTCTGCTGCTCTGTCGCTGCTTCTGTGCTTCTGTGCTTCTGTGCTGCTCTGCTGCGTTGCTGTCGTCGTTTGCTGTTTACTTTTATTGTTGTTGCTGGCCGCGGCGGCGGCGACGGCGGCGGCGGCGCTCGCTCGAAAAATATGAAAACTTTCGACAGGAAACAGGAACTGATAAGGGCATTTTTGTGCCGTTACCCGTTCTCAGTGCTCTGTTCTCTCGGTGTCCTACCGCTCTACCACTTTCCCACTCTCCTGCCCCCTCTCACACTCTCTGTGCTCCATATTCTGGATGCTCTGCCCCTCTGGAGATTCCCATGGCTCGTGTCATTTGCGTTGCTGCTTTTGGAGCTTTGAGCGCTTTCTCTCTCCGGCTTTCTCTTCTCTGTACCCTGCTCAAAAACTGATTGTGCGAGAATTATGCATTTCAGAGCTTCGAGTGTGCTCTCCCCTGTGCCTTAGAGACAGTAAGCTCTCTGTGGGATGGACACCAAGGCCCCTGGAGATGTGTCTGATCGTGGAAGTACTATCTGCTCGAAGGATCGTTTTTCCCCAGAGATGTCCTAAGAGGAATGTTCCAGCTGGGATATTCAGTGCATTTTTCACCCATCGGTAGAGGGCCCATCCCTCTCTGGTGGTTGCCTCCCAATGGAGCTCTCCGTGTGCAATATTGTGTGTTCCCCTATCTAAGGGTGATTAAAGTACAGAGTTTTCACTGTCATGTGTTAGTTGGCATCGTTAAGCTATTGCCACGCCCCCTGGTGACATGGCCTGACAATGTGTGGCGCTGCTTTCATCCTTTCTCTTCTCTGGGGGCTGCTGTTGCAGCAATGTTGCAAGTTGTGCAGAGATACTGTAGATACAGAGGGGGTTGAGGGGATGTTGAAGTGCTGGGGGTGGCAAGGGTGGCAAGGGGGACTGCAGGAGATCAAAACCTATTATCTTTCACTCAAATCCCTGGAATTCTTCACTCATCTGCGTGGAGATTTGTTGGTGGCCCTAAAATGGCCATCATTGCCTAGTTAGCGGCTTAGCCGCATGAACAGGGGGTGGATTACCCACAAAAGGATGCCCGGCATTACCTAGATGTCCGGAAGGGGGCCACGGTATTACCCGGATAGAAATCCGTGGTAGGAGAGAAGTCGCTGCGAATATTTTAAGGCCTGCGGAGCGAAAGCTGATTTAATTAAATAAGTCATCTGCCATCATCCGCTGGCGGTCAGGTAAGCCATACAAAAGCCATTCCATTAAGGGGTGGGTAGCAGGCGGAGGGGGGAGGGGGCTAACAAAGACAAGAGAAAATCTGCTTATTTACCAAACACTTTTCCCGTCAACGGGCCAATGGCCAATAAAGGCGACGCGGGCTGGCCCATCCGCATCTTCCCACTCGCTCCCCCCGCAGGATCAGCCACCTGGCCCACTTCCACTGCCACTGCCACTGCCACTGCCATTGCCAGTGCCTCAACGTTCAGCGAGTGCAACATAAAAACACGACCATGAATTAACGTTAAAACATGGCCAAAAAGGCAGGGCAGCTTGTGTGGCATCTACAGTCGCGGGGAGGTAGCGACAGAGGTGTGTGTGGGTGTGTGTGATGGCAGAGGCCAACGTGCCACACGCGGCCGCCGCAAACAAACACATAAAAATGGCCTGCTACGCTCTGGTCCATGTCTGTGGACTCCGGACTCTGGTGGTCTGCTCCGGCGTGGCGTGAAAATCATTTAATTTACAACACGAACAAACAGCAGGAGCGCAGGCTAGGCCAGGCCAGGCGCACAGGCCGTGTGGCATGCCACACAGCACACAGCACAGTCTCGGTGGAGGAGGAGGAGGAGTCGAGAGTCGGGCCTAACAATATGAAGTGAGTTTCATTTAATGGACTACACGCGAGGCTGCTGCCCCCTCAAGTGGCAGTGGAAGGAGGCTAAGGAGGCGGAAGAAGAACAAGCAGGTGCAGAAGCAACAAGAAAAGAAACCTTACTGCAGATTAGTCGTACCTCTTAAATACCGTACTAATCAATTGTTAATATTATTAATCAAATATAATATAATATTCATATCTATACAGGACTATACTGAACGTTAAGTCCCCTACTTAGAATATTTCTAATATATACTTTCTGCTTTACGCTTGACAATCTTCTGCTCATACGAGTATACGAGTAGTGCTAATCATACACTCAGCAGAGGGTACCTCTATTCGGGGGGATCAACAGAGTGGGGGCAAAGGGTATGCAAAGCTAAACCATGTTCTGCGGTTACACACACACATACACTGCACTGCACTCCACTCCACTCCTATTGGAAAAGGGAAAGTGTTGAGCCCCGGCCACTGGTCGCTAACAGCTGATGCCAACGATTTATGCACACATCCACCCATCTGTAGAACAAATACAAATATACGCGCGTGTGGGTGTTTGTGGGGCCGCCGCAACTGGGCAGCATCGGTTCTATTTCAAATGCAACAGTTTCAGCCAGTGCATTCCTCATGGTTGCTCAATGGGACACCCTGGGTCCTGGGTCAACAAAAAAATACCTTAGCATCCTCTCTCCCAATCCCAATGCCGGAAGGGCACCACAACTCGCACAAAAAGGATAGCAAGGTGTTGTCGAGCCTCGTCTAGAGGTTCCTGGCCGTGGTGCAGCAAGTCCACGCATATCCGTACCTATCGCGTTAATCGCCACTGTGCTGGCCGGTGTCGGATGCCTTCTACCAGAAGTACAGCAAGCGGACGCGCGGATATCCATGAGTTCAGAGGCCGTCCGTAGCCTGTATGAGACAATTATATTATCTTAAGACTCGTAGCACATTATTAAAAATAAATATGAATACTTTAGTGTGGTTTTCAAGGAACCCAACCAAAACAGTGAGGTGTTATGTTGATGTGGAAATAGAAGATGCTATATGTGAAGTATATATTGCCACAGGCCATTATCCAAGGTCCACGTATGTCCACTGCACCATTCATCGATAATGAAAGGTGTGGTGGCAGACTCCCTGGGCCAAGTGTAATTGATACCCTGCATGCCGAGCAAGTAGGGGAACTAGTAGGGTAGGGTAATCTGGTAGATAATCTAGTACTCTACTAGGGTAATCTGGCAGCTAGGACTTCTGCCTCCAAATTTCTCTGATTTCTTTGAACCATGTCGCTGTTCATCAAGAATCAGCCGCTGGCCTCAAGGAGCATCCTGCGAAGGAAGTGGCGAAGGATCAGGCGGCAATCGCGGCTTAGCGTCTGCCCAAGGATCAGATCAGATATGCTTTAAGTCAGGACCTTCTTTTAGCAACATTTTCTGCTACTTGTTGCGCCAAAATAGTCGACCAAGGTTGTGGCCAAAAGTCGGATAAAGAGAGATAGCAGAAGGTGCAAATAGTGGGCGACACTGTCAGGCATGGTGATGGAGCAGGAGGGGGAAAACAGCAATCACTTGCTTAGGCAAACAGCAGAAGCTGACACTTAGGCGGATGATTCTCACTTAGAATCCCCATCTCCATCCCCATCCCACCGCCAAACTCTTCCGTATATGTGTGTATGTGTGTTGATAAGTATTTCTGTCAATATTTGTCTTAGGCATATCGCAAGCAATTCCCAGCCCCCCTTCATCTCGCACGCACGGCCAAATGTCAAACAAATCCAAAAGTAACTCCACATGATCTGTGGATGCGTGGGGGTGTGCCGAACAGTCTGTGCAAATATTTTAACGGTTTCCCTGGATTTTTCCAGCTTTTTTCCTTCTGTCGCCCGGTTCATTTTGACGACACGTTGAAAGGATTTACGAAAAAAATCACACAAGACATTTTGAGCCGTCCAAACAAATGTAACGGGAAATACCAACAAATATGAGGGGGGGGGGGGGGGGATTGGGGTGTTGGCAGAGTGGTGATGAAATGTGTGGGTCAGCAGTGGGGAGCACGACCAGCAAGAGGTGGGTGGGTGTTCTTTGCGCCACACAGACAAGGCCAATTCAACGTTCAATCAATATTTGTGCCTGGCGTGGCAGCAGTGTAAATGGAAGCTGACCCTCCCTTTCCCTTCCACGGCTGTTCCCCTCCCAGCCATAGTGCAGAAGGGGCATTCCCGTAAGTGTAAAACCGTTGAATCGCTGTTCGATTGGAGAACACCAGATGTTCATGAAAACTCATAGAAAAACTACAGAAATATACATTAATGTTATTAAAAAATATTCTTAATGATTCATTTGCAATCGAAGTATGATTAAACTCTATACAATTACATGCTCAAGTTCCGCACTTACGGGAATACCCCAGACAGCTCAGACAGTGCTCTCCACGTCTTCGAATCCCCTACTCCCTTTCGTCGTGCATCTTGTACTGGCCAACAGCTTCTTATAGTCCTTTGGGCGCCGAATTTCTTGCCTCTTCTACTCCTTTGGCTGCTGACAACATCTCTGGGCATTGCTCTGCTCTGCTGCTCTGCTGCACTGCTTTTCCTGTTGGATTTGCTTTGACTGCCTTTCCTTTACCTCTCTCTGCCCCTACCCCCTGCCACCTACTGTATCCCTAACCCTATTCCTATCCATCTGCCACTCCACACTGTCCCCCTGCGCCTGCCACTCCCTCTGCCCCCTGTCGACGCGTGTAATATCAGGGATTCAATAAACACTTCAAACATAAACTTGACGATTTATTACAACTGAATGGGCAGGCTGTCTGTCTGCAAATGTGTATATACGGACATATATTTGTGCGACCGGATGTAGCTTTCTCCCCCCTGCCTTCACCCACTATCACACTCTGTCTTCCTTCTGTGTGTGTGTGTGTGTGTGTGTGTGTGAGTCAATATGTCGTGTGACAGTTTTCTGCTGTGTGTGTGTGTGTGTGTGTGTGTCTGCTCTAGTGTGGCAGCGCGATGTTCATATACGCAATGAATTATTAATTCGTTGCCCGGGTCCGGGTCCGGGTTCGTGCCCGGGTACGGGTACGGGTACGGGTACGGTCCTTCTCTGCACGGTTACTTCGGAGCATTTAACTGCTGACAAATGATAAATTTATTATTTACCAGCCAACACCAAAGGGGGGTGGCAGAGCCGAGCATTTGCTAGATTAAAATATGTTTTAATATTTGCTTTCGTTACACTTGAATGAAGCCACGCACACACGCCAGAGAGAAAGACAGACAGACGACAGAAGCAGAGACAGAGAGAGAGAGAGAGAGAGAGAGAGAGAGAGAGTGGGACACGCACACGTGACAGAGCAACCTTGGCTTTCTCTCTCACTCCCAGCTCTCCTCCTTTGCTGTCCTTGGTGCGATAATCACGCGCATTTGATTAATTACCCATGTCTCTGTCTCTGTCGACGTCGACGGCTTGGCCTGCTCTCTGCCCTCTGCTGTTTCACCCACAACGCGACTTAAGTCTCAAGTTCAACAAGGCGCTGCTGCAAGTTTCCTTATCTCCGCCGCCAAGAAAGTTGCAACTTTCAGCCGACGCGTCGGTTGTCCTGGCGGTAACGCTTAAGTTCCTCCGTGCCTGCGATTGTGCCCCCTTTCGCTGCCTTGGACCCTTAGACCCTATACCCTCAATCGGCGGGACGTGTCCAAATCTGAATCCTTGTGCTTAACGCGTTTAATACACATTCCCGCAAATGATAGCGTGGTAATCCTTTAATCTTAGAACTCAGGTGGGGACTTGTATACTTTTAAAGCCCTCACCGAAGATGGAGGTCATAGGCCTTTCTAGGGCAACATTTTTATGGCCAACTTTCGGGGCAATCCGTTAATTTTTATAATATAAAAAAACTATTTATAATTGGCGAAGTCAATCAGATGAACTGAGGAAAAAAAGGAAGAGACTCGTTTTTCTCACATTTTTTAAGGAACCCAGTAAAAATAGTTGCATCTGATACTTATTTGCATTAATTACATGATATTTATATTATTTGTTTGTATTAAATCTAGGGGGCAAGCCTCCTGCGCACTCGCTGCGATTGTTCGGTAACCCCCGACTCACTCGATTCGCTCGTCCGACTCGCTCTCGCTAACTTGTTGCAATTATAGAGAGATATTAAAAATTCTTTTGTCAAAGCTGTTTGTACCCTTGAAGGTTGGGGTCTTCTTTAACAGTTCCTACTCTGATTTGTACAAAGAAATATCTCTGATTCGCAGTCACATACATAGTTTTCTATTTGATGCCACCCCGTAAACGCTCGTACTCTCGACTCCAAAACCAGATGCCGAAAATTTGGCAAACTCAATCAGAGCCCAGAGCTGGGGCGAACAAAAATTGGACGAAAAAAAGAAACATAATATTTTAGAGAAAAAAAGGAAAGAAGGGAATGTTATCATAAAACGATTTTCTCACTTAAAGAAACAGCAACACCAAATGGGGAGGGGAAGAAAAAAACTTAAATTATTGCAAATCAATTTGCCAATGGAACCCGAACGCAGAAACCCCCAGAATAAGGGGTCGCTGTTAGGGGCAGAGTTGAAGTTGGAGCAGCAGCTGTGATGACTGCTGCAGTGGGTTGGTGCTCGAGGGCCCGGCTGGCAGGCAGAGGCCTAGACAGGGGCTGTGACCCATTATTATGTTCGCTTCTTCTTTTTTGGTACTGCTCTCTCGTTTTTTTTGCTTTCGCAGCCATAAAGCACATTTTATTGAGTTGTCGAACTTAAGTACCAAAAGCAACAGAAACAAGAACAAAACACGGACAGAAGAAGAGGAAAAAGAACGAGTGGGGATGTTGTGAGCTGCGGCTAGGGCCGCGTATGCATATGACCCGGTACTCAGTCAAGGTTTTGCTATCCGCCAGAGGGCGCACACTGCACGAGGAAGAGTGTGTGAGAGAGAGGGAATGAGTAAGCGGAAGCGCTACCTTGTGGACGTTGCACATCCACTTTCACCACAGATCTAATCTACTCTTTGAGTAACGGGTATAAAAAGAAGATGGAGAAAGAGAACTAGAGAAGGGGAGCAAGCAGTTGCGAAATGGTGAAGGGGGATAGCTCTGGTCCCTGGTTCTACGCATGTGGCTCTGTGCCCTCACTTTCTATACCCTTTTCGAAAGTGTTACACCTTTTGCCAAAAGCTTGCATCGTAGAAAGGGCAGCAATATATCCCTAATTGAACTCTGTCTTTTGAACCTTTTTGCCTGGAACATTGCACTGACGCTTCTATTTGGTTTCAAGAAGTAATTAAAATCAATTACTAAACCCTATATGATCGGTCGATTTTACTTTCGAATAAGGTAAGAATAGCCGCAGGTAGGGGCAGGGTATTTGTGGGTTCTTCTAGGCGAGCTCTTCCATTGTAGCTCTTCCACAATGTAGGGCAATGTGGCGCATAGACTGCTCAATAATGTTCGAAGAGCGCGTAGGAGGAAGTGGCTCCCATGCAACACCAGCCACACGGACACACAGACACAGGCAATTGGCAAAATTTTGGCAACACACCCACGAGCACACACACAGACACATATGGAGTGGCTATAGCCCTTTTGCCTGTCGATAAGTATTTGTAGAGCAGAGCCAGTCGCGGCATCGGTACTCTCCGCCTTTCTCCACTCTCCCCCTCTTTCTCCATTGGCAGCGTAATCGTTTACAGCTGCTCGAATGCGCAAATAATTTGAACGGAATGTGCCCAAATGTTTATACGCAAAAGCTACGACAACCATTTGGCCTGGCTCCGGCCCCTCTAACCTCTGCAATGTCAGAAGTATGCACAGTGGGACAAAGGCCATGAATATGGCAATATATTTGAGTATACGATGCACTTACTCATCCAAGGACAGGCATAATGGCTAAGAACAGAGACTCTGCGAAATATTTCTCATATCTGCATGGATTTTGGAATGGATTGAAGCAGGAACAAAAGAGTGTATTCCAATTCCAATTCCACGCCACTGTGTGAGGGAGAAAATATTCTACTGGAGCTTTCTGTTTCCCTGCAACCCCACTTTTCACACTGTGTCCTTGTCTGTGTCTGCATTCCGCTCATTAGGACACACACACAAGCACTTGCCACCCTTCGAAGGGGCGGGGAATTGAAAAAAAAAACACATTGCTTCGTCATAAATGACTGACGCCAGTTCGAAGGAGTAAACCATGAGAAGGGGCCGCACATGCTGGAGGAGTTATGGGGGGGAATGGCAGGAGAGGCCACAACAGCTTGGCCCTGCAACATTTGCCGGAATTGAGGGCACGACCTCGGTCTCGGAGCTATTATTCGATCATATTTAAAAAGGAATTTTCGGTGCTCTCCTCATTTTGCTTGGCTTTTTTCTTGGGTGTCTGCCGCTGTAAACAAAAGAAGAGCCCGCCTCAAGCGCTGCTTAAGCCATCAATAATTCACTTTCGCCTAATGCTGAACCAATTAGGGGAGCCAGGCACCCGAAACGGGGCCAACACATGTGCCATGCCCCCTTTAAGCTGGCCAACGCTCGTAAATATGACAGTTTATTAATTACTGCCACAATTACTGCTGCTCGGAGGAGGGCACTGCTATCAGTGGGTGCTTACAGTGCAAGTACTCGCACTACTGCCACCAATATTCACTGCTGCCCGCCAGTAGTTAAGTTTAGGCAAGTTCGGAGCGAGTCTGGGAAACTTCTGCCTTTGTCCAAACAAAGTGGAAACACCTTAACTGCTTAACGCGATACGCTTGTTGACTGCTGGCGTAGAGGCAAGCAACACCCAGCAGCCTTTGTGTGTAATAAAGGTTACTGTCGTCCAAAAGCAAACAAACAAACTTTGTGGGAAACAATTGGGATTCTGTTTAGCGAACCGACACTTCGAATACTCTTGTAGGTGGGCCGGAACTTAGGCCAAGGATTAGTTCAAATGTATATGAGCTTGCACCTAAAAGTTGTCGTATTACCACTATACGGATATGTATATACCAAGAAGCCATATGTTACTTCTGCTTCCACAGTAGATCTTTTTAAGGATCTTTTTAAGGTTCTCCCATTTAAATTTATTGTACGGCTCTTGTACAAAATCTATACAATCGAGAGATTATCCCATACCCACAGCAAAGGGTATAAATATCTATACCCACCGCAAACATGAACATAGCGATAGAAATAGGGTGGCAGATAGCTGCGATTGCCGCTTTTTAATCACTTTGCTGAGCTGTAGCTTAAGCCAGACATGGATGGCGCCATACTGGAATGAGGAGGGAGACAGCGAGTGACACAAATCGGATGGGAGCGAGGGGTTGGGGTCACCCTTTTTGCCACCGATTAACAAATCCACAAATCCACCGAAAAGCAAACAAACCACAAATAACAGCACAGCCATCGCAGCCACAACAGAAATGCGTAATGAGCTGCGAAACGCGACCAGCATCAAGCATCAGACTGCTTACAAGCAGTGGCCAGTGGCCAGCAGCCAGTAAGCAGTGAGCAGTAAGCTGTAGACAGTAAGCAGTTAGCTGGCGCAGGGACCGGGGACAGCATCAAATTCAATTGCAAACGATTTTAGTATGCATCAAACGTTTTACAACTATTTTTCTTAACGCATTTTATTGGCGCTTGGGGGGCAGAGTGCGAGAGCTGCCTCAGCCGACTGTGGTCATGGGGGAGTGTCTGAGGAGTGGCCACGTACTCTATTTAAAATGACACGCCTGACGACCTAATGGTGGTCAGACATATACACCCTCTAGCCTCGACTTGAAGGGTGGATTGGCCACAAATTCCGACTAATAAGTTTCGTCATATTATGAATCGAGGAGATTCCTCGAGAAAATGAATATGCCCGTCATCTAGGGTACTTCCCATTCGAGCACACTTGCCGTTTTCTCTGTGGAATATTTGTTTTTGTTTTGGCCCCACCACCACCTCCAACTCCACTTACCATTCCTGTTTCCCTTTTGGGCCATTGTCATATTGAAACCGCAGTGACGAAAGCAGCCCAGTAAATCGCTTGACGACGGGTGCGAAGTGGAAGCTGGGGTGTTGGTCCAGAAGGGGAAGCAGACAAGGCCGTGCATGGCATTTTCTATTAAGGCCAATGAAATATAGCATTGCCAGCAGCAAAACCAAAGCCGGAGTTGCAGAGACTCGGGGGAGCTGTGATGGGGGGAAGAAAAGTCCCAGAGAGTTTATATTTTCGAATCTATTTGTATTATTGTTATTAGGGAGAGAGAGAGAGGGACAGTCAATAAGACACACGCTGTGGGAATTCTCAAAATGTTTCAGAAAATAATAATGAAATACAAGAAAAGAAGTATTTGAAAATTGTGTCCCGCTGTCATAAATATTTGCATCAGCCAACAGAGCAGTCCCTCAATGTGTGTGTTTGTGCGGGTGCATAATTTTAGGCGGAACTGTGTCCTTATTCCTTTATGGCCCTTGTCCAGGCGACGTGTTTGTCATGCGTAAACGGCCAACGGCGATCCAAATTAGGTTAAATGCAAACAAAAACAAATGTATAATTCGTTTTTCTTTTCGCTCGCTCCCTTCAAGACCCAATGCCTCAGATGGAGGCAAAAGCAGAGCGCACGGATGCTTAGGATACAGATGGTGGCACAAGCTACCAAGGAAGGAACATTAGCCAAATGAAATGCACAATATGAAATTCATGGCTTTGTTATCCTTTAGTTGAAAAACTGCTCGAAATACTCGTTCTCCTAAAGGGTTTATGGCGGATGGGATACTCCTCTGGCCAGTTGTCGCCAAGTGTCGGTCGGCCCTTCAAGCGATTTTATGGCAGAGTGTAAGAAACGAAAGGAGTGCCGGAAGAAGCCGTGATGTCAAGCAGTCAACGGTAACGCAGGGAGACCAGACTATGAAGAACCGTGAACACATAAGCGGGAACATCTGTAGAGGTCGGTTCTTCATTGGAGTAGTACCGCCACTGGATGCAATACCACAGTAAAAGCCCTCTAGGTCCCACTGTAACACTATCCCAACACTATGAGGGAGCCACAGGAGAGGTGGCAACTGTACATCCACAAATGCACTCCGGTGCCAGGCGGGGTCCACCCCAGACCACCCTCAGACCTCGAACCAGACCCCGAACCAGAACCAGACGCAGACTCACAAAAACAAGTGAACAAAATAATTTTGCTTAATTCAATGCAGCAAAGGAATGACACCAGTTGGGCGTGGGGCAGGTGGCCTGGAGGTGGAGTGGCAGAGGCACCAGCACCAGCACAAGCACAAGCATTGGCAGTGGCGCCGCCGCGCCGTTGCCTTCCTGTGACGCAATTAGTGCAACATTGTTGACATTGTTTTTTCTTTGCACCACCTTTTTTTGCGCTCCCTTTGAGCTTTTAGCTATGCCAGAGGGTGGCATGGCATGGTGTGGAAAGTATGCTTTATGACGTTGTGTATGCAACATGCCAATGCCACAAGTCAAAGGGCAAGTTTAAGCCGAAACAGTCGCGAACTTTAAAGTGGTTTCGGTTTCTTTTTAATTTTGCACTCTTTTATTTTATTTTTGCATCCACAAGGATAGGGGATGAGACAGGCTAAGTGTTCCGTTCCATTCCCTTACATTCTCTTCCGTTTCGAATCCTTCTTCTCTGTTTCTCCTTCCTGTTTCATTCCCATCATCACTGGACGTTTTAATTCCTACCATTCTACCATACCATTTCCCTTCTTGTTTTTATTTTGTGTTGATGAAGGCATTGTGTGTGGATGGGCCAGAGCCCCAGCCCATTCCATTTCCAGTCATTTCCGCTCAATCCCATCTATTCTCGCCTCCTCCACCCATTCCGGGCGAGTCAATTCCACTTTAAGAGCAAATCACGCGTGAAATGAGCGAAAGCTTTAAAATTTGAATTTCTGGTTACTGTTTCAGCTTCCTTCTGCACTTTCTCCCCCATCCTCTGCTTGTACTGTTATTCATGCATACGGAAAAAGCGGCAGCTGGAAAAAGCATTGAGTTTTCCCGCCAGGAGAAGCGGAGCTCAAGGGGGAAGGCCAGCTGCAGGGCTTGAAAGCAATCAGAAACAACAAAAGAACAAGCCAAAACTTCTAACCGAATTCGCCTGGATGGAGAGGCTAGAAAGGGAAGAAGAACGCTAAGGTGAGAGGTGTAAGTGAAATTTGTAAATTTCCATATGAAATGGGTCTAGGGCGAAGAAGGACCCGAAACGTATAGAAAAACAAAACGAGAATAATGCCTATCGAAAACAAATCAATCACAGAAACTTCCTGTGTCTCCCTGAAGCAATCGAACACATGGAAATACGCGAATAAACCAACAGAAATACATTATTCTCGGATATAGAAATCCCAGGGCTTTTTTCTCAGGTTTTTCTTGAACGCCCTACGGCTGTTTCCTCTTTGCTGGATCGGATCAGAAACTAATGGGCGACTGGTCACCGACTCTACGAAGTTATTGTTACCGATCAAACATCAAACGTAGATAGCCGCTTCGAATGTGTCAGTGTCGTTGTGTTGAAATTGTGTCGTTCAGAATTTTAGTCGCCGGGAAGCATTCACGGAGCTAGTGCTAGGGCCTGGGCTAAAGGAGGATGGAGGAAGCCAAGCCGCCACTTCCACCCGACGAGGCAATCAGTCGTGTGACTCTGTGCAGACGTGGGTGCATGTCGTCCGGGAGAAGTTCGCAAGGTTCTGAAAACGGCCAGCCTTTTGAGGAGTTCAGCGTAGGATGTTGGTCAATGGCGAGATGTTTGCTCCTCCGTGGAGCAGCGAAGCTCCAGGTCCACAGGTAGCTGCTTCTTACGGCCGTGAATTGCAGATCGAAGTGGAACGCACGGCGGACTCAGACTCGAAGATCCACCTTAGCTCACTTCGCACCTTTATGACGGATAGGACACATAAAAGTGGTGAGTGGTGCCGCATCTGGAGGTTTGTGCTGGGGGCGCCTGTCATTACAAGGCAGTTCGAGCGGATTGCTCTTTCCTTGAGAAGTCTCTCTTATTGGAATCGATTTCGCACCGGACCGTCTGAGAGAAGGGGGATCAGAGTGTGGATCGATTGCAGGGTTCCTCAGCCCCGACATTGTGGAGGAGAAGTTACAGCTCGAGCAGGTAAGACGCGTCGAACAGCCCTTTCCGCCGCCTACAACGTCCCTACACCCCAGGAGCACAGATGATTCGCTCGATTTGCTGGTCGATCTGTTGATATTGTGCCTAGTACTACGATGCGACTAAACCAGTGGGATCGTCTGTACTCTGCACTCTGTAAAACTTCACTCGATGAGGTGAGTCCCGAGTCCTGAATCCCATATGCTATCTGCATCCAAGCTAATCCCTACCTCTTCCGCAGATCTCAAGGGCCCTTGTGGTGCCTTGTGGTGACATACCTCCAGCACTGGTCTCCAGACATCTCTGCCAACGTCTCTTTGCGCTGAGATCTGCAGTTCAGCTTTCGCGTCTGCCCGGGGTTCGACGCAAGATTGCTTGACTTGGGACTTGGGAACACTCATCGCGAGAGAGTGTACCCAGGGACGGCCCTCGCCTTCGACTACTGGCTCTTGTTGCTTCAGATCCAGTTTCAAAGGGATAGAAAAATAAAATTAAATGCATTTATATACAAAAATCACAATTGTATAGCTGCCATACATACGTATGCACTTATTTCAGTGGTATTTTATTATATCTTATCTTCTGTTGGGTGTTTCTCCTTTCTCTTTTTCACTTTCTTATCCATATCCTCTGCCTTCGTTCCCATCTTAACTCCTTCTCTGCGTCCTTTGCTCTCTTTGCCAACGTCATTGGGTTGGAGAGACCCGCAAAGCAATTTCAATTAGGAACTTTGGAATTCAGATATGAAATTAAAATGATTCGCACACAGCTGTGCACCTTCGCCTCCGCCACCTCCACCGCCTCGACACCCAACTCGACCCACATGTGTCACCCCCATTGAAGGGGCACGACAGTGGGTGGGAGTGGTCATTCTGCTGTCTCGCACTGTGGACAAAAGGCAGACCCAACGAAACTGTCATCGAAAATGACAACAAACCAAACAGGAGAAGTGGGAGGACAGAAACAGAGATAGCGAGAGCGAGGGAGAACAGGAAATTATGCAAAAAAGTATAAAAACTTAAGGGGAAGGGAGGCAGAAAATGTCACCCAAAAAAATATATATTTATATAAAAAAGTAGAAGCAACGGAGTCTGGTTTTGGGGTCCGAGGCATTTTGTACCCTCGCGAATCGATGGCTCATTGACTACACACACATCCGATATATAGTCGGACTATCTTTCGAAACAAGAGTGTTCCGATAGCACAATACTGTATAGGGATCCGATCTTGACGGCTCCGACCTGTACAACTGTATACGGCGGAGGGGTCTGTGAAATGTTCTCGAAAGCCCCGAAGGCTGGAAACAGATAGACGACTCATCTTTTGATGGTGATGGTGGCTTCGCTGCGTTGAGAATATCTGGTCAAAGACAGATCTACTTTCGCGAGGGTATTCAAATATATATTCTGTTATTTTGCTCTATTTTGTGTTGTTGCAACTTTTTTCGCCCTAGGACGGACGGCTGCCCCGTTCGGTAGCACTCCACCAGCCTCCTCCGTTGACCAACTTTGGCAATTCCATTTCCACAATCATGCGTTGAACTTTGAACTCCCAGCTTGTTCGCATGTGTGTCCGTCTCTACTCGTATTCCCTACTCTGTGTGTGTGCATTTTCGAAAACTGCTTTTCAAAATATGCCAGCAGACAAATGCTGGGAAAAGTTTTCATTCATTCATCGCCCCCTTCCGACCAGATTCCTGTTTTGTCATCGCTTTTCCGTGATAGGGTCTCAGTTGTGGATTGAGCCCCAACAGCCAACCCTTGGCCGCCCACTCCCTCATTCCCTCATTCCCTCAATGGCATTTGGCGTTTTTAGTTGCGGCCATTGAATGTTCAAAAATTATTGTAAACTTTTCAGACACACACACACACACACACACATACGTCCACATCCACACATAAAAGCGGTGGATGGCGAAGAGTGGGTGACCCCGATGAAGAGGATGAACAAGAAGAAGCTCTAGTTCTAGTTGGGAAATCAATTAAAAACGCTTGTTGGTTGCACCACAACTTTCCCTCTCGATTGTGTCGACTGTGTCGAACTCCGCACTGGTCAAGGTTTCGCCTCCTAGGAATATCCACTGGCTTTCAGTAGATGCCTTGAGAGATAGCCGGCAAATCTCTGGGTATTGCCTGCAATTCTGTGGGGAATCGCTACCACTGGAGCATCTCTTTTTCACTCTGCTAGAACACTTCCAGAATAATCTTCACGCTCAAGCAACCACAGATTAACTATTTGAGAAGTCCCTAAACTTGCAAATATCCATTAAATGTGAAGAAAACTCAGATCTGAGCGTTAAAACCAAAGTGACATTTAATTTGTATATCCCTTCGAAACTGGATCTGAAGCAACAAGAGCCAGTAATCGAAGGCGAGGGCCGTCCCTGGGTACACTCTCTCGCGATGAGGGTTCCCAAGTCCCAAGTCAAGCAATCTTGCGTCGAACCCCGGGCAGACGCGAAAGCTGAACTGCAGATCTCAGCGCAAAGAGACGTTGGCAGAGATGTCTGGAGACCAGTGCTGGAGGTATGTCACCACAAGGCACCACAAGGGCCCTTGAGATCTGCGGAAGAGGTAGGGATTAGCTTGGATGCAGATAGCATATGGGATTCAGGACTCGGGACTCACCTCATCGAGTGAAGTTTTACAGAGTGCAGAGTACAGACGATCCCACTGGTTTAGTCGCATCGTAGTACTAGGCACAATATCAACAGATCGACCAGCAAATCGAGCGAATCATCTGTGCTTCTGGGGTGTAGGGACGTTGTAGGCGGCGGAAAGGGCTGTTCGACGCGTCTTACCTGCTCGAGCTGTAACTTCTCCTCCACAATGTCGGCCCTTCTCTCAGACGGTCCGGTGCGAAATCGATTCCAATAAGAGAGACTTCTCAAGGAAAGAGCAATCCGCTCGAACTGCCTTGTAATGACAGGCGCCCCCAGCACAAACCTCCAGATGCGGCACCACTCACCACTTTTATGTGTCCTATCCGTCATAAAGGTGCGAAGTGAGCTAAGGTGGATCTTCGAGTCTGAGTCCGCCGTGCGTTCCACTTCGATCTGCAATTCACGGCCGTAAGAAGCAGCTACCTGTGGACCTGGAGCTTCGCTGCTTCACGGAGGAGCAAACATCTCGCCATTGACCAACATCCTACGCTGAACTCCTCAAAAGGCTGGCCGTTTTCAGAACCTTGCGAACTTCTTCCGGACGACATGCATCCACGTCTGCACAGAGTCACACGACTGATTGCCTCGTCGGGTGGAAGTGGCGGCTTGGCTTCCTCCATCCTCCTTAAGCCCAGGCCCTAGCACTAGCTCCGTGAATGCTTCCCGGCGACTAAAATTCTGAACGACACAATTTCAACACAACGACACTGACACATGCGAAGCGGCTATCTACGTTTGATGTTTGATCGGTAACAATAACTTCGTAGAGTCGTAACCAGTAGGCTTATGGTAATAATTCGGTGACCAGTCGCCCATTAGTTTCTGATCCGATCAAAGAGCAAAGAGGAAACAGCCGTGGGGCGTTCAAGAAAAACCTGAGAAAAAAGCCCTGGGATTTCTATATCCGAGAATAATGTATTTCTGTTGGTTTATTCGCGTATTTCCATGTGTTCGATTGCTTCAGGGAGACACAGGAAGTTTCTGTGATTGATTTGTTTTCGATAGACATTATTTGCGTTTTTCCTCCGACAGGCTGCACTTCTCCCAGTCGCATAATATAGGAAAAAGCCGAAAATGTCAAAGCTAAAACCAAAAGATAGAAGCACCACCGAGAAACTGTAATTGAGAATGGTCTCGTCGGGGAAACGCAGGAGGAGAAACTATTTCATTTAATTTCAATTAAAGAAGGACAAAAGCAATGTACCATTACTTGCTCCTCTACCTTTGACCTGAATTCCACTCAGGTTTATTTTGTGACCCACATTCCTTTCGACTCTTTTCCGTTCGAGTGTTCCTCTGTCCACTTCGTATGACACTCTGCTCTTCTTTGAACATCGAGTGTTCCTCGGTACACTCTTCCACTAATTCCCCTTCCCATAATCCATCTTCTATCATCAATCGTCATGCGACTCTCGACTTTTGCTCCTGGTCAGCCACTAGACATGTTCGAACGGAATACCTCAAAAATCTCTCAACCGACAATCGGCGAATGCGTCTTCCCCTCTCTCACTCTTGGTCTCTCTTTCTCTCTCTCTCTCACTGCCATCAAGCAGCAATCAACATAAAACAAAGACGAAGATGGCTGATGGCTGATGGCTGATGGCAAACGGCAGTGGGGGAGGGTGGGTCTGTGGGGCAAGTGTATAAAAATTAAGCTCAATTACCAGAAATTTACAACATCAATAAAATAAGTGAAGAGTGCTCAACACTCGCACACACAGAGAAGGGGGTGTGTGGGAGAAAAGCACCGGCAACAGAAGCAGCAGTCAAGGTAAATCAATATAAGGTAAGAGGCCAGATGGCAGACACAACCAACAAAAATGCCACTTGAGGGGGTATTCCTCACCTTATATAAATATCACTTGCGGGAGAAGGAGCGGAACAGCAGCAGCTACAACAGAGCGTGCACGTGTGAGCGGGTGTGAGTTGGTGTGGAGGCGGGCCCCAAAATCACCAAGGCAGAGAAAGAGAGAGAGAGAGAGAGAGAGAGGGGGCGAAAGAGGGACGGGAACGTGGCAAACCCATCACCGGATGCTGACATATTGGAACACGTACCGACAACATGCTACACCAAAATTATAGTCACTTCCTTGATTTTGATTTCAAGTACTAGCTGGGCATGGGCTGGCGGTGGTGGTGTAGTTGAGCTGGGTCCTTGTCTCCCCTACCCCCCAGCCGCGCCCCATCAACCGTACCAATCACCCTCCCCTTTCCCTTACACACACATACTCGTGCTCGTAAGTGTTGCAAAATATGTTGACTCAACTCATAACAAGCGAGAAACTGAGAACGTGTGGAGGCGGGGAAGGGGGGGCAAAAACAGACACAAAAAAAAAAACAACAAGAGAGTCCTGTGGGGGGAGCGGGTAGCCGAACGAACATCAGTTGAGGATTTCCTAATGAGTGCTTCATGAATGAATTTCAGCCACAGAATACTAATTCGATGGAAAATTCATTTTTCCACACGATTGGCAATTAAAAGAGATTTTCTCCCCCACACACACACACACGCAAAGTGTGGGGGGGGGGGGGGGGGGGGGGGGGGGGGGATGGGGCGAGCTTTGTATAGTCATTGAGTGAATTGACAGGCGAACGAACCGAACCAAACCAAACCGAACCGAACCAAGTGGACTGAACAAGCCAGAACTCCAACCAGTTGTGGGGATTGGAGCTGGTGGCTGGGGTGGGTCTGGTGTTACAGTTGGGTCGCCTGTGTGCTGGCCTGCGCCAGATCTTGTGGTGTGAGAGTTGGGTGCTTCTTGGAGTTTGGTTGTGGGTGTTGGTGTGGGCTGCAGGTTTCGATGTTGGTCCCTCCTGCTGCCGGTTAAGTACTATCCAAACGAGCCAGCAGTTGATTGGCTGAATGCAGCCAGAATTAGAATTCTTAAAGATCAAAAAAGATTATTTTTCTGTGGATTCATGAAGGCTCATACTATATGTATGCTCGCGGTCCTGCCGCAGAGTATCTGCCGATTGGTTTGGCCAGTATTCAAGCGTTGCTTGTGTCTGTCTCGCACCTCCTCCCTCTCTCACTCGACTTCTCCGTGTGTATGTGGGTGTGTGGGCTTGTGACTTATGCTGCGCCCCAAAAGCCAACTTGTCAATGTGTGACGGCAGTGAAGCAAGCAACCGACAAGCGTTGACGTATTTGACAAACACACGGACAGCGCATTCACATGTCCGATGGGGCGTGGGGCGACAGGGAGCCGCAGGGAGTGGAGAGCGTTAGAGTGATGGGTGAAAGGGTGAAAGGGTATTTGTCACCTCGGGGCAGAGCCAGTTGCCAGTTGCCAGTTGCCAGTTTCCAGTGGACCTGCAAAGGACTGGCTGACAGACGACGAACCAGGGCTAATTACTTTAATTGGTTGTAACTCCCGTTAAAGTGCCACTGCCACAGCACCTATACAAATTTGAATTGCAACACTGTGTCTGTGTCTGTGTATGTGTATGGGTGGGGGTGTTCGAATGTGATTTGTACTGGGAGGTGTGTGTCCTTCGGGTGGCAATCAGACCTGCGGGGCACGAACCATTTGGAAACAGAAAAAACTTTCTCTGTTGCAAAATCTAATAATGCCCCCCCCCCCACCACGTCCCACCCCATGACAACTACTTAAAAAGTGCACGACAAACGCATAAAAACAATAAATTGCACAAAGCGGCAATCGGGCGATGGGGCCACTCGGCACTCCCTTTCAATTTGAGTTAAATAAAATGCAACCCCGAAAGAGACAGAGAAATAGATAGCGACAGAACCGCAAAGGGTGACGGGGGGGGGCAACTATAATAAAGAAGTTTTCTCGGTCTACCCCGGAACCACCCATCCCTGTCCGATCGCCGCACAGCCCCAGCTCCGAAAGCAGCCAGTCGATGCCCCCCCGATACTTGCTACTTATTGCATAAAACACAATTTGACAGCTGCAACCAACGGAAGGGCAAAGGAAAATCGGAGGAAACACACAAAACAAAAAAAAAAGAAGAAGGAGTGGTTCCATTCCAGGGCCGAAGCATTCATTACCCTTAAAGATCAATCAAGTAAAACCTTTTGAGATTTATTCAATCATATTAAGGTGGAATTTTCACAGATCGATGGACTATCTTTGCGTTTTCCTCACAAATATCCACAAATGTCGAGATATAAACTAGATTGAATAGAGATAAAATATTGATTAACATTGCTGAATTAAGATCCATAATACTTATCCATTATGGGCTTGTGGATTCTTTTCATAATACCGCAAAACTCTGGAAAAAGTGTAGGGTATAAAAAAGGACAAAAAATAAAGGAAAACAAAGAAAGAAAAACAGAAAATTGTGGCACCGCATTAACTGAAATCGATACAAAACAGCCGCTTCAATGATTTTCAACTTGCCACACGAAACGCGAACCTCTCTAGTTGCGGCAGAAATGCACTGAGAAAAATACAAAAAAGTATTAAGGGGCAACAAATGGAATGATCCCACAAAACTCTAGCATGGAGAACCCAGATGACTCAGACAACGCTTGAGATTCAAAACAAATTCCAGCAGATGTGAAACTCATCCAAAGTCTGGACCTCCAAAGAAGGGACCTCCTAACCAATACGAAATAGCAGCCAATCGAAGCAAACTTAAACTCAAGCCATAACCCCATTATGGCTTATAATCTCTAAGAACAAGAAGCCCTTAAACCTTAACCACACTGAAACTGAAGTCTAAGCCTCGGCCTCGATTAACCCCTAAATTTGTCTTTGGAATATATAAATATTGTGTATTTTCGCCAAGTGTTTCGCACGAAGTTCATTACCAGCTCAAAAAATGCACTTTGAAAGGCAGATAGGAGGCAGTCGTCATTGCTGTGTCTTTGCTCATCATCTTGAATAGATCACTTAGAACAGCAGACAGATGGACAGACAGAGAGATGAAGTTGGAAGAGTCGCCAAAATGCAGGAAAATCCTTGAAAAAAAACCCGGGACAATACCCATCCAAAATTTTACCCACACGCCAACTCCCGACCCGGACCCGACCTCGGGTATAGTCTCAACAAAACTGCAAGAGGAAATAACTTAACTCAATTACGCTTAATTATTTCCTACTTCGAAAGGAATTTCTTTTGCACCATCCGTCCGTCCGTCCGTCCGTCCGTCCGTCCGGCCACTGGTTCTGGGTCTGGGTCTGGGTCTGTCCTTGTGTTCTTTGGCCTGTCCGCCTGCTCAGAGACAATAAAAGTTTCCTTTCATTTCGTTTAGTTTTTCGTATGTTACAAGATTGTGCCAGCTCCACCTCCACACCCTAACAAAATAAAGGAAGCAGGCAACTTCTGGACCCGGACACGACCTCCACTCACACATGTGACCCCGCCGCATATGGTGATGGCGACGGCGACGGCGACGGCGATGGCGGGAAGGAGGTGTCATAGGGGGGGAGGTCGGAGAAATCCCACTTCTGATGATTATTATTCACTTGGGCATTTTTACGAGCTGCTTTAGACAAAAAGTTCGCCTCGCCCCGGACCCTTGCCCAAACTATGCCAACTCCTCCCGGGGGAGCTGGTGGTACGGCTCGATGTCCTGACGCTGCTGTTCCTGCCTTCTGCTGGCAAGCAATGCCTGCAATGAGGCTGTGTATGCCATATGAATGGAGGGTTTTCGGGTATATTCATTAGCAGAATCGTTCAAAGCATAAGTAATCGGGTGAGTAACACCCAAAAAAGCTCCACAGCATGACTTTTAATGGGGCCGATCACGTCGAAGCGCTATAACATGAATTTTCCAAGGGTATTTACGGTTCCAGCTCATCGAAGGCGAACCTTCCCATTCTTGTGCGCTTTATGTTCAACTCTAAAAATCCAAACGTCGTCTGTGTATTTTTATGAGCCCAGCTGCTTCTTCTCCATGCCCCGGATATGGATATGGGATATGGGATGCGGGATGCGGGATGCCTACTTAGCCCCGTCTATACCTTTCTCTCAGCTCGTTTGCCCCCGGAAGTTTAGAGCCTTGAGAATTACAAATCAGACTGCCTGCTCGCTACCTATAAAAAGTGCTAATAAGTATGTGTGTTTTATTGTAGGCGACTTTATTGCCACGTTAGTTGTTACCCCTCATTGGTGCTCTATACATACATATATCTCTCTCTATGGCTTTGTCTTTGACATTTTGCTGCTGCCTTGCCTTGGATTATTTGAATGGAATGCGTGTGATATATAGTTGGGAGAATGAACCCGAGGGATTTTCAGGGCAGAGCTCGCAGCCTTGGCTGGGGATAAACAACTCAAGGGAACTTAGATCCATGTTGGAATAATATTTAAAATATGTTGCAGTAATTAGTGGGAATTTAAGGAATGAATACAAAAAATGCATGCAAATAATAAAATAAACAAACTTTGGATCCTTCACAAGCAATTGATCAAACAGTTCCTGCTGAAACCTGAAGGTTTGGTTCGTTTTGCCTTGAAGTTATCATGCAAGCAGCTCATCGCCTAAGCCTGAAGCCTTGGTTCGTTTTCAATTCACAAGCAGGCGATCAAGCAGGGTGCCGCTGAAACCTGAAGGTTTGGTTCAAGCTGTTCATCGTCCAAACCTGAAGCCTTCGTTCGTTTCAAGTCGATCGAGCAGTGCGCTGCTGAAACCTGAAGGTTTGGTTTAAGCAGTTCATCACCTAAGCCTGAAGCCTTGGTTCGTTTTCATGTTGATTAAGCAGTGCGCCGCTGAAACCTGAAGGTTTGGTTCCATTTGCCTTCAAATTAACCAGCAAGCATCCCATCTTCAGAGGGAATGTGAAGGGCTTTAATGAATATTCTTAGAAACTCAGGAAGAGATCAACCGAAATATAAAGAATGTTCTGGGTAAGGTAGAGGAAATTCCAAAGGTGGAAATAAAGGAAGGAATACGGCAAAAGTACGAGAAATTGTAGGTGGACGATGATTACCAATATTACCTGTGATACTGGTTCGAAGTGTAAAAGTGTGAAATGTGCTGTAAACCAGGCAATAAGTCTTTCGAGATTAGTGAAGGGCGCAGCTCCAAACGATCAGTGAATCCGTAGGCACTAAAGTAACAAGGATTGCTCAAAAGTCTTATGAGGCGTAATTGAAACACTGATAAATCGAAGAGTACATGTCTATTGTCGCCGTTGAACCTTAGAGATGACAGACCCCGACCTCAGAGTACTGAAAGAGTACTCGCCCAAAAGTTGTGCAAGTTGAGCAAAGTTATGGATCCCAGGAAAGGACTAAATATCAAAGCAAACTGGACCACAAGCGAATGATAATTTCCCTCAATAAAGTTCGTCGCTCGTCAAAAGTCTCGGGGAAAAGTTTGCTGGCAACGGCAACGAGCTGGGGGCGGGTACGGGAGGGCCATGGGTCATGGGGTCATGGGCTGTGGGGTGAAAGACAACAAAACGCTTCAACAAGAAGAGCCCACAATGAGCATGCACTCAACGATGATGATAATAATATTTATAGGGCTCCTCAAGGACACTCTCTTGAGGCGAGTGTGTGCGTGTTCGAGCGAGTGGGCGGTGCGGTCTGTATGGTGTGGGGCACTTATGTGCCGGACTTGGTCGAAAGAATTACCCTGGTGGCTAGTTGCCGTTCGTATTTTTCACAAAACTTGGCCACAATTTGTGCTTTAATTTGCCCACAAACGGGGCGGCAGCAACCCACACACCCACAATCGGGGGATCCCAGGAAAGAGTCAAACTTTTTTACAATAACAAAAGCCCAAAGGGACTCCGACTGTGGGGCAGGAGGCGTACGGGCAGAGGTTCGGGGAAAATATGCCCCAAGGATATAGCTGGATTTCAGTTGTTGTTCAGCTTCCAGCTCGGCTCGCAGCCCGACGCCCTTTTGCCTCGAATATGGCCGCTCATCATTTTTATTTGTTTGCTTTCACTTGACGACTGAAGGTGCAGCCACTCCCTCCCCCATCTATGGGTATTTTTATTTATTCTTCCTTTCCGAATACTCTTCTTTGGTTGTACCACGGTTTTGGTCAGATGAAAAAGAAAGCAACTGTAATTTATGTTTTATCAGCATCCAAATTGCGTAAGAAAATTGCATATTTTTATGGGCTTAAATCGGTATATTACGGAAATTATACAAGCATCAGATCCCCCGGCATTCATGGAAAATATCTTTACAAAAAAGAAACACACCTATTTGCAAGGGTATCTAATGGTGCGGCCCCGGGAATAAGGGGATTTAATGCTACGGCCTTTACTAGAGGTTCTTTTTTTGGGGTCCACGAAGGAAAAAAACTTTGTTTACCTACAAAATTGAAGTGTGAAATAAGCAAAGTTGAATTATTCCTGGCGGACATGATAAACTGCCGGCCAGAGGCAGCCAACGGGCGGTGCTTTTCGAGGGGGGGGAAGCGACCGGGGCCGAGGGGCGGCACATCTGAGGGCCACTCAACATTTTATTTGTGTCAATTTGTGAGCCCCGACTTTGGGTTTGACTTTGACTCGTCAAGTGGAAGGCAATCGAAATGGAATTTATTAGACCACACAAAAACGTGAGAAAAAACCTGCCAGAATTGGGGTTGTGATTTCTGGTTTCGCAAAGCGAGCTCCAGCTATTAGAGGAATACATATGATGCGATTATAATTTGTTAAGAACAAAAATACGGTCAACACATAGTATTTTTACCACTTTGCCAAACCAAGGTCTTATCCACCCAATTAGACGGCAAAGTGGGCCCACCGCTGATACCGCCAAGAGATAATCCAGTAAGTCGTATTTCAATTCACAATAATCGGTACAAACCTTGGCAATAAGGAATATATGTTATAATTTATTAATTTATAAGGAGATAAAAAATATGTGGATAGCATTTCTGTTTCTACAGCGCCACAGCGACCAAACGAATACATTCCTGATCTCTGCTTTTGGTGGAAAATAGTCGTATATTCTTTTCCAGCTGCTCGCTGCCAGGGCTCTGGAAACCATGCCACTCATGAGGCACACCAAAGAAGAAGCCATCAATCTATAGTCTTTGAAATTTAATTGCTAATCTAGGACATAGTTCGGTTGATTTCATTATCAGAAGTTAACAATTTGAATAGAACAATCCATTCTCTCGGAACTACTTCGTTCTTTGTATATTTTTTGTCATGGAAATCGGTTCTTCCTCTGAGAACTAAGACAAAAAGAAACCAAACCACCTTCTGGTTCTGTTTGTCTAACCAATGCGGAACGAACTACAGCCACGGTGATTTGCCCGCTCCCCAATATGGAACTTTTTGGGGCTGAGGCGCCGCACGAGCTGGAAACTTTTGCCCTGAACTGATAATTTGATTTGGGGGCATTAATTGCACAAAAAGTCGATTTTAATTAGGTGAGCAGTGGCATCGGGCGTTGGATTGGGGCGTAATCGAAAGTGGGCCAGCTAATAAAATCAACAACATGAATGCGGATGTGGATGTGGATGAGAATACGGATGCGTAGTGGAGAGCGTCGTCATGTCATCATCCCATAATTAATGGCAGCGACATGTTCAAAGTGGCAGTCACGATTTAGCTAATTCTTTTATCGATATATGTCGATAAGACGTGCCAGGCCCCCAGAACGGACAACAGCTGTCTGGTGGTAGTAGGGGGCGATGGGTGTAGGACAATGGAGTGGTTGGGGTTGGGGTTGGGGTTGGGGCTGGGGCTGGGGCTGGGAGGTCATAGGGACTGTCCAGTCTCCCACGAAAGGCAATTACGACGAACACTCTTGGGCGGTTCATTAGGCTTTACAGAAGAGCCGAATGGTGCCGGGGTTTGGGACTGGGACTCGGACTCGGATTGAGAATGAGACGATGTTTTTGCGTTGCGATAGCCCCTTATACCGAAGGGTGTATTCGGCATGGAGGAAGGTTACATATACCTTTAGATACACCCATATTCCATATCTTCAAAGTATCCAAGCAGTGCCTGTTCGTAATAAATTCGTTTACCATAAAATGATAGCCAAAGGATGGGATATCATTATCTTAATGTCTTTTATTATAACATAACATAAAGATGCATATCTTTAAAGTAGCCATCCACCAAGTGAATTTTATTTAATAATTCGATTGTCATAATATAGATTCTAATCATAATTTATATCATTTAAAAAATTTCCCTAATTTCCAGAAATATTTTTTGCACTAAAAATGTACATAATAGGTATCTTTTAGTCGATCACTTGTGCTCTATAGTGGCCATTGTTGCTGCTTTGGCAAAATAATTATTTTAGGCCAATTTGCAGTAAAAATGAAATTCTTTTGTAAACGCTTTTATTAGCTCTAACTAAATCCAATTAGCCGGGAGACCAGGATCAAAGACGGCCCACAGCCACCCACCCCCCACACTGTGGGGCTGGGGCCTGATGGTGGGTGTATGGGAGGGGGCATAGAAAGTGCAGCAGCAACGCCGGCGGCTGCTACTAATGCCTTGTGGAATTTCTTATGACAAAACTTTCGGCCAAAAAGCAGATATGCCATGAAAATTAATTAATGTAAAATGTGCAACTAATTAGCCATCGGATCTGCCGTCGCTTCTGCGTCCATCATCTGGAGCCACTGCTCCACTTCTCTCTCAATGCCACTCGTCCATATAATGACCCGTGCTGAGGGGGGAGGGGTTGGGGGGCCGCAATATGTATGTAGATCTGCAAGGATATCAAGAGCTGCGGCCCCTTGAGGCCAGGCTCTCTTGCGAGTATTTATGTTTTATTTTTTGCTTAAATTGTTAAAGTACAACGCACTTATCCCCTAGCCCAATGCCAGCGGATGGGAACAGTGGGCATACAGCAGAGTATTGGCCGTGGGGAGAGCCAGGCAGAAGTCAGAAGGCAGAGCTAAGCTGGCGATTAAACAACAATTGGCTGACAGTTATTTACACAAGTAGCTGGCAGCGAAGAGGGGGGAGAGCAGAGCAGACCGGAGCAGCGCCACTGCATTGTGGGATATTGATCACTCACTCACTTACACACACAGCAGACACACATGCAGACATTGAATTCAATGCAGTCTGCGGCTTAAAATGTGTGCTGGAGAAAGACAGCTAGATTATTGGCGCACCGCCGCCTATTGTCTGCCCCGGCGGTAGAGAGGTGGAGCGCAAGGGTAACGAGGGGCAAGCAGTGTTCGATTAAAACACAACAATTTGCTGATTTCTTATGCAACCGGGTAGCAGCGTGGCAGCGTGGCAGCGGGGTGGAAGGAGGCAGGCGATAGAGCGAACGACAATCGACGCCGTCAAACCTTATCCACAGCGTAAACACAGACGAAAAACTGCTAAATCATTGCAATACAAAACCAACAAAAGCCGCTGTCGCTGCTGCTCCTGCTCCTGCTCCTGCTCAGACTCCTGCCTGTGGCTCCCTACTCTTCCTGCTGCTCACTTACTGCCGCTGCACAGGGCTTACACGAGACGTTTAATGCCGATGGTTTTGGAATACCATTTGGAATATTTCATATGCTATGAAAAACGCATTCAATCCACTCCAAATATATTTAAGTAATATCTAAAAATATGCAAACAGTAAAAACATATCGCTTAGCAGACTTACTCCTGGTGTGGTTCCCTCTCTCTCTCTCTCTCTCTCTCTCTCTCGGCCTTTTCTTCCCTCTTCCCTCTAATACACACTGCGCTCTGGTCTACCCCTCTTTTCCTTCTACTTCATTCTTCTGTTTGCTGCCGCTGCGCAAATATTGAAAATACAATCCGTCTATGCGGAATATTGATATGCCGTGCCGTCTATATCTATATAACTGTACAAGGGCTCACACACAAGCCGCACAAAAAAGGGGGCATGCTCCGAAGAGGGGTCCCAGGGACCTGCTGACTTGCGGTTGCCCCGCCACTGACAGCGCGCCAGAGAGCGGACGGAGGAGAGGAGTGCTTTTAACAACCGTGCCGCGTCGTTGTCTGCTCAATGATTTATTGATGGAGCCAAAACGTATGCAGTTGCAACAAACGCTAAAACTCTTAAAGCTCCGCAAAGAAAGTGCCAAAAGAAAAATTACAAAAATACGAACTGAAGATTTTACCGATTGTTCAAATTGAAATTGCGAAAGTGAAACGGTTCCAAATCGACACCAAGACAAAAAAAGACATCACGATATTAAAACTATATAGTAAAGCCGGTACTCCGACTGGAGGATACCGTATAATCCGACTAGGAATAGGGGACCCAGTAGCACTGCTTGTTCCATACTCCAGCTGGAGGGCTCTTCGAATTACAGGGGTTTTTGGTAGCTCCATTTGTACTGCATTGGATACAGAATATCCTCGAGCTCTGTAGAAGAAGTAGCATAAACTTACATAACTTTGACCGCAGTCGACTCCGACTGCGGACAGCAAGAAGACAATTTAATTCATTAGCAAAGTGCATTTTCTTGTATGAAGTGAACACTTGTTCCTTTCTTTTCTTTGGGAGGGTTGCAAGGTCTTTTCCTGTCTTGGCGGATGACTCATGCACACGCAATACCCTCCTTTCGTTCTTCGGGGCAGTCGTAGAGCCCAAGAAAACCCATAAATAAAGCCATCATTTCTGAAGCAAATAAGTAGGAGAATTAAGCTGCCCGAATGGCCAGTAGCCGACTATAGAGATACCCTGCGAGAATAAAGTTAAATTTTAATTAAGTATACGACTAGGAGGCACTTTTACAATTTTAATAAACTTGATATATGGCCATAAAGTGTAACTAGGGCTTGTCCTGTCTGAATGTGTATAAATTGAATACAAAATATATGCAAACAAATTTTAGATACTGGGTATCAGTGTAGAAAAGCCAGAAAGCCATGGGCGGAGCAGCAGGTGGAAAATTATTCCATATCCAGGCCTGGAACATTTTCCAGCAATAAGCAAAAGTAATAAAAACGTGCTTAAAAATCATTTATTGAATTCGTGACAAAAATACTTTGGATACCACTCGCCCCCACCCCCTATATTAGCTCTACACACACATACACAAGCCAACAAACAAATCAAGAAGAATGGTGAGCATAAATGCAGGGATTCTGCCAGGAGGGTGCGGGGCATAAGGACTGTCAAAGCTGAGACTGTGCAAAGACAATATTTGCTGCATCCTGCCCTCAGTCTACACCCTGCACCCACACTCCCACTCCCCTTCCAAGGGCATCAGCGAACAAAGAAACGAGATAGCAGCGGCAGCAGCAGCGGAAGAAAAGACTGCAGCAGCATTTTGGGCAAACGCGACAGAAACGCCAAAGAAAAGAAGGAAAATAGAAATTACATGCAAAAAAAAAAACACGAAAAAGAATGCCAGCTCCGTCGAACCGAAGTCTTTGATACCCTTGCTATGTTTCAAAGTGATTTTTACTAAGACCTTTATGATCCTTTATGCGACAGCTAAATATACAATAATATATGTGTTCACCCGTTCTAAACGTTTGCTTTGCAAAAGCATTATACCCTTCTCCGAAAAGCAAAATGGCAATAACTGTGAATGCAACGGCGACGGCGACTCCGGCACCGACTGCGGTGTGATGAATTAAATTAAATGCAGAATTTGCTGGATAAGAGATGGGGCGGTAGAGTGGGCAAGAGCTACGCACTTGGCTGCCCGCTAAATTCGCTCTCTCTCCATCTCTCACCCGTACAACAGCAGGTGCAAACAGAACAAACAGTAATGGAGCAGGGGAACAGGCAGATAGAGCGGGAGTGTGGGCGAGTGGGCGAGTGGGCGAGTGGTCCAGGGCAAACAATGAGCGTCTGCCATTTTTGCAGGTCACTGCGCGCATACAAAAGACAAAAGACAGCGGCCGACATTTGGCACAAATCGCTGAATGGATTTGTTGGCCTCTCTTTTGCATCCTCGCTCCAGGCCCTGATTCGGGCCGTGTGGCGGGCTGTGTGTGTGGGGGGGGGGGGGGGGGGGCTGCAAGTGACAAGCGTTTTGCGTGCTGCGGTGTAAATTGTCGTCGGCTTCGCCGGTGGTCGCTGCGGCCCTGATGGCTTTAAAGGCGAGGTGTCCTCAAGGTATATCAAGTACAAGGTAATGCACAAAACAAAAAGAGTATCCACAATGTGCGATATGTACTACAAATATTCAATGCCTCGTTTGGTCACTGCTTTAAGAGCCAGAGAGTGCGAAAATCCAGAAAAAATATCAATCAAGCGGTAAGACGCGGAAAACTGGGTACGAAGTTCCAGGAACTCCTACAATTTCAATGAGCTACCAAGTTTCTTGGATTGCCCCTTAAATCCATTGAAATGGCACACATCGTAGCACTTCTTTTGCTTCGAAAAACATAGATGGTCTTGGCATCGGGCAGATCCTCAACCTCTGCCTTTTGGCCACAAATTATATGGAATAAGAGGTCATTAGGGGCATTACCCAATTGCCCAACAGAGGCACTCTCTTGCCCAAGCTCTTCGAACTCCAGCAGCAGCAGAAGCAGCCCTAGAGGTCTGCAGGATCTTTTGATCTGTTTTATAGTTTGCGCACTTTCATGATTTTCACTCGGCACCACCAGCGCCAATATCCAAAAAATGTATGTGCGGACTTTTCATATGTTTGGTGATTCGTTTTTAGTTGCCAAAGGAAAACTTTGTCGGAGAAAATCCAATAATTTGCATTAAGATATTCCAAACAAAATCTAGCATCTGTAGTCATATAAATCGGATTACAATATCATGTGCATAGCTGCCAAAGGAAGGAAAAGTATCCTTTTCTTGTTGTTAGCACTCTTTTGTTCGTTGCATTTGAAATGCAAGCGGCAACATTTTTGGAAGCTGCCTTCGGGTGCGTTTTGCTGCACGTTACTCTGACCTCAAATTAGGCGTCTACAATTGCAGCTTGAGGTCAGGTTCGTTGGGATCCGATTGTGCTGTGCTGTGCCGTGCCGTGCCATGCCCCAGGCGGCAGCATGAAGGGTGTCCGACTGTGTGTGTGGCCTGTGCTTGTAATTTGTATGCACAGAAGGTGGGCGTAGGCACGTGTCTGGCCGGCCAGAGCAGGACAACAGCAACGGCAAGCGGTTCCCAAAAATGAGCACACAGAGAAAACATAATTATAAGCACATGTTGCGCCCCCCGCCCACCCACACCCCCACTGGCACTCATACATGGCCAATGCATTTTACTGCAGTTCGAGCAATGGCTCCTGCAAGCCATATTCACGAGTGGGTAAGTCAGTGAGTGCACTGAGTGAATGCACTGGGATACTTGGGGAAACCAGAGAGCGGGGACTCACCTACCGTCCTACCGATAAACACACCTTGGGCTCGTGCATGTCATCCCCCACTCAGGCACATAAATTACAACATTGAAGCTTACACACAACATTTTGTCTGAGGCCATGGAAGCGGTGGAGCATCGGGGCTGAAGGATGGCGACAGTGAGGGCCGCCCCTTGGGTACACAAAAGTCTTATTAAAGTCTAAAGCTCCCGGTACCCGTACCCGTCCCCGTCCCACTTCATGTTTGGGCATGCTTGTGCATGTCTGTGTTTTGGGACTTTTGAATTTTGGACCGTATTTCGTTACATGATTCGAATTTCTAAAAACTTTTTCTATTTGCTTTTGTTTTGCTTGGGAGCAAGAGCACAGCGTCTGACCGCTTGTTTATTCAGCCAGCCTCAATTTTAGCCTGGACTGTGGGCTCTGCCCCGGACTGCACCCCGGTGTCCGGACAAACGTCAAGGACTGGGCTGGCCTTGGTGTTGAATTTGACACTTTTCAAAGGCTGCACTTGCCGAATGCATTGTACACGTATTTATGAACGGTGCAGCAATTACCCGAACACAACTGTACCTGCTAGATGCAGGATAAAGTGAATTATCAGAGCGGAGGCCGAGACTTGGGTGGACCCCGAAGGCACATATGAATGCAATTATCAATGGCTCTTTGTATGGCTTGGGCTCAAATCAATCTGTGTACAGAGAAGATGTGTCTCGGGTTCATGGTTTCATTATAGTTTTCCAGGGATACGAACAGTTTTTCGTTTGAGAGAGACAGAAGTCAGGTACAAGTCGTCGTATTCCTATTTTTATACCCGATACTCAAAATGAGTATTGGGGTATATTAGATTTGTGGTGAAAATGGATGTGTGTAACGTCCAGAAGGAATCGTTTCCGACCCCATAAAGTATATATATTCTTGATCAGCATCAATAGCCGAGTCGATTGAGCCATGTCTGTCTGTCCGTCTGTCCGTCCCTATCAGCGCCTAGTGCTCAAAGACTATAAGAGCTAGAGCAACGACGTTTTATATCCGGACTTCTGTGATATGTCACTGCTACAAAAATATTTCAAAACTTTGCCCCGCCCACTTCCGCCCCCACAAAAGGCGAAAATCTGTGGGCTCGACAAATTCAAGTATCGTAGAAGATGACTATATGTTCTAGAGTGTAAGATCTGAACCAGATCGTATAATTATTATTATAATCTGTCCCAGGGAGAATCAAGAAAACAATTTCATTCCTTCTCGCTCTGTCTCTCTCTAACACACAGGTTTCAAGCATCTCAGAACCTATAAGAGCCAGAGCAATCAAATTTGGTACTTACACTCCTGTAATATCGGACCTTGACCGTTTTGTGTCAAAATTTCGCCACAAGGACGAAAATCTGGGGCATCCACAAATCTCAGAGACTATTAAGGCTAGAGTAACCAAAATTTGGTATCCGCACTTCTGTTCAGATCTCACTATAAAACGTATATCTCTAAATTTTCAAAATTATCTTAAAACTCATAACGTTCCCCCACGTTTTGCTCTTACTTTGTAAGCTTACAGCTCGGTTCCCTTAGGTCTTCGAATGATGCGAATGACGTTGGTTCTCGCCATAAATTGCCCATAAGCGAACTGATACACTCGCTACGAATGGCACGGGCGGAGAACGGACAAGCCACTTACAATCTCGTAAGGCACCTAGCATCTATTCGCGATCTACGCTCATTATCCTTAAAAATCAAACAACAGAATCATCGTCATTTATTGCCATAGAAACTATAGTTTCTCAAGGATCTGGATGACATCGACTAGTATATATAAATATTGGCCATAAACACAATGCCCCCCTTGGGTGTAATATTTTCAAAACGCAAACACCCGACTCAGGTGACAGTTGCACACTTTTAGAGAATGCCAATCGCATTTTGTACTTTCCCTCGCCCAAAGGCCGCAATGATTTATACAAATGTTCCAAAAAACCTGCCGCTGGTGACTAATAAGCTAGGATGGGCTGGAATGGAATGGAATGGAATGGGATATGATATGGATGGGATTGGTACCGGGATGAGTTGCATTTGGGCTGAGCATTGAGCGGTGGCAAGTGGAAATTTATTAGCGCTCTTGACAATCGCTGCAGAATGTGCAGAGCGCACATTTTTCATTCGCATTTCAATTCAGATGGTTCTCGTTAATGCCGTGGCTCCCTCCCCAAAAAGCCGGTTCTTTGGGGGAGCTGCAGGCCTGCAGCTGGCCAGGGGCTTAGTCAGGGAGGGGTTCTGTTCTGCCATCTGGTTTGGCAGTCCATCTCGTATAGATTTGCAGCTCACCCTCCCAAGCTCCCTGGAGGACTACGTTCGTGCTGGCAAATGTGTCCGCGTTGCAGAAAAATGAATTTCTATAGCAGCCCATCCCCATTCAGCTTTTTATCCTTTCGGTTATGGAATGGGGCGTCCTTAGTAATGGGCGTGCCATCGACTATGAAATATGACAAACAGCAAATCGCGCCAGTTATTAAATCGAGTCGGCTCAATAGATTATTGCATTCATTCTCTCAATGCTCAATTGTATATACGTATCTATGAGCAGATGCAGATACAGATACAGATACAGATACAGATACATATACAGATGATGGTTTTATCCGTATAGAAATTGTCATGGCAACTGCTCAGGGGATAAACCAAAAAAAAAAAAAAGGCTAACGAATCAGGTGAATATACATATGTATGTACGTACATATATATACGATGTTTTAAATGCGTACAGATTAATAGATTTTTGCTTTTAAATCACACATTTTTGTGTTCTACCGATGATGCCGAACTGATGGATCGAAAGACACCTCGTACTGGAAGTTAAGGTTTAACTATAGGAACTTGAACTATCTTCATCATTAAAATCCTGTAAGCAATAGTGCTACCTACCTTACAAAGTGTCTTCTGTAGCCTTCTCTGTAGGTACTTTCAATTGCCAAGTCTACCTAGAGGCTTTAATAAATTATCTTTCATAATTATCAATTGATTTGATGGAATCTTTAGGGGCTATCAATTAAAAGACCTTGTGCCGCCGGATGGAACGTTCATCATTCCCTGAACAGTTGACGTTTGATGGATGAACCATCCATCAGATACTCGTATTGAGTCATTTTACGGGCATATTGAAATACTTACACACTCACAGGGACTAAAAGAGAGAGAGAGACACACACACAATAGATTTTCCAAATAAAAAAAATAGATGAGAATGGATATGGAAAAGGGAATTGGGGATTTGTGGTATTGGGGAATGGGTATTCCCCTCCAGGAAGAAGGCCATTGTAAAATGCAATTGACATTTCAATGAGACATCGACGTACTCCTCCAGCTTCTGCCCTTATCCACCATATCCATTCTCTATCTATGTGTCTATCTCTGCACGAGTCTCACAATCCCAGTAGCAGTCCACTCTGTGATTCCCCCGAAAACCAAACTGAAATTGACGTTTAGGCTTTGATTATTGCGGCCGATTCTCGTCTGGCGTCTGGCGTCTGTGGACTTGTTGTCTGTTAACGTGGCTCCAAAGCCACTCAAACTGGGATTCAGATTCAGCTCCAGCCTTATCCGGCATCAATCAAAAGCACAGCCTTGTTCGAGGGCCAACAGCAGGCCGAGAGAGGGCAATTGGACTTTAGCCCAAATTTGTACAGAATTTGGCTATAAAAATGATTTAATTGGTTAGCACAAATATTTTTTTGTTGCTCGTATCTTTCATTTTTGGCAAGTGAAATGGCCAGCGATGGATGGACGTCTTTGCACTCGATTGACCACAAATCAATGAACAATTTATAGCAAATCAAAAAGGAAATACTGGCTTCAATGGGCAAACGCATTGAATACCCTGCCAGAGACCAAAGAGAATAGAGAATCGAGTGACTACTAAAGTCAATGAAAAGAGTTCAGATGTACATATTTGATCGAACACTTCCATTGGTATTTGGCTATGGGATTCTACTATACAAACTTATATGCAAAATGAATGGACCCCTTCTACCAGAGTATAAATAAAAAGAAGAACACAGAGAGAGAGAGAGAGAGAGAGAGAGCTATGTTGAAAAGGAGTTAGATAGATGGCATAAAGGAGATACGGGATAGGGAGACGGGAGAACGATAGGGATCTACTCGTACTCGTACCTGTTCGTGCCCGTGTGTCCGTGTGCCCAGCATTTGTTATTCATGAGCAGCCATCAACACCAAACAATGTCCTACAACAAAACCAAGAACTCTTCCTGGCCACGTCCAAAGCCTGATTGTCCAATGGGCTACTGACGTTTCCGCTTGCCAAATGCAAGCGGAAATGTCACAAAAAAAATTGTTGAAAAAATGTTCCTGCGTGGGAGAAAGCCGCCCACCCCTCAAGTGGGTGTGGGTGGATGGGGGAGCGGGTAGCGGAGAGTAGCGGGAAGCGGCAAAAGGAGGCGACTGCAACTGCCAACTGCTTTTGTTATGAATGATGATGGAAAATCTGGCAGCAACAGCAGCAGGAGCAGCAGCAAATGAAGCCGCCAGCATCTCAGTCAATTACACTGAGAGAAAATTAAAGTCAAGGATGAAAGACGAGGAAAGGAAAGCTAGAGAAGCTTATGAGGAATACACTTGTCTAGAAGAGAGGCTCAGAATTTACAATTTGTTGGACGATCAACTGAAGATCATAGATATACATATGTATATGGAATATTGTAGTGAAAAAAGGCAAATATTCATTCATGGATAGAAGATATGTACATATGAGGAAGAACCCAAGTTTAAATAGTTTAAATGTATATTGGCGGACTTATAGATGACTAATACCTTAAGATTTCCGGCTAAATCTCTTCTCTAGCCTTCAATTAAATCTCTTCCAATACGTTTTCTTACGTTAAGTAATAGCTTTCCCATTTGTTTTTCTCAGTGGCTTGAGGACTGACTTCGTGTGAGACTTCGGCTGCGGTATCGGAACTCTTGGGCGGGACGGGCGGGGTGTTAGAAGACTGGCGGACAGATAGAAGGGGGGGGGAGGGATAATAATTTGGGTGATTCAATTCAGTTTGTGCAACGAGCGGCGCAGCCAAAACTTTGAGAGAAAGAAATCGGATTCCTAGTCCTGGTCCTGGTCCATGGTCCACAGTGCGGGGTGCGGGTGTTCGTCAGGCAGAAAAAGAACAAATGAATACGTAGCTCTCCCCCTCTGGCGCTCCCTTGGTAACCTCCGCCGTATTGGGTATTGAAATGCAAATGGTCGCTGGCCTGCCGAAATTAAATTATGTGGAAGTAATGATAACCCTTCTATCCCAATGCCCGATGCCCACTCAAGCCCGAACCCGAACCACATTTGCCTCTCGCCAGCCGCATCCCCTCCTGCCGCCCTGCCCTCCTGCCGCCCTGCCCCACTGCCCCGTTCCCCCGTGTCATCAGCCTCTGGCGGGGTCTTCATTTAACTGGCGACGTAACGCCTTTTTTGGCAGCTGTCTTCATTGTGTCCTCTAGTCCACATCCATTTCCTCGACTCCTCGTATCTGGCTCTCCTCTGCAGGATGACTGCACTCGTGGCCGGACCTCGTTTATATCCTGATAGAGGAAAATGCGGGAAACTCTGGTGGAAGCTCTGAGAGGGATTGGAAAATGAATTGGGTAGGTGTGTCGCCAGCAGCCGCTAACGGCAATTAATTGTTTGCTAAAGTGTCTTCGCACTTAGTGCAAAGTGGGCCGTCGAAATTGGTGTGGGCCTCACACAGACGCAGGCCGAACGCCCCCATCAAAAAAAAAGAGACGGGAGCTCTTTTTTAACATCTGCTCTGAGATTGAAAGGTGCAAAAGAATTTCTTTTTTTTTCTTTGCAGAGCTGTCAATGATGTATGTATGTGTGCAGCTATCCTTTGCTTTCAGTAGACTTCGAAATCAATCAAAAATTCGGTTCTCTCATCAGTATTTCGCTTTTAATCGATAAAGGATTATATACTGACAATATAATAGACTAGAATAGGAGATCAATTAAGCCCAAAAATCGTGTTAAGAAATTTAAGAAAAGCGCGTTATGGCCACTTCGAGCACTTTTATAATTTTCTCTCGGCATCTGCAGCGCCAATATCCAAACAAATAATGATTTGGAAAGAGAAATGTATAATCCGTCATGTGATTTTTGACTTGTGTAACCACAGTGGTTTTACCTGAAAATATATCAAGCTAAAGTTGAAGTTTTCTACCACTTTTTACGTTCCTTTAACTTCCCTTAAGACTACTCCCTCGATGATCGTTCTTGGACACAATTTCTCGTTCCCAATATAATCTACAATCTACCACAATCGAGTCTACAAATAATTTAAATCTTGGCCTAGAAGCCTTGGAATAATTCAAGCAAACATCAGGTTGTGGTTCGGCGTTTCCTTTTCCAACGAGAGGGTAACCCTTTCCCTTCCAAGACTTGGTAGATCTCTGTAGGTAATATGTTTTAATTTTGGGCAATGACCTGGAATCCATAAATGTGCAGAGTTTTCAACGCTTAGAAGCCTTAAGTCTTTAGACGGTATGTAGCTGTAGTAGCCTTAGCCGTGTTCAGAAGTGCAGAAGAATGATGATGGAAAATTCCAAAACAGGATCGCACCAACCAATGACCGATGACATGTGCTGCATTTGCCTTGAGATGGAGGCGACTATTGGCCATGAGAGTCGCCTCTGTCCTCTGTGCCGCTCCGATAAAGATGAAACCCAAACTGAAGCAACCCAGAAAGAAACAAACAAACATTTTGATCAAGTTTTAGCCGCAGGAGATCGGTCAGATGGAGTGATCCAACATACGAAAACCCGAAGCCCAATGAAGATCCAATCGAAAGAAAACTTTCACAAGTTTCGTAAGGATATATTGTATGCTACAGATGGGGTAAAAATTGTGTGCACTAGTAGCTCCCATTGACCGAAAGCATCATGCCCTCACCATCGGCTCGCCCGAGAGGAACGAGTGAGCATATTCCTCTACGTGCTCTGCGTTTCCTAGATATTTCATTGCTAGACAAGTGATTGACTTAATGCTAATTCGCGACTCAATTGTTTCAAATTTTTGGCCAGCCAACACACAAATGCAGCTACCCCACCCGACTGTCCGGCGGTCCGGCGGTCCGGCGGTCCAGCGGTCCGGCGGTCCGGCCGACCAGCAGTCCGTGCGGACAGATAACGATGGCACATTCCATCCCAGTAAGGGGCCTGGGTATGGGGCTGGGTAGCTGTGGAAAGGACAATAATGCCGCCTCGTTGCGCTGTAATCCACTCAAGACGCTTGGCTACTTAAGAACAGCGACAGCGACTGTCCGTCTGTCTGCAGAAGTAGCAGTGGCAGTGGCAGTGGCAGTGGCAGTGGCAGCAACAACAATTGACGAAATTGTTTTCGTGACTTAAATTTTTGCGTGCTGCTGCTGCTGTTGGGCTTGGACGTGTTTGGAAAGCATATGATGTGATTTGCCATCAAATTGAGTTGTCTTGTCAGCCAGCGACTGCTCTGTATCTGTATCTGTGTCTGTATCTCGTTCTGTATATATTGTGGGAATGTATCCATATAGCATGGCTGTATATGTATGTACTGGAGAGCACACGCCTCTGGTTTGGGACAGAAATGCAATTAAATTTGGAAAAATATCAACAGCCAACACAGAATAATAGTTTATAATAGCAAAAGTGGGTCTTGGGGGGGGAGTGGGGAGTGGGGGGGGCTGGCAAGCGCCTTTATGATAGGCAAAGGCACAAGAGCCTGGGTTGTCTTTAAATAAATACACTCAAGTGGCTCGCTCAGCTGCAGGGTTGGGTAGGAATCCTCCCATGGACACCTCCCGAGCTGTGTGTGTATTTTTTGGGGTGCCAAAGTGAGATGTGGATGAAAGTTTGCACGAGTCTAAACTGAAATAGAACTCCAGACGAGATGGCTGCTAATGCCGGGGCGAAAAGTCCTGTGCAAATTGTGTGCGTGGCCCCAAGTTAAGATCCTTTGGTCGCACCAGAACTCGGGTACAGTGCGCGGCAGTAATGTAAGTGGCAGCCGGCCTGCAGACAGCCTATCAAGTACACATAATATTGCAACTTTTGCCGGTCTTATGGCACCGAAACGCAGCTTCACGGAGAAAACGTGTAGACATTTTGTACAGCAACTAAATTACACAATGTTAATATTTGTTATGTAAATATGTATCCGTGTATGGATGGATGAATGGATGGACTACGGACGGACGGACGGATGGACGGACGGAGGCACCAGCAAAGTGCAACATCAACGCCTACGGTTTGTTCTGCTCTGTTCTGTTCTGTTCTGTTCTGTTTATTTCTTATATCTACAAACACAAAAGGCCTACTGCCTACTGCCATTCAAATGTGTGTGGGTGTATGTTTATATTCTAGAGATGGAGAAGTATCATTTGTGGATGGAATGGATGTGCAATGTGCTATTTAAATAAACCGAAACCCCTCCTCAAAATTCTCGCAATAACAACAAAAGCAAATGACAGGAATCGCTCTTCTCGATTCTGTTCTGTCTCAGTTCTGTGCCTCTCCATCCATTCCGGGGGCACGAAAATTCCAAGGAAAACAATACTGCTCGGAGGTCTGCACGAGACTCACCTTAGTGCTGGATAACGCCGATGTAAGTCGTAAGTCTGAGTTCACTTTCGGACTGTGTAGCGATCATAGTTCATAGTTCAACCACAATTCAAGATAACTCCCGATTTCCCAGACGTGGGATATTCATTCAACAAAAATTTATACGAAACTTATTGTCGACCCTCTTTTGGGAAAGCTAGGGAAGCTTGAGCTAGGTTTGGTTTCGTTTTTTTATGGTCTTTGGTCTATATCAGACGACGTCATCAGATCTGATCATTTATCTGAAGTGCATATTCCTTGAGGTCTCTTTCAGTACACCAGTTAATGTGCGGTTCTTCAACGACATCCCGTCACAGGATTAGCATTCATAGGGCTGTACTTAACCGCCAATTGGATGTTCGAAAGACGGACGGATCTCACCGTATCTCCTCCGTCTTCAGTCTTACGAGCACTGAAAGTGAGCATTGTGGTAGTTTCTATTTTACCAATCTTTGCATTTTACCAAACAGTTCGATATCACTTCTCCTTTGAAAGCAAATATTGCGGAAATTAAATGAGAGAACAGGCTTTCGACTACAAATTAATTCAATGAATTCCAATGAATTTTACATTTCCCAAAGAGGACCTCTAACCCGTTTTACCTTCCCTTTTCCGTTAATTTTCTTATTACATTTCTTTCTGGCGGCCGGCACCTTTTCCGCCCTGAGTTTTCCAATTTCCCAAATCCATTTTTTATGAAAAAAAAAAGTTCAAAAAGGGAACAACTTTTGATTTCTAAACAAATTATTTTTCTTTTTTAAAAGGTGGAGGGTTCATTAGTTAAATTTGATTGACATTCGTCACAGGTAAAGGAAGAAACAGATTTCTCGAAGGAGTTTCCTTTATGGCAAGGAAGTGGTTTGTGAGAGAAGGAAAACAGACCTGATCGTACTGTTACTCCGAGAATTCCAACATCTTCGATGGCAATGACTTGGTGAAGACCCAAAATATTTCGGATGTTTGATTTGAGAGCGTCTTTTACTAATTACTTAAACGATTAATGAGGAGAAGCATCATCGCATCGCCTGGTGGCTTATAATCGTCACAGGATAAACAAACACACGCAAAAACCAGTTGGAATCGGGCTAAATATATATAGAAAACCACACAATGATATAATGTCCCTTGGATAACCCCACAGCGCAAAACGCACACAAAAAGCGGACAGGGCAGAGAACAGACAGGGAGAAGCTTTAAAACAATTAATTATAAATTTATAGAGCCCGCAAGGAGCAGGAAATGGGAGACGGAGATGGGGATGGAGATGGAGATTGGGGCATTGGGGTATACATAAGTGTGGGGAACAAATGCAGACATTTAAATAGCTCGACAAACAAAAGCCAGTCAGCATATCACACACACACACGTAATACTTATATAAGTTCCATGGCAAAAGGACGGATAGAGGGACAGACAGGATCGACAGAGACACTGAGTGGGGCAGAAGCAGTACCAAAAGCAAAAAAGGAGTGAAAATGGATTTCCATTTAAGGCGGCATGTTGAGCACATTGTTTTTATTAAGTGTCGCATGATATGTGCGATAAATATATACACACACATACATTCTATATATGTAATTCTCGCACTGTATCTGTGTGTGTGTGTGTGTGTGTGTGTGTGTGTGTGTGTCTGTGAAGCGCCATTCACATAAACACTTCAAGTGGCAACATGACGTGCAACTAATCCGTTGCCCAAAAAATATGTTACAAGTGGGAAAAAGCGGTCGAGAGGGTCCCAAGGACACACAGACATTCGTACGGACAGACAGTTGGACAGAAACAATGGAGTCAGATATGAATGATATCGTATAAAATGTAGAACACAGCGGGAGCTTAGCCGCGAACTATGATACAAGATGATATACCTATCGTTAACGATGATGCATCGTTAAAGGGAGAAAGACGGTCGATTGAAGCCAGCACAAATGAGACATCGAATAAGTTGATTATTGAATGATTTACTTGCCATTTATCGTGCCGATGTCCACTGTGCAGGGACATCATAAAACAGCTGCCGACCCAGGCACAAAGATGATGACGACTACGAGGGGGCGATGGTAATGATGATGATGCTTTGACCCGAAGGGCAGGGCCGTACGGGCCGTACGGGCAGTGGCAGTCGCAGTCTCTGTCACTCCCTTTCTATATAATGCGCGCTAAATACATACATAGTTTGAAAATAGTTTTGAACCCTTTCATCAGGCAACCCCACCAGTCCCAGACCACCAACCCACACCAACACCCACACCCACAGCAACGCCAACTGAGCTCTGGCTTGGCCGCAAACAAACAAAAAACCCATGGGAACTCCACTCGTGGTTCGGCGGGCCGGCACACAGCACAGGCGGGGGCAAAGGGTGAATGGAAGGCACTGTGCAAAAGTGGAAAAGCAGAAGTGACACTGGCCTGCCAGAGAGCATTGGCGGCTGTCATTTTCCATTCTTTTTTGTATTTTTTGGCAGCCTTCCCCATAGTTTTGTTTGGTTTTGACTGTCATACGATCTTTTTTGTCACATTTTCGGCGAGTTACATTTTGTCACTCTCCTTAGCATCATTTCATCAGCATTTGAGTGGGACAGGAGCGGGACTGCACTGCTCTCTGCTGATAAATGAAAGACGAAGTCGAACAGTTCCGTTCCTGCTCTGCCCTGTCCCCTCACACCCACACCCACACCCACACCCACAGACCCAATCCCAGACCCAATCCCAGTCCCAGCCTGTCTGAGTCTGTCGGAATGAATGTTGCAACTAAATGAATAAATGGAAATTAGTGCCAAAAAGGCAACGATGCGCATACAATGAACCTCAGGACACAGGAAGGTTCCTGTCCTGTGTCCCTCATCCGAACGGAATACAGAAACTGCATTTTTCATAGATGTGTTCCCTCTTGTATTAAGTATACGCCACGCTAACTTCAAGCCGCTTAACGCCCTTCTTCCTTCGGTTTGAGTAACTTTAAGAACATTTAAATTTGAAATTTACACGGAAATAATTTAGAAATATTGCATATTAAGTTTTACAAATATATTCAAAATAAAAGAAGATGAAAATATTAATGTCCAATAATTAAATTCAATAATTAATGCGCAGATCTTTGGGATCAAAGACCAAGAAGAAGCTTATTATTATCATCTTATCTGCGAGGTTTTTCTGTGGATTCTATGTGGAACTTAACAAGGCATTCCTTTGAAGGGCCTGACTGAGTTGGATGTGGTTTCCCATATGTATTTAGCCTGTACCCTCCACACGAATGAATCGCTTCCGTCGTGTCCAGATAAAATGTCTTTCTTCATGATCCCGTTCCGTAACACAATTTTGGGCAAGAACTAATTAAATGAAACAATTTAAAAATTGTATATGCCACAGGACTAGAAGACCTTGATTGATGGCTAGCAAAATTCTATAGAATACTCAATAAAGAATTTTAAAAAGCATTTAAGTTCATCCTAATACTGTCTCCTTGAATCCAATCCTATCGCATTCTTGACCTCAGAGAACTCATGGATCTTGTGCGCAGAGTGGTCCTGCTGCCATCCTGCCGAAGGACTTTAGGCAGTTGTTCGGAGTGTCTATTCTGTCCTGCTGTAGGCCTTGGTGGTTACTTTTATTCCTTGGTCCTTCTTGATGATCCGAGCCCCCTGTGACCCCTGCCTTGAATACTATTTAAAAATAAACGTTAACGGAGCTCGGGGATTCCTTTGGAGTGAAGGGCTTTAATGCACGTCCATAATCGATAAGTTTCACTTCTTGCCATTGATTTGTCGCTGCAACATGCAAAACCGGTTGTAATTTCTGTTTAAATGTCAGCGATTTATGTATGTACATTTTTGCCGACTTTTCCTACTCTCATTTAAAGCCACCGTCTGCTCAAATCCCCACCAAACCCCGACTGGGGCAGAAGCAGGGGCAGGAGCAGGAATATTATCGTATAATTCAGGACATACTGTGAGAAAGGGGAGCAGCGCATTGAAGCGAACGCATATCTATCATTAATATCGCTGCAGTCAGCTGCTGTTGTGCTCAAAAAAAAAAAAAGCCAGCAGCAAAAAAAGAATGAGGAATACGGTCCGATTTGCAGCCGAAGCTGGGACTACTCTTGCCGGCAGGCCGTTGGTGGGATACCGTATACTACAGTGTATTTCCTTGATGCTAGTGGAATGGACTCCCATATCCGCTTATACTTTGTTCAAACTTAAATACTGAATAAAGCAAAAAGACTTACTCAGACCTCATATTCCTTACGTCCGAGTCTTCGCGAATATGCCGAACAGTCTCAAGGAATGTAATTAATATGCATTATTGCTTAGCGCTCTAGTGGCTGGATCTTCGATACATATAGTGGATATGACTTCTTTGCATGCAAAGGGTATACAAAGTGGCACACACACACACACACACATCCATTCGTACCCATGAATGCTAACACACATACACACACACACACGCGAACATCCAGCCAGGGATCGCTGGCATTGTGTGGCCCTGAGGTTTGCTGTGGCAGCACTGGCTGGAGCAGGAGCAGAGCAGGAGCAGTTGCAGTAGCAGTAACTGACTGCTGAACTACTGCCAACTGCAATTAATCATTTTTCTATCATTTTCAGATTTTTTACACACACTCACACTCACATATGCACACCCAAACACCCACACATGCGGTGCATGGTGCATATGCATGAGCCTGGGGTAAGTTATGATTTTTCACGATGCTGTTCTCCGATTTCTTCTTCTCGTTTTTCCTTTTTCCTGGCGTCTTTTTTCTTTCGCTTACCCTCCCCGCACCGCCAGTGCACATATTTGGGAGGGAAAGTTCGGTGTGCTTGCGGCAAGCTAAAGAGCTTCAATAGCCACATACAACATGGAGCAGGCCACGGGCAAAAATCACATGATAATTGAGGTGCCTAACGCGTATGTGGTGCGAGCCGTCAGACTCCAGGCGCTCCACAGGCAGGAGAGTGTGTTAACTACAGTGGTAACGCTCTTGATGATCCAGCATTGGCCATCCCAAGAAGAAGTAATTATATTAATAGCAGATCAATTATTTTTTGGATTTTTTACCGTTTGGATGTGAATATTCTTCTTCCGAAAGGACATCACATCTGATAAGAGTGAAACTTGGAACCCCTTTTGCTCGGACAGCCTTTTAGAGACATCTCGCTAAGAAAAAATAATAGTATTATTTAAAGCCATGTCTATGCTTCAGCATTTTCGAGAGCACTTTTATAAGATTGTTGCATAATTTTGCTAATTTCTTCATATGAAACGCACTGTACGGCATATAGCTGATGTAGATAGATATGCACATAGCCCCACACATATCTATTTAGAGGCACATGTCTGCTTTTAGCCGCCGTAAATTGCAGCGTCGTCGCCGGCCTAAACGATTTCTAATGGCGAGGCACAGCGGGCGCCAACGAGCAGCGGGCGCCTCCGTTCTCCATCCATATCCACATCCCACGTTCATCCATCTCCAAAAGTGTATGTATGTATGTGCACACAACACATCTTTGCAGGCATACATCTCCATGGACATATGTATGTACATAGATTAGGTCAATTTGCTGGTAACTTTTGATGATGCCCCAGCACATTTACATCCTTTGGCCAAGGAGAGAGCCAAAGGCAAAAACTTTCCGTTGATGGTCGGCCAGCCTGGTCACTCATTGATGCGGATACATCCGGTATGGGTGCCCCACAGTGTCTGTGTGCTTATGTGTGTGTGGATCCAGACGGGCATATTGCATCATCAAGTATAAACTGCTAACAAGTCAACAAGACCAACAACCAGAAGCAGCAGCAGCAGCAGCAGCAGCAGCGGCAGCAGCAGCAGAACACTGTCAGTCCAGTCCAATCCAATCCAGTAGTGGCTCAGTCAGGCATTCCCATGGGACATTTGGTCAGCTTGGTCAGGTTAAGTGTTTTATGAACTTGTTTCAATGAAGTCATACAATGTGCGTGTGCGTGTGCGTATGCGTATGCAGGTGCCATGTGCCATGTGCCATGTGCCATGTGGCATGTGGTGACTGGCAAGGTGGCAACCAAGTCCTGCTGCTCCTCCGCCTGACCAGGGTCTGGCCATCGTCATCGCCATCGCTAGCGCCAGCGCCAGCGCCACTGTCGTCTCTTGCCATTGAAGCTTTTAATTTGATTTTCGTTCAAGTGTCGTTTTCTGTGGTTCTCCAGTGTCTGTCTCCCTCTGGACCCTCCAGCACTTCCTCCCAGTGTGTGCACGTTTATGTGCATGGGTATGCGTATGCTTATGTGTATGTGTTTCCGTACTAACTTGAGCCCAATTGCTGCCTCTTCTACTTCTCCTTTGGCTTTTGTTACGGTTTCCTACTTTTGCTGGCGATTTTGGTTCCGTTTCTGTTCTGTTTGTCCTAATGAGGCAGCATTCGTTTGACTCCCAGAATTCTCCAATTAATGCCAGTTCGGGACAAAAGTAAAACGAAAACCTTGTCTTTAGCTCATTCACATGCAAATGCAACTTTTGATATATGATAGCCAGATTTCGGCATTAAATTATTCTACTCTTTGATAGACTGCACTCCCTAAGGACTGATTGTAATTGAATTTCTTGATTTCAATTCACCTATTACAAATAAACACCACCACCAGCAAAATCTCAGAGACTGACATAATTAGGAATCAAACAAGCAAGGATGGCTAGCAGAACAACTGAATGCCCCTTAAACAATTCCAATAAGTCGTTTAATTTCAAAGACTAAGGGCATACGACACAGTTCAGCAATTGTTAGACTTCGGGCTCCGAATCCCATCTATAACCAACCAAGGGCTATGTACATGGCATACCCATGATAATTTCTACAAAATACTCGTCGTAAATCCTGACATAATTCGAATAAAACCACCTTACTGCCAACTTCAGTGCCTCACCAGACTGTACGTTGAACAATTCCCAAGCTTTAGAGTGTGTCTGAAGACAGAAACATCCAGCCAGAGAATAAGAAACCACAGAAGCAAGCACAGTACAAGCGAAGAGGCACCCAAGCGGACGGGATAGAACAAATAAACAAATTGGGTAATTTGCAAATTGAAAATTGATGTAAAAATATGTACACTTACCCCAGGGCCAGTTCCATGTGTTCATTCAGAGAGTGGCTGAAGATGCGGCAGCACCGAAGTCGCCGGCAATTGGGTCACTTCTGGAGCCGCCAGCCATACCCAAAGTTATGCGGCAAGCCGCAGGCGAGGACCCACATATCGATGGCCACGTGGCGGCGCATACTAGCCAGGAACACAGATGAGTTCTGTCGCAATACGACCATACATGGCCTGAAGTACATCAATAATAGGAAATTGCGCAGCAGCGACAGGTAATAGCCACATAACATACACATTTGCACATAGCTACAGAGGATTAAGCTTACTCCTGTGCTGGCAGAGTGTTTTTTGGAGTCGCAATGCTGGCGGTTGTCTCAATGGCCGCCTACCTCATACATGACGCCTTCGACAAGTGGAACACCACCCCGGTGATAGTGGGTATTGATCCGGAGCTCACGTACATAACAAATGAGCCATTTCCCGCCGTCACCATTTGCAATCTAAACCAGGCCTTGTCCAGCAGAGTCGCGATCCTAGCCAATGACACGGCCGCTTATGCGATGCTGCAGGTGTTGTGCCGGCGCAAGGTGGATTTTCAGCGGGTCAGCGAGGATCGGACCAACTGGGAGGAGTTCATAACTAATGTATGTAATCAGCTGTGCTTTAAAGTGTATTCCAAATTTCAACGGCCCTGTCTTTACCACAGATATCGCAGCCATGCCAGTCGATGGTCATCGATTGTCGCTTCGGCGCCGACGACTATGAATGCGCGAGGATGTTCTATCCAATTGTCACCGATGAGGGCCTGTGCTGTGTATTTAACATGCTGCATCCACGTTACATGTACAAACGCAGGTATTTTTTCATATTTTCCACCCAGTTCACTCGCTTTTGGCCAGAAACACTCGAAATTAACACGCACTTTACTCGCCAGCATGTTGTTCAATTTTTGTGCACCCATCTTTACGGTCATCGATGGTCCGTTTTGTTGTTCTTAGCGATAGCTGCTTATCGATGAGGCGCGTGTTTATTGTATGTCAATATTATTCAATACATTGCATAGATCGCACCTATATATTGCTAATATTTACAGTAAACAATGAATACAAGTTGAATTGGCAGAAGAACGCTTATACTACGCGACTAATTTGTTTTTAATTCCAGTGCGACCCTGTTAGGTAAAAACCTATCGATGAGGCGCGTTAATTTGTATCTGAGTGTAATTGAATAAAAACCAACTGTATTGCACACCAAAGTCAATTAGAAATACATAAATTGGTAAATTTGAATTACCTTTACAATAAGCTCAGGCATACATACATATATTTCACTTTTCATTTGGCTCGATAGACGCCATATGCCAGGTTCGATAATGACCTAGCGCGTTTTGAAGAGGCGCGGACATTTGAAAATGTGGTATTTTTAATTTAAAGTTCTAGCGCATTATCTACACATGCTCTTATCATCTTATTTTTTGTTGTTGTTTCTCTTGCAGTGCTTCGTTCTCCCAACGAAATATGCCCTTACCCAAAGGCTACCAGGCTGTCAACTGGCATGCGGAGCTAGGATACAGACGCGGCGCCAAGTATCCGGACAGTGTGCTGTATCCGCGCCCGGCCCAGGGAACAGGCGAATCGCTGGGCCTGTCTCTGACGCTGGACGTGCAGGCCGATGCCTACTACTGTTCCTCATCGAGCAGCATTGGCTTCAAGATCGCTCTGCACAGTCCCAACGAGTCGCCCAATGTACGCGAGACGGGCGTCCTGCTGGCCCCCGGCATGGAGACCAAGCTCCGCATTGATCCAGCGAAAATCCGGACGGAAAATCATCTGCGCCGCGTCCACCGCAAATACAGGCGTTGTCTGTTCCGCAATGAGCTGAAGCTGCGATGGTTTGCTCATTACACGCAGCGCAACTGCGCCGCCGAACGCTTGTCGGGGCTGCTGCTCCGCCACTGCGGCTGTGTCTCATTCTACATGCCGCGCCTACACCGCAACGACACTATCTGCTCGGTGGGGAAGAGGGAGTGCGTGCAGCGTATTCGTTTCCGCACGAGCGAGGCGATGGAGGAATGCCTGGATGACTGCTTGCCCAGCTGCTTCGATCTGACCTTCAATACGATCGCCTACTCGACGAAGCTCTCGCACGACGGCCTCGCGGTGACCAATCCGAATCTCAGAGTCAACTTCAGCGACGCGTATGTGGAGCGCAATGTGGCGGTGGTGAATATGTACTTCAAGGACCAGTCATTTCGGGCCAGCAAGCAGACAGAGTTTATTGGCTTCTCCGACTTTCTCTGTGCGTAGATTCCAGGAGTCGCCTTGGAGTAATTAAAGTAATTTGTATCTCTTTCAGCCAATGTTGGTGGCCTGATGGGGCTGTTCCTGGGCTTCAGTTTCCTCTCCATAGCCGAGTGTCTGTACTTTGCCTTGATCCGACCCTGCCGCACCTGCTCCGAACTGAGGCAGCTTCAACAGCAGCCGCAACAGCGGCCGCCAGTAGCTGGCCATGCGACGAACAGGGCTTTTGTTCCAGGGAGCATAAATTATATTTCACCATCCAAATGGTTTCAAACCGAGTTGGCTCGTCCGAGGGGGCTCAACTACAACTACAATCATCCGGCTTAAATATTTAGAGTAAATTCTAGACTAGATCAAAGTGCTTGGTGACAGTGTCATGCTTGGCCAGCGCTAAAGTCTTGGTGTTCTCGTAACTCAGCATATACTGCTTGGCCTTGCTCTTCAATAGGTCATCGAATATCTGCGAGAGAAACGCAAAGAAATTAATGAATCAATCAACCAAATCAATTGCAGATTAGCAATAGAAACCATCAATAAACAATGTTAAATAATCAAACTTAAATATTTGTTTGGGTGTGTCTCTAAGAAAAACCATGACATCCCCTCGTCCCCACTAATGATGGTTGTTCACTCACTTAATGTTGCTTTTACTCACCCGACTATCCTCAACGTCGAGCAGGGGCCCCAGATCGAACTCCATGATGGGCAGGGGATTGTTGATAAACGTGGCCGCATTGGCGACCTCGGGTATGGCGTTCTTTTGAAGGAAATGCAACTCCCAGAGCGAGCTATTGAGGGCCTCCGTTTTGACCGGATCCTTTTCCTTTTCATTATATGGGTCGCTGATCTGTTCGGCCAGCGGATCGCCGCGAATGAGCTTCTGTAGGCCAGTGTGGCGCAGCAAAAGGTTGCAGATGAAGCGTATCATGATCACGGCATCCTTCGGTGGACTTTTCAGGGCAAGACGTGCAAAGCGTTTGACAAAGGCCGCCACCAGATTTTCCGGCAAATGTGTCGAGGTGAGGAAAATGTCGGCCAAGTAAAACAGGCGGGACTTGTATTTGTTGCTGAAAACGCGAGCATGGAACATTTGGTACAGCTTCTCGTACACATCGGGATAGGTGATGTTCTGCTTCTGCATCAGGACGAAGATGCCCTGTAGCGCCAGCAGGGCGATGGGTCCATCTGCAAAGAGCATTGGAATCGATGAGAAACGTAAGCGAAGTATTCGTTGGCATTTTGCGTCGACAAACCATATTCATGCAGCGAGTTCATCAGGAAGTCAGTGACTCCGATGGGGTCCTCCATGTGGGGCAAAATGCGCTCCAGCAACACCACCAGCACCATGCGATGTAGATCTTCATCTATGCCGTTGCTTGAGGCGATTATGCCGCGCCAGATTTTGTTCAGTTTCTTGCGGGCCTTCTCGTAGGTGAAGCTCCGGTGCGACTTGTTCGTGTCCACATGGTACTTTTGCGCAGAGAGCACCGCCTTGCCCAGATCCAATTGGTTGACCAGCGAAAGATAGTTCAGCGCCTTGATGGTGTCATGCTGGTAGTCTCCGGTGGGTGCCAGTTCGAGGGCGAACTTGATTGACAAATTGAGTACGTCCAGGTATTTGGTGTACTTGCCGAACTCCTTCAGCACAATGGTTCTCTCCGGGCCATTGATTAGAATTTCGAGAATACTCTTCAGCTTGCCGATGGGCCAGTCTCCCTCCACTAAGGGGCTTTCGGCCTCACCCTTAATCAGGGACATGCACACCTTGAGGGCCATCAGGGTCTCCACTTGAGACGTCGAGCCAATGCGGTCGAGCAGCAAAACCCACGTCTCTGTGTACAGGGAGTCCCATTGTAACGCCTGCGTATCCAGTGACTCGCGCTTGAGCAAATTGGTGAAGATCACTTCCAGGACGGCCATTAGATCGTTCTGATCGATATTGGCGGGTTTCTGCCTCTGCAATGACATGGGATTAGCTTAATCAGTATCCGGCGTTGAGGAAATCTAAGCAAGACTTACCAAATTCAGGATGAATTTAGCGAGAGGCGTCGGATCGAAAGTGCTGGCGTTCAGCATGGCATTGGCCTGAAGGCGCATCCTACGCGTGTTCTGCTCTGTTAAGCTGGAGCCTTCAAATGAGGCGCGGCGTTTCATCTTTATTGTTTTTTCAATCAATTCTTAGTTTGAATTAATATTTAAAGTTTTAAAGTCACGTCGAGCAACCACATGAGGCCGTGGGTGGGATTTATCGATAAGAAATATGCGCTCGGAAGTTTATCGTCTCATTTGAAAAATATACCGTAAATATACTGACGATTTCAAGTTATACCTTACAAATTCCTCGTTTTTGATCTTCTGTGGAATATTACTAGCTATATGGACCATTTAGCATGGTCTCATAGTTTTATACGATGGATGAATCAATTTTCTACTTGACTGGCCTATTCTAAATACTTGCTTTTATTGGATTTCTATATAACGTTGAAAATGATATTTAATAGATTGATGAAATTGACAAAGTATACCATTATATGCCGATATACCGTAGATATACCGATAAGCAAACAAACTTAACCCATTTAAGACCCCTCTATTTAAGCAGTTCAACGACTTGAGGTAAATAACGGAAAATTTTACTGATTCTAAACTATTCTTGTAGATCCATGCCAAAAACCATGATATGTTTCACCTAAACTGCGCCAAAATATTCAATTTGCAGTGTTTTGGATGGATTTTTGAATCCTTGATTTTGATATTCAATTTAATATTACCACGTGAGGCCGTAGATAGGTATATATTGATACATCAATCTATCGATATATATCTTTTGGTGATAAAATATTTGTGGACGATAAGTTTTTGAACTTTTTGGATAATAATGAAAATACTTTTCTGAGTGCACGGCAAATCGACAATATTCTTCAGTTGTTTCATTGTGGCTTTGATTAAAGTCTCTGGTCTTAATCTGTTATACCTATACAAGCCACTGTTGATTGTACTGGCACAAAATATCGACTATTGTGTGCGATGTACGAAATTCGGCGTGGGGGTCTGCCACCTTGTTAGAAAAAATGCTGTATTTTCTGGTATTATTTCCAGTTAATTAGCAAAATGATTGTCCGTAGTGCAGTCACTAATTAGAGAAATGTATGCTACTCCAAAAATCTTGACATTTTTAAAGATACTAAAACAATATATCGATACGTTTGACTATTTGTGGCGCTTATACTGTCTTAATAAAGTACATTTATTTCCATTCATATTACCAATATCATATTTGTTTTAAAAATAATATATTGGAGCGGCTAAGAGTGCAGTTTTCGGTTGGGGTTTTTTTTTTGTACACTTGCTTGATTTTAAATTGAGCAGACACTTGATTTATCTGGTATATTCTCCTATCGATTGCGCTACGTCTTATCGTCTCATCGATATTTCGCCTTGGCCTACCCGCTAAATTTAAGCGGTGAGTTCTTTTGAGCATATCATTTAGTATTTGTTGTAAAACTTTACATATTTTGTTTTATTGTTCGTCGAGTAAATTATTAAATAACAATTAAATTATAACAATTAATTGGAAATCGTTACATTTCAATCACTTTTATGCCGGTTAAAACAGATACAATTGGACATAGTAACACCGACTTGCATATTCATTCATAAGGAAAATCTACTCAAGCCGGTTTTGCACTCAATTGAGTGAGTGCTCAACGTGTTTTCAACTCGTCTTTGACTTCGTTGTCGGTTTTCGGATCGGATTCGGTTCTTGGCTTTGTTTACAAATATTTGGGTCCCTGTGAGAATTCGCGCGCCTGTTGCGTGCCCCGCTGTGTGCCGCGTTTCCTCTGCGTTGTTGCTTTGACGAAAATGTTTGCTATTTTGTATAACCTTTTCAGAGGGTATTCACAATTATAGTAGATGTTTTGATACGTTACATATATATGTGAATATATGTATATATTCTTGATCAGAATGAGTACTCATGTTTTTATAAAAAAATATGTCTTGGTCCTATAATATTGGAACAGCCAGGATCGTATGAACATTCTGTCATTAAACCGATTGGGAGAACAACTTGTTGTAAAAACTCAACATGATGTCGAAGCTAATCGAAGTATATTTGATCACTATGGATCTATGGATTTTTAAAGGGTATTTTTTTCGCCCAGGAAACTTTACTTTTTGTTTGGCATTTAATTTGATGCTAATCGCATCGGACAGCCGAATAATAAAACGAAGATTTATTATCGCAGAAAGGCAGAACAGATTGGACAGAATTGGCGCCGCAGCAACAATTTGCCCGGCAATTTCTCTGTTGACAAATCGCATTCATTAAGAGTAATGGAGAAATCAAATGACTGACTGACTGGATGCCTTCTGCCATCTGGTGTGGCGTAAATTGGTTAAAATTCAAATTCAAATTTAGTTTACTTCCACAAAATAAAAGTTGATCCTACAAAATGAAAGCATATAGAATGTGGTTTCGTTTTTTTTTATTTTGGAGTCTGTGGCGAATTGAGTGGCTTTTTGAGTCACTCCCACGCGGCGCCTCAAGCGCCATCAGCCATCGGCGCGTCGCCCGAGCTTCGGTTCGGCCTCCGGTGGCCTGCTGCTCGGCTTTTGTTTTGGTTTTCCACTTGGCGACGATTTGGACACGGAAGGCGCGCAGTTCGCTTGCGAATGTCCTACGCGACAGTTGTGCGGCGGACGAGAAACCGATTCCGGAGCCGAAACCGAAACCGAAACCGAACCCGAGAGCGGGAACCACAGACCTGTTTGAGTGCCACCTAAATCCAAATTAAAAAATAAACGCACACTTTTTTCAAAAAATAACGTGTTTTTCCATATTTTTTTTACTGTGCTGAGAGCTTATCATAAACCCAAAAACGCAACAAAAAAAAATATACTGAAAAACATCATCCAATAATAATTGAAATCGAAACCGCTTGAAATATAATATTGTTTGTGCCCGAATTCATTGTATTCTCCTTAAAAAACAAATTCCTTGCGCTTTGCTTCTTAATATTCCGCACTGTCCGGCGTCTTGGAGAAGGACCCGGACCAGGACCCACAATCGGATCAGGTGAGTGCAAGATGCTCCCAGCCGGAAATTAAATAATGAGATGCCGCCGAAATACCGAAAAGAATTTTAGCCGGCAATTGAATTAAAACACGACTTGAATATATATTGTAGGACTCATACTTCAATTGTTCCGCCCACGGTGTGGCCTTGATGCCTTTTGGTCCTTCCTTTCCGCAAAAGAGTCATTTAATTAGGGTCGCCTCCTCGCCCCCTCGCCCCCTCGCCACCTCGCTCCCTCGCCCCCACGCCCCCTCGCATCCTCCGTGCCTATCCGAAACGAACTCCCACTTCCGGAACGGGTTCTGCTCCTGCCCCCGGCTCCTAAATGGTTTAAATTTAAGGGACAAAACGAGGGGTGGAACAGGGGGAGGGGGAATAGGATTCCTTCCTCCTTGTGCATCGAGCATCGAGTTGCGGGCAGGTTTTTTTTTATTCATCGCTTGATTGATGAACCCCAAGGCGATATCCATGGCTGACCCCACAGAAAATAGTAAATAAACTAGGAATCCAAACAGGATGGGATTCAGTTCTGTTCAGGATGTGGACACGGACACGGACAAGTTGTTGGCAGTGATGGCATAAGAGCTCTCTAGGGAACCCAATCAATCGGATAACGAATCGAAGTTAATGATTGTGGAAATTAAAGTGCATTTCGGAGTGATCTCTGCAGTCTTTAACGTGGAAAAGGAATTCGAAAGAGTGAAAATCTGAAACAGTTTTTTGAAGAACTACGAGGTGGGCGGGGCTAAAGTATGAATTATTTTTCGAAGGAAAAGAGACACAGTCCTCGGGCAGTATCTATATATCGAACCTTGAGTTTTACGACGAATACATCCCGAAAGTATGAAGTGAAAAGTGTCCAAAAATAAGGTGTTCAAACATCGAAACAAATACAGTTGCGATTCAATGTATTTTGCTGCTAGTTCTGGCTCTTATAAAAGCTCTAATAATGGATCAGAGCTTTCGGCGCAGATCGTAACAGATCTTATATTATTTATTGCCTAAAAATTGATAATTTGGAAATTTAACTGCTTTCTACTTGAGCCAACACCCACTCAAACCAAGTGTTAAATACTCGTATCCCCTTTGTACAGAACTCGTACGGAACTACTCGCGACTAATCCATGGGGCATCTGCCACAAGTTTATCACGCGATCTGCGTCCGACATGCATTTAAATTCAATTTCAATTCGCCGCCCAATTTGCACATATAATGTGTGTAATTTGCAGCTAAATTTAATTGGCCTAATTAGGTGCGACATGGCCGTAAACGTAGCCAGCCAGAGGTACTAAGGCGAGACGGGGCGAGGGGTGGGGCGAGGTGTGGTGCCAGGGTGGTTCTGTTAAGTGATTCTCGAAGCACCGGGAGGAGCCGCCCGTTCGAGCAAACCAAAGCGTCAGTCAAGTCAAGCGAAATGAACTGAAATAATTGCTCCTTTCGACTGACAAATTGTGGATGGATGGCTTGGCTTTAAATGTTTGGCTAATTGCCGAACAGGCCTTGACAACCTGCAGGCGAGCCTCCAGGACAACCAAGGAAAAAAATAATAATTTACACTTTTCGTGTATAATATCCATGCGACTATTGGGACTCTCACGTGTTTTCTAAAGCATCCTACAAATATCCTATGAATATTTATTATTTTTTCAATTACCTTATATAAATGTGAGGATTTTGGGGATGACAAACAGCAGGGTATGCCCTTGAAAACACTTACTTTTCGGTGTTGCCAATTTTTGAGTACCCTCCACGGTAACAGCAACACGAAAAGCTGTAAGGGCTAGCGAAAGATTTCTCTGGTGAATTCTTTTTAAAGTACAAGTTTTCCATAATATTTTAGCAAGAATTTAACGCTGCAGGCAAGGACAACGCAGCACACGAGTTGGTTGTCCCAGCCACTGCCACAACCTCCTCCACAAACATTGTCTCCCTCTCTGTGTCTGTGTGTCATAGGAAAAGCGACCAAGACCGAGACCGAGACCAAGACCAAGACCAAGATATGGCATTAAAAATGAAAAAGCAACTCAAAATTCTCTGTCTCGTAAATGGGAACGCAGCGGCAGTAAAAATACCAAAACGCATAGTCATAAGGCAGAAGTAGGTGGATGAGTAGATGGACAGGAAGAGTGGTTGGGTGTGGGTCTAGGACTGCGACTGGGATGGGTTCTTGGAAACTTTGCCCCTTTTTGTTGTTGCTCGTTGGCTGCCACTGCCAGGAGGCATGTCCGGTCTAGGTCCGACTCCAGCTTCTGCTCAGCTGAGGCATGCAAAATGAACCATAAAGTGCAGTCAGTCAAGATGTTTGGGACTCGACCCCATCAAAGTTATAGAGCTTCCACATCCCGCCTTCTTACTGTCCCACTGCTAAGCCCTGGACTCGAAAGCTTTGACCAGAGAGCGGAGGGGAGGTGCTACAACGCCACAGCATTCCCGCTTTGTTGCACGCAAATCTCTGTCCTGCATACCTTAAAGGCGGCAGTTGGCAAATTTTGTGCTCGGGAGAGAGCGATGCTGTGATGAAACGTATTTCGGAATTCAGATTTCGACCAAGCTACCATAACTGGCTCGGGGGACTTGCAACTTAGTTGAACTTATTTTGAGCCTTGAACTGAATGCAGGAGGCCACGAGGAGGCCTGCCATGAAACTAGTAGTTTCTTATTTACAAAAAGCCGGCTCAAAAGCTGCTCTGAGGTGAAACAAAAAGAAATGTGTATCATTTGATGTTCAAATTCTATAAATGTTGAATGAATTTTAAGAATTAAAACAGCCATGAATCGACTGATTGCAACACAGAAGTGGATCAATCCATTATGGGGGTAATCGTCTGTGAATTGCTTTAATTAGCAACTGCATTGAAACAATTACAGACATCGGAGGTATGCAATTCTTAAGTAAACATCTGTTAAACGTGCAACAATTTGGGGTACAACATGAATCAATCAAGGCACAAACTGTCTGCAAATGGAAGGGCTAATCCTATGTTGAATCTGAAAAAGACCAGTTCATGGGATTGAATGTCTTTCTGTCAACACAGAAGTGTATAAATTATGGAATAGTTCATAAATCAGAGCATAAATCTTCCTCAATAGAGCACGAATAAGTGATGAATCTTCCATGAATAATAAGTGCATGAATGAATAACAAAAGCGTTCATAAATCAATGGGTGAACCCTTTAAAATATGGCTTGAAACAATCAACTAATTGAAATGGCAAAGCGGTAATAAACAGTTCGTGAAACGGCTTACAGAATCATCAGACCATTGGCTTCCCGAGAGAGCTCTCGGGCCATGCCCATGCCCAAGGGATTGTTTTATGAGCCATGATTCTGGCTAATCAGCTAAGCAATAATATGGCTCGTAATATTTGAAATTCAAGCAAATGAAATGCTGCAATTTCAGGACACTAATAAGTGCTCTTGCTCCATAAAGCTTAGGAATTACACCACAGCCAAATGCAAATGTTATTTTGTTGCCGCTGCTGCTGTTCCTGGAGTATTCCCAGGTTTTTAGGGCCTCAGCCTCCCTCCCACACCTCATGTGGCAACTTATCCAGTGCCATTCCGCAGTGCGTGCCCCCGAAGCACTCATAAGCTTACTTTACAGCCACACTTTACAGACAGACAAACAGACAAAAGCAGCATAAACACGTTTACAAATTTTTGCTCAAGCTCTTACCGCCCAACCGCCCACACACGCCCACACAGAGAGTGTGGCAGAGACAGTAGCCGAGATACGGAGATACCGAGCCACCGAACCACCGAACCACCGACACGCGAGTATCATGAAAAATGTATAAAGCCAGAGGGTGCCAGAGGGTGCCATAGGGTGCCACCGCATCGCCCGTTCCCCTTGGCCTGGTGTGTAAATTTAATTGATTGACATCACTTAAGCGGAAGGGCAGCAGCCACAGCACCGCAATGCCACAAAAAACAACAAGAGCCAACAGTGCAGTCGAGTGGGTCCGACACTGCCATACCCGGCACTCATATCGGACGACCCCGAAAACCACGGCTCTTAAATGCTTTCTTGATTTATAGGAGGCTCCTGGTCCCTCTGAATGAGGAAGAGGCCTCCTCCACACCGCTTTCTGCGAAGGCAATATACCCCTTGTGGTCACTGAGTACAGGGCACAAAAATGAAGCGAGGAAAAAACGAGAAAATTCCGTGTAAACAAATGATTTGTGAACTGCCTGCCAAGCAAAAATGATAATCGAATGTGGCTCAAAGAGTAAGAGGGAGGACGACGAGGACGACGACGAAAAGCGAACATCTTAATTTGATTTCAATGCAAATATTTATCAAAAGGAAAACGTTTTTGTTTGTTGTTATTCCGAAGAAGCAATTCTCCGCATGATCCCAGGATTAGTTGACATTTGAACGTCGAGTGGGCAAAGAAAAAATATCTAATCAAATTTATAAGAAATGGAAATGGAATAAAATCTAAGATTAACTAGGATCAAAACCAAAAAATCTCTTTAAGCTATTTATTGAATTTTTCATTTCCTCTCTCACTCTTGAAAAATCATTTAAATTCCTGAAAAACAGTTTTCCCCAGACATGTATTTGGCAATGGAATCTTGAAGATTCGCTAATTAACTGCGAAGGAATGAAAAGTGAACTTGATTAAAGTCAAATTCCATTGAAATAGTAGGTATTTAGAGTATGAATTCCTTGGTCCTGGTCCTGGAGTCACAGAAATAGTTTGGATTAGGGTGTTCTCTTGGCCAACAACTGAGAGGAGCGGAGTTTTCGAGAATGCCCTACGCACAATTAGTTAATTAAGTTGAATTCTTGCCGTGCTGCTGTGCTACATTTGGCGGCATCTTGGCTGTTCCATCAGGGCTATCAAGATGAAAGCGACAGGCATTTCCCAGAAGTAAATGGAAACGGAGACCCCACAGCGGTGGACTGGGGAAAAGACAAACGTGTCCCACAAAATATTACTTTGAAGTTATCATCCACATACATATACTCGTATGTACATATGTATCTGTGGTGCTTGCCGCTTGCCACTTGCCACTTGCTGCTGTTGTCGTTCTACTTTCGGTGGCTTTTGGCGATTGCTGTTGCATGCTAATCGAGTGAAATACAGCCTCAGGTTGAGTGTCAGAGCCACTCCCATACGAGTAGGCGGCTTGCTCTGTGTACTCCTTGTGCGCATTTGTAAATAATTGATTAATAAATTACAAACAGTTTCCCCGCCGTTGAGTCGTCGTCTCACACATGCTTTTGGCTGTTTGGTGGCCTAACTTTGGCGATTGTCTAATTAAAGCTTAATGGCATTGGCATTGGCATTGGCATCGTGGTTGCGGTTGTGGATGGGAGTGATGGGAGAGGAGTTTAAGAAATTGCCTCAAAGTCCACGAAAGGGAATGCAGAAGATTTACTTTTTTTCGAATTTAAAATTAAAGCTTATTTCGTGCACAACTCATTGTATTTGTCGACTTGTGTTCATACCTATATAATGTATTATATTAAAATGCACAAACAGCTCATTGGAATTGGAATTTATTCATTAATATTCCACAGATTGCAGATGGAATTGCAATGCCATTTCCTTGTCAATCAACGCATTATTGACCTTCATTTTCATCATTGTAGAGTTATACCACGGAAACTCATTTCCTATCCTATTCGATTTCCAAAATCCATTCCAGCTCTTGCAACTCTTTCAACCTCAAGCCATGGCCATGGCCATAGCCATTGCCAATGTCAATGCAAATTCAATTCAAATCCAATTCATTCCAATTCCAATTCCAAACTCATTCCAATTAGCTGCAATTCATTCTAATTTCAAAACACAATCCCACTGGCGGTCCCGCACTCGCCCAAGGGTTTCCATGAATTTTCGGTGCTGCTTGGCGTCTCTCACACGCCGCCAAGAGGCCGGGGGGCTCTGGGGGGGGGGCTTGACCGAAAATATAGTTTGCTCTGCGTTGCGTTGCGCTGCGTTCTGTTTGTCCAAAGCGAAATTGCGCACATTCATTTCCGGAATTCTAAGAATTTTCTGTGGACAGCGGCTGTGGCCCGTAGAGACGCCACAGACGACCCCGAAAACACGGAGACAAATTGAGCCGGCGGCCAGGAATTTTTCCAGGACGGAAGCGGGGGGGGGGGGGGGGATGTTCATGATGTGTAGTTAGCCACTTGTGTACTTAATAAACTTTGCGGCTCCACTGGGCTGGTTCATTTTCCAAAAGCCAGCTTTCCTTTCGTCCTCAGTGAAGGCAGGTCCGAGCACCGAGCAGCCACCCAAGCAGTTCATTCATGGAGAAACTGAATACAACAAGAATTCATGCAGAAATGTGCCTACTGAAATCCGCAATTGGTTCTGGCATATGGGATCTGGTATACATTTTCTCAAGGGAAACCATTAAAAGGATCTATTTCAACATTTTGTCTACAAATCCATGGAGCTCATTGGATATTGTGGCACTTGTTCCACCAAATAGTGCCAGTCTTTAGATAATTAATTACTATGACAAATTTCTTTGAACATTCTGAAATTTTGGGCTCCTTTGTGCAACCGGGGGAGGACTGGTGCTGCTGCAGCATGAAGATGACTCCCTCACACATGATTACGTATGATTCCAGCTAAGCATCAACGAGTGGTGTGTGTGTGGGCCCCCGTTTGCTTATTAAAATGTATGAACAACGTTCCCGTTCTCTGTTCCCGCCTCAGCGTCAGCCTTAACCTGAAGTTTGAAGCCACTGCCACTGCCACTGCCACCGCCCCCGCGCCTCTTCTACCATCCGCTCCAATGGTGCGGCTAAAAAGTTTTATAACTTTTGCCAAATTATAATTTTTCGTACACTTTGTGTCTCAGGCACCCCTCCGCCCTGCTGGTCCCTGGGAGGGAGTCGTTTTTCCCTTTTCCGTTTTCCGCTTTCCGTTTTCCCTTGCCCTTGCCCTGTCACGAGGCAAGTAATAAAACTTTTACGCCCAAAAGTATGCAATATGCATGTTACAGTAGTCAATGCCAAACATGTCTGTGCGTGTTCGGTGTGCGCGTAGGGGTGTGCTTGTATGTGTGTGTGTGTGTGTGTGTGTGTGACGAGTCAAATGTCACAAAGGATTGCTGGTTGCTTGAGCAACAACAAGATGGGATGGTAAGGGAGCCCGAGCCGCAGCCAGAGAGGAGAAGCTTGAGAGCTAGGCCAGGGTTCAGAGCAGGGCAGGGCAGGGCAGGGCAGGGTTCCGGCGGGCTTGGAGAATGTTGAGCAGAACAAAAGAAATGTGAAAATATGCCAGCGGGTTAAGTAGAAGGAGAACAGAGCCCCCAGAGTTGGAGAACCAAAGAGGCAGCAGCAGCAGCAGCAACAGTAGCAGTGGGCGTGGTCCCGGCATTAAATTATGAAGTCAACAATGCATGTGTCGTGCATGTGTGGATGAGAGCGGGTTGGGGTGTGGGGGTTGCGGGTTGCGGGGCGGGTGCCACGGAATTGTGGGTGTGTCTAACAACCAAGAACTTGCCGGGTTAGCGAGGCGAATGTGAGCATTATGGTTATTCAAATGTTCCCCGAATGAATATCGCCAGCATATCGCGCAGAAAAGATCCACATATGGGAATATAGAAGATAAAGACAGATAGATGCTTAGATACAAAGCTGTAGGAATCGATTTAAATGATGATCTAGAACCAAATGTGGAGCGATAGATACACATGGTATATGTATCTTTCTTTAATTTGGTGTTTTGGATGCTAATCATTCAAGAACTTCCCACATCAACGAATTATCAGCGAAATAGAAGCGAAATCGTTTCGCAGAGTGCCACAGCCGTAGAGCAATAGTGTGGGCGCCATTCCATTCCCATGTGGGCGGTGGACATAACTTCTGCTTAAATACTAAGTAGTTCTGCCCATAGAAAAGATTAATTTGATTTTATTAATGAAATCATTAGTGGCAAAGGTAAGGAAAGAGGCAAACTTCCATTCGGAAAGCGCCCCGTTCCGGGTCTGTCTACGGCTGTCTACGGCTGGGGTTGCGGTTAATGTAGCATGTGAATGGTCGTAACTTTCCCTTATAATATTTTTTTCCTTTCTACTCAGTTTTCGTGTTACCTTTTTTGCCTTTCGGCCAGTTTTGAGGCCCACAATTGGGGTCCGTGCCATGCCAGTCGCTCATTTCATTCATTTCAATTCATTTTGGGGCCAGGCAGCACTTCTGCCACGCGGGGACTGTGTCCAGTGGCGTGTCCAGTGGCGTGTCTAGTGTCCAGTGTCCAGTGTCCACTGTTCAGTGTCTAGGGTCCGCATGTGTTGACCATTGAGAGCGGTAACGGTAAACATAAAGAGCCGAGTCTGGCATCGACAACGGATGTGCTCATTCACACAAATTAAATATTTGCTTACGCTGTTGTAAGTGAAGCGTCATCGTCGACATCAACGACATTCCCTTTCTCTTTCCGGGTTCCCTTTCTCGATACCATACCTGTACCACCATACATACATATATCTTTATCTCCTCCTCATTCTTTATTCTGTCTTGAATTAATTGAAGCAAATTTCATGGTTTAGCCACAGCACACCCATCTATCCATCTATCCATCTATCTTTCTATCCATAGACACGGCAAATTCGAACGAATGAAAATAGATAAAGGACAGCTGACAACACTCCTATCTCCCTCTCTTTCCCAGCATTGCTTTGCCTCTCTTCCACTCTTTCGGTCTTTGTGTGCGTTACCTTGAATCTTTTGATAGATTCGCTGAAAAGGATTCTGGGGGCTTTGGCGTGGAAGCGGAAGCGGAACAAGTCAGGCGATTTTCCATCTTCCTGTTGAATATTTTTGGAGCTTGGATTGCCTTACACCCAAAGGGCTATTCGCTATTGAAAACCTGTTTGGGATCCCCAAAAATTGTGAACCAATTCCATTAGAAATGGTAAAGGGAATGGTCAGTGGTGAGTGGTCAATGGGAGGGCTCTCTTTAGTTGAAATATATTGAAGAAAGAGTAAATCAATATCTTTTATATTCCAGATTTCAGTCTTCAGATCTCTTGGCTAAAATGTGACTGACTGGTTCTTAACGACTTAATCTGTTGCCAAAACTGATTGATTGTCGGTCCAAAGACCAGGAAGGGTTCTCGACTATTTTCAGCCGCATTTCTCTTTAATTCGAAAACTTTTCGCATTTCAAAGCATCACTTTGTAATCCGGAGAGCGTCACACTTCGCTTGTTCAATTTCAATTGCTTTGGTTCTACGAGTATTCCGATTTGATTTGCTTTGGTTTCCGTTCGTCGGCTTCCATGCCCGCTGTCCGCTGTCCGCTGTCCGGCATCCACCATCCGCTATCCGCTAAGAGTCTAACAGACGATTAAACTTTGATCCGAGCGATTGAGAAGTTTTTGTATTTTTTATGCGCCTTCTTCATTGAATCGAGTCCAAGAGCCTGCCGGCTAAACATTTAAATAGATTTCTTTTGCGTGCTTGCTTTCCTTTCAAATTTGCTTCCTGCTCTCGTCATTGAGTGGACCCCCAAGAATCCATCGTTTTGCCATTGACAACTGACAGAGTGTTAGTGCCTGTGTGTGTGAGTGGGTGTGTGTGTGTGTGTGTGTGTGTGTGTGTGTGTGCAAGAGCGGAAAGGTCATGGTACGAGTATGCACCAGTGTTTTTCCTTTTGGATTTTGGTTTTTGCACTCTGCTCAAAAAAGGCTTATGGAGGAGTAACTAAATAGATTGGAAGCTCAAACAGGAGAAGACTTTTCCGGGGCTTTGATACCCTTACCCTAACTGAGGGTACTCCCATTCCGCTTAGAAGAGAAGACAGTTCAAGGGGCTTGTCAGGAAATGGATCTTTAAAGGGTATTTGCAGCTTCGCTTCGGCCAAGGCTCATCCCTTTCCGTACTCTTACGGTTTCCTGTTTACTTTTCACTTTTCTATTGGTATTTGTATTTGTATTTGTTTGCCGAGTTACCTATGTACAAACAGGGCTGGATATACATTCAGATATGCACACACACCCGAACACATGCGGATGTATCTATAACCATAGAGCGCACCTAAGCACACACTCCCACACTCGATCCGGACCCCCACGCTGGGGATACAAATCAAATGGGGCAAAGGCGAGGGCAAAGCCAAAGCCAATGCCAAAGCCAAAGGCTGTTGTGCGATGGACTGGGGACGGGATATTGAGACGCGTTGAGGCGCTAAACGTGCTGGCTAAATGTTTGCAGGAAAAGCCACCCACTGCCACCGAAAAAACGAACGGCAGCGATGAACGAGGCGTTGCCAGCTTTATCAGACGCCAGGACTCTCACCGCGAAAGCCCCCTTCAAGGCTGATTGCGTCGATACTCGATACTCGATACAGTCGCCGTCGCCGTCGCCGTCGCCGTCGCCTCCCACTTCCTCTAAGACAATAACCGATGCTAATGTATTATACGTGTCAATGTGGCCCCGGCATTTGACTGATATCTGACTTCAGTCCTCGTGCCGCGACCCACTCACGTTCTACAATCTCCGGTAGCCGTGTACAGGGAGAGAAATGTCCCTGTCGATTTGTGACAAATAGCATTCGCCGTCACCGTCACCGTCGGCGTCGTTCTCGTCCTTGCACATTGGGAAGTTGCAGGAGCCAACAAGTTGCTGACCGCCCATCCAGAACGGGTGGGCGAGGCGGGTCGGGCATTTCCCTGAGGAAGATTCACAGCTATCGATTAATCAAGGGCTATCGATCGATGCCGCTGCCGCTGCCGCTGCCGCTGCGGACTGCTGGCAGTGGGACCGGATTCCATTTGATGAAAAGATAAATGGCAACTGCTTCGATTGGATTCCTCAGGCAACCCAAATCTATTGACATTCGATAAATCCAGTCAATGGATCAATTGCCACATGCTCTGATTGCGGTAATTTCGTGTTCCATAGTTCTCTAGATCTATCAGTAGTCTGCCATTAGTAATAGATTTACGAAAGTAAAAATCTGATCAATTTCTGGCCAGCAGACAGGATGGTAAGCACCCGTGCAATCCCGAATCATTGCTTTTTTCTCTGCCTTATCCTTTATCGGTAGCTCGATCATTAATTGATAAATAAAAAGAGAAATGTATGACCTTTTCAACGATTTCTGTTTTCTGAAGCTAAAGTTGAGACTTTCTACCATTTTGTACATACTTTTAATTTTCTTTCAAATTAATCTATTTATTTGACCAATTAATTTCTTGTAATTTTGTCTCCTTCAAAGTGCACTCCAAACGTTACATTATAGTCCATATCGATGAGGGATTTTTGTTCTGTTTTCCCCACGGTGCTCACGTGCGATTGCCCATGTCCCCACCTGCCTTCTGCTTCCTCCTCTTCCCCCCTGTTCCCATCAATTTGCTTATTTTTTGTAGAGTCCCTGCCCCTGTAAGCCGTAAGCCTAAGTAAGAGATAAACATATACAAATGTGCACAAAGAGAGCGAGAGAGAAGAAGAGGGATGGAGACAGACAATGATATATGGATATGGACACCTACTGGAGGAGGCTGGCAAACATTTATGGCTTTCTCACACTGTCGCCATCCATCTCTGCTTTTTTGTGTGTAAATTGCGAACATTTAAATTGAATCAAGTTTCGCTCTTGTCCTCTCTATCTATCTTTCAAACCATAAAGCCCTAATGAACCCGTTCTGCAAATAAGTGACACTTTCCTGCCAGCTTTCCCTGCCACTCCTTTCGCTTTCGCTTTCGCTTTGGCTTTGGCTTTTCACAGAGTTTCCGTTGCCTCCGTGTGTCTCTGTTTCTGTTTCTGTCTCTGTCTCTGCCTCATAAAGTTGCCAAAACTTGGCTTTGCCCTGCCATATTCCGTTTCTTAACGCCAGTTTCATATACATTCTCATTCTGTGCGAGCATAAAAAGCAAAAGTTTAAACAGTTTACGGCCAACAGCTTACAGCTGGCCCCAGAGGCCATTCGATGGGCGGATGCGAGTGGCGGGGACTGGCCGACAACAATTTATTTGGCCAACGCCCCACCGACACAGCATCAGAGGAGGCAGGCAGGAAAATCCAGTCAACAGTTGGGAGGATATTCGGTCGCATCAAGCATACGCACTGTGGCCAGCCGCTCCGCTCCGAATGTCAAAAATTAAACGAAGCAATAAATTATGCCCCTGTCAATGTACGGGAAAGGGCTTGTGTGCTTAAATATCCCTTTATATATGTACATATATGTATGTGTATGCAGATTTCCTGAATCTCTTTTCGGCCACACGTTTGAAAGGGTTCGGTTGCCCGGTGGCCCGGTGGCCCGGCTGCCCGATTCATCCTGTACCCTTTCCCTACCCTTCGAAAAATCTGACACCGACCTAGCTGGTCTTGGTTCAATAAACAGATTAACTCCAGTCTGTACAGTTTTGGGAATCAATCCTGACTGCATTTGGGGGACAATTTCTGCTAGGATTTCATGCACAGGATGCACAATGTACAGTGTTTAAGGATTATTATTTAAGGAACAATTAAAACAATTAATGACACACAGCTATCACAATGCACCACAGCTGGAAGGTAGTCATCCTCTAACATAATCCCACTAGGGTATTTGATCTTCGTTCTCTTGGGTCCCTTTTGGGACTTGATTCCGCAGATTTAAAAATATTTTTGCTACCCCCAAAAGCGAGGAAACTTTTGATAGTTCTGAATGTGGAAAGTTTTAACTGTTTGGCAGCCACACATTTTTCTACGCGAGTTGTTTGTGGTAATTGCCCCAGAGATTTAAGAGCGAACAGGATAATTAGAAGGAGGCACGGGAGTGGTGCAAAAGTTGCACAATTCGGTCGTTAAATAATTTATGCATACATTTTTTCCCAGTTCCCATTTCACAGCCAAAAATCCGAGAGCCTTGAATTTGAAGAAAACAATTAGGTTTATTTTCTATGTTTTTAGCCAAGGAATATTTAAGGAAAATGCTCGAATGGCAAGAAGGATACCTCTTGGACAGGTAGAAGAAGCAAAAGAATGCAATAGCGGCCTTTTACCATCGATATTTGTTCAGCTTTAACCAAACATTTTCACCATTAAAACAGCTGCTGAAAAAAGGCAAAAAAATAATACGATTTTCGCTGGAAAATCAGCTGCTTTCCGAGCACTTCCATTAGCTGGGACTCCCTGTCGCTTCTCTTACATACGCTGTCCCCATACGCTGGCGCTGGAGTGTTTGTCTTTACGTTAATGTCTTCATTTCGGCCCTGGCCGCCTCCTCCGCCTCCTCCGCCTTTGGCACCAGTCCACACGCAATTCGAGACATAATTCCGCCTTGTTTAATGCGCATATTTATTCCTTTTGGCTCGTGCTCCGCTCCGCTCCGCTCCGATCTGCTCTGCTCTGCCTACTCTTAACTTCTCCGTTGTTTTTTCAGAGTCTCATTTTTATTTTGTCGTGTATTAGGTTAATTAATGCGAGGCATAAGCCCCCGCTTTTGCCATTTAGCTCGTCGTTCTCGTCGCCCTTCGTCAAGTCAATCACATGATAACGCCAGCAGCAAAAGGAGCAACAACAACAACAACAACAACAACAACAATACGACAATTTCTAATGTTTTCCCCAACTTTATCTTATTGTTTTTTGTTTTAATTAATTTTGAGAGGGATTTGTGCGGCTTATGAACTTTAAATATTTAGCTTTATTTTGTGTGCGAGCCTCAACGAGCAACAGCCAAACTTCCAGTCCACAAAAAACAACAAGCCAACAAATATGTACATATATAAATGTCCAAAAAGCAGGTGCGATTCGAGGAATATATTCCATATGTCGAAAATGTTGCATTTTATGGGGAATGAATACAATATCTGTTTGGATGCCTCCCACACACGCGACAATTGTGGCTGGGAAAAGGGGATCCTCCCATAGGTGCAGAGTATTAGATTGGCTTTAAAGACAGGCCAGCCAGCAGATTCACTTCTATGTCGTTGTCAGCTGTACGGAAGCTTTACCTCCTTTACGGAAGCGAGACTTTATCACACATCTGGCCCAGAAGATAGCCTGGGTGATGGTGCTATCCCAGTCTGCTCTCTGAGACGTATGCCAGACGGCCCTGGCAAGCCGCTGATTAACCCTCTCAGAGTGTGCTCCCCGACACGCATGGAGGCCGGAAGTCCAGACACCATCTATGCAGCGTCTGCCAGATTTCAACCATGTATTTGTATGCTCCGCAGTCCGGACACCAGAAGCCTCCCATTGGCTGTACGGCTGGAGATTCGGATCGTTCGTGGCTCTTCTGTAGGCTCTTCCACCGGACGTGAGAGTCCTTTCAATGGAATAGAAAAAACATGGATGGCTGATTATTCCTAGCTCTTCCACTTTGCATTCGCTGGCCCACACACGGCTCCACTCATACAGTGACAGCCAGTGTGTGCTGTCCCACATATTAAAATGCTGCCACTCAATAAAGGCCGAGAGAAACAGAGGAGCCGCAAAAAATATGCAAAGGCAAAAGTCGGTGGCAAGCACTTCCTGGGCACAGGACCAAGACCAGGGCCCAGGACATTCCTTGGCCAGGGAAAGATGGCGATGGCGATGGCGATGGAGATGTCGATAAGAGCGAAAGAGAGAAAAGAAACAATAACAAAATGTAAACAAATCACAATAAATAACAAATAGGCATTCCGTCCTTGTTTTTTTATGGGCTGCACTTGACATATTTCCTCCACTCCCCCGCCCCACCATGCGTGTGGGCGTGGCTGTGAAATTTTTTCAATTATATTGACAGCGGCGGCGAAAGTTTCCAGCTTCCACATTCCCCTCTATATTTGTTTTTCTTTATGCATAAATTTGAAATCATAGAAAAGTTGGTGTTTTTTTTTCCTTTTATTTTGCTACAAATCTATGAGGGGTGGGCCGGTGTGGGTGGGGCTGCTGTGGGTGGGGGTGGTGCGGGGAGGGGCTACTGGTTGTGACATGTGTGAATTTGCTGGGCGTGGCAATGCTTAATTCAGTACGCATCGACAAATAATTTATGAATTTTTATCGAATATGTGATTCTGTTTTTATGATGGGACCACACGGAATCATAAATTATCTCAATAAAACGAATACGAGTCCAAAGAAGGCAATCGGCAGCAGGCGCTCGAACATGAGCCGCAAACATGCAGCTTTTTTGTTGTGCCATTGATTGATACCATCAGACAAATGATTCCCACACCTGCCCCTGCAACAAAAGAAGAAAGAAAAACAAATGATCGAAAGCCCACAGTTTCTGGCAGACATTCGCGAGTTTTTGCAGGCCATTTGTGTGGCACAACGGGATGTACCTACAAGGATATTAATCTGAATAATAATAGTCCGTCTGCAGGTATGAAATAGTTGCGTGTCTAATTCAATTTCCAAAAGCGGTTTTCCACATTTGATTTGCTGTTGGCTAAGGGTCACAGCACAGCCTGGTTCTACCACAGAAAACGTGGCAATCATATCGGTCGACTGTCGGCTCCTTGTAGATCTCGAGGCACAAATTGGCCTCTGTTCCTCCGGCTGTCCAGCTACACAGAACTCGGGGATGGACATTTCATTAATTCCTGAAAACATGACATTTTAGGATGCAATGCCTTCCATACCAACACCGGTCTATTGGGACTATGGAATCCTTTCTTTACGGGCAGGAAAAACAAGTGCTTATTGCCAATACGTACCCTACGAGTATTTGCCGAAAGCATCTCTCACCCTTATACGATTAATATGTGGATTCAAGAAACGCATCCATTTCGATTATATTATACCATTTAATTATTATATTTTATGCAAAGAGTGGACTCGGGGTCGATTTTTATTCGCTTCTTTTCGTGGCACAATTGAAGCTATAGTTTTCGAAGCGGATCAATTACTTTGTGGCTTAACTGATTAAAATGACGGCCAAGTGGTACCAATACAGTCCTGCAACTGGAGGGCCAACAACTTTGTCCGCAAATCTTGGCTCCGGCGAACATAAAGTCCTCCAAATGAAGTGGACCATCAATGAGGTCAGGGTCGGGACATCGTAAATCCTTCAATCTTTGTTGCCACTAGAGTGGGTTGAGGTTGAGGTTGCGACGGCAAGGGGTCGGCCAGTTGATTAATTCTACATTTTATTTGGCATTTTTATGAGCCACAGACAGAGAGAGAGAGAGAGAGAGAGAGAGGAGAGGCAGAGGCAGAGTGAGAGTTGCCAATCCCAGTTGCGATTTTGTTTGTTTCGGTTTCGGGTTTCGCTCTTTTCAGCATACATACAAATTAAACAACTGCGGTAGCGGATTGTGTTTTTAAAAAGTTTTTATTTTACTTCGAACTTCACTGATATAGATTTAAGTAGAGGGTCACAAAGGAATTCCGGGCCAAGGGATTGCGCGATCTTAATATTTAGCTAGACTTTGCGGTGTCGCTGCTGGATCAAGACTGCTTTGAACTTTCTGATCTTTGCATCGTTGATCCCTTTCGGGAATCGTTTTTCTATAAACATTTCAATTGATTTCGCCATCCCGAGTATTAGATTTCGTCATCCAAAGAGAGAACTGTAAAAGGCCTAAAGTGCAGGATCTGCAGAAAGCCGGGAGTGAGATTGTTTATGAGAAGCCGGGTGTGGGCAAACATTGGTTTTCCATTTAGGCGAGTGTCAAAGAATGGGATTGCGGCGGGGGCGCTTGAGATTGTACATCTTAGAAATCAATTAGGCGGAGGCCCAAGATTGAAATTGTTTTCGTTTTGGAAAACCAAAGATTGTTTACAACTCGTATAAGAGCTCAATGGAATTGGGTACGTTAACTCCCCCCATTCTTAAATGTTTCGTCCCGATACATTTTGAAGTTCTGATAGAGCTCTAATTTCTTCTGACAGTATTTGAATGTTGCTTTCCACTATTTCTTCTGACGGTATTCTTATTGATTTAATAAGTACAAATTTGGTTAATTTATAGCAGAAGTAAAATAACATTAACAATATCAAAATGATTAAAAATAATGTTGTTAATGGTAAGGCCGTATTACCTAATGTTATAAGGGGATTTAAAATATTAACATTATCAAAAGAAAATTGCTTATCATTTGATTGTATATAATCAACTAATTCAAAATCGCTATATCTATGATGCGATATATATTTTAGAATTTTACCCTTATCATTTATGTGGCTTATATTATTTATTACAATTGTGTTGTTGAATATAAGGAGATACGATCCTAACAAAGTAGTATTGTCTACGATATTTTTGCCTGAAACTAATATGGCACCATCCTGAATGATGTCTATTTCTTTGTTTTTTTTCCCTTTTTTTAGTGCAGTTGGCTTTAAAGCCATTAAGTAAATTGGTGAAACAGGTACTCTTTAAATTTATTTGTGCGTAATTGTTAAAAGTTTCACTTTTAAAATTATTCATTAAATAGTATTTCTCCTTACATTCACAAACTTTTTCACTTATAACTAACATTCCATCATTTTGTGAGATGGCTCTTGCATGGTAAAACTTGCAAATATCTTTAATTTGAGGATATTTTATGTAAATGATTATTAAATCTGCATTTCGAATTATTTTAACCGTTGCAATGTCCAACAGATCAGACAGTTCAACATTATGTTTTTCATGCTTATAAATGTCCTCTATTTCGTTTTTATTTAAAATTTTTGTATTGAAAATGTTTACTTTTAAGAGGGTTATGGTATCAACTAAATTTAGTAGGTCAAAAGTTATTAATTTTAAACGATGCTTTCTCAGTATCGTTTCTTCATTGAAGATGACATTCTTTAATGAATTTGATAGCAATTCAATTTCTTTGAAAAATTTGGAATTTATTACAAATTGTTTATTATTATTTTCAGTTAATTCATTTACTTTATTTTGTATTTTCAAAAAGTCGTCATGATCAGGGCTGCCTGCTATCCATTTCCAAATGGTACCTAATTCATTTATTCCCCTTTCTTTCCGTTTTGGAACTAATTCTGAAATCATTAATTTTAATAGACTTAAGTCCATTGATATTTCCCACTCATCGTCTGAATTAATTGATTTGTTGACATATTTGGATTCTTTATCAATTATCTCTCTATAAAAACTCAAATTAGTAATATGGAAAAGTTCAGCGTATGTTTCATAAGTGTAAACGTCTCTGTCGTCTTTGAGCAATAGATAGTCACTATGCGTATAGTCAATTACTTCCGCAGTCGTCAATATAACAAAAGTCAGTATTAGTATATTCGCATACATTTTCTGGAAAAAATATTTAATATTTGATGTTATCTTTATGTATAATTCTGTTTCTATTGTTGATTATAATTTTATTCGGTCGATTTTCCTTAACTACCTGCTTTTTGTATCGGGATTGAAGTTTATTTCTTTCCCCGAATTTCTTTTCATAGACTACTTCTCCTATTTTATAATCTTTTTCTCTTCTATCTTTGTTATGTATCTTAAGCATTTTGGTCTGAGCTTCCTTAAGTAATATTGGATTATGTTTGTGTTCTATTTTGTTATACAATATGTCATATGGCATTTGATTGGTCGTTGAATGTATCGTCAGGTTATATTTCAGTGCCGCCCTTATTATTATTTCTGAATAATCTGTTAGATTTAGTTCATCCTTGATGCACCGCGCTATTTCTGTTAGTGTGGAATGTACCCTTTCTACCTGACCATTTGAGGTGCTGTGTCTGGGATCAGCATAATAAATAGTTAAGTTACTTCTTTGTATGAATGATCTAAATTGTGCTGAAGTAAAGCTTGGTTCGTTGTCAGTCATTAATGATGTTGCTAACGGAAAGTGTTGTAAAATTTCCATTACCTTATTTTCAATGTTTAATTTACTTTGAATTTCCTTGACCACCAAGTATTTGGAATAAGAATCTATACAAGTTATGAATGTTAGGTTTTGGGCATAGTATATGTCTAAGTGTAATTGATCTCCTTCTTTTGCTGGAATGGGAGCTTCCCCAATTGGAATTTTTACAGGGTGTCTCCGATATTTGTTTTTGTTACAGATCTCACAATTTTTTATATATTCTTTTAATTTTTTGTGCAGGTTTGGCCAATAATACAGCTTAGTTATTTGTTTGTAATTTTCGTCTAGTCCTCTATGGGCTCTGCAATGTGTTTCTTCTATAATTATAGCTTTATCTTCTGAATTTACTACATCTTGGAGGAACTTTCTTGTGAAGAGAAATTTATTTATGAAGTTTTCCTTTAGCTTATTTTGGATAAGGTATAAATCTTCTAAAGTGCAGTGTATTCCTGTGGTTAAGTGAGGCTGAATAAATTCTTTTAAAATGATTAGCAGATTGTCAACCGTATCAAATTCAATAATATGTCGGGTATTTTCATAAACTCTTACTAACTCATGAACTGTGAATCTCCCTTGCGCTAATAGTAGCTGCTGTTTAAATTGGTTTAGAGGCTTGCTAGTCTCTTGAATGACGTTTTCGAAACTACTCTCTGCTGAATGCTGAGTATTTATGTCTGATTCTGATTCTGTCTGGTCGACATCACTATCTGTCATATGATTTATTTTAATCCGAGATAACGCGTCCGCTACTACGTTAGTTGAGCCTGGCTTATAAATGATTTTTGGTGTGAAACTTTCTATGAAGTAATACCAACGTTTCATTTCAACATTTGGATTTTTTTGCGACATTGCAAAGGACAAAGGTTGGTGATCTGTATGTATTTCAATTCCACTCACTCCGTATAAATAATTTCGCAAATTTTTTAATGCCCATACAATAGCTAATAATTCTTTTTTATTAGTAGCATATAATTGCTCGGTTTTACTTAAAGTTTTAGAAATAAATGTTATGGGATTCCCATCTTGCGACAAAACTGCACCTATTGCTATGTCCGATGCATCTGTGGTTAATGTGAATTTTTTATTGTAATCTGGTTGTACTAATTCAATATGTGCTATTAAACTGTCCTTTAAATTATTAAATGCTCCAATTGCTGGTTCATCCAGCTGTATTAATGCTTTCTTGGATGCCCTTCGTGAAACTTTCCCATTTACTCCGCTCAGATATTTTGTTAAAGGTTTGGCAATTGTGGCATAATTTCGGACAAATTTTCTGTAATACCCTGTTAGTCCTAAGAAGCTACGTAGCTCTCTGATATTTTTAGGAATTGGATAGTTTTGTATTGTGGAGATTTTGTCTGGATCTGTTTTAATGATATTTTGGGAAACAATGTATCCCAGAAATTTGGTTTCCAATTGAAAGAATTTAGACTTTTCAAGTGAAATTTTCATGTTAGCGTTTTGCAATATCTGAATTATATGAATTAGATCTTTATAATGTTGTTCTATAGTTTTTGAAAATATTATTATATCGTCCATATAAACGTGACAAGTTTTCCCAACTTGTTCTCTAAGTATATCGTCCATTGCCCTTTGGAAAATTCTGGGAGCGTTCGTCAATCCCATAGGCATTCTTAGAAATTCATATTTGCCGTTATTTATGGAAAAAGATGTTTTTTCAATATCTGATTCCCTCATTAAAATCTGATAGAAACCTGACTCTAAGTCAATGGCCGAGAAATATTTCGCTTTACCTAAATTGGCAAGGATTACTGAAGGATCTTGCATAGGGTATCTATCCGGTATAGTGTTTTCATTAAGTTTCTTAAAGTCTATTACTAATCTATGCTTAGGAGTTCCGTCCTCATTTACTCCCTTCTTTGGTACTACTATTACCGGTGAATTATATGGGCTTTTACTAGGTCTGATTATACCTTCATCTAACATTTTACTTATTTCGTTATTAACGAAATCGTTAACCGAATAAGCGTATGGATACTGCTTGCCATATACCGGTCTATCGTGTTCAGTGTTAATCTCTCCTTTTATATCCGTTCTGAACGGTAACTGTAAATTTATATTGGCATGGTCTTCTTCGATGATAGATACCATTTTCTCTCTGAGATTTTCTAAATTGTCCTCTTTGTAGGTTATTGTGTTATACAATTTCATTTTTTTCAATTCAGAATTTGCATAATTTTGAATGTCGGATATTTCTACGACGGCGCGTTCAGGATTTTTGCATCCCAAACTTTTAAATTGTTTATTGTCGGATAATTCAACGACGGCGTGTTCAGGATTCTTTAATCCCAAACTATTCGAACTTTTAGTGTCGGATAATTCAACGACGGCGTGCTCAGGATATTTTAATCCCAAACTATTAAAACTTTGGATGTCGGATAATTCAACGACGGCGGGCTCAGGATATTTGAATCCCAAACTATTGACGGATAATTCTTCGTCGGCGTGCTCAGGATTTTTTGATCCCAAGCTATATAAACTTCCTTCTACCTTTACTGAATCGCTTTTCATTTCTTTTTCTTCTTCAAAATATTTTTTTATTATATATTCCTTCAACGGAAGGATGGTTTTTCCTTCTATAAAGGTTAATTTGTTTAAAGAAAGGACCTCGTCATATATTAGTTTCTCCTCATTGTCTTTATAACTTAAAGTCCCCTTTCCTGTATCAATAACCGCTCCGATTTTCTTTAATAGGTTAAATCCTATTAGTAAATCTGCCTCCATTCCATCTATTTCATAAAACACTTGCTTTGTGTTGAAAATTGTTATATTATGGAAATATTTAATTATTGAAAACCCATTCACTGTAGCAACTTTCTTATAGATTGGTAATTCATTTTTATTGTCGTAAATTCCTTTTTTTATATAACAGGAAGTTGCTCCCGTATCTATCAAAACTTTTAATTCTCTGTTTATTTTTTTGTCTACTCTTTTTAGGTAGGGCAGACCTACTTCGGGGGCTGATCTAAAAAATGATCCTCCTCAATGTTATTTATCCTCATTGCTTTATTAGCCGGTTGTTCCGACATTTCGTTTAGTTTTCGTTTCTGCGCTGGATTGTCGTTAGACTGATTATTCGGGACTACGTTTGCCCTAAAATGCTGGGCTTGGCTATAATTGTTATTATTTCTCCTAAAATAACCGTTAGTATTCTCCCGATAATTTCTATTGTTATTATTTCCCCTGAATTGATTGCTGTTCTGTCGGTTCCGGATTTGTATAGATTCGTCTACCTCCATTGGTTCTGGGGCCTGATTTTGTTGTCTATTACCCAAGAAATAGGGTTGTCCCCAAGACATGTTATTCCTCTGCAAATCCCTTTTTTGGTCGAATGGTGAACTGTTAGTCCTAGGTTGTCGTTGGTTGAATCTTAAGGTATTAAAATTATTATTCCCTGAATTTCTGGGACCGCTGAATTGGTAGGCAAATTGGGCCCGAATGTTATTAGATTGCAATTCCTGTACCTTTGCTAAGGCATTCGGTAAATCTGGGGGATTCAATGAAAATAGGATTTCAGCAATGCCGCCGTTTAGGCCAGTGACAAAAATGCGTAAGGCATTGTCTCTAATTTTTTTATTTGATTCCTTGGTGATCTCACTGTCCTTTCCGTGAGTCATTATTGTCTTATTTATTAACAAGGTCATTTTCTTGTTAACCTCGTTATAGAAATCTATAATTGAAAGGTTCCCTTGTCGGAGAACGCTTAATTCCTGTTCTATTATGTAAATAGGTCTCTTGTCACTGTAAACAAAGTCAAGCCGTGAAAGTATGGCATCAAAATTTAGAACTGTCCCGTGGTTGGTCAGTGCGTCATGTGCTGGTCCTGTTATTTTGTTTCTCAAAATTGTTAATGCAATATAATATTGCTTACTTCCTTTCTTATATAACTTCACTGCAGTTTCTGCAGCTTCCCTCCATCCTACATATTGGTTTAATCCACCATTAAAAATTGGTAGGGATTCTATTACCTTCAATGTGGTGTCGTCTCTTATTGTCTCGTCTATTGTTTCTGCCTGATAATCCGATACCTGATCGGATTTAGTTTCTATTTGTTGTTTTAAATTTACAATTTGCTCTTGTACTTGTGAAATTTGAAGTGCTATCAATTGTTTGACCAGATCTGCTGTGAGATCGGTCCTTGCTTGAGAGTTAATCATTTTTAGTTTTTCAAAATCTAAAGTTAGCTGATCCACTTTTAATTTTTCTTATATGTTAGTTTTTATAATCTTATATATCCTAATTGAACTTATATATTTATTAATACAACTCTTGCTCACGAAATATCCGGTAGGGGTCGTCCTTCTTAGTTTGGCAGATCTTCGAACGGGTCTTCCTTCTTAAATTTCTTTGCTCAGCTGGGTCTTCTGGGGGTCTTCCTTCTTTGGCTTCGCTGATCGTTTCACTTTCTTTGTATTTTGGTTTTGTCGGTTTTGTTGGTTTTGTTTTTTTAAAAACTTTGGGTTTCTTTGGTTTTTTTTGTATTTACGAATTGCCTTGATTAGCTTTTTGTTTTATTTGTATTTTGCGTTGTATTTGTATTTGTATTTGTATTTGTATTTGTATTTGTATTTGTATTTGTTTTTGCACACCCTAAGCTCCGGTTTGTTTCCTTTTTATCTCACTTTTTTTTATCTATATCACACAGTCACTCCGCGTTTTTAATTTTGAAGGATTTATTCCATTAATTAATTGTCCTTCGGGTTTCGGCACGACGCAACACTTTTATCATTCGGTGCTTTTTAGACAACGTCGCCCCACGTTGGGCGCCAATTAAACAACTGCGGTAGCGGATTGTGTTTTTAAAAAGTTTTTATTTTACTTCGAACTTCACTGATATAGATTTAAGTAGAGGGTCACAAAGGAATTCCGGGCCAAGGGATTGCGCGATCTTAATATTTAGCTAGACTTTGCGGTGTCGCTGCTGGATCAAGACTGCTTTGAACTTTCTGATCTTTGCATCGTTGATCCCTTTCGGGAATCGTTTTTCTATAAACATTTCAATTGATTTCGCCATCCCGAGTATTAGATTTCGTCATCCAAAGAGAGAACTGTAAAAGGCCTAAAGTGCAGGATCTGCAGAAAGCCGGGAGTGAGATTGTTTATGAGAAGCCGGGTGTGGGCAAACATTGGTTTTCCATTTAGGCGAGTGTCAAAGAATGGGATTGCGGCGGGGGCGCTTGAGATTGTACATCTTAGAAATCAATTAGGCGGAGGCCCAAGATTGAAATTGTTTTCGTTTTGGAAAACCAAAGATTGTTTACAACTCGTATAAGAGCTCAATGGAATTGGGTACGTTAACTTACATATGTATGTACGGCCCCTTCCGTCCTTGTCCATGGGCTGGCCTATCATATAACCGCAAGGAAGAAGGTCGAAATTGGGTGTAGGTGAAAGCGGCAGAGCAGGTCGCGGCGGGGGCAAAAGCGATATTTTATTTCACCATTAATCGTAAAAATTGCTCATTTTATTGCTTTGAAAGCGTTCTCCAGGTGCCAGTCAGCGCCACGAGAAGGTTAGCATGTGCCTCTATTCTCTATACACGACATTTGAAGAGTATATTTCATTTTTGAAAAGGTATGTAACATATTGTACATGCGCCCTATGCGGTGAATTCTTATCTTCAAAAATCATATGTAAGCCCATAAGCCCATCTCCTTTGTAGATGTCAGAGTTTAAAAACGATAATAACCGATAAAGTAGATCAAAATTACAGTATCTTATCTATCAAAACATTACAAATCTTTGCGATCGAACAAATCTGATAGTTCCACAGGAAATTCTATGCCCTTGGACTCCCCGTAGATCGTCTGTGCAATTAGAGGGTATTTCACAGTCGGGATATCGACAGTTTGTCTTTGTATTTCTGTTTGATTTTACTTTATTGCGGTTATTCTTTTGCCTGTTTTGCTTGTTCGCGTTGTAAAGCGGAGCCAAGCGTGAAAGTGAATGACAATGGCTTGGAGAACCACCCAGAAGAAGCACTCGCTTTTTGCACCTGGAGCCTAAAGCCCGGAGCCTGGAATAGGACACAAAGCAAACACCAAACGCCAGGTGGCATTCGGTCTCTGTGGATGGAGGGTATATCCTTTGCGGGATATGTGTTCTACGAGTATGGGCCTGGGCCATCGTATTTGACTTTGACTGATGAGTGACGGAAATACACGCCTGTCGGGCATTGATACTCCCTTTATTCCAGCAATTTCTGTCTTAGGTTTTCGCGCATTTGTTTCTCGATTGAACACCCAACTCAATGCCATATCTGGGGGGCCCAAACATTGGGGCGATGACTGACCAAATGGGGCCACAAATTTGTTTATGCATTCAATTATCGCACAATGCCAGGGCAGGCGCCAGGCGCCAGGCCAGGGCTCAGTCCCACTAAAATTTACGTCTGCAAATTGGTCGGAAATTGAGAAATTACTTTAAAAAGCAAACACACTGCCAAAAAAAAGAAGACAATTTCGCTTTCACTTTCACTTTCTTTTTCGTTTTGTTTTCTTTTCTCGCGTTTAGCTTCCCCTTAAATGCGAGCATTTTTTACTAGCAGTCGGACGCGAAATGAACCTAAACAAATTTCATGGTGAGGTTTTTTCCGGGAAATATGAGTGGCATCCTACGCACACTCTCCGTCTCCGTCTGTCTCCACCGTCCACCCCCGTGGAGTACTTTGCAGCCGCATTTATTACTCATTTAAAGACATTTTTCGCCTTCTTCTGGGTCTCGGGGTCCCCTTTCTGGCTGTTTGCTGGATCTGTACTTTCGTTATTTACTTTGGACTGCAAAATGAACGTCGCGCGCAAATCTTTAAATGAATTTAATATGCCCAGAGTATTATATGAAAAATACGAGTATTCCTTGCTGTGCCAGGCGATAACATGGGGATTCCCCTGCTGGGGTAAAGGTCCATTGGCTGGCTGCCAGCCCTCGTCATAGACGTCGTCGTCGTCGTCGTCATCATTTCCCATCATCGTCGGGCGGGTCGACGTATGTATATGATTTCTTGATTATGTTTATTAATATGAGGATATAATAACTTTTACCATCCCTTGCCAACAGCTGCTGTGCGGCGTCGTCCTGACGCCAGATACCAAAAACCATAGAAAGGGTTCGAGGATGAGGCCTTAGCTGGAGGCTTAGGCTTGGTTTTATTTTCGGAACGCAGTTCTGTGGTTGCTTTGAGCCCCCTTTCATAGGGATACACCTTCCAGCCTACCCATGAATGTGTGTATGTGTGTATGTGTATCTGCTTTTGTGTGTGTGGTGGAAGGGATACATCTCTCATGGGATTGATGGGTGGACTGGAAAGTAGAAAATCTATAATGGGATTTTGTGAGCGAGGACCTCAAAATCACGCATATTAATAGGCTGCATATTAAAGGCCGAATTTCGGATGAGAGCTGTTCGCCAGCCAGCAAAATCTCAGTAATCTGCCCAAAAAGCAATTAACATTCCACCAATTAGTTATCCTTTGTTTTATGTACACATCTCACATTTCCAGACATTCCACATCGAATATATCCGGGCATAGACAAACGATTGTTGGTCAAAGTGATGCCATGAATATTTCCTTGGAGTTGCCTTTTCATAATTCGTCAAGTCTTGACAATAATCAATCCCCTCCTCCGCATCCCTCGATGCAGTGATGTGTAAGTTTTTCAGCAGAACGCCACCGTCCATTGGCTTCATTGTGGCCAGAATTCAAAGGTTCAGAGGTTAGCTGGCTAATAAATACCCCCAATGGTAGGGGCATACGTATAAAGATATACATATCTAGCTGTCGAAGAGAGACAGGGAGATGGGAGTGGATGGGAGTGGATGGGAGGGTAAGCTTAATCCGACTGCACTTCGTCAATGGTCCCGGACGGGGTACACAGTTTCCAGTTTCCAGTTTCCCTGCCAGCGGGCGGGTAGTTTTTGGACAGAATCCGTGGGGCAAGGATAAGGGCGTAACATCCTTCCATTTGGCCATTTGCAAATGGAAATTGGCACGTTTTTTTCCACTGCGTTTTCGCTGCGAAAGTGAGTTTTCTGTTTCGTTGTACAATTTTTAATTGGAAAGATGAACTAAAAATGGACCACTAAGTGGTTGAAAGTGCAGCGCAACCAAGTGGGGGGGCTATGTGTGGTTTGATTATAGAGAAAGCTGGTTGTTGTCCTTGCCGGCAGTCTTGTATTACCTGCTTACCCCTTTTGTCCGTGTCCTTCATTCCTTTGGGGTTTCAGGGTTTCCACCATTTGGTTTCGTGTAACGAAGCCCTGAAATAAGTATACCATTGCTCGCATTCCCCTCTCGCTCCTCACAATGACCTTCTCTCTCTCTCTCTCTCGTTCTGTTCTGTTTATCTGCTTTCTTGACGTCCGTTTTCCGGTCATATCTCCATTACAGCTTAGCCATCGCTTGGGTTAATCCGCTTAGCAAATTATCCAGCATAATTTGACATTTTGGTTTCGGTTACTTCTTGGGAAAACAGAAGAAACAATCAGTAGTGGCACTTCCGCCCCATACGATACCCCCTCATCGGTATCATTCCGCATTCTGCATTCCGATAATACGATCATGACTCCCTTTAGACACCCAGGCTGCTTGTTTCCCTCAGGGAATTCTTATATCTGTTGATTTGAATCAGTTATATCCTACAGAAACACCTGTTCCACTGCCTGTTGCATACGCGATCACAAAAATGGTATACCCCTGGGAAACCAAGAGGAAACTGAGCCCCGGATTTCCCCCAAAACAATGTGTTGGGCGGGCGACATTTAAAGAATTAATAAAGCCATTTTGTTCTCACTTTTCTCTCTCTCCGTTGTTGTGCTTTCCCAGTGACTTATTTAGTTTCGTCCAAACTCCCCTTCCCTTTTGCTGGGCGTCTCTGTCTGTGCTTCCATCTTCGCAGCTCATTTTGCGTGCTGCTCTTTGAATTTTCGTTCTATAGGGAATACCAGAGAGTATAATGGTACACACGAAATTTCCCATAAGCAAACGGACATCATGTTTCGTAATGCCCTCTACTGAAGCGATTCATTGGTATATTTTTGGCAGAGTCCTTTACTACAAGCATATGCATCTGCCGTTTGCCGTTTGCCGTTTTGTCCTTTGCTGCCAGTCTAAGTAGCTTTCACACACCCCACACCACACACACAGCAGGGAAAATCGAGACGAAAAACGAGGCATACAAAAATGCTAGCGATAGTACTTTGCTCTACGCCTCTGCGCCTCCTTCGCCGCCTCCTTCGCCGCCTCCTTCACGGCCTCCGCCTTCGCTGGATGTGGATGTTGTTGTTGATTGTAGCCTAATGTGCTTGTATTTACTTAAACGCACAAACGACTGTCTGTTGGTTCAGGACTTTCCCTGCCATTGTCCTGCCGGGGCATCACATTAGCGCCCACTTCTCTGACTCTCTTTCGCTCTCGTTCTCCCTCTCTGATGAGCAGCAAATTGAATTTTATTGACTTGATTCGTGTCCCGCTCCAGCGATTCATTTTCTGACCATATCTCTCTCTCGCTCTCGCTCACTCTCTTTAAGGCTGTGTGTGTGTGTGTGTGTGTGTGTGCACAATAAATTGATTTCTGATTATCATTGCATAATAAAATGGCTAAATCCGTGGGGCCAACACGGCAAAAGCCTCGGCCAAGAGTGAAAAAAAGCCCATATTTCAATGGCAGTGAAGCGGCAAATACCCTTTCAGAGTGCACATTGCTTCCAGATTGGATAGAAACAGCTAGAGGATAGGTGGACAGGATACCATGTCCTGGGCTAGCTTCTGTATTATCCCAAAGGGTGTTTCAAGGGTCTGGTTCAAGTCGAAGTGCCCCGCGCAAAGTGTATCCAAGCGAAGAAGCCAACAAAGACGCCTCGGCGGACGAGCGGAGGACGAGACAGAAGTTTTAATGAAGCGTATTAAAATTTAATTAAATAACAATTTGCACAAATGTAAATAAACATGGCGCTGCTTATGTAAAGCGCGTCCAAGGAGAGGCTCCTCCAGGAGCCAGCGCTGTAGAAGCAGCAGGAGCAGCAGGACATTCATCCTCTTCCTCCTTGGGCAACGCCCAGTGCGGCGAACTTTGGCCATTAAATTAAGTGCACGAGACGGCGCGACTGAAGACGAACAGATCCAGGGGTGGAGCAGGACAACCAGGGCAGTTGTGGATACAGGACACTCTGAATGGCGATGTGCCTCTGGCCGAGGCACAGGCAGGTGCTGTTGCGAGGGCGGCTCTCCCGCTTTGCCCCAATCTGTGGCAAATTCCTAGAATCTACGAACATTTTCTGGCTCACGTTTCGGAGGCAAATGTCACGGCTCGCTTCTGGCGATTCTTCTGAATGCCTCTTCTCCATTTCGATTTTAAATTTCTTTATTTATTGTAATTTCGCTGGAGGAGCTACTTCCGATCACCAATAGCCACATTTTTCCACACAAAACGAGGCTAGATAGCACGCCTCGACGCTGTGTCTTTGAGGGGAACTTAACTTAATGTCCTCCTGCCCTTCCTCCCTTCGCTGCCAGCCGTTAATGTGATTTTTAATTTCGCATACATTTTGTCATGCACCAACAAACGGCAACGGGGAGGAGACTGCTTCAAAGGGTCGCCAGAAGTGCCTGCCCCTTCATCCGCATCATCCGCATCAGCCCCATCCGCTGGCTGCCTGTCTGCCGCGTTGTTTCACCATCGGATCGCATCACTCATACGCAACGTTGAGCACGTGGCAAATTTCTTTTTTCGCGTACCCTCTCTTTGGGGGTTCTCGTGTGGGTGTGGATGTGTGGGCTTGTAGGTGTGCGGTGTGTGTGCGGTGTGTGTGCGGTGTGTGTGCGGTGTGTGTGGGTGTGGCAGGTACGGTCTTAATTGAATTTGCTTTTTTCCAGTTGCGTTGGCCGGGCAACGCCATAGCTACACCAACCAAAACCACCAAACCCCAGCCCCCGCCCCAGACACCGGTCGTGCCCCAGCGGTTGGTCCTGGGCCTACAATATATGAGACGGCAGCATTTCCCATACGAAACGACCGACACGACCGAAATTCTTGTTGTTAAATGCGAAATTTAATAAATTTTATTTAATTTTCTTGGCCTATGCAAAAATGTTGTCGCTATTTGGCTCTAACCCACCCACGCCGCTCCATCTCCCTCTCCATCCCTCTCTCCCTCTCTCTCTGCACTTGTTTTCCGCCTGCCCGCCTTTTTACCGCGTTTTCCATTCAGCCGTCGCGACGATGAGTGTGTGCGTGTGAAAAGCAGCGGGAAAACAGATTTCGAGCAAATACATTTTTTGCTCTTCATCATTTTATCGAGTGGAGAGATCTCAAGTGGAACTGGAAGCGGCTTAAAAAAAATATATATATACAAAAATAAAAATAAAATAAATAAAATGAATGAAATGTATATGATACAGTTTTGTTCAACCGCTTGAGGTGCATTTTGCGGTGAAGAATATATACAAAAGACCGAAGCTGGCGATACCCATTGAATTATGGTGTTTCTATATAATACCAATCGATCTATCCTCGAGAATATTGTATCTAGGATCTCCCCAGCTCATTCTCAGACAATCCTACAAAGAAACCCTTGGTAGCCGGCTACAATCTTCCGTCCCATGTCAAACTCAAGTTCTATAAAAACCCAACTGTTGTCCAGGGTATCCGCAAAAGAAACCAATTTAAAATCTCTAGGCTGCTGGCAATCAAAAGAGAATTTTCTGTCGAAAGCACATAAAACTGGGGCAAAGGGAAAATTTAAATCGGCTTGCGGTCAACGTTTTTTCTTTATTTACGGTACGGTCTGAGACTTTCGTTAATACCCTTTGCAAAATAAATATGCCTACTTATAAAATAAATAAAAATTTGTGCATGTTTTTGTATAATTTGTCACGGCAATACCCGTAATGGCAAAGTGGATTGGCTGGGGCTTACTGTTACGCTAATTTCATATGCAGTCCCGGAGCTCATGATTAATAGCCACCGAAAATGCCTGTTTAATGCGTACAACTTTTACGATGGCCTTCCCCCACTTCCGACACCTCCTACGAGGTCCCAAGGAGCCAGCCGCTCAAAAGGGAGGCGGGCGCCCCTTGAACTGGGAAAACTTTTTGGGAAATTGTTCGCTTAGAGGCGCACAGTGTTCGTAATCTGTATCTTGTTGCTCCCCGTGCTATGGCAACAGCAGCATACGAGTAAGTGCTATAGTCCCACGTGATTTTCGAGAGTTCTCTTTCTCAAGGAGCTTTGGCTAGTCATAGACTTGCAGATCGATCAGGGATGCCTGCTTAGTCAAGCGGTTTATTCTTAGAGTTTGAATAGAGACACGTAAAACAGCGTAAACTCTCAAATTCAATTGATCTCTCAGCCGTAAACATACCTCTCTTTAGCTTTCTAACCCACACACATTTATCGCAGAGGAACACGCTCAAACGCCCACCAAAACATGCACAGCAATGGGAGTGCAACGGAAGATCACACTGCGAACAATCTTGTAGTGAATTTTTGACCATCAAACAGAACAAAATACACTGAGAATAACCTTCGCATATATTACAGTGATTTTTGCATTTCTTCAATGGTTTTTTTTTTCCTTCTTTGGCTTCGAAATTCCATGGCATATATCAATACATTTTTTTTGTAAATTATTGCATTAAAAATTCCTCTTTTTGGTATTTTCGAAAAACCCTTTCTGCTCCTTAGAGGGCAGTACAGGATAAATTAAAATGAAAATCTTGCCACTCAAGGGGCAGGCCTTAATGAGAATTCGAATTAATTTGAATTTAAACCAGAATCGCATGCAGTTCACTCTACCAATGGATATCCCGAACTTAATAGGAAGATGTAGAAGGCAATATCATGCCTTTGCAGGAGATCTGTTTGCCCTATCCACCGATTCTTTAATTATTAATCAACAATTTTTTCTTTATTTGTGTGTACTCTAAAGGGTATCCCAGAGTTCGGATGTTTTGTTGCATGTGCCACAAAGTCAGCTCCTTTGCACCATCTTGTTGCGTCGCAACAGGATTGCAGCCAGGAACATGCAACTTTGCTTAGCTACGACAAATTTATGGCTCCTACTGGGTCCACCCCCGGGGCAGCCCCTCGCCACTGCACTGCACTACTCCATGGCTGCGAGTCGAAAATTGCCAACACTTAAATAAATTTATGAAAATATGCAATAAGCAGAGCAGAGCGGAGCGTGCGGCAGGCAAAGCGCGATTAAATGGCCAGGTGCGTAGCAGTGCCAGGAGGCAATGGAGTGCACGCAACTGGAGTACACGCTCTTCAAGTCATATACATAAAACAAAAGCAGTGTTAATGGTAAATAAATCAGTGAAAAATAGCCAACCGAGTCCCGAAGCAGGAGACTTCAAGGTCTGCAGTTGGCTTGACTCTTCAGCAGGTGATGTCTTGGCCAACTTTAACTGCTATTACCAACAACACCCTCAGCATGGGATAGCCGTATGCCTAGTAGTTCCTTGGGCTAGAGCATCCCACTTGAACTTCTTGGTCGTACTTTCTGCTGCCCCCTTGGACGTTTAACTTGTGGCATTAATGGCCTCCATTCAGGAGAGAAAACGAAAACATTTTCACTCACAAAACTGCACTTTAGGTGATGCCTGCTTGCATACTGTTTTAATTAGCTGCTGTCGCTTAAGGAGACCAGAAGAGATGTCGTTGATGAGCTTGGGGATGGGCATGGGCGATGGCTCTGGCTCTGGCTCTGGCTCTGGCGACGATGACAGCAGCCGGTGTAAAGTGTCTGTCTCGCTGTCTGCGTGTCTGCATGTCTGCCTGTCTCCTGTCTGGCCGACGCCCTCTTTCATTCACTCTCTTTGGTTCTTTCATTCTTTCGTTCCGCCTTTCCTTTCCTTCCCTCACGCACTCAAGTCAGTTTAGCGTGTTGACTGCAAAAGCAGCTGCTGTGTGCCGGGTGTAAAACTTTAGCTGGACAAGTGATGCAGTGACACAGAGACACCCGGATACTCAGCCCACTCAGCGAGTGACTCGCGCTTAAAAGCATGCCACGGCTTTGATACCCGTCTGCTCGTAGAGTCCATGGCCTGGCGCATCCTTCAAGGTAGCTCTTTCTTTGCTTTTGCTTTTTTGCATGTCACTCAGGGCAGGTTGACTGACTTGTGCCAGGTTTTGGTTCTGCAGTGGCTCCCAGTCCCAGTCCCCCTCCCCCCCCCCCCCCCCCCACAACCATCGACCATCGACCATGTGCCTTGCGTGTCCTGTGACCGAAAAGCATTTCCCGTTAGCAAGCGTGTATATTATCGTTAATTAAATTTATGAGCAAGCTGTGAACGGAACGGAACGGAACGAAGCTGCAGCTGGAGCTGACATTCCGCAGAGTAATTTCAACCGAATTTCATGGCGAAAGAGTATACTCATGGCACACCAAACGAAAGGTATTGAAGCGTAGATCTCAAATATATACGTTATATATATCGTCTTTTGTGGACTTTAATTTGCTTTCAGCTCATAAATCGTATCTGGGAATCCCTGATTATGGCTCAGATGTAGCTTTACGAGACGATTGGATTGTATTTTCAGACGAAACTCTACCACAAAAGGCGGGTGCTGGTACGGGTTCTGGTTCGGTTTCTGGGAATTTGTGAAAAACTTAAAGTAGCCGCAATGCCACGTCAACGGGAACTGCCTCCAGCAGTCAACTGCCTGCCACGTTTAGTTAGCCATGCTCTCTTCCCTTTATCCTAATGAGTTTTTGCGTGGCAATTAATTTTCGCCTCCTGAAAAATACCATAAACCGTGGACCACCCACTCCTTTGAGCAGACAGTGAAAAAAAAAAATGGAAGAAAAACACATACATCGTGGAGGGACAGCAGGGTAGAGAGAACAATTCATCATGAGGACGGATGGGACGGATCGCAGATGTAATCGCATTTTTAGGTTGTGCCTAGCATAATGCCATTATTATTATTATTATTATTATCATTATTCCGAAATGAAGTCGTGGCAGTTGACGGGTGGGTCTCGAAAACTTTTCTTAATGGCTTTGGAGTTGTCTCGCTTCTCGTTTTTGGCTAATTCACACTCACAGAGAGAGAGAGGGAGAGATATAGGCTGGTAGGAAATACTTTCACTTCAATATTTTACAACTAATTAGGGATAATTACCAGCCATTACCCAAAAGGATTCCCCACTCCTTCTTGGCATGGCGACAAGTTGAAAGTTCGGTTATTACACCCCACCACTTGCGGCTAGCCTGAACCCAGAACCCCTGAACTCCCTTCCCCCCACTACCCTCCTGTCCCCGCTACCGCTACCGACGCCACGACTTTAGTTGGCAACATCGTTATCTTTCGGCTTAGGCCGTGTAATGAACACGAGCCAAAAACATTAGCCCTAATGAAGGAGCGAAGGAGATGCCGCTGCCGCTGCCGCTGCTGCTAAAAGCTTTTGCCACAGACACCGAAGCCTTTGTCACTTGATATACCACAGACCGTCTGGATAATCCAATAGAGACTACAATCCAATGAATGTTGGAATATCCAGCCAGGCAGCAAGCCTAAGCTCCTTCCCACGATCAGGTTCTCTTCGATTGAGTTCCGAGTTGTCTTCGCCGCAAGAGGCTCATCTGCTGTATTGTGATGTATTGTGTGAAAAGATTCGCTGTATGGCTCAGGCAACACCTGTTCCGGTACTCCACTTGCGGTGGATCGTTGAAATCCCACCTGGACGAGTGCCCAAAAGGCTAAGGCTTGGGCCAATGATCTTTGTTTTGGCCAATAGTTTGTGCTGTCTCTATGGGTAAGAGACATGAAGAACTTGAAGGAATAAGATGAGAAGCCAGCTAACGGCAGCTCTACAGGCCTGGGCCTTTGCTGAGTTGTTCACCGATTCCTGAGCTTCGATTCCGATTCCAGCGTCGCAAATAAATTACTGAAATTACTGGAGGTGGAGACAGATCCTAGAAATTGGACCAAAAATAATGTGAAACGAGAGTCTGCTCCTTCTCCTGCGTCTCTTCCATCCAATTGAGTTGTTTGTTTGAACTTTGAACGTGAACATTTTCCATTGTCATGTGTCAATGGCCTCCGTCCGCTTTACCGAGCGCCACACTGGCACTGCCCTTGCCCCCTCCGCCCCGACGGGGCAACAGCCAAATCACTTGCAATTTGACTAGACGATGTCGCGACAATTTTTTGTACTTTTTGCTTAGTCTTTGCTTTGCTTTGCTTTTGATTTATTTTTTCTTATAATTTTTCTTTTTGTTGGTAACAAATTTCATCTGCTGCGTGCGGGTCACTTGCTTGGAATTATTTTAAACTTTCTTTTTATGGCTTTTTCCCCTGTTGGCATACAGGGTATGCTCAAAGAGGTTTGAGTTTGTATGCGACACAAGGAATGGGTTGGATTATGCTGCGATTGTAATCCTTCGGCAATCGTCAAAGTTCTGAAAGGGGCCTTGCTTATTTTTGCTCTAGTGGTAAAAGCCTCTTTGGCAGGTATACTCTAGTCGAAATGGTCGATTGGGTTGGGCCCTAGCGATGATCCCCCAACAGAGTCGCTTGCCGACACCTGACAGTTTTCATATTTATTTATTTGTGTGAAAAATGGCATCGTTCTGGCTCCGAGTTGGGGCACCTCCCAGCAAACTGCGCGTGAAAGTGCCAAGGGCCAAAGAAATGGAGTTGGGCTTGGGTTTGGCTTTGGCTTTGGGGCTCGTGTGCTTCGGTGGGTGGCTACGACCTGGGGCCGGGAGCCGGGTGCCGGGGGGGGGACCTACTTAAGTTAAGCCAACTTTTATCAACTTAATTTATACAAAAAATTCATATTTTTTATAATTTTTGTTGCTGGTGCTTTGCTCTTTTCTGTTTGCTTTTACTTGGGTGTTTTCTTTGCTGTTTCATTTTTCATTTCTCCACTCGATCCCCATGCGTAGCGTCGCGGTGCTCCACTTGATTCCATTATGGCCCGCGGAAAGTTTTCGTTTGCTCCTGCCTGCTGCCTGACAGTTTTTTTTTTTTTTTCGGCAGGTTTGTCCTTGCTGAGCGGCAAAAATTGTATTTGAAACTTTTTGAAAAGTGGCAAATGCTCTTTGTCAGTGCCCAGGAGCCGCTCTCTCCCTCTCTCACCTTCATAGGTCCAGAGCTGGTCGCTGCCTAGCATAGGCACGTGCCATAAGCCATTTGTCAACGAGAAAAACTGATTGGATTCAATGACTAAGTGCGGTATTCCAGCCTCCCCCATTCCCCAGCTTTGTTCCATCTTTGGGGAAGAAGAAGAAACGCTTAAGAGCAAAATGTAATCACACTTGGTTAGCGGTTTGGGCTGGAGGGAGAAAAGGTGAGTCGTAGCAGGGAAAGCATCTCAATAATAATTGCATAGCCCCAAGAATTGTTTAGAGAAACTTTGCCAATTAATGTGGAAAATGCCTTTTCCTTTCCTTCTCAGCGAGCCCTCAAGAGATGGCCTTGCTGGGACTGCTCCTCCGCCTTGGGTCACAACCCGAATGGGAATCCTTTTCGGCCAGGACGACCCACAGAGTAGTGCCAGTAGATGTATCTCAGCGAATCGTTTTCGAAATGAGGCTCTCCCTATTCTCTGCTCCTCTGCTCTACTGCTCTAGTGCTTCCTGCTTTTTGTTGTTGGCAAACATTGCCAAAAATAATTTGTTTGGACTTGCAGCTGTGCGAAAAGTTCATCAACTCGGTCTTTGTCTTTGTATTCCTTCCAGCAGCGGCTCTCACTTTAATTAGCTTTCTCTGGCGCGGGAGACTCTCTGGCAAATGGCATGGTAAATGGATTTAATATTGAGTCTGCCGAAAGCCGATCCATTGGCTAAGAATTTGTGGATTCCAAATCGAATTGAAGTCAGGTCTAATCCATTTGAATGCCAGCCAGCTTTAAGCCAAGCTCTGAGACGCTTCACATACTCGAGCTCGATGGAAGGGTTCTGCTTACCGACTGTTCCGAGAATTCGGTACCCAGTATTCAAATTCAAACATTTGCATTTCCTCGAAATCTAAGGGCACTTGTGCACATGGCCTGTATCGATTCATAATGCCATTTAATGAGACACTCAAACTCTCTCCAACCATGCGGCTGTCGACCACATGCACACACACATTAAGTGGCAACCTTGGCCCAGCTATGGGGATCACCAGAAGCTGAGCCTCCGACTCTGACTCCGGCTTCGAGTCTGTCTTGGGTCATAGCTGGAAGCCGTCTACTTGGCGTATACGTGATGTAACAGTCCTCGGGCCATGAATCTGTTATGGGAACAGCATTTGAATGCTGCTAAATGCGATTTGTGAGTTGTTTTTCTTTACTCTACACTTTTCAGAGGGCCTAGTAGTTTTAGAGAGGGCTTTAGGTGTATCTAGCTTGTATCTAGAAGCATTGCACAGACCTTTCGGAATCAACGAGATCGAACCGCTGTATCACAGATGCCGAGAAAGCGTCCTTAAATCTAAAGAGGCTCCCAGTCTGCCATAGATTTTCGTTCCACAAGAGTATTTAAAGTTTCAGTCACCGAAAAGAGAGAATACTTCCTTCCTCTTATCTCTCTCTGAGAGATAGGGTGAGTGGTGCACTAGCATTGCCTGAATTGCCGCACTTTTCCGGTAAACGGTGAACAGTAAACAAGTGAAAAACATTTCCATTTAGCATCACACATGCACACTCACTCACACACTCGGGCAGGGACTGTACACTGTACGTGTTTGTGTAGGTGTATCTGTATTTGTATTTGCCATGTTTTTAATCCACTTGAAGGCACTTAAGGCAGATCACTGCCAAGCGTAAATGTGCCAACTGTAGGAGCGCTAGGACAGGACCTGCCTGCAGGGCTAGGGGACTAGGGGTGGCGGCTGGCGACTGGGGACCGGGGGCCAAGCAAATTGTACAAGCTCCCGTCCTCCCTCGTTCCTCCGCCACCCAGCACCCACAATGTGGGGCGTATGTGAATGTGTGAGTGCTTTCAGCTTGTTCAAATTCATAATTCCGATAGAAAAAACAAAACGAAAGAAGGAAAAACTAGGAACACGACATCTACAGCATCAACGTATAAAGCAGGGAAAGCAGCAAAGAAGGAAAAGCTGGGAAATACCCTATATACGAACAGCAGAAAGATAGAATCGGACACGCCAACGAATGATGGTGCTTCCTGCAGAGCCAATCACGCATACGCCATGTGGATACCCTTAAGGTGGGTGGAAGGAGGGGAGCTATGAATATAAAACAATGTATCAGTCGGCGAATGCGTGTCAGTGTGTGTGTGTGTGTAAACTAAAATAGTAGTAATAACAACTAAACCAATGGCAAGTGGCAGCTTCAGCTTCGTCTCTCGCTGACTCAGCGGTTAGCAGACGCAGACACAGACGCAGACCGAGAAGCAGGAAGCTTCTGACAAGGACAGACCTTCCTTGGATTGGAGAGTCCGAGGCTCGAGTGTTGCGATGTTCAAGGAGGATTCGAATGTTCCGGATAGGAAGCCGCTATGTGCTGATCCTTTGTGAAAAGCTTGGTGCCCCTGGATCTGAAACGAGGCATCCTTTCGATCCAGCTGTGTGGCATTGAAATGGTGCTCAGGAACTCTTCACTGATCAACTTTATATGCCTTCGACTTGAAGCCATCCAGGGCTACGCTCAAGCCGTTTAACATTGCTCAAGCAGAAGAATCGCTGCCGACGAGAAGGGGGAAATGGTAATAAAACAATTTACACTTGAGGCACACCACCACAGGCTGCCCTGCCTGCCGCAGAGTTGAAAAATCAAGCACAGAAAAGAAAGGAAAACTCTGGATGTCAAGCTAATTTGTAACAACAAAACTGAGGTGAGCCGGAACGGAACGGAACGGAACGGATGCGAGCCTGTGTGCAGCACTCTTTCACACCTGAGCGAGTGCAGCCCTGAGTCTCTGAGTCTGTTGTGGCTTGTACAACAGGCACAACAAGGTGTTCCAACTGGTTGCGTGTGTGGCATGAGCGCGATTGTGTGTGTGTGTGTGTGTGTGTGTGTGTGTGCAATACGACCATATACATATTTAATGGCAGCTTGCTTCTGTGTCATTCGAGCAACTTTGTCCTCGACGTTCCTTGGCTTTTTCCTTTCCTTTTGCTCCAGCCAAAAACTTGTTTCATTTTCCACATACTTGGACGCATGTAACGCATGTGTGTGCCTGTATGTGTGTGTGTCGTATCTCGTTTCACGGCGCACGAAGCATGAAAAGCCCCTTGCCACCGCCACCGTCACCATCAACGCCATCATCATCATCAATCCCGACCTCGCTCCCCTTCATCTGCTACTAAATAAAACAGCGCGCCACCAAAAAAGCGCAAATCCTCCGAAAAAATACATATTTAGCTGTCAACAGTTTTTGGCTTCTGTTTCGTTTTCGTTTTCGGTTTCGGTTTCTGTTTCTGTCTCTTTTTTAGTGGCATATCCATGTGGTGGCACAACTAAAGTGTCTTGCAAATATTTGTATCGAAATATTGCGCATTTTATCACTGACAGGGCAATGGCAGGACGATCAGATCAGGTGCCAGTCCCGACACCAATTGGCACGTAGCTCAATCAACACGCGTCTGGTCTGCCAGTCGATAGCCCGAAACCAAAAGCCACAGACAATCTCTGTTCAATTACCCGCTTCCAGCTCTACGCGAACAGCTCTATTTCATCCACTTGAAGCAAATGAGTCACGAGCCATTATTAGTTTTCAATTTTTTTGTTTGCAAAGGCATGCCCTTTCGGTGACATCTATCCAGTAGAGTATTTGTCTTTCGACAGGGAAATAAACTGAATTTAAATACTCGAAATACATATATCGTTTATATATGTATATATTGTGCTTATAATTATATTTTGGTTTTCAAATTATTACCTGTCTGGATGGAGCTACTTTTGAATGAAGACCCACTCCCCCATCCGGTCAAAAAGGATGAAAAAAGATGAGAGCTAATCCGGCAAGAATATTGATAAGCGTTATACCAACTCCTTTCCAGCTGAACCAGGAACTGGTTCCAATCTGGATCCGTGCCGATGTGCAAGCCATTCAACGGATTTAACTTTGAGATTAGCTTTTCTGTAGCACCAATCAGCACATTCGGATGAGCGGAATACTTAAATACTCGATGTACTTGATATTTTGCTGGGGTGAATATGATCAATCCATCGGCCAACCGGTAGTTCCGTTTGTTTCTTCAAGGCTTAGCTAAAGATGATCGAAATCGGTTCAGGCGGTATCTAGGAGCAAGGATACATGGAGTTGGCCTTCCTGAAATGATTCATACTATTAAGCTTTTATTTAGTCTGTTCAAAGCAGTTTTTGAAATGCTTAAACTCTGGCCCGAGCTTGTCATGCTTTTGGCTTCAATTGTTAATTATATTTACACTTTTTGTACATATAATTTGATTCAATTAGTCGTGACAGTATGTGTGTGGCTGGATGTGTGCGGGAGGCGGGTGTGGATGGATACTTGTTAAACTTACGTAAGCCCTGAGGGCTTCAGATGTTGCAGCATCTCTTCCTCTCTCTCACACTCTCTCTCTTGCTCTACAGCTACAGCGGACAGCCATTGTTACACTACATAAGTGAAGGTGTGTGTGTGTGTGTGTGTGTGTGAGACTGTGTTCTAGTTCAAAGCTTAATGCGGATTATGTTTTTATGGCGCCTGGTCTGGAGTGAAAATCCTGGCAAACTATTTTAGGTCAGTTTGTCCTGTATCACTCGCCATCACCGTCTCTGGCTCGTCTCTATTGGCAAATATTTGTGTGCGTGCTGGCATTTTCCAGCAATCCCCAGCTCCCCAGCTCCCCACCTTCCAATGACTTTCTCCAGTGACTAGGCTAGGCACTTGGGACACATCAAATATGCCAAGAAGCCGGACATGTCCTCGCACTGAATTAAAGAGCAAATTCGGTTTTGCTGATCCAGACTTGATTACGCACCGAAGAGACTCTTATTGTTCGAAATTTGCTTGACCCTTTCTGGCCAAAAACAGTCCTAATCTGACCCCATTTCAAAATGCAGCTGTCGCTTGGAGGCCTCTCCAATTAGGGACTCTGTTTGCGTTCGATTGGAGTGCTTGATCCTCACCAAGAACAAATATTCATTAGAAATGCGCACAGATTTTAGCTACATTTATATTCACAAGCAAAACGGAGTAACATTGGTTTTGGAGTAACAGCATTTTTTAGAATTCACATCCAAATTCGTAAATAAACAAAAATTATACGGGGCGCTCTTGGAGAAACAAAGCTTTGAGCAGACATTGCCTCTCTTTGCAAAAACAACCCTTAAGTGATGAGTCAATGTTCCGGAGAGAGAGCGAGAGAGGGGATGGCAGGAGAGTTATCCACACGTGAATCTGACTTAACAGATTTGTTTATGATATAGTAATCCGATATAGCTGGTTATACATACATATATACATATGTATATGTGCTTGTGTATGTGTCCTGGGCTCGGCTTATATCGAAGCTTCAATAATTATCGCCCGTCAGCCTCAGTGGCCTAATGGAGAAGGCACCGGATTTCTAATCCGGGGATTGTGGGTTCGAGTCCCGCCTGGGGTTTACGGGGGGGAGTACATTTTTTTTTTTAACCATCTATGTATTTTATTCCTGATGTTAGCTATACTATAGATACAATAGATTATTCTTCACATTCTTTTGTCATCAGGGGTTTATTAAAGTTCAACATATGCAGATATTATTTAGATCAAAGCTAGGGTTCGCTTAGAACGTTTAAGATTGCAGGTTTTTTTTCGATATTTATGTGAATATCTATGTCAAAAGAATCAAAAGCCACCATCAAAACGATTGCAGTCGCAGTCGCTGCACTGCTCTCGCTCCGGCCCTTAATAAATTAGGAAATACCTTCATATTTGTACATATATTTTAAGCAATTTAATATACTTATACATGTTCTCTGCCATATCCCCGAGTGCTGTTCTTCTCTTAAATGATACTATGATAACTGTGGGACTAAAAATACTCTTCCATTCGAAAGGTCCGCCCTCGTGTGTCAAAGAAGCAATTCAATTTTCGCAGCTACACAGAAACTCAACCGAAATCTTGTCTAACTAACATTTTCAATATTATTTCGGGTCCAAAAACATAGAGGCACTGACATTTTTCCTCTTTTCGACTGCCCCTCTCTCTCCGGCCGTCAACGTCCACAGTTGGATGTAGAAAACTTTTGCTCGACAAACTCTGCTGCCGTTGCTGTTGCTGCTGCTTTACACATTTTACATTCCGATTTGAATCGTCCCTCCACGGAATTCCACCGAATAAACGTATATTTATGCACTGATAGTCGCCCATTCCCATTGCCCCTCAACAAGTTTGTGAAATTGCAACTTTTTGCATGGATAACCCGAAAGTTTTCTCTCCACTCTGCATTTTGTGAAAGGAAAATGTTTTGTTTTTATACTCTTGCGAGAAGGGTATACGAATATTTGTCCTATTCGAAGGGAGAATCTCCAAGCAGCATAAACTACATACAAATAGTTTTTGTGCCAAGTAAGCTCTTGCTTTAAGGGTCATCTTTGGTGAAATGCAAGGGTATACGAGTACACATACATTTCAGAGTTGGCTCCTGCACTTCTTTGATGTTTTTTGCTCTTCTGCTTAATTAGATTTCACAATTTCGAGACTAATATATATATATATGAAGGTCCCCGCTCGAATCGAGCTGATAATTGGGTTTATAAATCATGCGGAGCCATGGGGCGTATACGCAATGTGTGAATGAAAGTTAAACGATACCCGATACTGAATACCGAACACCGAATACTGAGCCCCAAATGGCAAGCCAAAAGTCAAGCGGGGTACAAATTGATGGGGCAGAACTGGGGCAAAGTATTAAGAATAACTGAATTTGGAGTTGGCCGCATCGCAATCTGTTTTCGTTGTTATAACAACAGGGGGCTGCTTGTGGTTACGGTGGTTAAGATACAGGGAAAAAGTGGACTGAAAGAGGGACTTATTAGTGGAATATAGTTATTCTTTTGCGATTCCTTACCTGCGCATCATTTTCATACCAATGTGCCAGCCCCCGCCCCCCGTTTAATGAGTCCAAAGTGCAGGCTCTGGCCCACTCTGTTGGCCCTGTTCTCTTGGCCATCGCCAGCGCTATCGGCATCGCCTGCTGTGATGGCTTCTCCTGGCTTTCCTTTTCCCGTCATCGTTTTTCCTGGCCTTTTCGGTGGCTTTCGGCTTTGCCTCCAGCGGCAACGTAGGATGGATGATGGGTGGGTGGTTTGCTGAGCTGCTTATGGCCGGGCGTGGTGGTGGGGGGGGGGGGGGGTGGGCTGTGTGTGTGTGTGGCAGAAAGGGGTCATAATTCATTTCCACATAATTTGACTTGCACACGCGCAACGATGGCAGGGAATGACTGAATGACTGCCGTGGCAGATGGGGTCTTAAGTGAGGGGCCTGCGGGGCTGATAAGGCGGTGCGATGGGAGAGAGGGCCACCTGCCTCGGAGCCTTGCCACAGACAGCTGTCACTTAAATTCACTTGGCTGCTGAACACTGCGTCGAAGTGGCATGCTGCAGATCCTTTTTCGTGGTGCGGCAGCAAAGGGTGTCTGCAAAATGCTAAAAGCTTTTCGCCTTCAATGAATGTTTGCATGCCTCTCTCTTCATATCATTTTTTATTGTTTTTGCATCACTTTTCTGTTTGCGCAACTTACGGCCCGCCGCGGCCTTTCACGTCAGGCAAAAGTGGCATCAACTATTTACAGAATAAATGAAAATGTATCGAATCGGGCAAACTCAATTGAAAAATTGATGGGAACGCCAGCTTCCAAGCCACAGCTTTGGATACCCTTCCAAAGGCACCTTTTAGAGCCATCAATAGAGGCGTTTCATTGATGGACTTTCTTTTGGATGAAATGGAAAACCAGTAAAGAACTTTGTGATCAAAGATCCGACGGCAGCCACTGTCTCCGACCATTTTATTCCATTTTTCCATTTTTCTTTGCAGATTTTCCAATTAAATGCTGCGCGTGCTTTCCTAGAATAAACGAAGATATTTAAATGAAAACTCCGAGCACTCAGTGCTCGGTGCAAGAAGATAAAGAGGGGGGAGCTGGCCATCATTGAAAGTGTCAAGAGACAGAGTGACTGAACAATTGACAAACTTTTGTCTCCTGTCCCTTGTCTCTCCATTGTCCCCAGCTCCTAGTCCCTTGGTCGTGGGGTCTCTCCGCACAATTCACTCAATAAAATTCATGACTTGACAGGGAGGGGGGAAGAGATAGTGGCTGGAGTGGGAAAGAGTGAACGATGAAGAGAGGTATAAAATATTTTGCAACTTGCATCTTTGCCCTTCCATGCCACAAAACTTCAATGAAAATGAACGAAAGCTATGAAAAAAGATGTGACCAGAGGACATGAAATTTATATGCATTTGCACCGCCACTCGTACTTTTATTTGCATGCCACCTCCGACCACCCTCTTCGTGGGGGGCACTGACGTGACACTGCATTAAGGATAATGTTGATCATCAATTTTTTTGGAGCTGATGCCGGTAATGAGTCAGCGAGCCGAGCGACTGATGGCCTTATTGCATGCCTGCTGCTTGGGTGCGAAAAATTGAATTTTTTTAACGAAAAAATATGAATCTAACGAGTTCCGGATGGATGGGGCAGCGTAGGGTAATGTCGAGATGATGAGATTTTTTCATATGCCGCAAAAGCGCATTTTGCATACATTTGTATTTTTCGAGTGTTTTTCTTGTGTTAAGATGACATTTAATTGAAAAGTGTTTTGATCTTTTACGTTTTTCTGTACCTGTCCCACACGACGAGTATCCGTTTAACAACGAAAAGGTGGCCGTTTGTTTCGAATCGTTGTGTTACTTATTGTTACTCCTATTCTCATTCATTTCATTGTACTAACTGCTGACAACAACATCGAAATTTACGGAGATTCAAGTCGAATTTTTTAGATCAATTTATTTGCGTGTGATTTTTTATTGACGATGGGGGCCATCGCCAACCATACTTTGAGTTTGGTTAGCAATAGCGCCCACTTAAACTTTATTCAGGACTTTCGCGAAGCCTTTGGCAATGATGGCATGTATGCATTCGAATTGATAAACAAGGCCGCCGACGCCTGGCAGGGGCTAACTCCCGCGGAGAAGCTGCAGTTCGAGAGGGTACAGTATATTCGAGCAGTGAATTTTGTTGGCTTATCGCGTGTCCTCCCCTTAGGAGCAGTACCTGGCGGCTCGTACCGCTGACCTGGAGCGTGTGAAGCGCGGGGAGTCTGCGGGTCTGCTGTGGGCCCAGCAGAAGAAAGCCTTCCGCAAGCTGGCAAAGCGCGGACAGGCCAAGTACAAGGCCGAGTTCAAGGTGGAAGGCATGCAATGGGGACGCTTCGAGGAAAACGAGCCCCAGCTCAAGCGGGACGACGCCCCATCGCTCAAATATAGATCCTGTTTTTTCAGCGTGTTGGGCATTATCCTGGACAAGTGCCGTCCCAAGCGTCGGAGCGCACAGTTCGACTAATCTGCAACTAAAACAAATATTATATTTATGAATCCTCTGAATGGAATTCATTTTCTTGCAAGGTGGTAATGAACCTGCCATCCTGCAAGCTCCTGGCATATATTGTTCCCATTCCACAAATACAAACTCTTTTGTTTCATCTTGAATATGGCTTTCGAGTTAATTACATTTTCCAGAAACTGTGTTTTTCCAACGACTTGTTATAGTAATCGTTTTGGCCCGCATCGTCGGGGCCCATCGATCAAGAGGCCCAATCGGTCCATCAGCCAGTCAGACTGTCTGGCCGTTCCCCTCCAGTCCACTCGGTGGATGAAATTGTATGCTTTTTTGCTTGGAACATTAGTCAAAATGTTCCCCAAATATGGCTAAAACTGTATAGCTGCCGCTGACAGCGACAGCGACAGCGGTTAAGGCGGAGAGCATTCTGTTGGGCCAAGGGTAAACGAAACTTTAATTAATAATTGGATTCAAGTAACGGCAAGCTGGCGCATTAGATACCCTTACAAGTCCATAATCTTCACTATGCGAAATGATGAAAATCGCACAAAATTGAGAGTTCAGAGCAGAGGAGCTGGGAATAGGCCTAGGTATAGGGGGAATGCAAATAGTTAACCCTTATTGGCTCTCGACCCTGTCCTACTTTCGGCTCGGGACCTCTCGTGAATCCTCTACTTGTAAACCTACTGCTGGTGCTGCATCTAGCGGCGCTGCCTGCCACTGCCACTGCCCCTGGATATCGCCCATCTTCAGGCTTAGGAGCCCTTCCTGCTGCTGGTCTTGGAGCCCCTCCTGCTGCTGGTCTTGGAGCCCTTCCTGCTCCTGTCCAGCCCATTAATCTTAGTTAGCCATTGGCTGGCTAAGCCACAGCACACCCATCCTCTCAATAGCGCCTTAACCCCTTCGCCACTTCATCATCACTTGAGACTTTCGTAACTTTACACAATTTTAATTCATTTTAATTTGTTGCTTGTTTATCTTTGCGACTGAGCTTCGGCTTCAGACAGCCCCTCTTAAGCCGTGCCCTCTTCAAGCACCCCCCTACCCCCGTATTCACAACCTTGTAAAGGACTCTCCTCACTGCCTCTCACTTTCGTCAGGCGTCCTTCACTCTTTAAGTTCGTCTCAGGCAGCAGTCAGCTTTCCATTTTCGTCAAGTACTTTACGACTCGCCGGCAATCGTAATGCTAATGACAGACACACGAATACTTCGAAGGGGTGGACAAATGGTCCTCGGGAAGGCGGTGGGGGTGGGCGTGAGGGTCGGTCATCACAGTAAACGGCCAATAAATCAGAGGCAAAATGATTTGGTTCTTTTTTCGGGCTCCTGACGGTATTAATCAGAAGTAAGTGCTTGATCCATGTACAAAAATAGATGCATTTCCCAAAAGGCTGATATATTTAGATGGATCAATGGATCGGGGCAGACACTGGAACCCCAAAGAGCGTCGCTGCTGAAATCTACAGATTTCGAATTAGGGAATTGGGAATACAAAACTGGAAAAGGTGACTTTATACTGTTGCCGAGGCTCCAACCGATTGCAAATGGAAATTATGGAATCCTGTGCTGAGGGGGAAAATATAAGTAATTGATATTTTTGTTAGTGGCACGTGCCCGTCCCCCGCTGCGGGGTCCTCATCAATCAAGCCATCGGAGTGGCTAATCAATTGAAGCTGCCCCAAAGTCAAGAGTTCTCCCTCTCCACAGCCCCGGCACCGGCACCGCCGAAATGGAACAAAAAAAAGTTCTAGTCGATTCAACTCAATCTCAATCCATTTGAATGGAAGGAAATACACTTGTGTGATTCGTGTGTGTGGCCAAAAAATTGCTGAAGAGTATTCTTAAACAATTCACGGTTTCCCCTTGGTTTTCGCTCTTTTCAACTTTTTTGCTGGGTCTCCCTCGCTCTTGTATTTTATGCAATTGTTTTTCAGCCGGGAATAACTTTATCATTAAATTGGATACGAAAATCGGCTCTATCCAATCAGAATTCCACCCATACTGATCCCCTTGTCTGGCGGTATTTCTGCTTTTGTTTTTTATACTTTTGGCAATTTTCCATTTGGGTTTGCCAGCTTCGTTCTCGTTTTTCCTTGCCTTCCTCGTTGAGTCGTTTGTTCATTTTCCGGGCTTATCATTTGTATGGGGACGCGGGAGGCTGGCGCAATTCTTTTTGTGTAATTATTTGTGGTCATTATTTTTTTAGACACACAATCCAATCCTCTCTAGCAGAAGTCCCCCTCCCCCCACCTCTAACCCCAGGCCGGGCATTCTTCTATCTTGCCAAAACATTGGCTCCATCTGCCCTTTCCCTTCTGTCCGACTGGGTGCCCTTTCCCATCTTTCCGACTGGCTCTGTGCATTTGGTTGGTAATATTTTCTATTTTTAAGACTTTTCTGCTTTTGTTTTTACGACCATCCGCCCAAAGAACAACACTGGATAGAGACCAATGGATAGGCATATACGACTGCTTGAAAATATAAGAGTTTTTGGTCGTAATAACCCACGGGTACTGGGACTTGTTCTTTAGATTTCAGAGAGCATCAAGCAAGTCGACTCGAAGGTCGGAGGTCCCACTCCTACCAGTAGTAGCTCCCCGTCATCGTTTGCGGGGCATTAGCGCCACATACTCGCACGAGTGTGTGTCTGTTTGTCGGTCCCTGGATCGGGCCCCCTTTCTGGTCGTGTCCTTGCCTTTTGTTTCTACGAGTGAGCATCCGCTAAGTTTAGTATTTGTATTTTATGGTTATGCTCGCCTATTGGAAGCCATAAAAATGGGCAAAAGAAACTAGAACGGAATGGAATGGGATAGAGAGATTGCCCCACGCTGTTGGCTGTTGGCTTTTGTCAGGGCAATTTACATTTCATTTTCGTTTAGTTTGTTCGGCGACAAATTAAGCTCAGTGGGTGGCTGGGTTGCTGGGGTGAGCGTTATTAATCCCACAGTCGATTCATATTCAATTGAAGCCCTTTTCCCCAATCGTTTGCTCATTTGCCTTTGGCCCGGATTTTCGCACTTCCCTGCTTCTATCACAGAGAGAGAGAGAGAGAGAGAGAGAGAGGCTGTGGGGACTTTCCCGGGGGTTCGTCTAACTCTTGGGGACTCTGCGAGTCTGCTCCAACTCATTTATTCACACACTTCCCGTCTGCGTGCCCGTCCGCTTTCGTACCCTACCCGTCTCTCGTTGAGTGGCTCAAGTGGCACTTGAAGCAAAAAAGGCGAATCGAAATGAAATGAGAGTGGATCAGAATGGTGGCTCGAACCAGGGAAGGGGCTGTGTGGCGTCCACTTAACGGAGACGGGGCGACAGTGACACATGCGACTAGAACCCCTCTACGACACAATTTTTGGCCATTTCCAGCTGCCCCAGCTCTCCCCCTCAGTCTCATGACCCTATCTAAGCGAAGGCCAGCCCTGCCAAAGAATTCCGCTTGATTATTCCAATATACACATATATAGTATATATGTAGTATATGTAAAGTATATAGACATTCGACTGATTCGATTAGTCCGGACTCTGGGCGAAATGTGAGAGCATAAAAAATAATGAAAGAAGGAGTAAGAGGGGGATGGCGTGGATGACGTTCCATCTGCCTTACCGATGACTTCAGCACAAAAATGATGGGGGCCCAGACTGCGGGGGATTGTCTAGGCCAATTTTTGTATGAGGATTGTTCAGGATTCCCCATCAGCAATTCTTTTCGGTCAAGTGCCTGATGAGCCGCTTAAAGGCTTACTTTTTGTGGGTCAAAACAGGTTGAAAAGGTATGTCTCCCAGCTTTTTCCTCAGTTTAAGAAGTAATTATGGTCATTTTAGAAATTTTTGTTTATTTTTTTGCATAAATATCAGTTCTGTAAACCTTTGCATAAAATCCGTATATATTTATACGTTCGTGAGCTGTCTCTCGCTCTCTCCCAGTGTGGCTTAGCAGTAACGGCCATCGCGTTAGTGGTAGTTTGTTGGCGTGTGATTTACCTCTAGAATTGAGTGTGAACAACGAATCCGTATACAGAGATAGATTTGTAGTACTAGGGGAAGCTTCTCGACTTCGGGCTAGCATAAATCAGAACGTTCAAGGGTTGCTCAAGGTCTGCTCAAGGGCTTCTGCCCTGGCTCCTAAGAATTCTAAGACAAAATTCTTGTGCAGGCAGGAGATTTCCTTCACCTCTCGAGGGGTTAAAGAAGTCTCTCGAGGGATTTCAATGCTGAGTAAAGAACTTATTTTCCAAACGAAAGTAAACAAAGCTTAAACAGCTGATGGCATAGTCGAAACAGTCCTGTGTTTGGCCTGTTAACCGGCCTTGGAGAAAACCGAATTGATCGGGTGGTCAACTAACTAACCAGCACCTCAACCCGAGGTCGAGACCCGACACCGATGTAGTGATTGTCAAATTGTAAGGGCCCGAGGATTCCTTTGAACAGTTTCCTGTTTATTTGTATACCCAATTGCATTTTGTCACTTTCGTCAGTCGCAAATATTTTGTTAAATATATTGAAAGCAGCCATGAAAATGTCCTCTTTCAATAGACCTCGCCCCCCCCCTCTCCAACCACCATCCACCATCCACGAAATGGGTAAAGTGTTTGAGAAGGGGGTGGGTGTTACGACGATACAAGAAGGGAGGTGCGGCAGGGTCTAAAAGCGATATCTATAGGAGCAACTTCCAAGTGAGCAAACAGAGCCAGGGCAATTTTAATAAAGTCCGGGCAAGGAGCCAGGAGACAGGAGCTGGATGGAGGGAGGGGAACGTGACGCTGACTGGCATAAAACTTTTGGGTGGGAATATGCATATATTCGAGTGGATGCGAGTGGGTGTCCGAGTATGTGTGTGCGTGCGTGTGTGTCTGTGTGTGTGTGTGTGTGGCAGCTGCCACGCCCCTGCATTGTAGCTGCCTCAATCATGTGGCATTCATTATATTGTCCTGCTTCTGCTCTGGCACCGTCTACGTACTCGTACGTGTCCTCATATTTCACACAGCTGCCACATTTTATTCCAACAATAAGAAATGAGAACAGTTCCAAAAAGCGAATCCATGAATACCCTGCTGGCTTATTCAAGACATCTTTCCCAGACATCTAGTGCCTGCTTTTCCTTGAAAAATATATGCTTTCCCCTGGAAATCTTCTCATCACAACCGGGCCTAATAAGTTGGCGGCTGTACGCTTTTAAGGATTCCTAATGCTCAGCATCAGCAAGGGTATAATATATCCTCCCAAATAGGACATGTATGCCTGTGTCCTGTGTCCTGTGTCCGAGTGGAAAGTGCACATCATCCTGGTGGTGGTGCTCGTACACGCATCTTTTTCGGTAACATTTTAGCAAGTTTTCCGGATATTTGTTCTAGGCCATAGGAAACTTTTCCCATCTCGTTTCGTTTCGTTTCGTTTCGCTTTGTTTGAGAGGTGCTCTTGGGGCCAGCGAATGGTGTGTGCGGCGGTGATCAAAGGGGTTACATTATGAATTTGCCGCCTAATTGAAGTAACTACCTACCAGCCACACCCACGGTGACGCCCACTGGCACGCCCATGGCGCACATGGCAAATTGCCATTTCATTTGCATCTGTTGATGGCATTTTGCGGTTGCATCCAACTACTTTGTTGCCTTCTCACCCTCGGAGTCGCCCGTCGTCTATTCTAATGAGCTGCACAAGCGTTGCCACGGCCACAAAATGTGCCCGACTGCTAGGGCCGGCCAAGATTGTTGCCACCCATCCGCCCAACCGCCCAACCGCCCAACCGCCCAACCGCCCACCCACGCAGCCGGCACCATCGTCAGGACCACAACAACAGTTAATTGTGGCTTAGTTGCGCTTAATTCTCTCACAATCTTTTGAGTTGGCAACACTTGAAGCACTCTCTCTCTCTCTCGCTGCCATACCCAAAACAGCCAGCCACTCTCCCACCGAGTGCTGCAAAAGCCTTTTCGCATTTCATAACAATATTTGTGTTATTTGTTATTATTATTGCACCGTTTTAATGGGCATAACCACAAGCACAGCGCACACACATGACTGCCGACTGCCGACTGCCGAGCAAAAACTATTACCAGCTTCTGGCCGGAGAGTTTTTAATCATTTTCCACGAATGGTTCCACTCGAAGACAGCCAATTATCTGTGGAAGTTGTGGGTAAAGTCTCTGATTATACTCAGAGCAAATGATTATACCCCCACTCAGAATAACGCTGTAAATTATAAGGTAGTATATTCCTATTTTTAAGTGCTCTATGTATATATTTGTAGAATATAGACATACCCACATACAGGTGCCTCTTTTATTTGTTCCTCTTGCTCAATCGAAATTCATATTCTAAATTTATTTAAAACAGATTTGATCGTATCGCGATGCATTTAGATTGGATAAGCATTGGGGCTTGATGAAATATTTGATATAATAACAGCAACAAAAATAACATATTCACATTTAATTCTTAATGAAAATACTTTCAATTAATTCGATCATTAGATAAGACCATATAGACACTGCTACGAATGCATCGATGGTTTTCATGGTGTGGGAAAGAGCTCCCAAAAACTCTACAAGGAGTTTTCTGAAAAAAAATAAATATGAGCATAAGGCAGCTTTCGTTAATTTTCTTGTTGTTTCCCATAATTTTGTTGATTTACAAAATTTTTGTTGTTTTTCTGGTCGTCAAACGCACAAATCAGACACTATTCCTATGACCTGTGTCTGCCACAGAGAGTGCCTATTCTGCGTCCAAAAGGCTATCAGTAACGTTTGTAAATGTAGCTTAAGAAATGTCTATATCTAGCCAATCGAGCCCGAGAAATCTCCTGGGAAATATAATGCATAGAGACTCCCAATCACATACCCATTGGACAATCTACGCTATGTTCAATGATCTATTTAGATTTTTCGTTTATTCGTTTCTTTATGTTCATTTGAGAAATGTAAAGCAGATCCAAAGATCCAAGGGATACCGGACCAAACTGCATTCACAAACAGCGCAGATGATGGGCTGTCATAACTGTCAATAAAACCATAAGCAATAAACAACATAAACCATAAGACAAGAAGAAAAAACCATGTACTTGGGGCAAAGGAGAAACATAAAAAGACAAACAAAGACCGAGTACAAAAGCAGAGAAATTTGAATGGATACAAAGACAAGAACCAGACCGGGAACAGGAAGAAGAATGGAGATAAGCCGAAGGGAGGGCCAGAGTTTTATGCCGAATATCCCGAATAATACTCGTAAAAAAGAACAATATCTAATATAAAATTCGCTAGTTAATTGCGAACCCAAAGTATCCTTCAACTGTTGCAATTCTCAGGGTAATGCGTCGCAAAGAAAGAGACAGAGTACGAGGTTTCCTTCCACAGGGTATCCACTGTGTGTCTTTACTTTTGAACTAGCTTTCTGCAATACAACAAACCACTTAAGTTAAGGTCTTTGCCTATAACAAGAGGCCTAATTCAGGCCTACCTCTCTGCTCTACTATTGAATTTTTCACATTTATTCGAGTATGTTTTCAGTATATTTTTATTACATTATCAGCATATTTTATGGATCTATTAGGCCCCAGCAATTTGCCAAACTTATTTTCATTCAATTGGATTCATAATGGTCGGCCACCAGAGCCATTATTCATTCAGAGTCCCATAATTGGGGCCCTTCGGCACCGCCCTCTGAACCCTACCCCCTGGCCCCGTTCGGCCACTGCGGTTGGTGGGTTTTTAGCAAAGCCATCAACTCTGATTGGCGCTTGTTCGCTGCAATTAAATGGTTATTAATTTTCCACCGAATTGCCAATTCATCAGCGATCTAGTAAAGCTCTCAAAAATCCCTCATTTATTCATAATTTTTGAAAATTGTTTGATGTTTGATTACAGATTGCGCACTGGGGAGCGAGCAACGGTTCTAAATTGGAATTTCACATTCGAGATTCAGAGGTAAGCAGCAAACTAAACTCATTTCCCAGGAAAAGTGCAGCTGCCGTGTTCAAGCCGTCAGATAAATTTCCATTTCCATTGTTACTTCAGACAAGAGAACGATGGCGGCCTTTGTCACAGGTTTCTGAGATTAACAGTGGGTTTGGGGGTTGGCAAAATTCCTACAGGCCTTTTACGAGTATGGCGGCCCCCTTCGGAAAGGTGTAAAACTTTGAACATGAAATGACATGCCGATTAAATTAATGTGCCCCCCCGGCAAGGGGGGATGGTGCGAGTAGGCCCCGTACAACTGACACCATTCCGTCTTGGCTAATAAAGCGACAATGGGGGCCCATGAAAAATATCATAAAAGTACGCAAACTTTAATCCCTCTCAAGCTTGTTGTAATTGTACCTCGAAGCATGGGGCAGGGGTAGGGGATTGGCCAAAGGGGCCATTGACACCTGCGACCTGGGAGCAGCAGTGACGGCGACAGCGACAGCGACAGCGACGGCGACAGCGAGTGCGAGTGAAAAACAGACGCCGCATGGTGGCATCATTAGCCGGCGGGGCGGCACAGGACACCATGTGCACCATATAATCACAATAAATGACAATGGCCAAGCCAGACCCTACTCACACACATATCCCCCATGCCCCATCGGCCCCCCTCGCATGGCTGCATGGCTGCCGCCTTCAGCGCAGACCCAAGTGTAAGCAGATATTTCTATTTAATCATGCTCCAATGGCGTTGACCCACCCACGAAGGGGTCAAGGTCAAAGGGGGTGCTGAGATTGAATGGAAATTAAGGGCAAATCGCCTGGGGAGGGCTGCTATTAAAGGGCTAAAAATCGTGACTAACAAAACCAGTTTAGACAGTAGATTGACAAGATTTGATCGATTTATAACTAGAATCATTTATCAATCAAGTTTGACAAATGCGAAATGGGCAAATTCCCACGAAAAACCCCTCAAAGAGAAACCAACTACCATGCACCGCCAGGCACAAAAATGGCAATCAACACAGGTATTGAATATATAAAATGGTTACCAAAAAGCACTCAATCCCATCTCAGAGGGGAGTCAACAAATTGCCACAATTTTCAGTGGTTGTTTGACCCTCGGTTTTTCATATTTTCCCACTGAATGCGGCAGTCGGCGAGAGGAACACGCCAAAAATCGTTCAAATAGTGCGGCAGTTCAACGAGCACTGGAGCCTTGCCACAGCAGCAACAGCAGCAGGAGGAACTACCACAATGTTGCCACATTAATGTCAGCATTAAAGCCGAAATTACATTCGAATTCACCGCAAAATCCCGCACAAACAGACAGAATTCCAAAATAAATTTCAACAATTAAATAACTATAAAGTTTGCGAAAATAAAGTGCGGATTTCTGTAACTCGAGCTCTTGATCCCATGCAGAACATAACAATAATCAAATATTATGTTGCCGGCACGAGCACCATGTAAGAGTCCTGGAACATACGTTTACCCTTGACTCGTCCACTCATTACTGCATACATTGTTGAGGGGGGGGGGGGGGGGGGGGGGGGGGGGGGGGGGGGTCTTGTAAGCTGCAGAACGTATTTAGAGAAGCGGAGTCTCTCGGGGTTACACCCGCGTCCATCCATCTGCACTTACACCTACACCGTGTCCAGGCACACAATAAATCCAATGGCCCATCCAGGCCCGAGCTTGTCAGTCTCGGATTACAGGATAGAAATAGAACAGGCGGGGGCGGGGAATAAATGCAGAAAGATGAGCAGAGCAGAGCAGGGCACAGCACAGATATTTATAGGTGGGCAAGGACGAAGGGCAGAGGCCAAAGTTCAAATGATATGCGGGCGGCATGGCATGCTCCAAAGCTGCTTGTTCTGGCACTCGGCACGATTACGCTTTCTAATGCGATTACAGTGAATTTAAGCTGCTTGTTTGAACACGATTCTATGCATTTCAAAGTGACCCCCCCCCCCCCCCCCCCCCCCCCCCCCCCCCCTGTGGCACACCCACCCAGCTGGTTTTGAATCAATCGACATACCTCGCCGATATGCCACTCAAATGAAGAAGACCCTTGCTTCCGGTCATCTGAAGGGAGGATCTCTGTGGCTTCTTTGCGAAACTGCCTGCCCCGCAGAACACTCCTGAGAACACTCCCCCGACTTTCTGCACAGATTTGTGCACTGCATAATTCCGCGGATACAAAAATAAACTAAGCGGAGGCGGACACTGCCACTGTTTTGTGTTCGCAGAAATTCCATGCTGTCGTGTCGACATTTGCGCTTAATTAAAAACTCAATTCCGGGTACACCAGTCTATATCGCGTATGTATATACATTCCTCAAGAGTGGGAGTGGGAGGGGGAGGGGGCAGGGGGCAGGGGTTTATGGAATTTGTACATATCTGCGTTGCTTGAATTCCCCAATCAAAACCAAAAACGTTCTCTCTCTGGATTTCAGATAAAAGAATTTTCGCCAAAACCAAAATAAACTTGAGCACCAAAACGGATGGACCCCAGCCCCACCAGTGGGGCGTGGCTGTGTCCTCCCAGGAGGTGGATGCTACGAGTGTAACAACAGCTGTTGCAGCTACGAGCACGAGCACGAGCACGAGTACGAGTCGTTCCTGTCTTGCCGTTGACCATTTTCACGTTCGTTTGTTATTATTATTTAATGAAAGCGCATGAAAAATTAAATAAAAATGCTTGGCAATGGAGGATGGAGGCGAAGTGGCGGCAGGAGGTAGGCTGCGGAATGGGGCTAGCGGAAAACCATTAGCAGGGAGAGGATATGTAAAGAGTTGGCGCTTGGGCGGACAGGAAGAGGAGGTAAACATTTAGTTCCTGCTTTTAAATATGCAAATGGATACTCGAAACTATTTTATTATTCACACGAGACAAGCGCCTACACAGGACCCAAACATTCCATCCCGTGCGCCCGCCCACTTCCTGGAAGACAAGTTTGCCCTGCTCTTCTCCTTCTTCTGGCACACCCTCGCCCAGGCTCTTTAGTGTTATGTGCTGTTTACGATGCCATAAAAAAAAACCCCCCAGCGACGATAGGAATGCCAAAGAAAAGTGGGTGGAAATCCTAAGGCGAAACCAAGGCATTGAATACCCTAAACTTTGGAAATGTGTGGCATGGACTCCGTTTCTCTGAAGTATAGGTAGATGGCTCGATAGTCCCCACTGTTAACGATGGCAGCGGGCATCTTTTTTTGATAATGTCGGATTTTCGTTGATTCATTCGCGATTATTGAAGAGCCTTGATGCAATCGGTGATGGTCCCCATAGCCGTTCTGGCTCTGATATTTCCTAGCGACTGACGCTCTCCGCCACTACGAAGTGTTTTTCACTTATAATTGTCTCTGATGATCGTCTCTGAATCCAATTGATGGTATTTTAGATCCAGATCCAGGAAGAAACGTCGCTAATAAGCCCATGTTATCTTCGATCTAGATCATTGAAAAACCACCTAATAAATACATAAATACAGAACATATCTGTTCAATTCTCTTTTACATGGATTTCTCACACATCATTGCACATGACGTGCCACAGAGAAGATTGAAAGCGACTTACCAACCCACAATCCAATCGCATCTCAAATAAAACATAACCGAAAACAGATTTCCCGCTTTTAAATGTTTACCCAAAAGAGAGGGCGTCTGTCATTGAATAGAGGAAAGGACCTGGCACCGGTCATGGCCGGGGTTCTTTGAACAACAAAAAATCGCCTTAACCCGCACACAGACAGACGGACGGGCGGACGGGCGGACGGACGGACAGATGGAAAATATGCAGACAGACACTCGAACAAGGAACATTATCGGCATGAAGCTCCCCCATGTCTGACCAATAAGCGGCCTACGGCACAGCACAAAGAAACAGAAACTGAATCAGACCCGTACCCCCGCCCAGACACAGACACAGACACACACACACACACAGAGACGGACTAAGAACCGGTACCGTAAACGAACCCGGCTCAAATCATGTCAACTTAGGCCACCACGACATGGGTGTGTGTGTTGGGGGGGGAGGGGAGAGTATGGGCATACCCTTTCAGAGGTTATTCCATTGCTGGCAAGTGGCTTGGCTCTATCACTCAATAATAACAAGGCTTAGCTCATGATAGTCCATTAAGCCGAGCGCTCAAATGTCTAATTGAAATTCTAAAGAGTTTTCTCAAGATCGGGACAACAGGGTCCTGCAAGGGTGCTTAGATCTTCGGTCGCTGGTTTGTGTTCTTCCTCCTTGTTTTGCAATCCTTTCTCCCCTTTTCCCCGCCTACTAGCTCACATCTATTTGCACAGGAAACGGAAAACGGAAACTGTTCTGTCCCATGCCGTCCGGTCTGTCCAGGGGGGGGGGGGGGGCTGCTCTAGGACCTGGGGGTCCTGGGGTCTGTGCCTGGACATTTGTGTCCTACTTGTGTCGCATTCGAGAAACGGAAATTATTTGCCTTCTGATTTGCCTGGTCAAAGCTCGCGGAATCTCTTTGAAATTCGCATTTTCCATTTCCCCCTTTTTCCCCCATGCAGATTTTCTTTTCAATCATTCCCCCTCCCCCCTTCCCTAGTTATTTCCACTCTCTTCTCGAATACAATTTTCATTCATATATTATTTAAGTTTCGTTCTCTTTTCACGGCTGTTTATGGTAAATAGATAAATATGTTCAAGGCCATTTCCCCCCCCCCTATGTACATCTACTCATAGTTCTTTTTTTATGGCAGACGAAGAGGAATCATCGTCTTGTGGCAATGCATCTGGTCTGCCTACCATCAATTTTGAACTCAGAGGCAAGGGAAGGGCTTCATTGATGAATCATTCAAAATGTCGTCTACAGAATTTTCTTACTTTTTCCCTTTTAAAGGGAAATGTGACCCAATCGCTTGTGTTTTTTCGTTCCTGTAGTTGCTCAACTTTAACAAACAAACAAACAAAAATCAAAGTAAATAAACGTTTCGGAAACTCTTCGTATGGTGTGGGGGGGGGGGGGGGGGGGAGTATTCCCACCAGCCTCCGATTCGTTTGGTTCTTTTTATTGATGACACAAATGGGTCATTGGTTTCATGCGCCTCTCGCTCCGTGTTATCTCACTGAAGTTTTTCGATCCGAGCGGAATGGTTTTTTGTGGCCGGCCATAGCTGTTGGTCATTGCAAGGCCATAATGATAACGTGTCCTGTGACCCACACATCGACACTCAGGGCCCCCCACTCGGGGAGTCGGAAGTGGAAACAAGGGGAAAAAAAATTAAACATTAAATGCGCAAGCCAAGAAAAGTCGGAAATAAGATACGGCCAAAGAAGGCAACAGCAAATAAAACCACAAATCCAATTGATCTATAAAAAAAATACACAAAAATACGAGTACATACGAGTATAAAGATGTAATGCACACACACACACACACACACACACACATATATATATTGTACGAATGTGTATGTATGGATGGATGGCGTTTGGCTGCCGCCGCCTTTCGTGGCTTATTAAAAAGCTTTCAGCCGAACCCCAAAAACAAAAGAAAGCCAAACGTTGTCGGATGTCGATGATGGTTGAAGGTGGCAGGCGAAAGGCGAAAGGCGAAAGGTTGAAGGTGGATGTGGCTCTGAATGCTTGTTCTCCTGTAATTTTCCAATGAAAGGAAGTGTGAAATTGTGCCGTTATTCATTACATATATAATCTGTACATGTACTACATATATATATATATATAAATGTATACTTATGTATATAGTATATACACATACATCCATAGAGCTGGCCTAGTCTGCGAACGCGGCTCGTTTCTGGTCCTCGTCTCGGCTTACCTCGCTTCGGTTATTGTAAAATTGAAATTGAAAACAAACACACAGCCCAACAATGCCTCCACCCCCTCTTCCCTTCTTCCCCTCTCCCTACTTCCACACGGCACAGTGGCTAAAAATACATTGCTATTCTGCTGTACATTTTTCTCTGAATTTATTTCAGATTACTTTTTGAACACTTTTAGAACCCTTTGCAGAATACAATATTGAATCATTAGAAATATATGTAGGTAGGTACTGTGAAAGCCTCTAAATGGAATCATTTTTTCTATATATAATATAATATTTGTTATGCAGACGTAGGAAAAGATAGTTACAATACCCCTGCAATGTATTGGAACATCTCTAAATATATCGATTATTTTGAACAAAACAAAAAAAATATGTCTATTATTCATAAAGATTCTTCTGAATGGTTCTTTATTCTGAATCAAAGGTCCCTTAAGCCCATGATACATAGTGCCTGAAAGAATTTAATGCGACCCCTGTACTCCTCGATTGAGGGATTCCACCAGACACCATATAAAGGATCTGAAATTGAAGGATCGAATTGGCTGCCATTCGAGTGATCGATCGAATACCAAGTAATTGTGGGAAAAACTTGAATGGCTCTAAGGAAAGTACAATCAAAAGATCAAATCAGTTGACCATATATATCCAATAGAAAACGAATAATACAAATTTCATTTGCGAATGCTAAAAAAGGTTTTTTCTGTAATATTTTTATTTTTGTTAACCACTGTGCTGGGGGCAACACTGAACCGAAAAGACAGATGAGCCTGAGAGGTACCGACCGATACTGAAGAGTGTGGCTTTAAGAGGGAGGGGGGGAGGCTGGAGACCAGCAGTTGGGGGCAGGATACGCATTGTTCCCGGGGTTGCCAAGAGAAGGACGCCCCTGGCCGACTTTTGACTTGTGTTTTTACAGCTGCTCTCTGTGTGAGTGTGTGTGTCCCCTACTTCTCCACACACTAGCTGGCCTCGCTGCCCAGCCCTCTCCCCTACCGCCCTCGTCCGCAATGGTCGCTCTTCTAGCGTGCTGGAAAATTTATGTGCGTTGACAAGTTGAGAGCACGAGGCCCACGGAACTGAGGTGAGAAGGCACTCAGCTGGAGGCAGCCAGCCCCTGCTGTGCGCCTCCACTCCCTGTTGGGCCTAATCACGTAGCAGAAGTGTGCCACACCCCATGGAGCCTCACAAGCACACTAACACGCACATCGAAAGCGCAGCCACAGCGCAAGGACAATCAGAATCTGCTGAAAAGGGAACTGGGACTTGGCAAATAGTTTTCGGTTTCATATTTCACATATTTTCAAGTTCAAATCAAGCTACATGGCAAACGAGGGTCGCAGGGCGGACTCACAGGGGAGTGGCAAGGCAACAGAGCGAGGGAGGGATAATAATATCAAATGAGATTGAAAATTTCGAGGGAAAGTTGTGCAAACCGAAAAGTTGTCGGCACTTTGACCTACTTCAGCATGTAATCATAAGTGAAATCGACTTGATTGCAGATTACCTATTTTAGCACACTTTTAGCCACTCTTTTGCCACTATCTCCATTTCCATCTCGGTCTAAGCTTGTGAACTACGAACAAGTCGTATGTACCCCATTGCGTATGCTTAATATTAATATGCATCGAGCTGAAAAGTTTTTAAAGCTGCTAAATGCTGATAGCACGACAGCCGCATGGGAGGAGCGTGGTCTGGGTGGGGGGGGCTAGCCAAAACTTTTCCATTTCGTGGGCGACATCAATGTGGCCACAAAACTGTTGTGGCGCCAGAGTCAAAGACCTCCAAGAAAAAAGAAAACCCCAGACCAAAAACCAGAAATTGCATTGCAAGAATATGAAACGTCTGAGGGAAAAGCACAAGAACCATAATGGTTGGAGCAGAACAGAGAAATCCACAGGGGACGAAAAGGATATGGCGGAAAAGGCAGGAAGCACGAAGCAGCAAGCTGGCAGAAGGATGGACCACGAAGAAGGCTGCTACGAACACACACCTACAGCCGCCTACAGAACCCACTCTGGCTGCACTTGCCAAAGACTTTGGTCATTTCTCGTTTAGTTGCCATTTGATTTGCAACAAACATTCAAGTGGGCAGGCACTAGAAAGAAAAAAACAAATAAGAACCGTATAGCTGGCACTTCGACTCTGAGATACCCTTCATTTGGAAGCTACCCAAGAGATGTGGCACTGTGCTGATACTATATGGATTTTTGCCCGACTTATGTCGTAACCATCGTCCATATATAAATCCAGGAAACTGAAACCTCTTCTCTCATAAATTCCATACGCTATCTACCCACCAAAGTGCCCTTTATAAAGCGAACTTTTCCAATATATAGCCCCACAATGGATGACCCGCACACACCGCAGACTTTCCTACCACCCTCCTACCCTTCTGCCTTGTGCCTTGTGCCTTGTGCCCCCGCAGCCGTCAACAGGTAACCGCAAAACTGTCAGTAGCCATAAAACTTTTGTAACCCACGCCATTTTGGACATTTCCGCCCCCACTTAGTTGTCGTATAAAGTTTTTTCGTGTTGTTCCCCATCGGCCCCGTCCGCAATTGATTGAGTGTTTAGAGCGCCATCTAGCGTTTAACTCAAAGTCAATAGCCGATGGTCGGGACGGTCCAACATCGATGTGGGCGAACTTCTGCTGATTCTCAATTTTGTGTGTGTGTTTTTTCTTTGGTTTGGATTTCATTTTGTTTTGGCGTTTTTTTGTTTTTCACAGTTTGGCTGACAGATGGCAAAAAAATAAAATGGAATGGACTATGGATTCGAATCGAATCGAATTGAGTGCAGGAGACGTCGATAATCGAATAATTACGTCGATGACAGCAGACACGTTTCATATTCTGAGATCTAGGCGCTCATCAAGACGGATGAGCAGACAGATAGACCGGACGCTGCTGATGTTGAAGCCGATCAGGAATATATATACTTTATTGGGTCTAAAACACATCTACACAAAACTGTGAGCCACAGCAAGGCTCGAGGCTCTACTTCTATAGTCTATAAAATTAAGGAAAATAATTGATGGACAATTTCAATCTACATTTCTTAGATTTCTTAATTTCTTAGAATTTTTGCCTGCTATGGTATGGGCATTTGCCCAGCTCTAACTGGAAAATAAGCTGTATATATTTTTCTTGGAAATTACTCACAAAATTGTGAAAAATGTTTAAATCATTCGGACCGCTGGTGCCTTCACCTGCCCCTCAGGAGAATGAATACTCTGGGGGGAAAGATTAGAGAATTCATTGGGCCTTGAGCAATCTGTGCTGTGATGGAATTTTATAATCAAAACTCTTTGCACGTTTTCGCCTTTTGGACACACATTTCGACTTTGCCGTCGCCTCGCCTTCTCTCTCGCCTTTTTTCCCTGTTTTTTGGTCGCTCTGATCTTTGCTTTTCGTGGTCCATTGTTTGGCCTGAAGCAATGCAGAGGAGCAAGAGAAGCAGGGAGAAATAGAGAGAAAGCCAAATTAAAATGCAAGCCAAAACCTAAGCTGCATGGGATGCCATGCAGGACATGCCTGGCAAATGCCAGACGGCAGAAGAAAAAAAAAAAGCAAGGAGACAGACAGCTAGACAGGACACTCCATGGGAGAATTGAGATGGCGATGACGCAGTTGTTGAACAGGCGGCAGCCAGAGCAGTCAGCATACAAAATCAAACAAGCTTTCGATTGCACTTTGAAATGCATTAAAACAGGCCACGAAAGCCCCACACTTTTATTGACCGATGCAGATACTCGTACGAGGAGTGCCCCATTGCACAGTGGAGTAAGGCCTTGCCTAATACGAACCAGTCCAGTCAGCGAAAGAGCTAAAAATTGATTCGGTAAATGGCAAGCACACAAACTCGTACGAGTACCCATACCCAGGGTAGAAGCACCTACTAGTAGTTTGTACACATAAAATGTGGGTAAATATTTTTGGATAAACATTGGTTTTAAACGAATTTGATTTGAAACTATCGCCGCGACACATCCAAACAATGCCAAAGCGGGGCTTGATTTTGGAAATTTCATTCATAATTCAATGATAATTCACACAAAATATCGCCCGTATAGAATATTAAACATACGGCCACAAATATGTGTGTTTGATTAAATTTTCCCTCAAGCTAAGTGCCACTCGAAATAAAGCTGAAAATATTCAACAATAAAGCATTTTTCAACTTAAAAACTCCATCGAATTGGCAGCATCTTGGCGTTCGGGGCGTTCGTTTAACCGAAATGCATCCAATTGAAATGCAGCCCAGGCTGCAAGCTCTCGTTATGGCCCCTCCGCCACTCAATACGAATAAGCCCAATGAAAAGGGCAGGGAGAAGATTGCCCGCCCGCCTTTGGCTGACCAAGCCATAAGTGCAAGAACGAAAAATCTCTGAAAATCAAGTCTCCACCCGCAGCGCCCGGGAGCTCTTCCATAACCATTCATCCTTCCACACACGCACGACTGAGCACACACGATAGCCAGCCACGAGACCATCCACCATCCACCAGAATGAGGGCAACTCTAACAGAAACTTTGATTTCTGTCCGCGCCGCCAGCTACTGCTCCCCCGTTCACCCATTCCCCCGATCACGATCCTTTTGCGAAAAACAACTTTTCGGGTGGTGTTGGCCAGTGAAAGTGACTTTTCCTCGAGTCCTCGGCTTGGCCGTTGGGGACACGGGGACACGTACCCATCGTGGCCAACTTTTTGGACAACATCAAGTGCTTAACTTGGCTGATACAAGCAACAACCGAATGGCAACAGCCCGTCTGCGCCACAGTTTCAACTTCTGCTGATTGAACAGAGCTAGACAGAGCCACAGTGTGGATTGATTGTGGCTGGGCAATGGCCAAGGCGTTCTCAGTGCCTACAATGGGTGTTTTACATTGCTTATTCTATATTACTTCTAATCCTTGACGCCACTTCTTTTCCTCCACTAAAGCCGTGTTTTCTTCTAAGAAAACATGTAAATGTGCTTGTATCTTTGATTTTTACCCAAAAACTTTACCTCTTCTCAGTGTCCTGCCTAACCAAGCCGCCCCCAAGTTATGCTCCATCATAAACATCAAGTCATCAAGTTGATCCTTAATTGCTGACGTGTCGTTTATGGCGAACACTCCGAACAGACGTCATATTCTAACAAATATCTGTCACTTTTACTCGTGCCCCGGAGAGACCCGGCGATAGATGGACACCAAGTTTACAGCTTCAACGACTCTTTATCATAACAATTAGGCAAAGTGCTTTGCAAATTTGTACACTTTAATGGGGGCTATCGCCCATGGTGGCTCTTGGCTCTTGGCTGTTGGCTCTTGGCTGTTAGCTCATATGGCTGCCATTATGATGGACTGGCTCGATGGACTGTGGAGGATGAGCTTTGGTTAGTTGGGGTTTGTGCTGCGCTTTAACCAATTAGGAAATTACTTGTGTAAAGTGTTTGCCACAAAACGGGCAGAACGGGAGCAGAACAGCAAAACAAATACAAATACGAACTTTTGCCCGTTTTCACTGGAAGGGAAAATCACACAACAAAGCAGAGTGCGAGGGGGCCTCGAGCTTAAAGTTTAGCCATTTCTGGCAGCGATCATTAGACATGTTGGGTCCTCGGACCTCCCCAGGACCCTCGACGTTCAGTAACTGGCTAAAATCAATAAAATCGCTTCAAACTTTTCAAAACATTTCAAAATGGAGGGGGAGCGCAGAAACAGAGAAAACCCAAAACGAATACTTAAACTATCCTCAATCCCAGCGAGCACGAGCATGAGAGAGGAAAAGAGATTTGTGGCAGCTTCAAATAATGACAATAATTTGCAAAAATTCTCTATTTGTGGCTTAAACAAATGGAATAATCGTTCAATGGAGAACCCAAATAAAACTTTTAAAAATGCCTTCAAATTCTTTTTGCTAAAACTCTCACAAGATCTTTCTCTATCCCAAAAAATTGTAGTTTATCAGTGAATTAATTTTCAAAAAAGGCAAAAACTTTCGGCTAACTGTAATTAAAAGCAAATTTCGTAAACATATCCTTACTGTCTTGCGCCATCTGGGTCTGGATCTGGGATTTTGGGCGGTGGTGGGGCACAACTTTTTAATCAAATATGTGTCAACGCGGATTTATGAAACTAATTGACTTTAAAGGCGACTACTGCTGCCGCACCTCCCCGGCGCTCTGTGCCGCCACTGTTCCTGCCACAAAACCAAGCCGAGACCTTGCACCCGACACTGTTCCTGCTCGACTAGAGAGAATTAATTAAAAAACTTAATCCGCTTTGGTTATGGCAACAAATTGCCAAACGGTCGACTCTCGACGGTCGTCAGCCAGTCAGCCCGTCGGTTGCTGGTTTCCTTCGTCGGTTGATTGGGTTTTGATTTAGGTTTTCCATTTTCCATCTTTTGCTGATTTTAAAATGGCCTTGAAATTTGGAGAGCTGGCCCACCTTTCAGGCGATTAATTGGCAGAAAAAATATGTACTCCCTCCATCAAACAAAGAACGATGTATTTCAGATTTGTAATTGCTAATTGCTAAAAAAAAAGGTGGAACTTTTCATTTAGGATGGTTTGGGCCATCAACTGTCGACAGCAGATCCAGATAATTCGACTGGTTCAGCCAATCAATCAATAAATGAGGGAAACCCAAACAAAATTTGATTTATAAATGAGGAAATGTAAATATTTTCAACCAGAATTGTGATTGTTCATGTGATTTTATAGAATTTATTCACATATTAATGAATTTACCTATGACACTCTCTCATTTCACCTATCAATGGCCCGGACTTTAATTTGTAATTACATTTTTGTGGCTTTTTGCGTTGAGTTGTCCATTTCGGAGGCAATTTGTTTGAAGGACCCTGTGGACAGTCGACTGGCAAATGGAAAATAAAGCGTCATTCAAATGTGCAGTTTGTGTGGGACGGATGGATGGATGGGTTCCGCTTCCAATTAAATACGACCCATAATATCAATATTAAGCATCCGCCATGATGGCCCATCCACCTACACCGCTGTGGTGTCCTTTGTGTGCGCTTTCCTGGTTTGCCTGTTTGCCTCTGCCAGCTATGCAAATATTTCAATGGCATATTCATTTTGTACAAAGGCAGAAGGCGTTGCTTTGCGCTGCATTCGCTCTTATGGCTGTGGGAGGAGGACAGATGCGGAATGTTTCGTCTACATGCACTCGAATGGGGAGACTTCCCTGTACAATCACTGGCTTCTGGTTGCTCAGTTGATCAGCGAGAAATAATCGATTTATGGCATTGATTCTTGAGCAACTAATTGGACAATTACTCTCACAATTTGAAGGCAGCGCACGCTCGCAGCATTTATAAAAATTATAATTCATTTCCCTTTTTCCAGTGTAGTGTAATGGGAATTTTACAAGATTCATGCTCATTGTGTTACATTCGTGCGCTGTGTTCCACAAACTTGTTTCCCATCCAACCGTTTCAGTCGATATTCCGCTGGGAATATTCCCATGCTATAATCAAAGGGTTTCATGCATGTTCTCTATTGCATCCAGTTAGCATTCCACTCTCAAATGGACTAACCACATTTGCCATCAGCAAATACTCACTCGTACTCCCACAATCACCCACGCACACACGCACACACACACACACACACATACACATACACATATGTACATCCTCCATAGAGCAGGGAAAAGTTTTGTGCGTTGCTCATACGCCGCGTACGCCAGCGACAGCAACTTTAAAGACATGCTGGCTCTTGTTCCGGTTGTACCCTGACAACAGAGGGTAAAACGATTTCGCAAAGCACATGGGAACATAGAGAACAAAAGCAATTCTATGGCTGCACAGACACTTCTCTGAACAAGCAACTATACCCATACATCTGATCGATCAGAGAACGATAATCTGCCATGGCAATAATCGATCTTTAAGGGTATCTAGTGCTACGACCCTGGCGGCCACATTTTCCTTCTGGTTTCGTTTCGTTTTGCTGTTTGTTATTTATTTTTCAATATTTCGTTTCGTTTCGTTTCGCTTCGCTTCTGCTGGCTGCTACCGTTTTGCTCTTCTGTTTTTTGTTTTTTTTCTTTTGAGTTAATTAATTATTAATATTTAATTTAGAACAGATGTTGCCTGTTTATTGGCGGCTTCGGCTTCGGCTAGGCATCTAATTTTATGATGGAATTTGTTGTTTTTGCTGTTGTTTCAGTTGCTATGTTGCCTTTGGCTCTTTCTGCTGCTTGTTGCCTTTTGCCTGTTGCCTGTTGCCGGTTGCCGGTAACAGCCTTGGGACTGGCATCAGTTCATCTTGGTGTGCCGCATGGTCTGGGCTGTGCTTCTGCTCTGCTGCTTTTATGATTCGCACTCAGGCCATAAAAACGCAATTAGATTGAACGGCAGCGTTCTCATAAAAGCCACATAAGCGGCAAAGTCGAGCACGGGCATGGGCATGGGCACCCCCAGACTCCTGCGCGCTAAAAGCAAGCCCACTTCTAATTGAAGTAAATGAAATAATCAGCTCACCGATGGCAACAATAGGGTTGTCATGGCCCACAATTGATTGATTGAGGGGTGGATGGGTGGATGGGTGGATGGGCGGAGGGAGATGCTCTGAGTGGAATTGCCTTAGGAAATGCGAGCGAGAAATTCTGATGCCTAGAGGGAATTTTCATTTGTGGTACTCTGGCCATTGTGTTGCATGTGCTGCATCTCGTTGTGGCAAAGAGCAGAGGAGTTGCACAGAGGAGTGTCGGGACGAAGCTCTTTTCGGCCGCACCATGCTGCGTATACGTAATCACGCCATCTGACTGACTGATTGACTGTCTGATTGGGTTAGTGTGTGCGCCCCACGGAGTGGCGTGGAGTGGCATTGAAGTGCAGTGAATGATGGGGTTTTCTGCCGCACAACAGCAACTGCCGCTGCAAAGCTTAAGCTGTCATGACTAGACTCGAAGCCCATAATTGAAGGATGCATACCCATTCGAAGTGATGGGCATTGAGTGGATTTTCTGTCAACTCACCAAACACCAATCACCAATAACCAGCGCGATATCCATCCCAATTCGGTTGTGCCTCGAATCGGATTAGCTGTGCATTTCCATCTGGACTCAAAGTCTGCATCGGGTATTGGACATCGGATAAAAACTGGACGACTAATTGACGGTGGGCTTGTCGCTGGAAGCAGACGAGATACAGATCATAAATCAGTTATAGACTTGTAATGGTCTTGAATCGATTAGGAAACAATTTCGAAACTTTCGAATAAAGCCTTTAAAGGCTTTCGATGAAATGTTTAATGAGGTTCCTTTGTTATTAATCATTCCATTTTCAGTGGTCTTGAATACACTTGTAGAGTGGAATCCGTTTGTCAAATATATCTGGAACTTTCCACACTTTTTATCTACGAATCAGATAATCGTTTTTCTTTTTTGATTGCTCCTAAAAAGGGCCTGGTTGCCTCTTCCTAGCCGACATTGTTGTGAAGCACAACGGACACTTTTTACTTCGGCCTTTCGTCGAGCTGTGAAACTAACAAATTCAATTTCATGGCCGTTTTCCCTCGTGATACTGCCGCACAGACAGAGAGCCACAGCCACAGCCATAGCCACAGGAAGAGCCACTGAAACGAGCATTGCGGATGGACGGAGGACGCTCTTCTGGCGCTCAAAACGGAGCTCTTTTATTCGCCTCTTAATCCATAAACAGTTTGCCGCAGAGCGAATTTGGCCCGAGAAGCCGTAAATCAAAACAGCTTAAAATGCTCAACATAAATCCTCACTCACTCCCTCTGCTCCATGCCATACCGGGGCTTGACTCAAAAGACTTAACCATTAAATCGCGTTCACTACTCCATAATTCTAACTTGAGCTAGCGTTAAGCAAATAAATACATATATTATGAATGAACAGCATCAAACAGTGGCGGGAAAACATTGCGAAATAATTGCTGCGGCCTGATTTAATTAAAAGTCCCATAAAGAAATAATTCAGCTTGTCACCCGGCCAGAAAACGCCAATTTGTTAGAGCGCAAACAGAAATGATACAAATTCGAGCCTCGGCTCAGATATCATCTGCATAATTTATGTGTGTCTGTCTATCTGTCTGTCCTGGCTGTCTGTCCTGGCTGTCTGTCCTGTCTGTCTGTCTGTCTGTCTGTCTGTCCTGGCTGTCTGTCCTGTCTGTGGTGTGGTGCGAGCTGCCAATTGTTATGCATACAGACGGGGCCGAATCACGCCTTCAATTCTGTGCTGCAAATGCCAATTTCGTCTGTGCTGAATCGTCTATCGTCTGTTTTCATTGTGCTTTCATATTTATGCCATTTGTAGGGCCCAGAAATGTACTCATTTTTTACATACTATCTTTTTGGTTTTCGAACTTCCCTTTGTGTGTTTTTCAGGGAAATTGTATGAAAACAGTTCTAGAGATTCGTCCCAAGTCTTTGTGCGGTCTTCTTTCGTGTCGTCATCGTTTGTCATGGAATCTCCATCGAATCATTGCGTTCTCCATCAGCCCCAAATATATTCCTTCCTTTTTTTTTGTTTGTGTGCTACTCGCCTAATAATATGTTAATTGACAGCTTAAGCCAACTGTCGGCCCTTGGAGCGTGCCATTTCGGACACGACATGACAGCACATACATATGTCTCCTCGATTAGTCCGACTGTCCGTCCGATCCGGTTCACAGCAGGCCCTGCAGCAGTTCGAGAAAGATGGGAGAAATGGGAGGAGGATAGCATGAGGTGGATACAACTCGTACAATATGTATCGGATGTGGCTAATTGAGGCACAGCACGAGCACGTGGCGTAATGTCTATATCTGTGTGTGTTCTTTTTTTGGCGCACTGAGCCTGATTTCGACATAAATTTTATTTATTAAAGTATGCAAATGTGATGATGAAACCCCAAGTTCCATTCTCTCCCTGTGCCGATTATTTCCCGAATTTGCCAGCCCATTCGTATAATGGAATTAAATTATTTTTTGCATATTTTGTACATGACTATGCAGATGGTATGAAACAGTGAACAGTGGTATGAAAGTGAGGCAGAGCAAACACTCTTTTTTCCATTGTCTGCTTAATGAATTAATGGTGAGACTTGTTCCCAATCGATCTATCGTTATATGTATATACAAGAAGCACTTGCTACCGACTTTACACTTTTTGTTCTACAAAAAAACCCATCGATTTGCCAATTGAATTCATTCATTGTCCATTCGTCACTCAATTAGCGAATCAGCGACATAAAAACTGCGGGCTTTTTACCATTTTTTGTCCCATGGTAGGCCACACTTTACTTTCATTTAGTTGGCGACCTTGACTGTCCATCCATTAACTGACTGGTGGCCCGCAGCTAGAGATAGATAGAGCTTTATGCAGATATCCGTGTCCGATATATACGTATTTATTATACGACTCTCATTTTGTATCTTTCAGGAGGACATACATACATCCCGGTGCTGTGGGTGCCGCCGCCACCAGCAAACGCTCCAGTCACGAGGTAGGCGTGGCTGTGGGCGCACTACAACTGTAAAATGAAACAAAAACAAGATGAAATATATGTTCCCGGAAAAAACACAATTCCAATGTTGAACGAAACAAACAGACAGTAGAGAAAACCAATTAAAAATCACTACAAAAAGCAGCACACAACTTTCTCGATTGAGAAAGAGTCTAGGAGATATTATATATATATATATATATATATACTCGTGATAGATATAGTAAAAGAGGCGTTAAATATGGGCAAGAGCCTGGCCATGGTCATATTGTTGGCCGCCCTAATTAGCAGTTGGCCTCTGGCCAGTGAGGGGGCTACGAGCAACAATATGAACAACATGAACAACTACGAAAACAACACAATCAACAGCAACAACAATTATGGCAACAATTCCAGTAATTATCCATTCACAACCGACCAACATGCGAATGATTCGATGGACTACGATCCGGATAGCTGGCCCTTGGAGCGCATCGTATCCACCATAGTGCCCGTCTTTTTTGGCATTATTGGTTTCGCCGGACTCCTCGGCAATGGCCTGGTCATACTGGGTAAGTCTCGCTAACCATACTCGTGCGAATCGTAAAATAGCCACTCACAGCCACCATACTCACCATCAGCATCACCATCACCATCAGCATCAGCATCACAGCAACAAGAACAGGAACCACCAACAATTGTTTCATTAGCGACCTCCGGTGCTGGCCCACTGGCAAATTATGCGTAATAATTGCAAATGAAAATGGAGCCTGCCTGGCAAAGCGAAGCTGCAGGAGAAGCTGGGGGGAAAAGCCATAAAAATGCCTGCAAAAGTTGCGCATTCGAGCGAAAGCTAATTGATTTTTTATATCCTGCAGAGTGTGCAAACACCAGGGCAAAGAAAACATTGTCTGGTGCCCTGATGCGATCATTAAGATTGCAATTCTGCAAATATTGAAAAAGTTTACAAGGCAAACAAAGGCATATACTTGTATACCCATTAGAGGGCGTTTCAGAAGGAATATTTACCTAATATGTATGAAATTCGAATGTGCAATATCCAATATTCTAAATCGAAAATATAAGCTCTCTACAACATTATTTAGTCAGGACTAAAAATGGGATTGAATGTACGATTTTCCTGCCCCAAAAAGTAGGCAATGGAAAATCTTATACATGGCTTTCGGAAGCGGCCACTCAAATGAGGCTTAGTTAAGGCGTAAGCGAGGTGGGTGGAGAGAGGAGGAGGCTCTTACCTCAAGCACTTGAGCATCTCTGTGCGTGTGTGTGTGTGTGTGTGTGCTCTATCACTAAATCTCAACAGGCGAACTCATTTTGCATGCAATTTTGTGTTTTTGTGTTTTTTTGTTCTCTCTCGTGATGCAACCTTGGTGTAAGAATCTCAGACACCATCTCACCTTAGCTTGAATGAGTGTGTCCGTGTCCGTGTCTGTGCGCCACACCCACATTGGCACTCTCCGGTTCGCTTTTTGCCAAGCCTCAACAACAAAGGCACAAAAAAATGGTAAAAAGGGAAACAAGCTCAAAAAGCAATACGAGAAGCTAAAAATAAGGCACCGAGCGCGGTATAGACTTGATTTGGGCTACAATAGAGTAGTACTATACTCTACAATCTATACATAGTAAATATTTATAAATAAAGTTAGACAAACAGTCTCCTAAATTGTGAATACCTTTTCCCGAATACAATATACGATATACAACATACCCTTGTGCTCTACGTTTAGGGGGTATCAAAAGTCAGCAGCTGCAAGTACAACCCATGACGTCAAGCACTGACACCTCTCCACCTCACCGGCCGCCGCCCCCTTTAAGGCTCATCACAAAGGGGGAAATTAAGTGAATCCGAGGCAATGGGAAACTTGAACAAATATTTAAAACAAAAGCGAATTTAATTTGGTCTTTCAGGAATGCTTAATAGATACAGTGCGTTTCATGGCTTTAAAGAAGCCAGCCAAGACGGCCGGCCTTCGCCATGGCTAGTCGAGAGGCCAATAAGAAAATGAAAGCTGAAGGACGAGCAGTGCGAGTAGGAGTGGGAGGTCGACGAGCAAGTTTTCGCTAAAGTGCAAGAGATGTTCAGGTATAGGGATAGGATAACCAGCCACCAGGCCACACGCCCACTTAGGTGCGGGTAACGAACTGCAAAACAACAAAAAAAAAAAGTGTGTGCTCCACCCTCCCATGCCAGTGGCCAGGCGGCCGGGGTAAAAGTTTTATTAAAGTCGCAAGTGGTATCTTATTTGCCGCCTTCCACCCACCATCTCTCTCTCTCTCTCTCTCTCTGTCTCTTGCTCACACTTTCTGCATATCTATATATATTCTCTTTGGATACTGCTGTGTGGAAAGCCACTTTGTCAGCGGCGTTGTCGGCATTATGATAAATGATTTGTAAATGAACGTGTGGATTTTATGGCAAATTATGAAAGCAAAAATTAGAGACACTTCACTGAGGCAACTACGGCACTACGCGAAAGCAAACTTCTTAGTCGAGCTCTCGAGGAGAGGTCACGACGTGTCTGGATACTCTAGCAAATGTTTTGTGGAAAATAACTATCTAATAAACTATATACTAATAAACAGATGTACCTCCTGTGAAAGCCAGACAACAGCGATCTTTTCGATATTAAACTGATGAAATATATATGAAAATATCGTGAATAACTTGATGGGTACTTCACAAAAGCAAACGCAACGCATCATAGTGCACTCAACGCAAGCAACATCGAAGCTCTTTTTGGCATCATTCATATCGTATGTGTGTGAGATCCATGTATGCTTTATGCTACCTACACCAGACAGAGCCCATAAACCAACACACCCTTAGTCGTACTTCCGCAATGGCACCACAAGATTTAGCTGCCTTCACTGTCTGTGTGTGTGTGCGTATGTGTGTGTGTGCGTGTGTGTAGAGTGCAAGTGTAGAGTGTGTATTTATGGCTTATGGAAAGATAATTTGTCAAAATGCCATTACGCACGACCAGCGATGGCTGAAAGAGTCAGCGAACATCATCAGCATCGGCATCAGCATCAGCTGAGCATCATTATCAGTGAGGTGTACTCAAGGGCTGCTTCAGTAGCTGTGCATTTCATCTGCATTTTATGGCAGATAAGTCAATTTTAATATGCTAGCCACACACACGCTCTCGAAAATCTTGATAGATGGAGAGCCCACCCTGCTGACACCTTGAGGGTCTGTATGAAGTTCAAAAGTATTAAATTTGCAAATTTAAATATTATTTTTGGCATTCGGTGTGCCACAGGGGAATACGATACCCTTAGGCCGAAAACTATTGTGAATTGTGGATTGTGAATTGTGATATGAATCGCATTTGGTAATCTGACAGGCAATTCACCGAAACTCAAACAGAGAGCAGAGCGAACGGGGCGAATGGAGCAAACAATACACGAGTATCCTACCCGTACATATTTGCCAAAATGTATGCATAAGTCCTGCCGAAGCCAGGGCCCGGGCCTGGCCCACAACTGACACAACTATGACACAACTATGACACAACTGTCAACAGCAATTTGTGTAAATTTAGGAGAAGCAACAACCGCAGAACATACACAGAAACACCCACAGAGAGAGAGAGTGAGAGAGAGAGAGAGAGAGCGAAATCAGAGACCGATACTCGCTCTCCTGCGGGGGTGTACGATTAATTATAATTTATGCTTTCCGAACACGAGGCGAGAATAGTCGGACCACATTGTCACTTCAATTTGCATTAGCCTTTGTCAACAGCACAGCACAGCACAGCAGAAGAAAGTAAAGGAGAGCAGAGGGGAGCACAGGGCGGTACAGTTCGCTTGACAGCGAATGGATAGCAGTATTTTGGAGCAGCAAAGGAGACTAGCCGGGCATTAGGGGAGCCGCAGGGGAGCAGCTGGGGAGCATCAGAAAATTCTGTTATAAAATTGTAATTGGCCCGACGAGCACGAACGTGACTCTGTCCCCAGGCTTAATCCTTTCTCCCCTATCCCCTCTCTCCTCTCATTTTTTTTTTTTTATACTTTTAGTTTTTCTGTGTGTCATACTGTGCTTTCGTGTCCTGTCCTGTCCTGTCCTGCTCCTCCGACAAGGCTGACAAATTTGATTTGGACGGTGGCGAACAACAACAAAAAAAAAAAATAAAAAGGAAGGAAGAAGCAAAACCCTAACCGAAAACATGTTTCACATTCGACACAGCTCTCTGCTTTTTGTTTCGCTTTGGTCTCTTCTCTCCTTTTGATTCAACGGATGGACAGATGGCAGCCGCAAAATCAACTTAAATGAAAGTGTAGGTAATACAATTTGGTTCGGGCAGAACGATAGAGAATTCCATAGCCACAGCCACAGCCACAGCCATAGCCATGGGCATGGCGATGGCGATGGCGATGGCGATGGTGCACACAGCATTCACACCTGTGTTTTTGCCACCGATTCGAACCCGCTTTTGAAGGCCATGGCATTGACACGAGCCGTAAATTGTGTGCACTTTTGTTATTGTTATTATGGCGATTCGCTGGAAAATGCATATCCCCTGTTTCCGCTTCAGCCTCCACCAGCCACCAGCCACCAGTCTGCAGTCTGCAGTCTGCAGTCTGCTATCTGCACTCCCATTCGCGTGTACGCAAACATAGCCGAGGGCCCATTTTCCGACTGGCTAGATGTAAACATATTGTCTCGCGGTCCTGTGCATGATTATAAATCGAAATGGCATTATTTGTCGCATAACAAGTGGCTTTGGGAAGTGTTTCGTGGCCACGTTTCTGATTCTGTGGCATTCAGTGCTTGTTCGCTAAATTTTTCAGAATTTCAGGGGATCGTCATAGAGCTTTTCATTTCTTTACTATTGAGCTCCGGCCTTATCTATTCTTCAATTGTTGAGCTGATCGGCAAACACCAACATTAATTCGTTTTATGGCAAGGGACTCTGTGTCCCATTGTCCAACCAGAAGAACCTCTGGTTCTCGTACTCGTATCGATCTAACATCGATTCAATAGGTGTTCCCTTTGTTACTTCTCTTATCCCCCATCGTCGTACATGTATCACATTCATATCAAACTTTCTCTCTTGATTCGCCTCCATAGCAGAAAACATGTATCTTGAACCATAAAATGTTGCCTTTTAAATGATGGGGAGTGTGGAAAATAGAGTGAATAGAGATCGAATGAATGTATATAGAAGCGGAATATCATTGGAATTAATTGGAGGCACACCTGGCAATGCTCACCATCGGTTATCGTCCACTTCTTTGAGGATCGTCAACTAAAAGTGCCCCGAATTCCAGCCAGTTGTCAGGTTTCGAAGCCCATCCTTGGCACGACCGAAAGACATGCATGTGGGATAGACATTTGTGCGGAGAGCCGAGCCTGATCATCATCGCAATGAATGTATGCTCAAAGCAAAATCCGGGATTTCGTGTGCTTGGCCATATAAAACACAAACGGTGGCCTCTTGTAGAGGACACTAGCCAGCAGAGTGCCGCCCTCGTTCCATTGTACGGACGTGACGTGGATGTGCTCTGTGTGGCGCCAGGAGGCACATCCCACAGCTATTGTAGAGAGTGCTCCAAAAGCTGGTGCCTCCTTCTCAATCATGGATCCCATGGATCAGACACGGGTTGTTGTGCGACTTCAGATTGATAAATTTGGAAGTCTCCCTCAATCAATGTTCAGAAATCCCTTGGGTATATGATAGATTCGGGGCTCTCAAAATGTAGTTGGCAAAATGTTTTGTTCACAGATTGCGGTCTCAACTCGAAATCAAATCAATCAAAGGGTAATTCGGGAAATTAGGTCCCTCAAGTGAGTGTTGATTTAATTACAACAAGAGCCTCGACATTGCTGCAAAAATTCCTGCAAGCCAATCGAATATTCTATTGTTGATGGGCTGGGGGCCGGCCTCCTGGCTCCGTGGGGCACTCAAAATAAGTGAAGTAATTTCGAGATTTAAAGCCTCTTCGAGTGGGTGGTTGTACTGCATAATGAAATCACACAGTCCGATTATTTGGACACGACTCATTAAGAAGCTCCCCTGCTCTGCTCTTCGCTGCTCTGCTCTTCGCTGCTCTGCTCTTCGCTGCTCTGCTCTTCGCTGCTCTGCTCCGCTCTTTTTGCGATTTCAACATTTTAATTGCATCGAAATTTATTCCCAATTAAAATTTTGCGAGTAACGAACTCTTGAAGTTCTGTTATCTTCGGCAGGGCCTTTGTTTTATGATCCAATTAAAGTCTGTATGTGTGTTTGTGAGCTTTCCATTGAGCCTGCGGTGCTTAAGCCTTGGCTGCTTAGGCCAGGACCATTAAGTGCATAAATGATGGGGCCAGAGCGCAGGATATGCAGGAATATTTTGGGCCTGCACCCGCCAAGGGAAACAAGTACAGTTGTCGCTCCCTAACTGAGGCAATTAATTCAAATTTTCCTAAGGAAACACACGCAGAGAGACAGATAAAGAGAGAGACACACATAGACCGAGACAAAGAGAGAGAGAGAGAGAGAGAGGAAGAGACATCCTGTTTTGTCACATGAATATCCGGTTACAAATAGAACAAGAAGACCCGCCTTTGTCTGCCTGTCCCTTTTCTTGGGTCGTCCCCTGCAATCTCGAGAGTTTTAAGAACCGGACAATGATGCGCTGTTATCCAACCATCATCGTTTCGGGGTCGGGCTGGTCGCTTCATTTGCCATCCTATACAAATAAATTTTTAATGCCAGCAAAAACAACAGCCAACGGAAATGGAAACACGACGAAAAACGGAAAAGAAGAGAACCAAAGCTGAGCCAAATGGAAAAGCACAAAAGAATTTATTTGGGACCATTAGCTGAAGGCGCAATATTACAAAATAAGAGAACGAATTGTTTGCTCTTCTGTGGTTAAAGTCTACGATGAAAACAACAAAAAAATACGATATTTATGATGGTAGTTAAATATTGTTGCCAGGCACTGACGAACAGATCGATTGGGCTCAGATGCACTTGCCTCTACACGATCACGCTCATCAGAAATTTGATGATTTGATAAACAGGCCGCGGAATAGGAGCGCCGGTACTCCATGGTTTCAATGATCCTTGTCCTGTCGCCTCTAGCTGAACCTTTTCCTTGGTCTACCATTAGCATTTCGACCCTCAAAAAAAGTGCCACTAGCGGGCTTAGAAGTTAGACAAGACCATTAGCTGGCAGGTATTGAGCAGTTTTGCCTTTTCGCATTTGAAGTTTACGAGAGGACTGACAGGCCCTGCTGGCATCTGAAATTTATGAGAGCTCCTTCCTCTGACAACACATTAGTTCGGATATATTGCTGTTCGATTTATGCATTTATATTAATTTATGCAACCCCAATTCGAAAGTCGCATAATTTTGAGGGCTGGCAGCCTTAGAACTGGACTGTTGTTCCGTCTTAATGTTGGCTCAACAGCACAACAACTGTCTTGATTACTAGTTATTATCAAGAAGCAATCAATGCGGCACAGTGCTGGCTACCAATGCTTTTCTAGCTATTTTTTACAATGACAATCAAGCCTTGCATTTGCCACAAGATCAACATCAAAATCAACAGCCAAAGTATTCAAACATTGCCGTCAACATCAACATCAACGTCCACGTCATAATACAGTATTCAGCATAGACATCATTATCATTGAGAAACAAATTTGAATCAATCAATCAGACAGGCATTCGCCTAGCGAAAGAGCAGAATTCCTTGGAAGGGCAGATTCAGCCACAAAAAAAGTAGAAGAAACTTTCTCTGGAAATGTGTTGCCTTCTTGTCGTGAGCTCCATTGCATTGTTGGATTATTGATGGGATTTGCATCGAGCAGCTGACGAACAAAAAAAAATCTACGGCCACTTGCCAGTTGGGACCCCGAAACCAAGGCCAAACCAAGCATGTGCCTCAGCTCGTGAAGGAGAAAGAGGGAAAGAGGATGGATACCTGGCCATGAAGGCAGGAGGCAGGCGGCAAGCGATGCCATATGGCCATCATGGACGCAGATGTGTTGACAAGAGTGTGCCACAAGTGTGTGCAGACGGTGAAGACAAGGAGGGGCAGGAGAAGCGCACACAAAAGAGTCGGCAAATAAAAAGATTTTCCCAAATGGGTAATCCCAGTGAAAGCGCTAAATCATTTTATCAAAGAGTGGGATTGCCATGGAGTTACTTTCATATTAATATTTGTACGCGTATTCCATAGTTCCTGAAGCTCAATGCAGATCTGAAGCTTCGAACTATAGAATTTTTTTGGAAATTCCATTGCTTTTGGGTGAAATTTTATTCGTAGTAGAGCTGTGCATTTCCACATTATGTTCAAGGTCCACTGGGCGCTGTCTTGCGGCAATGGAAGGGCCAACTCTCGATGGCAGAGGTGCATACCCTAGAGTGAATGCTGGGCTGGTCATGAATCGGTGGCGCTTCCAGAAGTTCCTTTCCGTTTGAAACTTGGCTGAAATCCTTTTTGGGAATATCATCATCAGGGGAGTGCATAACATGGAGCTTGAGCTCGAATGTTGTCTGGCATTTTATACCTGTTTGACAGCCTTTGTTCTTCCTCCGAGTCGTAGATTCTGGGCCCTCTCAGCCGGCTCGAGGTGGGTTGGTATGTTCTACACATGTATTCTGCGGGTGCTCACCAGTGTGTGTCTGTGTGGGTGTCTGTGCGACAGGCCCCGACAGACATTGCATTGAAAAGTAAAACAATAAAAATGTACATGGCCCATAAAAAAGCATAAATATGACGAATGTACAGGGAGCGGGGACAAGAGACAGAGACCCACGCACAATTGCCTGTGTGTGTATGTGTGTGTGTGTGTGTGTGGCCCATTTGGGTATTGTTTGGAGTCCTTCTCTGTCTGGGTGTGCTTCTCTGTTTGTATTGCCTGCTTTTAGGCGATGTACTCAATGCTGGTTGTAAATTTTATCACTATCAACGCAGGATAATAAATTTGTACGCCTTGTGGATTTGTGTGTAAATTTGCCCAACACACACACGCACCCACACACACACACACACTCGAATACTCACATGGTGGCCATATGCTGCTTAAATGCCGTTTTCATAGCATACTTTTGTGCGCACGTTTCAACGAGTACTCTTTCCGAATCCCAAATTTGAATCCACAACTCACCAGCGACCAGCAGAACACCATAGTCAACAATCCAACAATCCAATGAAAAGATAATGAATAAAATGAAAGTATACTAAGAAAAAAAATCACTTGTTGACGCGGAGAACTATTCAACCTAACGTCCAACTGGAATGTTCTCAAAAATTAGCTGTGAAATGTTCAATAATAATTTGAGAATTTATGACTATTAATCCGAATGAAAACATTGAATTATGAATTATGGCTTCGTGTCGTAATAACTTTCCATTAGCCGTAGATTGGATGGAAAAAATTCCATTTAATGATAATCCAAAACCATTTAGAACTTTTGCCAACAGGTACATACTCTCTATAACTTCAAGTAAAGTTAGATACATGTACTATTTGTGTGGGGGAAAACAGTATAAACTTTCACACATTTGCATACTAAATCAAAGCACACATTGCGTATACGACGGGGCTGCCAGGGTGGGGCCTGCGGCACACACTTGAAGTGCATCAATAACAAGCCCGATACTCGAATCGTCGCGTCGATGGGTAGTCGGGGCAGGCATTAGACTGACATTAAAGTTCAACAAAAGTGAATTTATATTCCCAGATGCGAGTGAGTAGGAAATCCTGTCTAGGACACACACACTCGCGTTGCCTGAGTGCTGCCTGATTATTTGCTTATTCGTATCCAGGGCTCATACATACATTCTTATACGTCTTTTTTTTGCACTTCCCCTTGGCATTAAATAACAAGCGTTTTTTGCGCTTGAAAAACTTTTGTAGCCTTGGTTCTTGCGTGGCCCCATAAATTATGCTACACTTTATTATTTTGTAAAATGCCAGCCAGACAAGAAGAACAGAACAGAACAGAAGAGAGGTGAAGAGAAGAGAAGAACGAACCCCTGAGCCCCCCAAAACGAGCGGCAAAAAATGGCAGAATTTTTTCCTTTAATGGCGGGGAAAAAGTTAATGCCCCAAACATAGATCCCAGACTCGTAACCGGACGCCGGCAAAGACCTTTTTTGCTCCACTTTGCTGCTGCTTCTGGCACTGCTGCTGCTGCTGCTACTGCTGCTGCTGTTGTGTGTCAACATCGCGGCCGCAAAAAATTGGTTAGCCACAAGGGTTACACAGTGTATCCGTGTGTGTGTGTGGGTGTGGGTGTGGGTGTGGGTGTGGGTGCGGCTGTGGCTGTGTGCTTGTACTTGTGTCGCCTTCTGTTAATTGATAATGCCCAAGCCAGAAGCTGGCTAATGGTCAAGGCCATAACAAAAATGTAAATTGGAAGTGTTGGAAAAGGGTGTAAAGTATGCTGGAGATTCATTCCCAAATGCAGCTCTAGGGATTGCCATCTTATGTGCAGCTATCTAATACAATAGACATCGACACACAAGCCCTGTTTCAGGTAGGATATTGTACTTCCTCAAGTGGGGTTCCACCTTTTCATAGCTTTCATACTTGAAAAATATCTCTCTTTGATTCTCCTTCTATTAATCTCAGGGCCATGGCACAGATGCAAATTCGTGTGCCATCAAATACGCATCTTTAGAGGCAAAGTCAAGTGCCAAAACTACTTGGAAGCAGGCACACACAGTCTGGCCCACCGGGCAATAAACAATGAGGGAAGGACTAAATCAGCATTAGAACGGGGCCTCAGAGGATGGCTTTGCGGACCCTGGCACACATCTGCTCCCGCCTTATATACATACAAGTACATACGTACAATTACGCGCACATACGCCCTGTGTAACCCAAATATGTACTGTTTTTCTTTTCTGCCGGTGTATTTATTGTTTTTGTGTGGTTGCTTTTCCTGGCCTGGTTCTTGGCTTTTCCTTTGTTGTCATTACTATTGATTCCCATTCACTTTGCTATTCCTAAGGCCCTATTGCTTCATCGCCTTTCTTCCTACCTGCTGGGGTTTTTCTTTTCTTTCGTTTTTTGGTTATTGTATACCTTGGCACATCCTGCGCTAAATATATATCTGAAAAGGAAATTGATTTGCGGTCAAAAGCGTTCGCATCGCGACATTTCCCGTTTCCCTGTTCCCAGAGCCCCAGCTTGTCTTCGACCTTTTGGCCCTCGGTTGATTGTTGCCCTTTTGACTTTACTCTCCTGTCGTTTGGGCTGTTGGTGCTGCTGGATGGCAGCGTGTCCCACATCAATCCATCGGCGCCATCTCTTCTCATCGCCATCTGCCTTTTTACTGCACTGCTGTGCGCGAGGGCCAAAAAATTTTGTTACGGTTCAACGCCGTTGACCCTCTTCTGTGTTCAGTCTTCTGTCTTCTGTCTTCCCGTCTAGCTCTAGTGCTCTCTTTTGGCCGTCTCCTGATGCCGCCTTTGTCACGCTTCTTTTGTACCAGCCAGGGAGAAACATAAATTGCTAGCTAATTGCAAGTGGCTCCTTGGCCAAGCAGAAGTACGTACATACTCGTACATACATATGTACGTACACGAGAGGAAAACACAAAGATGAAACGAGAGAGCAAAGGCATGGAGAGGGCGAAATATAGCAAGAGAAAGTCGCAGAACAAGCGACTAACAAGAATCAACGCTTTGGTCGATATTCCGACTAGAAGATACCGGCTATTCCGATACATTTTTGGCACATGCAGAAAATATGATCCCTCATGGCTCTCTTCGTTATTACTGTGATGATTAGCCGATCGCAAACAAATCTTCGTCTATCGGTAGATATTATGTATACAAAAAAAGACAATATATCTTTCTATCTTAAAGATAGATTTACGCACAATAATTCATCCAAGTCCGTCCAAAAAATCTTTAATATTTAGTCTTCCAGAAAAAAAAAAAAAAATTCATACATTTCCAAGAACATAATACACCCTTTTAGTACCCTCCGCGTACCGGTTATAAAAAAGAAAAACGAAAAAACGACTAAAAAAAAACATCAACAAAATAGTGGCAATGCCAGGATCTTATTTTCCCCACTGACTCCCACAATCCTTACACAGCTTTCACCCCCCTACCGCACACACATCGGCATACCCATGGAGTAGGGAGGGAGGGAGGGTTTGGCTCTGTTTGCTGCCTTTTGTCCGCGTAATTGGTCGAAAAGAAAAATTCCGAGGGCAAAGCAGGGCAAAAGATTGTGAAAAGAACGGATAAACGATGGACAGTTGCCATGGCAGGGTGACTCTTCACATTCTAAGCCATCATTTTGGGTACAAATTTCTGATTTTTGAGAACATTGTTAATTTCTGGTGGGTGTATTTCAATTTAAAGCAGATTCGAAATATTTTTTTTTATATTTAAAGTAACTATTAAGTATTTGAGTCTTTGGGTTTTCAGCCCATTGCATAGCCATTTCAGAGCCATTGTCTTTTAGCCGGGACATTCCCAGCAACCAATTAATCAGACAACTGAACCATTGATGTGCCTCTGTAACCTCTGATCTGCCTCCTCTTTCAGTTGTGGTTGCCAACCAACAGATGCGCTCGACCACCAACCTGCTGATTATCAACCTGGCCGTCTCGGACATCCTATTCGTCATCTTCTGCGTGCCGTTCACGGCCACCGACTACGTGCTGCCCGAGTGGCCGTTTGGTAATATGTGGTGCAAGTTTGTCCAGTACATGATTGTGGTTACGTGCCACTGCAGGTATGGTACTCCCTTATAGCCCTTATAGCCCTTATAGCCCCATACCTGACTATGTCTAACTCGTTGTTACCATTGCAGTGTTTACACGCTGGTGCTGATGTCCTTTGATCGCTTCCTGGCCGTTGTACATCCAGTGACGAGCATGTCGCTGCGCACCGAGCGAAATGCCACGCTGTAAGTTCCCATCCGCCATCTATCTGCTCTCCACATCCTCCACCATCTCGTACTCGTCCTCTGTACGGTCCACCTCCGCGTACTCCAGCCATATCATCTAGAGTAATTGCATCAATTTGTTGTGGCCCCGTAATTAGCTTGCTTTGCCTACATTCCAGCGCTGCTCCCTGCTCCCTGTTGCCTACTCCCTGGTCCATATTCTTGATGTGCCTTGGCCTCTAACCTTTGCGGCAGTACCTGCCTGCCTTTGCCCCATTGTCATTCATTGTTACATGAATATGGCCCCATAGGCAGGGACTCGAATCGTTCAACTGTGTCACATACACCTGCCATTTTTAAAAGGCACAATGCTCAGACCTTTAACATTCAACTTTCACCATCTGCTGGAAGGAGCCTGATGCTCTTAAAGCAATATGCTTATTGACAGGTGCATTCTTGCAGTCCTCAGGCATACCTCGCCCATCATCTCTCAACTACTGAATACTTGGAATGTATTTCTCTATCTCTAAGAGGAACTCTCTTTAGAATTCTAGGTGATATACTGGCCGCATTCTCTCTTATTTATTGATATCCTATCCTAAACTCTTACCTTGTTCTATACTGTTCTGTTCTGTTCCTCTTTAGAGCCATCATGTGTGCCTGGATAACGATTGTGACAACAGCGATTCCCGTCGCTCTATCGCACTCGGTGCGCATCTATCAGTATCGTGGCAACGCCGGCACTGCCTGCGTCTTCTCCACTGAGGAGGAGGTTTGGAGTCTGGTTGGCTTCCAGGTAAGTGAACTTCCATCCTAATGAAATGGAACCCTTTTTCGTGGGTGGTGTCTAGAGGGATACCCATCCCGGCGAAGAGGCTTGAGTGAAATTGAAGGAGATCGCTTATTGTTGAAATCAAGTCATATTTTCCAGTCCTTGCCCGGCAAGACTGCAATATATTTGCTACTTAACTCACAGCTACACCACCTTCCACTTTCCACTAGGAGCGACAGCTTGTCAGGGCGTGTGACATACTATCAGTACAACCAAAGAACCAGGGCACATGGCTGAACATGCCTTCAGTTCGTCGGTACAGTGGAGTCGGAGCTGTAGAAAAGTGTGCCCAAGGAAAAAAAGAAGCTCTCTTTCGCACAAAAAGATAAAACATATCTCTCTATAATATCAACATTTGTTGAGCTATTATCCAATATTTTACTCATACATATTTGCGCGTGCAAAGCGAGTGAGCCGGGGGTTGGCTTAGAAATTACCAGAAGGAATTTGCCTCATTTGGCAAAGCCGATAAGGCGTTCTTCCTCCACATATCTGTGCTCACAGTGCACTCTAGTTGGAGTATTTCTGGCAAAAATATGGCATCCCCTCAATCAGGTGTCCCCTCCGTGATGTGTGTGTGTGTGTGTGTGTAGGTCCCTGGCCAGACAATGGCCCAGAATGCTCAACTAGATATGGCCACACTGGAGCAAGAGAGGGAGAGAGAGGGAGTTCAGAGTCGTATTTTGCAATTATTTGGCCCAGCTATTGGGGGATTCGTTTTGGGGGGATGGGTCCAAGTACGATTTCATCATCATTATGCCAGACCCACACACGCATAGATCAGCGTTATCCGAAATGGTTTTTCCGTTTGGCTGATTTGGTCATATTTTTTGTTGGTTGCTGGGCGGGGGGTTTCATTTCAGTTTGCTATGTTTATTACCCGAACTTGTGTCTATTAATCAATTCAGCACTCTCTCAGTCCCGCTCCCCCTGAAAACTCCTCCATAATTCGCCCCTTCAAGGGTACGCCCCTGTGCTTTTCTGGCTTGGCTGGCGTGTCAGCGTCAGCGTGTCAGAGCAATTTCATGCCGGAAGGATGTTACACAGGAAGCCGCAGTTGTCGGGGAGCAGCACCGAGAGCCCAGAGTGAGGGCGATGAATGGGCTTTGTCGTCTATTCCCATTCACAGACCGACTGACTGGATGACGGACTGAGCCACGAGGCGGCTGATTCACTGACTCCCCAACCGACTGGCAGCTCAGCCGCTCCTCACTCCGCTCCTCCTTCAGCTAATATGCACTCGTCAAGCTCCTGTTTGGTGGCCGTTGACACTCGTCCTAATGTCACCGCTCCCCTCCCACCAAACATCTACCTGGCACAGCAAATTGCACAGTTTGCACCGACTCATTTTCCTGGCACTGTCACGAATACCGGGTACGGTTAGAGTTACGGATAAGGATTCCCCCCCCCCCCCCCTGACTGTGCATATAGATCGCAATGGGTAGCTACCTTTGGATGTTATGTGGAGAAATTCATCGGGGCGATTAGAGAGTGGAAAGTGCAACTGCAAATGACCGCCGACTTTGCTTCGAATTAGATATTTTTCCCCCTCTCATTGTCAGGGTCAAGGCGAAATCGCTCTCTCTATATTTCTGGCTGTGTGTGGAGGTTTGTTTGTTTATGTGTGCGTGTTGCTGGCTCAGACCTTGTCTGGCAATAAAATAAAAATGGATCAAACTTGTGCAAGACATCCGTCATACGTCACGAATACGTACAGTACGAAAAGTAAAAGCGGAAAAGAAAACAACGAACAACGAAACTAACGACCAAATTGTTGTCATCGTAAAGGACCTATAAAAATAGAACAAATAGGACTTTGGAGGAGGGGAAAGGCGAATATGAATGGCAGCAAAACAGAGAACACGAAATGGGAATAGGTCATGGAAAAGGCGGGGGCAACAGAAGTGTTTATCTTTCTGCAACTCTGCCGAAAAAAACAAAATTGAGGGCTTGACCCCCCCAAAAGTTGGCCAAAGACGAACTTTTGAAGTGTCAATCTCTGAATCTTGAATTGATTGAAGCGAAATCTTTTGAAAAAGTTACGATTTACATTTTTATTTTTAAATTTTGTGCCCAATCAAATTGAAAGTAGAATAAACTATCTACAAAACGGCTGGGACAAGTTTTGACTCAAAACTTGCGAGTAATTACTAGAGTCAACACAATTTAAGAATTTAAGCAGCAGACAATATCCGTTCATTAGAGTCGTGTATGCTATATGATATGCAAAGGGGCTTCAAAAAGTGTCATAATACTAAAGTTATGGATATGTTTCGACGGCCATATCAAATATCAGTTGGTTGCCGCAATACTCACACGAGAGACCTGCCGATCTGGGTCGTCTTTTGAGCGCCTTCTTGTGGCTAGAGCCTGGAGCCACCCTACCAACGAAAAGTATGGCCGTTACTCATCTCACTTTGTCTATTGTCTTTGGTTTTACAGCTCTCGGTTACATTGTTAGATTGTTTCACACATTCGCCCAGCATTAGTTGCGAATAGTTGCTCCTTGGACTCCTTTCTGTCTTGCGGCAATGGCAGGACCTCATCGCCATCACATTGTCATCAAAGTTGCACACACACGATAGTCACACCGTAAACGGAGTCTAAAGCTCTGACCCTCTAAGGGATCTGGGATCTGGGCCTGCTTGATCGGCCTCTGTCTGTTAGTCGGTTTCTCCTTCATTTTTCCCCCTTTTCTTTTAATGTCTCATTTGGGCATAGCGCACACACACCCATGGAGGGGGAGCTCGTGGCAAGTTGATTAATTTCGCAGAGTGCCTGCGGAGGCGCCGCAGTAGCGTTTATGGATGAAATCCCAGGCGCAATTTCTGGGGCTATGCTAAAATATAAGGAAGTTATGAGTATGAGAGCTGCCCCCGGCCATAACCATTTATCATATGGCACACACTTTAGTTTATGTCTTTTTATTGGGACTCGCATAAAGTTTAAAGGCCGCACCGACAGACAAAAACAAAAAGTTTCTTTTCAAAGTTTGGTAACTTTTATTTACTGGCCCCATAGCCGGGCCCCCGTTTTGCGATTGTGTTGTAAAATTTCATAGCGTGTATCTATCGCTTCAAGTGGTATCTGCGTATCTGTAGAGGCTCATCTTTGTATCTCTGTCTATGTCGTAAGTGGCCGGCCATGAAATGAAGTTTTATGCACAGCTTGTCAAAGTTTATGGGCTCCTCAACTCCTCAACATCCATCAGATGTGAACAGATATATCCATCTTCCTTGTCTCGGTCCATTGACACTCCAAGTGTCTGGAGTTCTTTTAAAAGAAAAACAATTTGGAAATGTGTTTCCTAATGATTTTCTCCGGCAATGACTTTCTCTTTTGTTTTGTTTTCAAATGACGATTTAACTGAGCGCAACTGAGATCGTTTCGGGTGCAAAGTTATCCACTTTAAAAGTTTAAAGAGCAGACGAAATAGATTGATAAAGTATGGAGTTAAGATGGCAGGTTGGTCTAAGCAGTCCCACATTCAGGGAGTCCTTTTGGGCTCCAACCTCTGCCGCGAGATACAAGATCATGGCCTTGTCTCGCATCATTCAGCCGAACAGAAGATCCAATGACAACGCCCCACAATTGAGAGGCCCCAAAGGCCAATCAGTGGCACATAAGCTGTCACAGCAATCAGCTTTCCACACTTATCGCCGCTCGACCAGCGAACAATATGAAGCCGCAGGATAACAGAGCTAACGGCAGGGACACAGAATGTTTAATCACGCGTTGGTGGATGTGGAGGGAGGGGGGGGGGGGGAGGCATAAATCCCATTGTCTAGGATATGAATGTGTCATAAATTGCAGCATTTGCGGGGCTGCGTCAGCGACAGATGCGAAGCCTCCCCCCCGGCCAGATCTCATTAACATTATTGTCCCGACCTGACTGGCATTACAAACAATTTCCTTTGCAATTTACACTTTAATTAATGCATCAGTAACACCAGTCCCCAAAAAAACAGCAACAACAACAACAACTGACTGACGGAAGCAGTAAGAATCGTGGGGCATCATTAAACCCAGACCGGTATCCAGATCCGGGCTCCAAGCCAGATGTGTCAGTGGGGATTATGTCAGTCCTCGGAATGGCCTTGTTGCCGTTGTCGATAACAAACGACATGTTCATTGGCCATGGCCAACAAAGTGATTTCGATTCCATAGCTGTCAGGCATTTCCTCTGCTCCTCTGCTGCTCCGTCCGCCGTCCTCTCTGAATATGAATGAATGCGTCCGTATCCCGAGAAGGACTCGGATCCACACAAGGTGATGGTGTGGAGTGTAGCAACGTGGCAGCGATTATTAACAATTGCGGCATGCGCGATTTCATCTGTTCCCCCCCCAGCCCCAGCCCCAGCCCCAGCCCCAGCCCCAGCCCCAGCCCCATCTCCAGCCCCATCTCCGACTCAGACTCCTTTCTGCTGTTTCTGTTTCTGCTGTTCTGCTGTTCGTTTTCCGTTTCATTACCTACCGCCTCCTGCTGCTGCCGCGGCTCCTGCACCGAATTCGGTTTCATTTCGTGGATATATATTTTATTTTCGACTTGCACCTTTGTGCATATTCTCCGGGGGTAGAGTGTGTTTTATTGTATTCATTGGCTGGCCCCTTAAATCATTCACACTCGGCTGAAAGCAGTCGAACCATCGGCCCGGCCCAGCCACCACTTGAAAACTTGAGGCGCCTCCAAATGAATTTAATGCCGCGCGGTTAAGCCCCCCGGATCAGCGTAGCTCATCCGAAAGAAGCCGCGATGCCTGCAGCTGCCGATTGGATATCGTTCACGGCTGCACAGAACTGAACCGAGCCGTGGCCAATTTTGAATACCAACGCTCTTGGCCACTATTTGGGGCATGAAAAAGTTAAGTAAGGCTTAAAATTCGATAAAGTTTGGCCCTGGTAGCCGGGCTATCCCATTTCTTAAGAGATTTTCTGATACATAGTTCCTTTATCTCTGTTTCATGTCCCATACTCATTTGATTTATTGATTTATGGCCACTTCAAAACCTGATTCACAGTCAATTTATTGCTCAAATGTACGAGTATTCAACTCATGGCTGATTAACAACCGTATCGTTAAAGATCCATTAAGGATTCACTGCCGATCGTAACAGAGTTATTATACTTTTATGCGGTATTCATAACGATTCATTGCCCGATTCATTGATTCACAGACAACTCGTGTGCGCCATTAGCTGTCTGAATTGATATCCGTTGAAATTTCCTTCAACATTATTGGATTCGTCCTTTCAACACATCCATTCACTGACAGTCCAGCAAACTCGTAGTTTTTTTTGTTGTTGTTGTTTTTTCTTTGGCCAGTTTTTCACGCCCCACTATACAAATATACAGACATGTATCTTCCTTCTTTTTTGTTTGTGTCTGTTGCAACGGCGGCTAAGCGTTGCCAGCTGGTGGCAGGGATTGGCAGGGAGGGGCAGGGAGTGGCCGGGCGAGTGGAAATGTGTCTGGTACTCATTTCTGGTATCTGGGCAGCATTACGGGTCAGCGCTTTTGACAATTCCCAATGCAAAAACAAAAGCCGCTGACAGGACGGCAGATGGTAGTCGGCAAGAACCTTCGACCAAAAACAGACACGAACAAAAAACCCAAAAAAAATATATGTATATGAACAGCCAAACAAAAACCCACAAAACGGACATTTCTCAAGGAACAAAAAACCAAACAAAATGATAAACACGATAGCTTGATGAATATGAATATTTTCAATGAATTTTCTACAGGCAGCGTCAGGACTGGTTCAAATATACATATATTTATGGGTCGTGGGAGGTCCAAAAAAGTTATCAAACAACATACTCTAGTGCCAGGGCAATATCAATAGACTATGATAAAAACTAGTTACTATCCCTTCAAACATTTAAGTCAATCAAATGCGGGCCATAATCTGCCATGAATCTCATACCTAATCGACCATTAAACGGATATCCAACGGCGTCCAAATTAGTAATAAATACAATTTAAATGAAAATCAATTGCCGGCACATTCATCCTTAAGGACCAGCCGTCAACCAATTGCCAAAGTCAGCGCTAGCTCGACTCCTACCACAAATCTCTTGAACCACTTGAACACAAGAATTTACCCCAACCCAACCCATCCTATTCCATCCCTTGGTCCATCTGCTGGCCATGAAAATGTGGCCAACATTTATGCCCAGGAGCAGCCCTAATTGTGTTCAGTGGCCAGCCAGAAAACTTTGACCATTGTTGACCGCATTTCGGCTGTGTGCCACAATGCAATTAAAACTAATGCCAAATCTGTGTCGAGTTCCAGGAAGACCAGTATGACTTTGCCTTTTCCCACACAGCCAGCCAACTATTTACTACTCCGCTGTCGTTGCAGGTCTCCTTCTTCTTATCATCGTATGTGGCACCCTTGACGCTGATTTGCTTCCTCTACATGGGAATGTTGGCGCGTCTGTGGAAGAGTGCTCCAGGCTGCAAGCCATCCGCCGAGTCACGGTGAGTACACTCTGCCCCCGCAAAGAAAACCACAAACAGAAATACCATCTACACGGACATCATCAGACAAGACGGAGGGGCACCTGCGACCACGGCTGCGGACCGTGATGAATGCCTTTCTATTAGGCTGGGAGGTGGGGGCTCTCGTGAGCTTTTGCCTCATACATTTTTAAGCGCCCTGCACTGCGGGGTCAACGGAACGTAAGCCGGCTCCGCATGAGCGATACTTCCCCAGAGAAGACAGCGCCCAAATGGAGGAATGAGTGCCCAACTCCATGTAATAAATATAAGTACAATAGAAAAACGCAAAAGGAAAAGCATTGAGGCTGAGGGCAAGGCCGTGGTGCTTCTGTGAAAATATTTGATGTTTATTTTGGGAAAATTGTTGTCAAATGAATTCTAAATATTAAAGATGTTTGCTCAGTGATCACTGACCAAAAGGGGTCACCAAAATTCCGAATAAATTAAAGCCACGCAAAACAATGACTCAAATAGTTAGTTCTACATGCAAATGGAAAGGTTATCATTCGACAATAGGTATATTCGTTGATGTCAAATGATTTCTTAATATTAAAAATGTTTGCTCAGTGATCACAGACCAAAAAGGACACCATCGGGGTCACCAAAATTTCGAATAAATTAAAGCCACGCAAAACAATGACTCAAATAGTTAGTTTTACAAACAAATGGAAAGGTTATAATTCGACAATAGGTATTTTCGTTGTTGTCAAATGAATTCTAAATATTACAAATGTTTGCTCAGTGATCACAGACCAAAAAGGATACCATCGGGGTCACCAATTCTTCTGTGAAAATATTTGATGTTTATTTTGGGAAAATTGTTGTCAAATGAATTCTAAATATTAAAGATGTTTGCTCAGTGATCACAGACCAAAAGGGACACCACCCCGATGGTGTCACCAAAATTCCGAATAAATTAAAGCCACGCAAAACAATGACTCAAATAGTTAGTTCTACAAGCAAATGGAAAGATTATCATTCGACAATAGGTATATTCGTTGTTGTCAAATGAATTCTAAATATTAAAAATCTTTGCTCAGTGATCACAGACCAAAAAGGACACCATCGGGGTCACCAATTCTTCTGTGAAAATATTTGATGTTTATTTTGGGAAAATTGTTGTCAAATGAATTCTAAATATTAAAGATGTTTGCTCAGTGATCACAGACCAAAAGGGACACCATCGGGGTCACCAAAATTCCGGATAAAATAAAGCCACGCAAAACAATGACTCAAATAGTTAGTTCTACAAGCAAATGGAAAGGTTATCATTCGACAATAGGTATTTTCGAATTATAACTTTAAATTTAAAGAATGAATACTGATGCAGACTTTGTGGAGAAATTAAACATTGCCACAAATGCATGCAACGTGATCAATTTCCAGCAAAACTTTATTCAATTCCCCAACTAGTAGTTCAAGCTGAAAACTTCAGTTGGACACGAACTGGACAAGACCATGGCCGCAACTTGGCAAATACTTTACAAAGTTTGTTTTTATCATAAATGAAATAATGTTAAGTGACGGCCAAACAGAAAAGTTCCAGCATAAAACAATAACTTAATTATTTAACAGAGAGACCAGCAAGAAGTCACGTACAGTGTGAAGAAAAAGCTTATTCAAATTCAAGAGAAAATTGCAGTAGTCATATCAAATAAAGAGATTTTGCTGAGCCAAAATGGAAGCTACAAAACGGAAAATTCATAAATCATAGAGCAGCATGCAATGTGAAATTCAAATGCCATAATTTATAACCAATATCTGTGTATCTTCACCCTTCTATCGATTAACTCTACTGCCTCTTGTCCACTTGCAGCAAGGGCAAGCGACGCGTCACACGAATGGTAGTTGTTGTCGTATTGGCATTCGCCATTTGCTGGCTGCCCATCCATGTAAGTACTCAAACACCCATTCAGATGCACACTCACACATTTGCACACCTTATAGCTTTATTCCGATACATATTGTAGATCGGTTCTCACCGAAGAAGACAAATACTTTCAAAATATAGATGCCACTGCCTTGTACATAGTCTTTCATGTAAACAACATACCATCTTTCCACGAATACCGCATATTCGTATGCAACGAAAACACCCACGCACAATCATCGCAATTTTCCAGCAAAACAGTAGGGAGCGAAAATTATGAACAAACTGATTAATGTCAATTTTGTTCGGTAGGCTGTGTTCGAATTCGATTGACGAGTGGCCTTGAACTGATAATTGAAGGATGTACTAGCAAATGCATGTACATGTTCAGCGGATACGATTCCCCGTGGGCAGATCTGCTAACCACTGATTAAATAGGCGGTATGGAAGGGGGCTAGTACGAGTATATCCGCCCTCATGCTCCCATGAAACGTACCTTTGTAACACAAATAAGAGAAATATAGAATCTTGTCGAATTTAAGCACTTTAAGCTCTTTATTAGATGCGAAGCACTTAAAATTTTGAGCAGCAACAGCTGCTGGCAAACAGTAACCAAGATACTCGGATAGTTGCGATAAATTGACATTTGTGATTCAGCCCCTGCCCATCCCAGCATCCTCGAGAACAATTTATTTGCTGAAATGTTTAATAAGCCAGGGGCAGAGCTGGCGGCAGCTGTTGTTGGCTGATGGCTGCTGGCTGCTGGCAACCATTAACAGACATTCAAAGCATTCAAAGTGTTTGCACAAAATCAATGTGCTCACAAATTACAAATGAAATTACAAATTACATACACACACACACAATCCGAGAGACACAAATTGCATTTATCAATGCCGTGACAGCATATGGCCTGTGACTAAATACTGATTACTTCCTTTTGTGCATGTCTTTAAAAAACAAAAGGTCATACTGGTTTTGAAGGCACTCAATCTGTACGGCGGCAGTCACTTGTCGGTAATCATCCAGATCATATCGCATGTGGTGGCCTATACCAACTCCTGCATCAATCCGATACTCTATGCCTTTCTCTCCGACAACTTCCGCAAGGCATTCCGCAAGGTGAGAGCATGACTATTGATTCTTACTGATTGATTATGGCCACATAAACATGTATTTTTCCTTTGCTCCTCTTCAAGGTGGTCTGGTGCTGTAGCCCACCGCCGCTTTTGACCAATCCGCAGGTGACCAAGACCACGCGCACTGCAACCGGCAACGGAACGTCCAATATTGAAATGCTCTAAGCGGGTAAGTGTTTTAAAAAAGTTAACTGAATTCTGTTGGACAAATAAAAACATTTGTGCCCTAGAGCAAATCCTACAATAGTCAATTTTAATTTGTATAAAAGCCGGACGTAAAACTTTTTTCATATACTCGTACCATAAACTGTTGTATTTTAGTTGCATAATTGTTTTTGTCACAGTTTCTGCAACAGTAAATCAATGAATAATGGTATTAAAGTTGAAGAGCCTTTGGGCAAATTCGTAATATATTTACATAGTTAAGGAATTAAGAGAAATTCGAGTAATTGCAACTAAGTGGCTTTCAAAAATATTTCAATTCAGTTGATTTTGCTCTACTCCTTTTTGCAGCTCTGAAGAATGAAATGCATTGATGGTCGATGAGGAGAGATGGATGGGTCAACCGAGGAAATGGAAATTTGAATTTAAACTTAACAAAAATACAAATTAATAAGAAATACAATTTTTTTTCTGAGAACACGGCGCACTATAGTTAACTATAAATATACATATGTATGTGTGTATGTATATTAACCGATTTATGTCCAAGAGGAGAATATAATTGTCCTTTTTATTTACTTACTCACAGTCTTAAATAGTGATTAATTTGGCAGATTTTTCAACATGAGTTCTGTGAATATGTTCTTAAGGTTTGATCAGTTCCAATTGGTTGCTAAGTTGTGTGTTTTTCAAAAATTGATAATATTAATTGTATCATTAATTAAGATGCTGTGTAAAATTTTTTTCAACTTTTAGAGAAATAAGCAAAGAAAAGAAAATATTTGATAGCAAGAAACTTACAATTCAATTGTATGAAATGAAATTTACACAAAAATGAAGAGAGTTTCAATTTGCAGAAAAATTGATGCTCGATGATTAATGGGGGGGGTCAAAGAGGAGATGACAAAACCAAATAAATGTAAGTGCAGGGCCATGTTAATGGAAAATTCCTGTAACCAAATGTAAATCGTTGGTTTTGTATGAGTGTCGTTTAGCCATTAAGCGTTTAATAGCGGAAATTTATAATTAACAAAACTCCACTCACAACATTACAACATACACGAAATGTTATGACCAGAGGAGGACCCGAGATGGATACAGATTTACTCGAATGGCAGTTGAAATTTATATTAAACCCAACACTTTTGACACCTAATTGTTTTTGGATTATGTTTGGTATACAATTACAACATATTACATTTATAAAGTAGCACAAAAATTACTGAAATTACTCGTAATTAAGATGAAACCTATATGGATACTTAGATAATACCTGCATACGTGCATGAATTGTTTGATTAAAGCATTAAACGAGTAGATACTCGTACAAGTCCTAATTGAATTTCTAATACTCTCAAAGCTCAATTGCATATGAAACGCATAAATGAATGTGTGTATAATCCTTTCATCAAATCTCTTTATGCTAATTAAATCGTTCATCCGTGGTATCTCCACCGGGGATTACCATTCAATTTCATAATGAAACGTTTAATGCGAATTTCACTCGCCAATTGAGTGGAGAACAGGGCATATGAGGCTTAAGTTCATGGATATGTTGTGCTTAAAGACCTAAAAAGACACCAATTGGTGTTGCATTAATAAAGAACTCATTGAGGTACGTCTCACAGATATTTCGAGTACCCAAAGAGTACCCATCCAGTCGATACCTTGCCCCCAAAAAGCTGGAAAAAAATATCTCATGAGGCCATGACATGTTTGGCCATGTTTTTGTTACGCCATTAGTTAATCATGTAAATTATAGATTATTAATTGTATACAACAATATTTATACATATGTATGTATGTACATGCGGGTATGTGTGTATGTATTTGACTATTAAATAAACTAAATCGATGCAGAGGGAAAAGTGAATATAATTTTTTTGTTAAATTCTTAATTTATTTTGCGTTGCTTCGGCCTTGCCGAATTAAAAAATGTAACATAAGCACACTTATTTATGGGAAATTCGATGAACAGCAACTCGTGTATTTATTCATAGAGATATCTACCATATATAGCATGTATGCATGTGTGTCTGTTAAATGCATATACTGTATACATACTTGCATATATGTATATGTATGTGTATATATATGTCCTACTGCATTCCTAGCACAGTTGTGGAATTGAAAAATATTTGAATTTAGAACAAAAAAAACGGAGCAAACCAAATTTTTGACATAAATTTAAAACCAAAATTAACTCAATGAAAATGAATTAAAATATACTAGATCTTAAGCAAGTAATTCCAAGGAGTGTTATTCTTTTTTGTTTTTTTTTTTCTTTTTTTTTTGTCATTTATTTATATATGTATGTGCGTATGTGCCCGCTTGACTGTAGGGTATTTACTAGCCGCCTAGCCACACAAACAAACAAATGTGTACATGTAAAACTAGAGAAAAAAATAATACAGACAATGTCTTTATTATTTTCTTACGTTCTGCAAACAAAAATAAAAATAAAAATAATTAGCTAATATAAGAAAAAGAAGATCAGCAAAAGATATTGTATTCGTATATGAATGTATATGTACAATAAAATTTGTTCATTGTGTTAAATAAAATTGATGGATCTGTGTACACTACTCGTCTCGGATCGGCTTGGGGCATCCTGATCCAGTATCTGTACTCTTTGAGGGTCTTTGGGGGTCGGAAAGTTTTCCGTTTTAATGAATTTTGATGACTTTTTGTTGGTTCTAGCTGGATCTTTGGCCGTTCGCTTCTATGAACCAAAGTTTCCAGAAGCTACATGAAGAAGACCTGTTTCAACTTGTTCACCAAAAAGGTTTTTTATCCATTATTTTATTAAAATTATTTTATTTCGCGTCATGACGCTTGGGACGGCACTTGTCCAGGATAATGCCCAACACGCTGAAAAAACAGGATCTATTTTTGAGCGATGGGGCGTCGTCCCGCTTGAGCTGGGGCTCGTTTTCCTCGAAGCGTCCCCATTGCATGCCTTCCACCTTGAACTCGGCCTTGTACTTGGCCTGTCCGCGCTTTGCCAGCTTGCGGAAGGCTTTCTTCTGCTGGGCCCACAGCAGACCCGCAGACTCCCCGCGCTTCACACGCTCCAGGTCAGCGGTACGAGCCGCCAGGTACTGCTCCTAAGGGGAGGACACGCGATAAGCCAACAAAATTCACTGCTCGAATATACTGTACCCTCTCGAACTGCAGCTTCTCCGCGGGAGTTAGCCCCTGCCAGGCGTCGGCGGCCTTGTTTATCAATTCGAATGCATACATGCCATCATTGCCAAAGGCTTCGCGAAAGTCCTGAATAAAGTTTAAGTGGGCGCTATTGCTAACCAAACTCAAAGTATGGTTGGCGATGGCCCCCATCGTCAATAAAAAATCACAAGAAAATAAATTGATCTACAAAATTCGACTTGAATCTCCGTAAATTTCGATGTTGTTGTAAGCAGTTAGTACAATGAAATGAATGAGAATAGGAATAACAATAAGTAACACAACGATTCGAAACAAACGGCCTCCTTTTCGTTGTTAAACGGATACTCGTCGTGTGGGACAGGTACAGAAAAACGTAAAAGATCAAAACACTTTTCAATTAAATGTCATCTTAACACAAGAAAACCACTCGAAAAATACAAATGTATGCAAAATGCGCTTTTGCGGCATATGAAAAAATCTCATCATCTCGACATTACCCTACGCTGCCCCATCCATCCGGAACTCGTTAGATTCATATTTTTTCGTTAAAAAAATTCAATTTTTCGCACCCAAGCAGCAGGCATGCAATAAGGCCATCAGTCGCTCGGCTCGCTGACTCATTACCGGCATCAGCTCCAAAAAAATTGATGATCAACATTATCCTTAATGCAGTGTCACGTCAGTGCCCCCCACGAAGAGGGTGGGCGGAGGTGGCATGCAAATAAAAGTACGAGTGGCGGTGCAAATGCATATAAATTTCATGTCCTCTGGTCACATATTTTTTTCATAGCTTTCGTTCCAATTTTCATTGAAGTTTTGTGGCATGGAAGGGCAAAGATGCAAGTTGCAAAATATTTTATACCTCTCTTCATCGTTCACTCTTTCCCACTCCAGCCACTATCTCTTCCCCCCTCCCTGTCAAGTCATGAATTTTATTGAGTGAATTGTGCGGAGAGACCCCACGACCAAGGGACTAGGAGCTGGGGACAATGGAGAGACAAGGGACAGGAGACAAAAGTTTGTCAATTGTTCAGTCACTCTGTCTCTTGACACTTTCAATGATGGCCAGCTCCCCCCTCTTTATCTTCTTGCACCGAGCACTGAGTGCTCGGAGTTTTCATTTAAATATCTTCGTTTATTCTATGAAAGCACGCGCAGCATTTAATTGGAAAATCTGCAAAGAAAAATGGAATCAAAATGGAAAATGGAGGTTCTTTATTGGTTTTCCATTTCTTGATCAGAATATAAGCATCCCAAATAAAGCCCATCAATGTACATTCTCCTAATGTACCATTCTCCTAATATTAACATTTAATACAAGTTCAGTGTATCCTGAAAAGAGTATTTGTGGTTTTAGGAGGAGGTTGGCTTCGTTGATGGGTAAGAAGAACATAGATACCCAAGGTAGAACTCGGTAACTCGGTAATAAAACAGAAGCGAATCACAAAAAGCGAAGCCCATGGGCAGCACTGGCAGAAGGTGGCCAAGGCGCCAGCGATAGAATTGTGGCAAAACAGAGTGAACAGATGATGCAATAAATGAAAGCGAAAACATGCAAAGAAAAGCATAGCATAGCAAAGCATTTGGGCGCAAGCTGACAACCAAGACGAGGGATGTCCGAGCACTACGAGGACGCAAGGAGTCCGCCCAGGAAGAAGGTATCGATGCGGATGTGACCACAGAGCTCGCTGCCCCTCTGGCAGACCCCACAACTTTGGTGAGGCGTGAGTTACGCAGTCTGCCACGTAAGAACTACAAAGCAGACCCCAACGATGACGAGCCGAATCCGACGGACAAGGACCCTTGTGCCTAGGCACGGGCAAGAACCAAATGGAGGGGCTGCTCCGGCCAGGGTTTCGTGCTCCTCTCCGTACTTGGAGCCCAACGGCTGCTACTTCAGCAGATGGGGATATGTTTTGACTATTATTAATACCCCTATCAGTCCTGCAGCTTGGCCTGCTACCGTTCCTCGCGCTCTGACTTTGGGTCCGGCTGGGCAAAGTAACATCACAGACTCTATATCACTGGCTAGCCCGTTAGATATCATTGATAATTAGTATGTTTAATTGTATATTCTATATGGAACGGCCATGGATCGTTAGAAAGCGCTTTAGAAATCAAAACCAGAATATCCAGGCCTAGGCAAACCTTCTAGATTCTTCCAGCCTTCAAAACACACACAAAAACAAAAGATTCCAAAAAGAAGAGTCTGCTCCAAATGTCGCCACCAACCAGCCACTGGCAAAGTCAAGCAAGAACTGAGCCGCCGAGTAAATGAAGGTGTGAAAGGTACAAATGGCTGTATATGTGGGTAGAAGGAGCAGCCAGCAGCCAGCAGGCAGGTCTAGTGCTGCATAAATTGGGACAACATGTGTAAACAGTGACATTATTTAGCTAAGTATTTGTCGCTCTCTGTCTGTCTGTGTGTGGGCGCAACGCCTCTAAGAACAGTGGTTGTCGCCAGATTCAAGGCTCGCAGGGAATGAAAATACTGCAATACGATGGCCAAAGGAAAGCGATGACAGGCATATAGAATTGGGTAAATGAAGAGTAAATTGTTCCACTGCGCCCACTGTTCCTGAAGCGTGTGTGGGTGGCTGGTTATTGAAATTCGTGCAAATATTGGACAATTTATGCGATCTTCGAAATGAGAACACACTGAGAACACTCTGGGCGAGTGGCAACACCGATTTTTACGAGGCAAACAAAAAGAGGAACAAGCGTAAGTTGTTCGATTTTATGTTGTTTTGTTAACCCCAGCAGCATCAGCAGTGTCGGTGTCGGTGTCAGTGTCCGGTGCAGGAACGTCGGGAGAAGCGGCAACAGGTAACAGGAGCAGGCCAGGGGCACAGGGGATGGCGACGGGCCGGTCCGGTCCGTACCGGACCACAAATAAACAAGGCAATAAGCGGCCCAGGCCACAGGCAATTGCTGCCGTTGCTCTTCATTATCCCTCCCATACATAGGAGACCTGTGTGGTGTGGCAGCCCTCTACGTGCTCATTACTTCAAATAAGCTCGGATAGCATCCGCGGTGTCAGCCCATTTAATTATGCAGACGCCCGACAGTTGGCCGCCGCCTTGACCGTGTACGCGCTGCCGCGACCGCGACCGTCTCCGGTTATATTTCAAAACCGGACCGCACACCGGCCCAACTGTTCAGTCGCCACGCGGCCATTGTGTGAGCCGCACACACCAGGGACATCCAAGGATCTTGCAGCAGCAGGAGCTGCACCATCATTTTCCCCATCATCATGGGCCAACCATCGACTACTGGTGTCGGTCCCAGGAGCTGGACCCTCTGCGGAGCCGTTCTGCTGTTCATTCTGCAGTTATTCCAGACCTCCGATGCACTGCATCACACCGAGGAGGGACTCGAGTTGCTCTTTCGTGAACGGTGAGTGAACATTGAATGGTTTTTATTCACTGATAGCCTCTTGATGTTAAATCGATTGAGCTTCTTGGGCCTTACATGGGTTTCTTTCTAATGGGGATAGTCCAGAATGAAGTGGTACTGTGGTTAGTGTTTTTCGTATTTTCCAAATCACAAATTAATAGGAAGTTTAAAACATAGTGGTGGCGAATCGGTTTCCATTTTGAGGAGTTAAGTGAATTTTTTTTCTTATAGGGGGAGTCCAAAATGCAGATAATGCTATAAAATTGATTTTGTTGGTGTTTTTCTTATAAATATACAACGAGATGAAGATATATTCTATTAAAAGTAAAGATTTGATAGGTAAATGCTTAAATTTGAGACCAAATTTGGAAAAATTGGTTTATTGAACCCTTTCAAACCATTAAAAACTTCTTGGTCTCAAATCGACTGCGAGTTACGAGAGTTATGTGGGTTTTTTTCTGATAGGGGGTGTCCAAAGTGGTCCTACAGCTGCACAAGTTTTGTAATCAACATCTAATAGGAAATTATTAACATTTGAGGCTGAATATTTCCAATCCAAATATATTTGGTTTCTATAACCATACCAATTAAATTTAGGAGGAGTTCTAATTGTTGTAAATTCTGAAAGAATCTTTAGTGGAACAAAGAAAATAGTCTATAACAGGGAGGTTTTTCGATGTCATATACGACTTCCAATCGAATTATTTCTGAAACTTAAATTTCAAACTTTTTTTGATTCGAATCGCGCTACGATTAGGTTAGCTTAATGTTCCATGAAATTTGTATGATCTTTGGATTGTATTTAGCTTCTGCCAACAGTAACCAAAAATTTAACAAGAAATTTTCAATTTATTCAACAAATCCGAAGAGTAATAGCAACCGAGAGAACAGTGCAAATCGCTTATGCAAATATGTATGTATATATCGTGTGTATATTTTCAGCTCACAGTCGGACTGGGAGAATGTGTGGCATCAGGAGACCCATTCCCGGTGCCGGGACAAGCTCATCCGCCAGTTATACTGGGCCTGCGAGAAGGACATTTACCGCCTGACGCGACGCAACCGCAAGCGGACGGGCAACGACGAGGCCTGGATCAAGCAGAGCTCCTCCTCCTCGAAACGTGAGTCTTCAGATGATGATCCTCCTGCACCTGTCATGTATATGTGCATCTGCAAAATCCTTTCAGCTGGTACGCCCCCGTCAACTTGGCTGCACGTGAACTACGCCAACATGTTCCTGAGGACTCGTCGCTCCAACGCTCCATCGATCACCAACGAGTGCTGCACCAAGGCTGGCTGTACCTGGGAGGAATATGCCGAATACTGTCCTTCCAACAAGCGACGCAATCATTATTGATTTCCCTTTGTTCTTTGATTTTTTCTACAGATACATGTGGTTATATACTATATATGCATTTTGTTTTAGCTGTTGTTCTTGTTGTTGGTGTTGGTGTTGGTGTTGGTGTCATTGTCGTTTGGGTGTGTGTGTGCATCAGTGTGGGGCTCAATGAATAAAGTTTATGGATCGTCAAAGTTCTTGGGGTTCACAAAAAAAACAAAAAAAAACACTTGTACTAAGTTCATCTAGATTTCTATACATTCTACGAGTACATATGGTATGTATGTATGTGCCGTATATCAGTATAGTTGTTGACTATTTTCTAAACTATATATTTTGGGTAGAGAGAGAGAGAGAGAAAGAGAGAGGGAGAGGGAGCATGAAAGTATAATTAGATAGGTGGAGATGGCCTTTCCGTAAAGTTTTCTTTACGAAAAATATCTACTAAATGCAAATGTAATTACTATAACAGAAGAAAAGATATCCGCGTTGTGAGTGAGCTACGATGATGAACCCGACGAGACACACACACAGCGAGAGCATCTTCGGATCGACGAGATGTCTTCAACGATTCGGTGCACCTGCAAGAACCTGTTCTAGCTTGTACTTTCTTCAACTCATGAATCATTATGCTTGCGCCGATCGTCTTTGAGACTGAAGGCGAGCCACAATGGAGGAGGAGCAGAAGAAGGTCTTCTTCTGTACGAGTAGCGTGTTGCGTGGTGTAGTAGGCCTTTGCTCAATTACAAGAACCGAACGAATAATCTGTGTATATGCTATGAGGGCGAGAAACGTTTCTCAACTTATAAAAGCAAATAGCTTTATTGGAAACAGAAACGAGAATGTCCACCAGTTTCATGTTTGCAAATATAGGTTTTTAAGAAGTCGTGTTCCTTTCTCTCTCTCTCTCTTTTTCTCTCTCTCGATGTGTTTATGTGTTTAAAAACCTTTTAGAATAATATCACTTAGTCAAAATCCCCCACCGCCTACCCTAGCAAACGTGGCCCTTTAACGTGGTGGGGCCTCCCCATCGTCATCATTTTCCTTGCGACTCTTGGCCGGCCCTTGGCCCGTGGGTCCGCTGTGGGGGGGACGCGGACGCTTCGAGGCCTGGCCCTGATCGTAGTGGCCGTCTAGCATATCCAGAAGCGACAGCTGTCGCAGGTTAGGAGCAGCTACCTTCGGTGGTGAGTCTCCTCCTGCTGCTGATGCAGCTGCTCCTGCCTGACTGCTCTCGCTGGGCGTGGCCTCCAGGCTGGCGGCCATCATCATGGCATTGGCCTCTTCATCGTCGGAGAGCAGGAGAACGGCCGGAGAGCTTGTCGAATCGTCCTGCGAGGCAAACAAGTCTGGACTCTGTTCATTACTGGCCGGCAGCTTCTTGATCGACTGCGGTGTGGAGCACGTTGATGATGGCGGCGTTTTCTTCTTCATCAGTTCATCGCGTATATGGTCATAGAGATTCGGCTTGGCGGCCGGCTGGCTCGATTGCGATGGGTTGGAGCGCAGACTGTAGTCGAAGCGACGCAGCACGGTCCAGAGCTGCCGCACGGTGGTGCCCTGGCTGCGGAACAGCTGCCACATCTCATGCAGCTCGTCGCGCAGCCGGATGTTGCCGAAGGTGTAGTAGGCCAACGGACGGTGTAATGTGGCGCAGACCATCAGCTGCAGCAGCGACTTGAGACGGGCATCGCCCCCAAAGGCACCGCAGCCCCAATTGCCAGTGGCCACGCCCGGCGGCTCGCTAGACAGCGCGTGCATGAAGCCGGTGTGGGCCTTGTTCAGCTCCCGCTCCACCAAATCTTCGCGATACTGATGTGTGGCATTGGCAAACTGAAGCGCATCGATGGCCACAATCGCCGTCTGGCGGCGTCGCGAACTGTCCCGCGGCGTCAAATCCTCGTGGTTGCCGGACCAAGTGAAGCTGCCGGCATAGCCGGTGTAATTGCTATACCGCTCCGCACCGAGTACCATCAGCGCCTCGGTGGGGCGGAGGGACTCCGTGAAGAGTTTGCTCACCATCAGTTCCGGACAAATCACAAAGCGGATCTCCTCCTGTACACAGCCGTGACCGAGCACGCCGCCGCCCAGATACTTGTTGGCAAAGTCCACCTGCAGCAGGCCCAGGCCCTGGTCCTCGATCGTTCCGGCCGAATTCACATGTAGCGGTACGTCGCCTAGCGACTCCGTTACCTCATTCCAAATCGTCGTTCGATCCGGCTTGACGCTGCGCCGAAAAAATGTCACACATCCGGTGGACACATTGCCGTCACCCCGTTCTGTGGGACAGATGCGCCGGAAATAGTGCATAATGCACTTGAGCTTCTCCATTACTGCAGAACCCGACGATTGGTAGAGCCTGTGTGGGGGAAGGGGGGACAAATCGTGGGATAAGCACTGGGTGATGGGTAAGGCCTGTCCTCTCCGCTCACCTATTGAAATTGATATCCGGGAAGCTGCTGTACTCCGATTTGAGCTTGAGCGTGTTGCGGCGCGGATAGGTACAGAGAAAGGCATTGGCCAGCAGGCACGAGATCTGTTGTTGGGTGAGTGTTATCATGCTGTTCGTATGCTGCTTGAGCAGGGGTAGGGAGGCCTGAATGATATCGGGCAGACGTAGGGCCAGACGAATGATGCGGGGCAGAAGGTCCTCGAAGAACACCTTTTTCTCGCTTTCGTCCAGCTCCTCCTCGAGCAGCTGGTGCAGCGCGCGGAAGTTCCACTTGCCCTTGTACGTTGTGTTGTAGGAGAGTATCGCATCCTGGAGCTGTTTGCTGCTGGAAATCGGCTGCAGCAGTGCCCGCTCGATCATCTCCCAGCGCGAACCGATCGTTGTGGTCCCGTCGCCATTGTCGCGTGGATATTTGCTCTCCGGTGCGCAGGGCAGACGCACATGGTCCGAGTCCCACTTGCCGGCCCCCTTGAACGGGCGCGGCGGCACATCGATTGACTCGCGTATGGGATGCTTGTGCATCACGCGGTGCAAGGAACTGGGCGATACGGGTCCCATATGCTCCAGCTGAAACAGAGGCAGTCCCCGATGTATATCCTCGATGGGTACGCCACGCCAGCTCTGATCCGGTGAGGGTGGGCCTGAGCCCGAACCCGAACCCGACCCCAAGCCCGAGCCCGAGCCTGTACCTTTGGGAATCAGAATATGCATTAGCCATGTGTCTGACCTGTGTTTCGCTTGCGTCTCACCATTTGCACACTCTTTCTGAACTTTCTTCGCTTTCTCCAGTTTAAGCAGCGATTTGCCGGCTGCTTCTGCTGTCATGCCGGTTTTGGCCTCCGCCTCGGGGCTGCCGACAACCTCCTCCATGTCCGAGTCCATTTCGACGTCGCCCAAACGCACCGTCAACGCCGCTATGCCCCTGCAGTTGAGTGCAGACTGCAGAAATAATTTATTAAATGTTCGTAAAATTTTGCCGGGCTGCGGTTGTTTTGTGTTTTGTTTAAGTAGCGATGAGAATTATTTGCTGTCATGAATCATCATGGAATCATCGTATCCCACGATTTTGACATTCGGTTCAATATCACTAGATACATGGGGCTCTCAGCCCTGAACAACTTATTTTTTCCGATAGATAAATCAATTTTCTACAAGACAGGATAATTTTAAGTACTCTCTGTTTTATTTGATTGCTTATAAAACATGGTTTTAACAAATACGGTAAATACATGGTAACTCCACGATAAGTACACATTTTCTACATATTAACTACATATTTACGTAATTATCCAGACACACCTGACGATTGTTGGAAAAATACTGGAAAAGATTTTGAAAGTACTAGAAAATACTCAAAATTCTTTTAGCTGCACAGCTATATGAGATTGACGTGGTGTCTTATCGGACTTATCGATACCATATACCTTCCGACCGTCAAAAAAATACTGACTCTTAATGGCATTTCTACACGATTTTTACATTAGTGCTTTGGTCAAGAGGTGACTCAATAAAGCGTCTAAAAACAATACTGAAAAATACTAGAAAATACTCAATTACAATGACAAGTATTAAAATATGCAAAGTGTGTGGCTATACCGTCCGACCCTCAGAAATTTACAAAAATATACCGTCTCACTTTTGAATTAAACAGTAAACATACCGATAAAAACCTATTTTGCCCACTTAACCCCCCTATTTGAACATTTTGAGTTAAACCGCGAAAAATAATACTGTTTGTACATTGTAGCACTGCACTTGGTTATGTGGAGCAATTGACGCGTAGTGTAGTCCATTTGCCCATTCGTTATTTGTGCTATTATATTCAGAAAGATCCTTGGGAATTATTTAAATTTAAAATTTAATCAATTAAACGATTGCGCTACTACGATTAATATAAATTTTAGTGAAATCAAATGATTTTAAATTTTAAAAATAGCTTTGGCGCGTAACGATTGCGCATCACTATAGTCACCACTGGGGCTGTGTACACACTGCTTATCCCAGGCTGAATGGCAAATTAACAGTAAGCTTAGTAGCCCGTCAGAAGTAACAAAAACAATTATTTTCTTGTTTTTTTTTTACTTTTCCCAAAACCAAAAATCTCGACGAAAATCAAAAAATCAGAATAAATTCCCAAGTCGATAAGTATGTGTTAATTAATCAGCCTTACAAAATAATGTTTTTATTTTTGCGGTGTTTAAGTTAAAAGGAGTAAATTACTGAAAAGTGCATAATTAGATGTGTGTGTTGGTGTATCCCTAGGTGCATATGTGTGTGCGTACTCAATATACAATTTGAGCTCCAAAAGCAGGTAAGTTTTTGGGTATTATGGATAATTGCATGGATTTATGTGAACTGAAGAGTTTTCCAAAAAGCTTGCCACATCTCCCCATTTGTTGACGTCAGTGGCGGCAGAAACGCCGCTTTATTTACTTCCCTCTCCCACCACCGCCACCACCACAACCGCCCTCTTATGCTCTTCGTCTGTCTGTCATTCACCTCTCCCTCCCGCCCCTCGGCTAGCTTCTAGTAGACCATTCTTAAGCGCTGGAGCTTACGTGTAAGCGGTGGTGGCCGCTCTCTTATTATCGCATACATGTGCAATCTGGAAGAGCGACCGCGGCCAGACAAAGTGTTTTTCCATAAGGTGGGGCGTTCAAAGAGCGCCGAGCGGGAGTCGAGTTGCATCCATCAAAATTGAAGTGAAAGTCCTTGAATATTTGCAAGCTACCGGATATATTTAATAATATTTTTAAATATACATATGTCACTCCTGTCATAGTAGTATCATTACCTCACCTGATCACATACACCTTGCACTGGAGCTGCCGCGAGATAGAGAGCGAGTTTGAGAGAGCGAGCGTGGGAGAGAGACTTGTTTGTTTGTTTTGAAAGCAGCTCTAAAATTAGCGGCGCGTCGCTGCTGCTGCTCAAAAACAAAATACTGCAAAACAACAAAATCAAAATAAAAAATAATTTATTGAATGTACTTTTCCAAAAGTTCAACAGACTTTTATCTGTCACAAGCTAATGTTCTAATCAGCAGTTGCGCAGTTCTCCTCCTCTCCCTCTTACTAATATTCTACCATTTCTGCTGCTTCTCCCTCTAGTTCTACCCAAGGTACATTCAATAGCAGGGGAGGCTGTCTGGTAGAGTGGCAACAGGAAAGTAAAACCTGCCTCAGCTGCATTGCAGTGAGAGAGAGAAAAAAAGTGTGTGTTCGGGCAAACCAAAACTAGTCCCTACTGGACCCTGCCAGTGCTTCTCTTCGCACCTTATATTTAATATACCTTACGTCCGCCTCTGCTGCTGCGCTCCCCTGTTTCTCACTCTCGCGTTTTGCTTACCTGTGGCATGACGCGTAAACAAATGAAAGCAGCAAAAGGGGCAGCAGAAACAGTTATCACTCAAAGAATTCTGCAAATTAGTATGTGTGCCAGGGTGAGTGTGCCCCTCTCTCTCACACTCACACACACTCTCTTTGACTTTTTAGCCTTCAAATCTGCGTATTCGTTGCCTTGACCATAACCTAGAAATACACTAAAGCGTTCGTTCTCTCTCTGTCTCTCTCTCTCTCTCTCTCTTTCTGAAAGCCTTTTGCGACAGCTGCCAAAAACAGGTAGAGGAGGGGTAGTGTGAGGGCGAGGGCAATGGTGAGGGGCTGTGCATGCCATAGATATAGAAAGCAGCGAAAGAAAACCGACCCGCCCCGAAAATGCGAAATGTTAGTAAACTTATTCAAGGTCACCCCTCAAGTATGAACTAATACTTAATCAACGGCAATCAGTGGCAGTGGCAACGGCAACGGCAACGGCAGAGAGCAAAAGCAGCATCAGCAGCAGCGCCAACGTCAGCAGTGACTGCGACTGCACTTTTGCGTTGCTGCCTTCCCATGAATCAATTTTAGAATTTCTCGTTTTCTAGGGTATCCAATAGGGTATGATTAAGAAAGATTGCCTTTAGTTGTATGTACATTATGATAGTCGTACGACTTCTCACTTGTTTTGAATTGTTGATGGGAGTGTTTGTTGTTGGCGGAGATTATGTGATCTCCATATGTTGCTGGACGAGTAGTGCGCTTAGGGGGTGTTCAAAAGCCGTAGTCCCGATAGGGATCCATGGATGCCTCTTAAAAAAAGATGAACAACTATTTATAGCCGCTTGATGGATCAGCCCCCGCTCTGTTCCACTGTTCCGATGTTCCACTGTTCCTCTGTTATGCACTCTGCACTATTAAACGCTCTCTGCTCCCGCTCTGCTCTGCTCTCCTCATTGTCCGCACTCTGCTGTGCACAGTTATCTTCCTCTTCCTCTTGCTCTTCTGACTTTTGTGCTTTTGTGTTCAATTGTGTGCAATAAATACGGGCAGGGCAACAACAAAACGATAAATGGAAATTGTTTTTGGCTTTTTGCTTTTGGTTTTGCTTTTGTCAACGCGACTTGGCTCACGTTGGCAATGCGCGAAACAAAGAAGATGAAGGCAAAGCACACCCGCAAAAGGAGAACAAGAGTGTGCAATTAATTATTATACCCTCGGGGCAGAGCTTAGGGTATGCTGGGTCCGATCAAGTGTTTGACATTTGACAGAGTCATCAGAGAGGATAAAGCTTGATCTCTGTACATACATATCTTTCCATTTTGTCATAGGGTATCCCGTTTAGCAAACTTCTCCGAAAGTGTGTGTGTGTGTGCGTGTGCGTGAGCTTTGACCACGTGTTGATAGGGCGGGTCGCTAACCCGTCGCCTCATATCCCACTGCATCTCTCTTTCTCGCTCTCTCTCTCTCTCTGTGCCACCCTGCTTCTGCTGCCTATCCATTTTTATTTTGCAAAAAACAAAAACTACAAAAAAGTATAGCCACAGGAAAAACAACAAACTTTTTTGCCTGCGCGCATGACCTTGAAATTTTCTATAAGAAGCAAAAACATCTGACTGCTACGCTGAAGCTGACGCTGGCGCAGACGCTGACGCTGACGCAGGCAGCGGCATCGATTGCAGTGCGGAATAAAATGAAAAAAACAAAAACGATTTTTGGTACCGCAGCTGTTGATACCCATTGATGAGATTTGAATTATGAAATTTGAAAAAGAAAAACAAATGAAATTTATTAGACGATCTTTCCCATGATTATTCAGATAGGACCAAAAAGGGGAAACGAGCAGATCAGACTCTAGACTTTATGAGGTCGTTGAGGATCATCATACCCCTGTTTAACGACAAAGAGGAAGAATGTAGAATGTAGATAAAACTGTATAATGTATTGGGCTAGGGGGGGATGGATAGACACATTGAAAGCTCTCTTGACGACCTTGGAGGCAGCCCTGAATGAAGATAGATATTTTGTAAACCATCCCAAAGACAGACTGGTGTTAGCCTCAAGCCTCTCAATCGATTAAAGAACAGACACCCGGCGACACTTAATAGGCATTATCACTTGTTTTATTGTGCTTTGGCCATAGATATATGTACTATACGGAATGGTAAATACCATATATGTATGCATGGCCATTTATCGAGTCTTGCTCACTTTATTATCAACTTCCTGGGGGCCGTACGAGAATCCGCGAAAATCGAGTAGAGACAAACATTCAAGGGAAAGAGAGCGATAGAGACAGAGAGAGAGAGAGAGACACCACACATTAAAAACGAATTAATTTTTGCAACAACAAAATTACTTTTAATGTGCAAATAATTGTAGTGGTTTTTTGCTTTTTGCGTTTTTTGAGTGTGTATTTGTTTCGTATCAAGGTTGCTTCTTTTTTTTTTTTGATTATATAATCTGTTACAATTATTTTTTTATCACTGATTGGCGCCATCTGTTGGCGTGATCTTGTCTTTTGAATTTCACTCTCGAAGTCCACCCACATGTGTGCACTGCCCCATGCCCCAAAACGCCGCCACTCCCGCATAACGGCACAGGGGGATACCCTGCCAGTGGTGATGTTTTTTCAGGGGAAGATAATAATAATTTTTAGCCTAAAGATACAGGATCTAAATGTATTTTTAGTGAAGCAGGATAGGAAAAAAAAATGACTTGGAGAAATCTTAAAAATAAATTATTTAATGAAAAGCTAATCTCTCCACCAAAATTATAGATGGATTATGGATTTATCTTATAGCCGATAAACCATTGAAACCTTTAGAGAGTATGGTGCTATATGTATCTGTATCTGCTGTATCTATGGGAGATCTTCAAATTTCTCTCATAATTTTTATGGTTAGGGTATCTAATGTTTCGGTTATTTGTTTTCTTTTATTTTGTGTGCGTGTTTTTTTTTGTTTTTATTGGTCTTATTTTTGCAATGGTTTTTGTTTTTGTTTTGCTGCTTTTTAATTGTCTTTACACATATATTGAGGTTAAGGCCTTCTTGACTTGCCATCACCTCTTTTTTTTTTGTTTTTTTGCTATTTTGCTATTTTACCTCCTGTTGTTGTTTTTACTTTCTTGCATATTTATTTTTGCACACACATTTTATTCATCTTGTGATATATGTATCTGTATCTGTATCTGTGTCTATATATTTATTTATTTTTGAAAACGTGCAAAATGCAAAAAGCGATTTCTCTTTTGCTTCGTTTTTGTTTGTTGTCAAAATGGGGGCGTGAGCAAAAAAAAAAACAAAACAATTAAAAATTAATAACAAATTTCTTTTGAACTTTTTCGTGAATGTTGTTGCAAGCGGATGGTGTCAGCCATTTTGCATTGCCAACTAACGGCTAGTGACAGGGAACAGCCTCTTGGTATGCTGTTCTCTTGAACCCATACGATTGGGTAACCTCGGGAGAGAGTAACGGTACAGAAAGCTCGAAGATCTATCATTTACGGTATGGGCCGCGCGTCATGCGGCAGCGCTCCACTGCCGACTTGGTGTCGCTTTAGATCCATCCACCTTTGTAGCTTCCCCAAAGATAGTCGCATCTGTTAGAGATCTGTAGAGATCTTAGGGATACTTTATTTATTTGGCGTATCTTTTGACCCTGAATGGTGGATTCTTTCTACGATAATTTTCTATAGTCTCTGAGAAGTTCCTTCCTTTAGTCCACATATGTCTGAGGAGATCTCCAAAGCGATCTTTTTTTCTAGCTAAACCCTTGTATTTCTATCTCTTTCTCTCAGAACAAGTGTCTCGTGTCTCCCCCTCTTTCTATTGATCTTGTGCCCGTCAGAGTCTCAGTGTCAAAGTCATTGTACGACCTTTGGATGAGACCCAGTATTTTTTTTTTGCAAATACAATTGCCCATGAAGGTGCTGCCAACTTGTTTTTTGATCACACCCCCCCACCCCCAACCACCTTCATCGTCCGACGACACGACACATGAGTGTGTGTCTCTCTGTCTCTCTGTCTCTGATTATTACTCACTTTGGGGCTTATCAGTTAGTCTTACTTTTAGTCAGTCAACAGACACCCCTCTAACCCTGGTGGGTGGTGGCTGGCGGGCGGGAACAACAAGTGCCATTCAGTCTGTGGCTGGCACTAAGTGACTAATTCCGCCCACCCCCAGCCTGCCCCGCCACCGTCCACGACATAAAGAGAGGGCCACGCGAAAGTCTGCTGTAAGAGGCGGTCGTTCATGTGACGTCAGCCTGAAAAAAAAGAACGTATGCAGCAATTGTAACGGTAAAGAAAGGAAATCAAAGACAGGACAATATGCTAGAAGCAGGGAGAGGGCTTTACTCTCAAGTCTCAAGATTCTGCAAAGCCTAAAATAATTAATTTTCGTGGAATTGAACTTTGGGATTTCCCTTGGAAATATTACCAAAAAAAATAAATCAAAAACAATTCTGAAAATTTTCCCCACTTTTGTATACAAAAAAATTAAATACAAAAAAAAATATATATATAATTATTCTTGTCACATTTTCAATGTCAACGTTTTCATAAATTTTCATTTTGTCCCCCGCCAGTGAACATTTTTTTTGCTTCGATTTTCGTACCCCGTTACTCGTGGTGTACTCAACAAAGGGGTATACTTTATTCTTGTGAAGGTATGTAACGGAAACTGGTATTTTAGTAAAATATTATGTATATATTTTTGGGTATTTTCCAACATAATTCTATGTTGTAAGCGTATTTTTTTATCGCCCAGAAATACGGCCAAAAACTATCTCTTTTGCACCTCCTTTGTAGGAGAAGATCTACTGCCATGTATTAGAGGGTATCTCATAGTCGTTATGTGTGTTAATATCTTTCCTATTTGTTTTTGCTGCACTTTTAATTTGTTTTTCGGGTTTTTTGTTCAATTTGCGTCACAAAAAAAAAGCAAAACCAAAAATATTTTGGTAGGAAATTTTTTTTGGTAGGTGTTTTTCTTTCTGTTTGTTGCTTAAGTTTTTCAATTTATTATACAATTATTTTCATGCATTTGTGTGCGTGTCGTATCCATTGTGTGCTGTTTCGCGGAGAGAAACGGTGGGTGGGAGGGAACATTGCACATTGTCGGCGTCAGCAGAGGCAGCGGCAGCGGCATCGGCAGCGGCAGAGGTGTTTTGCGGCAACAGCGCACATGGTTGGTATGTCTATGAATGTGTATGTGTGTGTGTGTTTGTGTCCGTGTCTGACATCAGCGACAACAATAACAAAGCAACGTGCGCCCCAAAAGCGAAAGAAAAAAAAATAATAAGAAAGAAACGGCAACAAAAGCAAGCATCAGCAAACCAGTAAACACGTCAGCCGCAAAAAGAGAACTAGAGCCCAAGAGGGTTGGATCCACAGCAGGGGAAAGGGAGCCCAAAGAGAGACAAGTCGAAGAGCGGCAGACCGCAGGAAAACCGGCTGACCAGAGCGTCATCAGATGAAGAGAGCGGACCGGAATTCGACGAAGAGAGTGCAATGAATGACGTTTGGTTGGAAGAGACGGCTTTAAGCGTTGTGTGGGGGTGAAGAGAAGAGAGGAAGAAGAATGGAATAGAGCCTCACATGATGATTGATGGCTTGCAAAGACAGTGACGGAGCGGTCGAGGAGGGGGAGAGTGAGAGAGATAGAGAGAGTGTGTGAGTAGTTTGCGTGGCAGCAAACTGAATGCTGACACGTGAGCTTTTCCAAAGACTCCGAGAGGGAGAGGGAGAGCACAAGCAAACAAGTTGCTCTGAAAAACAGAGACAGAGAGAGAGGGAGCAAACAAGTTGCGCTCAGTGAGCCAAAAGCCGTGTGCGAGGGAGACAGAGCTGTTTGCATTTGCAATGACAACACCCCAAAAGACACGCTCTCGCTCTCACTCTCAGCCTTTGTTGATGAAATGTTATTGTGCCCGTCCGTCGCGTCGCGTCGTGTCGCGTGATTGCAACCCAAATAGCGGTAAAGGGGAGCCCGAACGAACTCGAGACAAAAGATAACGCACACACAGGTTCGCTCCCTCTTTCGTTCTCTTTAGCTCTCTCGCTCGATGACTGTCTGCGTGTGTGTGTGTGTGTGTGTGTCACCTTATTATTGTAGGTCATAAATGCATTCACATGACTGCACTCTAACGCTCTCAGTCCAGCGGCGGAGAGCGAGAGAGAATGTGTGTGGCTACGTGGCTGCATTGAATGCGCTACCTCTCGGCCTTAGGCGACTTCTGAACAGCAGCGCCAGAACGGAAAGGAGATTGATGAATCACTCACAAAGTGAATGATGAGACATCAATGGCGGGGCGGGTGGCGGCTAGCTAAAAGGTATTTAAAACATTCAAGTAATACAAAATTGGGCCACAAAAAAGGAAACTGCTGGGTGGGGTGGTGGCCTGCCGTGTTTTTAGGGCGTGGGCTTATCTTAAACAGTTTTTCAATACACTAATAACAATTGTGCCACCATTATTTGTCCACACTTGCTCGTATCTTATGCAACATTTAGTCTGGATCAAGCCTCCACCCCTACTACGCAGCAGCCTCCCCACCGCAGCAGTAGGGTATTTGCTGTGGGTCGAGGAAGTCCAACGAAACGGCTTTTGCTCTGCCCTCGGTTTTCCGTTTGCTAAAACTGCTGTTGCTGTCATAATCACAGCTATGTATGGCTCTCTCCCTCCCACTCTCTCTCTCTTTCTCTTTGTGTGAGAGTCGGACTTTTGTTTTGTTTGGAAAAACATTTGTTATACCCTTGGCTCTCCAAGGTGAGGACAAAGCTGGCTCTCTTTGTCACAAAAACAAACAGGCGGATCGAAAGCCCTACCCTATATTAAAACACTCTGCCTCTCTCTCTCTATCTCTCTCTGATGCAGTTTCTGACTCTTTTTTTCGACGATGATTTGAGTTTGAAACCAGCCAGAAGTAAGTAAGAGAAGAGCATCACAGAGGGAGACAATCGGAAAACGTGACGTATGCGCAATGATACAGAGAGACAGAGAGAGGGAGGGAGAGAGAGAGAGAGAGACTTGGCAAAAGAGAGTCTACACTCTTAATTGTTTCTTTCTTTCTTTTACGAGTTAATTCATTTTCTTTTTCCGCTTGATCATTGTCAATGCCTATCTTTCGTTGCCTCTTGTCTTCCCCAACCCCACCCCCACCCCCACCCCTCCCCCTTCCTATTGTTTTGTTTAATTTTGCGATTTTCTGGGGTTTCCATTTACCTAGATTTTTCAATATCTTATCAGTAGCTTATCCCGAGTCCCGCGAGTCGCTGCCCCTAGAAAACCCAAACAAAGAACTGCATTTCCTGTCCACTTAGCCAAAAGGCATTCAACTGATAGTGGCCTTAACGACCATTGCTTGTGTTTCCATAAGAACGTTTTCTTTGTTTCTTTTAAGAACTATTGATATTTGTTAATAGGGGGATTTTCTAGGGATCTTTGTTATAGATCGTAGAACATACAATCTTGAAAGAACCCTCGATTCCCATTCAATCTTGTTGGTTCTTGTTGTTTCTTGTTCTTATTCCATCTTAGTGGACCAACTGCAGTCAAAGCAAACAAGAAAAACAGCCAAAAGATGCGATGCAGAGAAGAGAAACAAAAACAAAATGAACTCAGGAAAGTGGCAAACTGGTTGAACGTGCCAAATTCCAATTAGTTGGGGCACTTGAGGGGCTCCCAACTGTCCTTACCACTCGCCATGGCCCCCTTCCTGCCTCCACTGCCATAGCCCCTTGCTCAGGGTGGATTTGTATGGAGGGTAGGATCAACAAATTTCCAAAAAGCCTTCATAGACATGTGCCTCGACAAAAACGTTTCGACTGGTTGTCCAAAGTTCGATTGAATGAAGGATATTTTCAAGGGTATCGTATCCCAAAAGCTTAATACTCCTTGTCTATCCCTGTCCTCCTCTTTCTTCTTCTTTTCTCCTTCTTGTTCTTATTTTCGCACTTATTTTGTTGTTGTTCCTCTTCAGTCGTATGGTGTTTTTTTTTGCCCTTTTGTTTTTGTTTGCCAACTTTTGCTAAGCTTTGCTTCTGCTTTTGCTGGCACAGCTTCTATTTGGTTCTCTGCTTCTGCTTCTCTGCTTCTCTGCCATGGCCGTGAAACGTCCACCAGGCGACGGCAGAAACAGAAGGAAGAAGGAAACAGAAAACAAAAGCCAGAGCCAGAGCCCAGAGCCCAGAGAGCAGTCAGCAATCAGCTTGAGACCATTTTACTCAATGGCCTTACCGACCAAATCCAAGGCATATACATATGTACCATGGAAGGTGAATGGGCAGACCCTCCTAAATATGTATATAGTATATTCGATATCACTCGAAATTATCGCACATTGCCAGAGAATCATTGCCTCAAGGAATCGTGCGATAATCCTCTTAGTATTTACTATATATTTTCTTTAATTTTTTTTTTTTTTTAATTTTATTTAATAAATTCTTTGTAATACATATTTTTAATAAATTTTGCAAAAATGTATTTATTTAAATAAATAAATTCTGCAAAAATGAAATCCCCTTGAGATTCGCTATATGGAAGTTCGACTGTATATACATACATATTTTTTTATACCCACTCTCTCCCGGCTCTTGCAGCATCCATGCCAGCATCCTGGGACTGCCTGACCTCACCCTCTGTGTGGAATATACCTTGCCGACAAGTGTCTGCTTTGTGTTCTGCTGCTGCGGCTGCTGCTCGTTCGCTCCGCAGGCGGGCTGCTCGCACTCTTATCAGTGCAAAAACAACAACAACAAGAACAAGAACCAGCATGCACATTTCTCATTTGTTTTTGTTTTTTTTTTTGCTGATTATGCTTCCGTTGCAGTAGAAGAGGACGAGGGGTGGGGTGTACAAAGAAAAATCAAGTAAAAACGAAACGTACGCCCACAAGAGGCGGCCGCCCTCATTTAGCCCTGCTCTCTTTATCTCTTCTCCCCTCCCCTCCCCTCCCACCATACTCGCCTTCTGTACTTGATAAGTGTTTTGCATTCGCTTTTGTTTCGTTATGGGCGTGTGTGTCGACTTGGCAAATACCCTAAGAGGCCCTGTCTCTCTTCACAAATGATTGACGAGCCATGTAGCTGATGGACGTGCGATGATTGCTGTGGAGAGCAGCACACAGTGGCAGCAGAATGTTGAAAGTGAAAAGTTCAAACAGCACAAAGTGCAAGCCATCTCTCCCTCCCTCTCTCTCTCTGTGAGTCTCTCTTTGGCACTTTGGAAATTTGTTTGCTGCTAATTAGAGTGCTGCCACACTGATTACAGAGACAGACAGACACACATTTAAAGCGGTAGGGGCACACCTTGCCGAATGCTCGAATGCGATTGAGACGACAGCCATGCAGGCGGCAGTGCTGCTGATAACCAGCATAGAGAGTGGGAGAGAGAGAGAGAGCGGGAGAGAGCGGGAGAGCAAAAGATGGCAGAAAAATCACATAGCAAAAGCAGTGCAAAAAGAGTCGAAACGAAGCTTGAAATACCCTACAGTGGCTTCCAAATGTGACTTCTTTGTATTTCTGTGTATTTATTCAGAGCTCGATTATCAATCAATTGTTTCTACGGCAGTTGAATATCATATTTATTATGTACATACATTATAGGCTTGATTCTGTTATCTATAACCAGAAAGAAAGGCTATCTTACTTTATATGCGATAAATATGATAAAAGCCTTTTGATTTCAATCACACTTGAAGCCACTTTGAAAAAACCTAGAACAAAAGCAAAAAATAACAAAATAAAGTTCTTGCAAAGACCTTTTATTCGACTTATTGGAGATCCCTAAGTTTGGACCCACAATATTCATTAATTTTGTATCCATGATGGAAGTAAAATCAGTTTTCTGATGACGATGACTTTTTACAACATTTAAAACTCTTTTTGAGACATTTTCAATCTTCCACATAGAGTATCTACAAATTCTGATAAGAATGACATGGAAACATGAGAAAATAGAAATAGTGAGCGCGAAAAAAATTCGAAATTTCGGAACATATCGGGGCTAGCGTTTGGTGGAATGGAAAAGCTGAGACGCTGAATAACGAGTCCCATCGAATCGATTCGGTTGCCTGTTTGTGCAGGACTCTAATGGAAACATTTGGGTAGCCTAGATCCATATACGATAAGCATATACCCCGCCTTCTGGGGCATCTTCTAGACACTGTCCATGCAGTCACTTTGTCAAAGGGGGGAAAATTTAGCATTTTCTGCAGTACTTCATTCCAAGATTCCAAGAAAGTTGAGAAGTTACCTTCAAGACAGAGGGAGAGTCTTCACCACCCACCGCCCACCGCCCACTCATGTTTGTTCCAACTGTAAACAGCATCATCATCAATCCTGCGTCAGCAAGCTACGTCGAAGTCAGCGTCGATGTCGATGTCAGCGCTGGTGCATTTGACACTTGAGCGCCTTAGTCATTCGGGGTTAGAGTGCAAAGAGAATGAGAGAGGTAGAGACCCAAAAGAGAGAGAGAGAAGCGTAGCGTGTTGGTTTCAATTTTTTGTTGTTGCAATTTTATGAGCAAACACTCAACCTGATTGATTTATGCATGCTAACGGGCACATAGCAATAAGAGGGAGAGACAGAGCGAGGGGGGGAACCATCAGCTGACGTTGGAGAAGCAAAGAGCAACACCCAGCAGGGGGGCCAATGCGTTGAATCAGCAGGAGGGAGCCATTGTCAGCAGGATGCCCACAGCAGCAGCAGAGAGGGGGAGAGAGGGGCCGGTGCAGCAGATATGACCTCTGGTTGCTATACCCCTTTGGAGAGGGTCTAACGCCAAGGAGAACAACAGAACAGTCAAGATCGAATCATTTATGTCACCCTGAAAAAATCGTTTACCATATAAATATCGTCACAAGAATGATAAGAATGAGAATGAGTAGAGTTTAAGGTCTATTCTTAAACGAATAAACCTTTTGGGCTACAATCTATAAATAGTTGGATATTGAAGGGTATCAAAGGGTTCGTTTGTGGCAGCGTCTGACATACTCCTTGTTAAGCCATGCGTAATCGATAGCCTGTTCCAGCTATCGATACCAGAAAGCAGCAGTAATTGAAATGTCAAACAGTAAACGAAATAAAGCTATATTAATCTGTTTAATACGGATAGACATATGGAGCCATTGCTTAATGATATTTTGAAAACTTCTAACCATTGAAATCGATTTAATTATCGATGATTATGCAAATCATATCACAACATTTTTCTTGCCAAATCCGCAGCAAACACGTCATCGAGGAGACGTTGCAGTTGCAGTTCTCTCTCTCTCTCAATGTATCTCTCTTTTCCTATATTTCTCTTTCTCTTTCTCTCTCACTCGCACTCTCTTGCTATCTCTCTCTTTTGACTGCCTATCCGTCTTTACATCTGTCTGTCTGCTTTGAGCGCGTGCTGATTGCATTTATGTCAACGTTCGTTTTCAATGTTAAAACTCGGTGCCCAGACTTTTTCAGTGCGGTGGGGGTTGGGGGTTGGGTGTTGGGGGGGGGGGGGAGGGGCCTGAAAAGAGGGGCTAAGGGGATGGCTGGTTGGTGTGCGTTGCAAAAACCGAAACGAAACGAAACGAATATTATGCATGAAAAGTGGCATGAAAGTTGACGTCTACGTTTTGGTTATTGCTGGCTGGTTTCTCTCTATATGCAACAAACATGCCCCAAACACACACACACACACACACGCACACACACACACACACACACGCATAGACATAGGCTGATTGCATTCTGTGTGCGCGTCTGTGTGCGCAATGTATATGGAAAACGCAGCCGCAACGACAAAACACAATGCAAATGGCGGAAAGGCCGACTGAACGCCTGGGCAGCACAGTGGGCTGCCATCGGGATTATTCCGTGCGGAATATAACAATGGAGAGCACTGCAGATTGGAGAATGATGCTCGACTCGGGATGCACGAGAATGGCTAGAACAACATACATGGCGTGTGCACGATGCTGCAGCTAAATGCTTCAGAGATCTTATACGTGTTCAATGTTCACACAAAATGGACTAAGAATCATTTAAACTAAAGAATTTGTAAAGTAAAGATTCCTTTCCACTCACAGTGGGTCAAAAATACAACAAAATATCAGAGAAATATTGCCACAATGTCATCCAAATTGACAAACGCTTTGTGTGAATGGATTTCATTAAGCTTGACGACTAAAATCGTTCCTCAAATTCGTTCCTTGGAAAAT